>NC_133336.1:187355177-187975177 GCF_042186555.1 Aquarana catesbeiana
CTGTTTTCATCCTTAGTATTGGGCACAGAAATAAAACATGATCAGGCTGAGAAGTGGTCAGTTTCAGGTGCCTCTTCCTTTGTTTTTTTTTTTTCTTCTAAATTGCGATTTATAATGAACGCTTGCCGGCTTTTTTACTTTTTTTAACATTTTTTCAGCAGAGTAAATAATTGGCAAAAATGAAATGTTGTGAATAAATTGCAAAGCGTTTTCTCATTTTAAACCTGTGTGAATGTTCTAACCGTCCCCCATTGTGTTCTCTGTATTTCATGCTTATCTGAAGTCAGACTTGTTATTGCTCTGCTTAAGTAATTGCAAAATAATTAGAAGCAGTTTTGGAGTAAAGAGGCGGCCGGCTGTAACATTGAATCACCTTTTGATGAAATAGTTTTCCTATGGAGTATTCTTCCACATACGATGACCTCATCCTTTTTTCTGGGCAAAATCAGACTTGTAGTCCCGGCGTTTGAACAGGTCAGGCAAGTACATGGCCCAGCTTGTGATGTGAACACGTTGGGCAGGTCTGCCAGTGCGGTCTGGTTGTATTCTCTGCCCTGTGGGAGGGGGGGGGGGTGTGCTGCTCCTTCAACAGTTCACACAATTTAACCACTTAAGGACTGAGCCTCTTTTTGAGATTTGTTTACAAGTTAAAAAACTTTTTTTTTTTTTTTTTGCTAGAAAATTACTTAGAACCACCAACATTTATACTTTTTTCATTTTTTTTTCTTTCTAACACCCTAGAGAATAAATGGCGGTCGTTGCAGTGCTTTCCGTCACACTGTATTTGCGCAGCGGTCTTACAAGCGCACTTTTTTGGAAAAAATACACTTTTTTTTAATTAAAAAATAACAGTAAGGTTAGCCCAATTTTTTTTTTATATCATGAAAGATCATTTTAAGCCAAGTAAATTGATACTCAACATGTCACGCTTCAAAATTGCGCCCGCTCATGGAATGGCGACAAACTTTACCCTTAATCTCCATAGGCGACGTTTAAAAAAATTCTACAGGTTGCATATTTTGAATTACAGAGGAGGTCTAGGGCTAGAATTATTGCTCTCTCTCTACCGATCGCGGCGATACCTCACGTGTGTGGTTTGAACAGCGTTTTCATATGCGGGCGCTACTCATGTATGTGTTATCTTCTGCATGCGAGCTCGGCAAAACGGGGCGCATTTAAAAAAAAAAAAAAATATTTATTTATTTTTTTCTCATTTATTTTACCTTGGTTTATTTTTTCACCGTTTAAAAAAAAAAGAAAATTGTGTCACTTTTATTCCTATTACAAGGAATGTAAACATCTCTTGTAATAGAAAAAAAACATGACAGGACCTCTTAAATATGAGATCTGGGTCAAAAAAGGCCTCAGATCTCATATTTACACTAAATGCGCGACTTCATCGCGGCTTGTGTTAGACTTATATAACAGAAGCCATTGAAAGTCGTATTGAAAGATAATCTTACACCGAGTAAATTGATACCCAACATGTCATGCTTCAAAATTGCGCCTGCTCGTGAATGCGACAAACTTTTTACCCTTAATCTCCATGTGTGACATTTAAAAGATTCTACAGATTGCATGTTTTGAGTTACAGAGGAGGTTTAGGGCTAGATTATTGCTCTCGTTCTACCGATCGCAGCGATACCTCACATGTGTGGTTTGAACGCCGTTTTTATATGCAGGCGCTACTCATGTATGTGTTCGCTTCTGCACCCGAGCTCGGCGGGACGGGCACGCTTAAAAAGTTTTAATTTTTTATTTTTTTTTTCTCATTTATTTTCCTTTATTTTTTTATTTTATTTTATTTTTTTTTTTTTTTTCACCTTTAAAAAAAAAAACAAAAAAAAAATGTGCCACTATTATTCCTATTACAAGGAATGTAAACATCCCTTGTAATAGAAAAAAGCATGACAGGCCCTCTTAAATATGAGATCTGGGGTCAAAAGACCTCAGATCTCATATTTACACTAAATTGCGATTTCATAGCGGCTTAACAGAAGTCGTTAAAGTATTGAAAGATAATGTTACGCTGAGTAAATTGATACCCAACATGTCAAAATTGCGCCCGCTCGTGGAATGGCGACAAACTTTTACCCTTAATCTCCATAACAGAAGTCAATGCAAGTCGCACCAAAAAGTAGTGCAGGAACCTTTTTCTAAGTTTGCACAATTAGAGCGGTTCCATTGCAGTTAATGGGGCACGAATTGTCCTATGACAAGTCTCGGAAATGTGAACTGAGGCTAGAAGGGCTAATTAGACTCTGAGATTACGCGGGAAGTTTTAGCTTTGAATTTTTATACCCGCCTGATCCACGCTAAGCAGCCCCGCGGTCTCGCGGCAGGTATGTCACTTCTTTTTTCTGTACATACCTGAAACAATCCCATTCACTCTTATGAAGTGATCATCATGCATTGCAGTGATGGATGGCCTCTAAGAAGGAATGGGTTTTCTCCTGGCAAGGGCAAAGGTTTGGCTGTGGGCCACACAATGTGAACAGGTGACTGTAAAATTGTGTGTGTGTGTGTGTGTGGGGGGGGGGGGGGTTAGCTTAACGGATATACAAGCCTATAATTAACTCACTAAATCCAAATCAATTAAAGGGACTGTAGTCCCCTTTTAGGCACGGGTAGTCGTTCTGTTTACTCATTATCCTCTATAGGAGGGAAGGTAAAGGCTTGTGATTGGTGGTCATTACCCTACACTCGGTCTGTTTCTTTTATTTAATGAGAAGTAGTCACAAAATAACATGCAGGGCTTGTTAACATCCTTTTTTTACAAGTAGAACTTGGTTTCACTTTTGTCTGTCTGTCTGGGGTTTACAGGGTAATAAAGAAAACACCAATTAGTGTTCTGCTGGAGGCCGAAGGACGGCGGTGTGAAACCCTGGGAGGGGGGGGGGTGTGTCTCCTGGTGGTCCTCCTGGTCTGACGTAAAGGGATTTCACTGATTTTAGATTTTTACCTTCCAGCCAGACTTTTTGTGTGAAGTTGGGGATAAATTAAGATTTGAACATCATCTGGGCTGCTTTGTGCCTATTACCTATCGTAGGTCTTACTGCTGCCATGCTTGGCATTGTTGATCCGTTTGTGAATCATGTGAAGATCCTCAGCTGAAGGCACAAGGGGGGGCGTTTAATTTGTAGAATCGCTTGTCTGAAGAGCACCATGTTCAGCTGGCATTTACTAAGAATTTAGGGAGGGTGCCCTTACATATGTCTTTCATGTCTGGCTGCCTGCCCTCTCAGGTTTCCATGTCTGGGCAACCGCCACTCCATAGAGAACAATGGCTGGTCCGATCGGGTCTGCCTAAAAAACTCACAGGCTCACCTGATCGGGAAACCAGCCTAAAGCAGATCTTCACTGCATCTCTGAGCACCACAAACACTATTCATTTTTAATGCTCAGGTTAACTTCCACCCCACCCCTAAATCCATCCAGGTCTCCATGCTTTGCTTTTTTTTTTTTTTTGAGAAATCACTTTGAAAAACACCCCCCTAGCATTTCTGCTGTGGCATCTTCAGTAAGGGCAAATGTAGCATTTACTTCCTGGAATCCATCTGCCTTTAGCTCAAGCATGCATGCAGGAGAGTGTGCTTAGCTGAGAAGACCCCTCCTCCTCTCTCCGCCCCCACTCCTCTCCTCCCCCCCTCCTCTCCGCCTCTCCTCTCTCCCCCCCTCCTCCTTTCCCCCCCCTCCTCCTTCCCCCCCCCTCCTCCTTTTCCCCCCCTCCTCCTTTTCCCCCCCTCCTCCTTTCCCCCCCCTCCTCCTTTCCCCCCCTCCTCCTTTCCCCCCCCCTCCTCCTTTTCCCCCCCTCCTCCTACCCCCCCCTCCTTTTTCCACCCTCCTCCTCCTCTTCTCCCCCCTCCTCCCCCCCTCCTCCTCCTCCTCTTCTCCCCCCCCCCTCCTCCTCCTCCTCAACCCCCCCTCCTCTCCTATCCTCCCCCTCTCCTATCCTCCCCCTCTCCTCTCTTGGGATGTATGACATCATTTGCCTAGGCAAGAAACCAGAAGTAACTGAAGAAATATAAAAAAAAAAAGTTTAAGGCCCGGTTCACACTGATGCGAGTTCATGACGAATGCGATGCGTCAAAAACACTTTAAATTTGCATTTCATCCTTAAAGTCATTGTTTCAATGACGGTCGTTCACATACATGCGTTGCGATTCCTCTACGAATGCGATGCGATTAAAAAAGGGTCTTGTGCGAGTTTACTGCGTTGTGTTGCGAATTTAGTCTCCATAGACATCAATGTAAGTCTTTCTTGAATCGCATTGATGGTTCACATATGTGCGAATTCCACCACACTACTCTCCACAAAAACCAGGAAGTACACAGGAAGTTAACACTTTTTTTTTTTTTTACATTATGATTCCATTGGCTAGGATATCTATCGCAGCTATGTCCAACTCCTGAAATTCGCGGTAATTCGCAACTCACAAAGGACAAAAAAAAGGAACAAAATCACAGCGCATCAGTGTGAACCAGGCCTGTAAATCTGATATACTTTCCTGTCTATTTACTAATGGTAGCAGCATAAGGATTAAACCATAGTCAATGATGTTTGGGTGAAGTTCCACTTTAATAAGACAAACTTGGCAAATCTCTGGTACCCTTTACTATCTCTGTCTCTGCATTCAGGCCGTTGATTGGTCTTACTTCTTTAATCGGTAAGCTTGTGAAGCTTTTAAAGTCCCGTTCAGCTCCAGTTTGTAAATGTTGAACACGGATCCTAATGGAATGATGATTGGTTACTTTACCTCAATACAGGGCACTTTCACCCCCTTCTGCCCAGGCCATTTTTCACTTTCAGCGCTGTCACACTTTGAATGGACAATTGCGCGGTCATGCTACGCTGTACACTGTCACTGCTGGGTTTTTTGTTTTTTACTAAAAAAAAAAAGAAAGTTTAGAAGCCAAAAAAAGTTTTTTTTAATTTCTGTCAGTAAATTTTGTAAAGAACTATTTTTTTTTCTTCACAGATGTGCGCTGCTGAGGCTGTACTGATGGGCGGCTGGCAGTGATGAGGCACTAATATGCTGCACTGGTGGGCACTGATGGTGGGCACTGAAAGCCAGCACTGGCATCTCTAATGGGCACTGATTGCTGGCACTGGTGGGCATGGGTTGCGCTTTTTTGTAATCGGGGCACTGATGATCAGTGCCCTGACTACCTGTTCTGATGTCCTCTGCAAGGAGATGCCGCTGATTGGCTCTCCTTGCCACACACTCTGTCAGTGTGAGGTGAGGAGAGCCGATTACCTGCACTTCCTGCATTTACATGTGACCAGCTTTGATTGGACACAGCCGATCACATGGTTAAAGAGCCGCGTTAGCGGCTCTTTACAGAGATCGAGGTCATGCCGTGTCCTAGGAACACGGCGCGGCCGCCGTCATATATGACATCCACCCAGAACGAGAGTCTCTGTCATTTGACGGTGGGGGGCGGCAAGTGGTTAAGCAAGCTGCTAGCAGGCTTCATCAAGCTTTCAACAAGCTTTAAGAAGTTCTGAGGCCTGCTAGCAGGTTGCTTAAAGAGGAACTGCAGTCTGCTCACAAAATTTGTAACAAAAACATCTTTGCCATTCCGAAGCTTCCCTCCAACCACTTTGCATATTATTTTATATGTACTGCAATTCTGTACTTGCCAAATATGCTGCAGAAATCTCCCTCCCACTGAATCTGGCTGCAGCCATTTTAACTGTGGGCAGCCGAAGCTGCTGCCTGATCACTTCCTGGATTTACACAGACACACACCTCCAGCTCTGAAGCTCTCATTGGCCCTCTTATGACTCATCCCCCCTCCCTTCCTGGCAAACTCCCACAAGAGTGAGAGAGAGCTGTGCATGATGTCATAAGCCTAGGCTTTTTACCAGACAAGAAGTGGGCTTTACTGGCAGAAAAAAAATGTTTTACGATCCAAAGTTAAAACAACAAGGGCAAAAGACTTAATAGATGTAAACTTGAAAAAATGACTGAAGATCCGCTTTAAAGTGGCAATCAGCACTCCCATTAGGACCTGTGTTCAACATTTGTAAACTGGAGCTGAATGGTACTTTTTAAAGCTTCAACAAAGCTTGCTGAAAGCTCTGCAAATGCTTTATCAAAGCTTGCTGGACACACTGCTCTTATACAAGCTGAAGCCTGTGTGAAAGAGACCTTAAAGTATAGGCCAAGTGTAGTAATCAAAGGGTGGTGCAGGGCCTGCCAGCATTGATACAACTTGAATGTATTGTTTAGGTGTGTCCTATTACATAGTTCTGGTAAAGTTGAAGGAGATTGTAAAATCATATTGTACAGTATAAAGCCTGCTTAAAGTGTGTAGCTTTAACCACTTCAATACAGGGCACTTATACACCTTCCTGCCCAGACCAATTTTAATTGCGTGGTCATGCTACACTGTACCCAAACTACATTTTTATCATTTTGTTCTCACAAATAGAGCTTTATTTTGGTAGCATTTGATCACTTCTGTGGTTTTTATTTTCTGCTAAACAAATAAAAAAAACGAAAATATTGAAAAAACAAACTTTTTTTTTTGTTTGTTTCTGTGACAAAACTTTGTAAATAAGTAAGTTTTTTCTCCTTCACTGATTGGGCTGCACTGATGGGGTGGCACTGATTGGCATCTATTGCCGGCACAGATTGGCATTCCTGGTGGCCATGGGTGGCATCCCTGGTGGTGACTAGTGGTGACATCCCTGGTGGTCCTGGTTGTGTCCCTGGTGGTCCAGTGTGGGCATCCTTGGTGGGAGGGCTGCGTTGATAAACAATCAGCACAGACCCCCCCCCCTTCAGAAGAGCAGCCGATCGGTTCTCCTCTACTTGCATTTGAAAGACGCGAGTGAGGAAAAGCCGATCAGCGGCTCTTCCTGTTTACATCGTGATCAACTGTGATTGGACACGGCTGATCACGTGGTAAAGAGTCTCTGTGAGAGACTCTTTACCTAGATCTGAGTTGCGGTGAGTCAGACTGACACACCGCAACAACGATGGCCGCGTTGCGCGCCCCCGGGGGCGCAGCGGCTTGATATCCTGGCAACGTCATATGACGTCCAGTCAGGATATCGCTACCACTTTGCTGATGTCATATTGCTATATGGCGGGTGGCAAGTGGTTAATCAGAAATCTGAGTCCTGCTCGATCACTTCAGGTTGGCCCCTTTTGCGGGTAGAGCGATGTAAAACCTGGTCTGCACATGCTCAGTGGCTCTCCTATTCTTTAATATTGTGCCGTAAATCGGAAGCTACTATCTGCTGACAGGCTTAAGGTTTACTGCTGCTTAGGAGTTCTGGGCTTCAGCAAAATGGCAGCTTTCAGCAAAAAGAAACAGGAGCAATACTGGAGGCAATTCACAGCACACACTAATTTTGGTAGCGCAGTCATTAATGTGGAAAGTATGTTCCTTGCTAAAGATCATTCAAATTATGGGAAAAGTTCCACTTTAAGAGAGGCTTTCCCCTCACTTTAAATATTAGGAACTAATGGGAAACCTCACTGATTGTAACTTTACAGCAACAAAAAAAAAAACTCCATCTACTTTTTAGAGGGAGGGGAGTCGTGGTTGGCGTGGCTCAGCCCTGAAGTCAGAATTGGGGGTCCCTGGTTACTAGTTTCAGGGGGTGCATAGAAGATGGTTTTGGTAGTCGTAGACTTTTTCTGGTGGTGGCCTTCCTCCAATGAGCCCAGCCTGGCATTTATGTGCCCCACTAGGGCTGGCGTCATCAGGAAGGAGTGGTTATGTGAATGCCCCTTAGTTCTGGAAGATTGGAGTTCTGTATTAAAACACACTAAAATATAAAAACAATCCCTGTGTTTGCTTTATAAGAGCCATAAACCCTGTGATCCTATAAAGCAGAGGCGGTTCAGGTTCTCCATTCTCCTGTTGCCATAATAAAAATATATTCTGGTTGCCTACGCTGTAGTGTTGACAAGCGGGTTAAGTGCTTTGTTCCTCTCATTTTTCCATCCGAATAAAATCACAGCAGCCCACGGACAGACGTAATAAAGGGGCACAGGGGGGCCCGCTGTGTGACACAGGCACCGAGGTGTCACTGAACGTTGGCGGATATTTTAATCAATACATTAGGTATCTATTTATAATACATCTATTTATGGCCTAGTCCTGGATCTCTTCCTGTCTAGTCGGGAACGGCTGCTATGCTCCTATGGCTGAGCGTCGGCCTGGAATGTTATCCTCTCTCCATTGTGCCCGTTTGATTAAGGGGGCACTTATGTTAGAGATCAGAAATTTGTATTAAATGGATTTCTTTGTTTTGCGCAAATTATGGAAGGCCTTAAAAGCACAGTCCACCTTTTTGAAAGAGAAAAAAAAAATGGTTGAGTTCACCTTTGTGAAAAAAATCATAAATGCACATATTTTTGCATAATTTTTTATTTTTTATTTCACAGGAGCCTGCAGAGCATTGCACCTGTGGAATCAGGGGATCGCTGGTGCAAATGTCAGGAGGTGATGTGAGGCCACTCCCATTCATCAGACAGCGACAAAGCTGTCCCTTCTCACACTGCAGCAATAGATAATTGCTGTAGAGATCTATTGTAGGCAGATTGCTTATTGAAAGTGATTTTCTGCTGTACAGCTGCATGAGGGGTACTGGTTCTGGTCTCCACTGGCGAGATCCAGGCAACAAAATGTAAGAAATTGAAAAATAAATAAGTAAATATAGTGTGTGTATATATGTATGTGTGTGTGTGTGTGTGTGTGTGTGTGTATATGTGTCACTTCTGACAAGAGAAACATGATGGGGGAGGGAGCTCCAGCACACAGGCTGTGATTGACAGCCTCAGCTCTGTCCCTGTGTGCTGTGTGAAGGGGGGGGGGGTGTCTCTCTCTTCCCTCCTTATTAGCTCCACGAGCTCTCCTCACTGACCTCTGCAATGTGTAATATCAGCTCTCCGCTAGGGCTGTGGAAAAAATCGATTTGAATCTTGAATCGAGTAGAGCGGTCAAAATCGATTCAAACTTTCAGCAAATCAATTTTTTTTTCCCACCAGGAGCGGCGCTGACACCGCGCCGGTCCTGAGGAGCTGCGGGCAGGAGTTTTTAGGCTAGGCCGCAGCTTCGACCTAGTCCGCGAAGCCAGACGCCGTGGACTAGGCTGAAGCCGCGACCTCGCCTAAAAACTCCTGCCCGCAGCTCCTCAGGACCGGCGCGGTGTCCATTAAAAAAAAAAAAACAAAAACACTCGAATCGAGTTTTTTTGGAGAAAATCTCTCGGCTCTACTCTCCGCCCTCTCTTTTTTTTTAGTGAAAAAAGTCAGCATAAAATAAGGACACTTACCTGTCCAGGGTGCCCATGATGTCCTCACCTCAAGCTGATCTGTCCCTCGGCTCTCGGGTGGAGGTGCCGCCATCTTCGGTAAGGGAATCAGGAAGTGAAGCCTTGCAGATTTACAGCCTGGTTCCTTACTGCACATGTGCGAGTCGCGCCGTGCATCCTCACCGGTCCCTGCTGTTTTCTGGGACCTGTGCGTCTCCCAGAAGACAGTGGGCGGGGGGGACGGAGGAGGGGCCAAACATGGCGTAGATTACCGCAGAGCCTGCGGTAATCTATACCCGGAAGTGGGAGCAAATACCTGGGTTATACAGGTATCTGCTCCCTCCTGAAAGGTGCCAAATGTGACACTGGAGGGGGGAGGAATCCTAAAAGTGGAAGTTCCGTTTTTGGGTGGAACTCCGCTTTAAGATCCAGATAAGAATAAAAATCCCTGTACTGGTATGTACTATTCCTGTACTAATATGTACTGTGTATCACAGGGTTTTGTTGCTGCTCCTTGTGACAGGTTCTCCTTAATTGTGATTATCCTGCCGGCTCTCTTATGTGTCAGCTGCCTGTAGAGCGTACTCCCGGAGCGCACGTTGTGCTAAGCTCAGTTTCCCAGAATAGAGGCCGTCTCTAGACTACCTCTAGGGACGTGTCTCTCTCAATGAAGAGCAAATATTTCATGTCACGGCTGTTTAGCACACGTGCAGAAAGCGCTTGCTTGTCAATATTATGAGCGGGCCTGAGATGGGAATGCTGATTTAGTTTTTTTCACTTTCCCTAAACACAACTGCCACAGGCTCACATAGCTGAGAATCCACAAATTCAAAGTGTTAAGTTACTCGAGCGCAGGGGAGCCGTGTGGCTGAATGTGGAACAGGCCGTTACTACAAATGCTGCAAGCTACGCAGCTAAATTAATTATAGAGGGGGCTTCAAGCAAATGTTTGTTTAGAGTACACTAAATTCTGGTTTAAACAAATCCTTTGAAGTATCTATTCCTAAAAAGGAAGTAAACCCCGCCCCCCCCCCCTGCAAAGTAAAGGGCATAATGTGCTAGTATGCATCGCATACTAGCACATTATGTGACTTTTACCTGTAAGCAAAGCCTGCTTGGTCCACATCCATCTTCGCCGGTCTTCCTTCTGTGGCCATGGACTCTGGCTGTGTGACTGGCGTGAGCCGCCAGTCACGGCACACGCTCCCGAAGAAACGGCACGGGCGGCCATTCCTTCAGAGCGCATGGGGCGATGACCTCATCAGCGTAGTTTACAGTAAATATCTCCTAAATGTCGCACATTTAGGAGATATTTACAGTACCTATAGGTAAGCCTTATTCTAGGCTTACCTATAGGTACAAATCATCAAAAGGAAGGTGTACAAACACTTTAAAGTGAAACTTAAAGTGGAGTTCCACCCACTTTTACAACTCTTCAGCATCCCTCACTAAACTGTGCACTGTAAATGAATTGGATATTTTTTTATTTTTTTTCTCAGCACCTACTGTATATCTGCTGTATTCATTTTTCACTTCCTCCTCCCTGGCCGCGGCCCATCGCATCATTTCCTGTTTGCAATGCCTTCTGGGAAAGGGAGGCAACTTCCTCTGACACTGCCGTTGCTATGGAAACCTGACCTGAAACCTATTACACTGCTTGTGCTGCACTGAGCATGTGCGAGATCTGCAAGGATGAGATCCAGGAAGAAATACAGTCTGGCTTCAGATGCCCACACTTAAGATGGCCACGGCCTGCTGTAAGTTTATAAAATAACAAACTACTGCTATAAACTAACAAAACAGACCTTAGTTTACAGACTAACTTTACTAGAATACATTAAGCTTGTGTATTATAGGGGTATTTTTATTTAAAAAGTATAATTTCGGCCGGAACACCACTTTAAGGTGTTTTTATCCCAACACTTCATATTCCTGATATGTCGCTGCTGTACCACGTACTTGTATGGGAAAGTATCCTGTTCTCTTTTTGTATTGCTTCCTTTATGTGAAAACCCTGGTGTTCCTGTCAATCCCTCTGCTTTCCTATTAAAAACTGACCACAGTAAGCAGGAGAGCACGACGTGGTCAGTTCTTTAGCTATCGTGGGAGCTGGGTGTACTCTCCTCCAATGATCAGGCATGTCATGACACCCCCCCACTGCACAGCCATTCCCTGGCAAGCTCAGTGTGCTGCTGTTTCTCCTCCCACCATCTCTTATGCAGCTGAGAACAGAGGGAATGTGATTCCTTATTAAAAAAAAGTGTGTGTATATATATTATACACACAGTGCCTTGCAAAAGTATTCACCCCGCGTGGCATTTTTTGTGTTGTTGCCTCACAACCTGGAATTAACATGGATTCTTTGAGGATTTGCATTTACAGAACATGTCCACAACTCACAACTTTGAAAATGTTTTTTTTTTTTATTGTGAAGCAAACAACAAATAGGATAAAGTAACCGAAAAAGTCAATGTGCATAACTATTCACCCCCCTAAAGTCAATACTTTGTAGAACCGCCTTTTGCGGTTATCACAGCTCCAAGTCACTTTGGATAAGTCTCTATGAGTTTGCCACATCTTACCACTGGGATTTTTGCCCATTCCTCCTTGCAAAACTGCTTCAGCTCCTTCAAGTTGGATGGTTTGCGCTTGTGAACAGCAATCTTTAAGTCTGACCACAGATTTTCTATGGATTGAGGTCTGGGCTTTGACTAGGCCATTCCAACACATTGACATGTTTCCCCTTAAACCACTCAAGTGTTGCTTTAGCAGTGTGTTTGGGGTCATTGTCCTGCTGGAAGGTGAACATCCGTCCTAGCCTCAAATCACACACAGAGTGGTACAGGTTTTTCTCAAGAATATCCCTGTATTTAGCACCATTCATCTTTCCCTCAACTCTGACCAGTTTCCCAGTCCTGACTGCTGAAAAACATCCCCACAGCATGATGCTGCAACCACCATGTTTCACAGTGGGGATGGTGTTCTTTGGGTGATGTGATGTGTTGGGTTTGCGCCAGACATAGCGTTTTCTTTGGCCAAAAAGTTCAATTCTAGTCTCATCAGACCAGAGCACCTTCCTCCATACATTTTGGGAGTCTCCCACATGCCTTTTCACAAACTCAAAACATGCCATTTTGTTTTTTGCTGGAAGCAATGGCTTTCTTCTGGCCACTCTGCCATAAAACCCAACTCTATGGAGCGTACGGCTTATTGTCATCCTATGTACAGATACTCCAGTCTCTGCTGTGGAACTCTGCAGCTCCTCCAGGGTTACCATAGGTCTCTGTGCTGCCTCTCTGATTAATGCCCTCCTTGCCCGGTCCGTGAGTTTTGGTGTGCGGCCGTCTCTTGGCAGGTTTGCTGTTGTGCCATGTTCTTTCCATTTGGTTATGATAGATTTGATGGTGCTCCTAGGGATCATCAAAGATTTGGATATTTTTTATAACCTAACCCTGACTTGTACTTCTCAACAACATTGTCCCTTACTTGTTTGGAGAGTTCCTTGGTCTTCATGGCAGTGTTTGGTTAGTGGTGCCTCTTGCTTAGGTGTTGCAGCCTCTGGGGCCTTTCAAAAAGGTGTGTATATGTAATGACAGATCATGTGACACTTAGATTGCACACAGGTGGACATCATTTCACTAATTATGTGACTTCTGAAGGTAATTGGTTGCACCAGAGCTTTTTATGAGCTTCATAACAAAGGGGGAGAATACACACATGCCAATTATCAGTTTTTTTTTATTTCGGAAAAATAGTTTTATGTATATATTTTTCTAATTTTACTTCAACTTAGACTATTGTGTTCTGATCCATCACATATAATTCAGATTTAAAAAAAAAATTTAAGGGCTGTAAATAGGGTTGAAACAACTAATCGATTAATCGACAACTAATTGATTATGAAATTAATCGATTACTATTTTCATAATCGATTAATTGGCCAGTAACATAATGGGGTTAAAAAAAAAATAAAACAAGCCCTTTATAGTACAAAAAGAGCAAATAATCACTACTGTAGATGTTACTTTCACAGTTCTACAGTACAGTCTCCTCATCCTCATTCTCTCTCTTTCTCTCTCTGTATGTATGTATATAATATACTTTTTATTTCTATTTTAAACTGGGTTGTTTTACAAGGTGATTGTTTACAATCACTTTAAAGTGCAACTTTACTCATGAATTGATGAAAAAAAATAATGTTCTTTAGCAAGGAACATGCATTCCACATAAATAATTATGCTACCGACATTGGTGTGTGCTGTAAATTGCCTCCAGTATTTCTCCTATCGCTTCTTGGAGGCTGCCATTTTGCTGAAGCCCAAATCCCCTGAACAGCAGTAAATCTTTAGGCTGTCAGCAAATGGGCCTCTACATTTTTAGGCACGGTGCTGAAAAATGAAGAACAACTGAGCATGTGTAGAGCAGGATGAGACGGTCTATTATTGGATTTTAAACCATATAGGCACTTATTTTTAATATTTTACATAGCTATATCTGTGAAAGGGGCCAGGACTTCTGACTAAAGGTCCACTTTAATGGTAACAATGAAATTGCTATTTAATTTAATTTAATATTATTCGACCAGACAAGCACGAAAATTTTCCTCGTACGATACCAGATCGTACGATTTTTGTTTTTTTTCTGTCGTACAAGAATTTTCGTGACTTTAGTAACCTATTCAATTACTACTTCTTTTTTTTTGTCGTACGATATTCGGATTGTGTACGGGCCATTAGTAAATCAACCCCAATGTGTTCCTAGAAAGAGCTGCAATTTTTTTTTTTTTTTTTCAGACGTTATAGGTACATATCCTGAATAGTGGAGTTTATTTTTTTATTCATTTATTTATTTTATTTTTTTTAATAATGAAAGACAGAATATTATCCAGTGACCCAAAGCGCATTTTTCTTTTTTTTTTTTTTTTATTTTGGCGGTAGATATAACGCCGGTCAGAAGTTCTAAGCGTCCAGGAATTCTGGAAAGGTCAACACCACCTCCTCAGTTCTATGATATCAGCACCCAAGTATGCCTATGAGGACTGGAGGCGCACACTAAATTGTCTCAGGCTAATGGCATTTCTGCACAGTCATCCCCCATAAACAACCCTAATACAAGAGTCCACACTGTTCCAACTACTCGGCAAAGGCAAATTCTGTGGTGCTATCCAGGCATGATGAGAGTTGTAGTTCCTGTGCTAGGGCTTGGAGAGGAACTTCATTCTCCCTCTGCCCCCCCCCCCTTACCTGGTTTGCTGGGTTCTCTTAAAAGAGAAATTTGGGGTTTGGGTTTTTTCAGAATCATACTTACCTAGCTGGATGCAGCATCAGTCCAATGTTGCATCTGTCCCCTGCCGGCTCTAATGCTGAGAACCAAGCAATCAAACACCGCTGATCGCTCGGTTCTCAGAGCTCCTGAAGCATAAAAATTTGGGGGGGAAAAGATATTTTTAAATTTTTTTTGTAAAAACCTATTTTTTTTTTTATAAACACTCTGCTGTCATCTTAAATTATTAAAAAAAATGTTTCTTTATGTACAGAGAGTAAACAAGGAAAGATAAACTCTGACAGCTGTTTACTAACAAAGCCACGTGATCACCATGTGATAGCCGCAGAAGGCATATGAGGGCAGCCATATTTGCTCATTACATTTCTAGGCTGTGTTTCCTTTTTAAGGATGGCCATAGATTTGTTTTTCTTCTTCAGCCAGTAAGGTGGATGAAGGAATCCCCCCTCCCCCATTGGGGCATTGTATTCCAACAGTGGCACTCTCACCCACCCCCCCTCCCCCTTTGGGGCATTGTATTCCGACCATGGCACTCTCAGAATGCACCGATCAGCGGCTGCAGCTGCTGATCAACAAAAATTCTCCAACATTCCTGGCTGACAGTTTGACTTCTGTTGAACAGGAGTGGCCACACATTTGGTAATGCTGCACAATGACTGATCCTCTTTCTGTGGGAAGGCCTCCATACACCTCTCTATTTTCATTTTTTTTCCGCAGGCTGAATGGGTGGTGCTCACAGGGCCATCCACAGCTTGAATCGGGAATCGCCCAAAATTCGAGCCATCTATGGGGGGCGTTAAATCTGTGTCAGATCGGAACTTGCTGACAACGGCTCTGTAGAAAGGCCCAATTACAATACTGAGGAGAGGATTGTGCCCATTAACCTTGTGTGCCACCTTCCATTTTGGCAGGTCGCATGGAAAAGCGGCAGTGGGTCCTGGACCCAGAGACTAAAGCCGGACGTTTCTTTTTTTTTTTTTGGGATGACATCCACTGATCTGTGGATAGCTTACAATTTGGCTTTATTTGCATGGTAGACTAGCAGAAGTGTGAGCAGGATGAAATCCAGCATTCTCAGAAAAAATCCTAGTGATTTAAATGTACTGTACAGCAAAGTGCAGAGAGTTCAGCAATCTGAGGAATGTAACGTAGAGCACAGTGTACAAAGTGCAGCTTGCTTAGTATATTGTAAAGCATGCAAAATGTGTTCCATGATATTGACATGGAATTTTGTAGATGGGCAACTCCTATCCTCATATTGATTAGTGGTTCCAATAACTACTGCAGTAGGGAACAGACACAAAAGATACGCTCAGCATCTTTTCAAATAACTGCTCTGCTTTATTATGACGCAATTGAAGGTTTTTATACACATGATTACGTAGGTATCTCGTTAATATTACAATTGTATGTTTATGGTAACAAGGGGCGTAACATATGCAGGCTAATTCTAGGGCAGTGTGCAATACATACAAAATAGAATACAATTACATACAGAACTTACACATTTTCTTTACAGTATGAAGCAAACCGTACAGCTTACAGAATATGATACGCTATATGTGGCATGTACAATTTGTTTACAGTATGCAGAGATCTGCAATATGTGATGTAAAACGTGGTGTTCAGAATACAACGGTACAAAAATATTGAATGTGCAGCATGTTGTACAAAACGCCGTGTTCCAACGTTTTGTAATGTGCAGATTATTATACTGAACCTGGTGATCCAGAGCTTGCAGTATGGAGCACATTGTAAAGACTACATTCACGCCTTGACGTTTGCCGTGTTTCTGTCCACGATTTCAAAGTGCTGAAGTGTGAATGACAAATCGCAGAAACGCACATTTGAGATTCCATTCGTTTACATGGCACCTAAAATTGCAGTGTGGTTCTGCCGTGATTGTCTTGCGATCAATCACGGCAAATCGCAGCACATGAAGTATGTCGCCCAAAAGTAGCTCCTGGACTTCTTTTTTTTTTTTTTGGAGCGACAGACTTCACATGATGCGGGTTGCTGTGATTTTATCACGTGACAATTCCGGCAAAACCGCAGCAACATTTTAGGTGCCATTCAAATGTGCGTTTTGAGATTTGTCATTCACACCTCGGTGCTTTGAAATCGCGGGCAGAATCGTGGCTAATCTGCCCACAAATCAAAACGCCAAGCTGTGAGGGTAAGGGACCAGAGTGTAATGTACATAGTGCAGCAGTCCTGTGTATAGAGATCAGTTCTCTGGGCAATATGATACACAGCATGTCATTTTTCAGTGCAGTGGTCTGTAGTATGTAATGTAAAGCATGTTTTATAGAAAAGCAGGGGTCTGTAGTGTATCGTATACAACATGTTGTATATAGTGCAGTGGCCTGGAGCATATAATGTGCAGAGGTCTGTAGTATGACATGTACAGCATGTTATATTAAGTGCAGTGGTCTGGGGTAGATCATGTACAGCATGTTGTGTGTGTGTGCGTGTGTGTGTTTATAGCGCAGGGGTCTGTAGTATGTAATGTGCAGAGCTCTGTAGTATGCCATGTACAGCATGTTGTATATAATGCAGAGCTCTGTAGTATGCCATGTACAGCATGTTGTATATAATGCAGAGCTCTGTAGTATGCCATGTACAGCATGTTGTATATAATGCAGAGCTCTGTAGTATGCCATGTACAGCATGTTGTATATAATGCAGGGGTCTGTAGTATGCCGTGTACAGCATGTTGTGTATATAGTGTAGTGGTCTGTAATATGTAATGTGCAGAGGTCTGTAGTATATCATGTACAGCATGTTGTATATAGTGCGGTGGTCTGTAGTATGTAATGCGCAGAGGTCTGTAATATGCCATGTACAGCATGTTGTATATAGTGCAGAACTCTGTAGTATGCCATGTACAGCATTCTGTATTGAGTGCAGTGGTCTGGAGTATGTCATGTACAGCACGTTGCTTAGTGTGCAATCCGGAGTATTAAAGGGGTTGTAAACCCTCGAGATTGAAAACCTTCTGGTAGTGCAGCCCCCCCCCCCCTTTATTAACTACTAACCTGAACCCGAATGTTCCAGCAACAGGGACGAGCACAGCAGCTCCAGTCGCTGTCTTGGATCCTCATTGGATAGATTGATGGCAGCGGGAGCCAATGACTGCTGTCAATCAAATCCAGTGACGCAGGGGCGATGCCGAGTTCTGGTGTCTGTGTCGATGGACGTGGCAGCAGGACTTGGGAGGTGTCCTCATGGAAAGCGGCTCTCTGTGGGGGCACTCGATGAAGAAGAGGAGGATCGGGGCCGCTCTGTGCAAAACCCTTGCACAGAGCAGGTAAGTATAACGTGTGTTTGTAAAGGTTTGTGTGTGTGTTTTTTTTGTTTTTTTTTTGTTTTTTTTTTGTTTTTTTTATCACTTTAAATAGGACGTAAACTTCCTCTGCAGACATTTACCAATAGGTAGTGAAAATATCTCCTAAACGTGTACTGTTTAGGAGATATTTACATTATATGCAGCCAGTGACGTAACTGGTGCATGCACTCTGAGGGAACGGCCATGGGTGCCCTTCCTTCCAAGCCCTGTGGCGTCAATCACAGCGCCAGAGCCTGTGAACCTGGAAGAAACTCCAGGGATAATGTCCGCGGTGTGCGGGCGCTGCTGTAACAGCTACATTCTAAGATGAGTCTTTCATAATGAGCTATGCGATGCATACTAGCTCATTATGCCTTTGTCTTGCAGGGTTTTTTTTTTTTTTTTTCTTGCGGTGTTTACAATTTTATAAAATAGCAGGGATTTCCCCTCACTTCCTGTTTTGGCTATGGGACAGGAAGGGAAAACTCTGCAATGGGACACAGATGGCGAAAAAAAAATTAAATTCTGATGGGTTATAACCCTCCCTTACTCTATTCAAAATGGAAAAAAAAAAATGTTTCCTATAGTTCTACTTTAATGTATAACTTTGTATGGAGTGCAGCGGTCATATTAATTTATATTGTATCGAGTGCTGAAGTCCAGCGTATGTAATGTAGAGCACAGTATATAAGGAATATATATAAAGTTCTGTTTTATTTTGCTGTCTGTGTCCTTTTTGGGGAGATCCTCCGCCCTTTTCACTCCTCCTGAATGTTTCCTAATGTTTTGGATGCCCCCTCCTGTCACAATGGGGGTTACGTTCCATCTGTTCTGCAGAGAACAAGGTGTTCAGCATGCGGCAGGCAATACGTTCCATTTCCGGGTTGTTACATAGCAGCGTGCCATCTGCTGCAGGCAGGCCAGCTCTGGTCACTCACAAGCTAAGCTGATTTCCCAGCCCTCGGGCCAAAGCCTCCGCGTACACGGGCTCTCGCTGAGAAGCCGTGATCACATGACATGTTTGTTTTGAATTTTTTTTTGCGAATAATTTAGGCTTCTGCCTAGAACGGCTGTCAGGTGACTCCTGTCTGAAGGTTTGTATGTACTCGCAGTTAGGAATTTAATGATATTAAATCCATTTTTTTTTTTTTTTTATTTTGTTTATTTTTTTATATGCCTATACATTTTTTTTTTTATTGCATTAAGTTTTTATAGGGTTTTGAAACGAGAAGCATACAAAAAAATTCAACATACAGTAGAAAATTAAGATACACAGAAAATTTAAACTGGAGTTGAGGCGTGAAATACATGAGGATTGTGTAACTTAAGATATAACTTGAGTACACAGTATACATTTTCCTTAGATAACCTTTTCATAACAGTTATAATTATTGGACATTGAACAGTAAACACACACAGTATCTCACAAAAGTGAGTACACCCCTCACATTTTTGTAAATATTTTATTCTATCTTTTCATGTGACAACACTGAAGAAATGACACTTTGCTACAATGTAAAGTAGTGAGTGTACAGTTTGTATAACAGTGTAAATTTGCCGTCCCCTCAAAATAACTCAACACACAGCCATTAATGTCTAAACCGCTGGCAACAAAAGTGAGTACACCCCTAAGTGAAAATGTCCAAATTGGGCCCAAAGAGTCAATATTTTGTGTGGCCACCATTATTTTCCAGCACTGCCTTAACCCTCTTGGGCATGGAGTTCACCAGAGCTTCACAGGTTGCCACTGGAGTCCTCTTCCACTCCTCCATGACGACATCACAGAGCTGGTGGATGTTAGAGACCTTGCGCTCCTCCACCTTCTCTTTGAGGATGCCCCACAGATGCTCAATAGGGTTTAGGTCTGGAGACATTCTTGGCCAGTCCATCACCTTTCCCCTCAGCTTCTTTAGCAAGGCAGTGGTTGTCTTGGAGGTGTGTTTGGGGTCGTTATGTTGGAATACTGCCCTGCGACCCAGTCTCTAAAGGGAGGGGCTCATGCACTGCTTCAGTATGTCACAGTACATGTTGGCATTCATGGTTCCGTCAATGAACTGTAGCTCCCCAGTGCCGGTATCCTGTCGAGAAAGGTCCCCTGTCGGATAGTGTCATAGCGCTTGCACAGTACAGAGGACAAAGACACTGAAAGTCTCCGAACATGAACAGGTGTTCATTAGTTGTACATGGCGCCTACGCAATTAAGACTACATTGTGCCGCACGCTCCTGATGTCCCAACTTATCAGCTCTTCCCATCATTGTAAAATACGGCCTCTTCTGTAGGAATCCGCCCCTTACACGCTTCTCAATAATACGTCCGCCCCTTTGAGAAATCCTCCCCCATTGTATGAGCTCTGCCCATCATGCGGCCTCTTCTGTATGCATCCGCCCCTACACCCGCCCCTTGCAGAGTTGCACGAGCATCGGGAGCGTGTGGCACAATGTAATCTTAATTGCGCAGGCGCCGTGTACAGCTGATGAACAGCTGTTCATGTTCGGAGACTTTCAGCATCTCCTTTGTCCTCCGTACTGTGCAGGACTGCGACGGGGGGACCTTTCTCGGCAGAACACTGGCAGCACTCATGCAGCCCCAGACCATGACTCTCCCACCACAGTGCTTGACTGTAGGCAAGACACACTTGTCTTTGTCCTCCTCACCTGTTTGCCACCACACACGCTTGACATCATCTGAACCAAATAAGTTTATATTGGTCTCATCAGACCACAGGACATGGTTCCAATGATCCATGTCCTTAGTCTGCTTGTCCTCAGCAAACTGTTTGTGGACTTTCTTGTGCATCATCTTTAGAAGAGGCCTCCTTCTGGGATGACAGCCATTCAGACCAATTTGATGCAGTGTGCAGCGTATGGTCTGAGCACTGACAGGCTGACCCCCCCACCCCTTCAACCTCTGCAGCAATGCTGGCAGCACTCATACATCTATTTCCCAAAGACAACCTCTGGATATGAGGCTGAGCACGTGCACTCAACTTCTTTGGTCGACCATGGCAAGGCCTGTTCTGAGTGGAACCTGTCCTGTTAAACAGCTGTATGGTCTTGGCCAACGTGCTGCAGCTCAGTTTCAGGGTCTTGGCAATCTTCTTATAGCCTAGGCCAGTGTTTTTTCAACTTCAGTCCTCAAGGTGCCCCAACAGGTCATGTTTTCAGGCTTTCCATTATTTTGCACAGGTGATTTCACTGCCTTGGTAATTACCACAGCCATTTTTATCTGAGGGAAAGCCTGAAAACATGGTCTGTTGGGGTGCCTTGAGGATTGGAGTTGAGAAACACTGGCCTAGGCCATCTTTATGTAGAGCAACAATTAGTTTTTGTTCCATGAGGTGCCATGTTGAACTTCCAGTGACCAGTATGAGAGAGTGAGAGCGATAACACCAAATTTAACACACCTGCTCCCCATTCACACCTGAGACCTTGTAACACTAATGAGTCACATGACATCGGGGAGGGAAAATGGCTAATTGGGCCCAATTTGGAAATTTTCACTTAGGGGTGTACTCACTTTTGTTGCCAGCGGTTTAGACATTAACGGCTGTGTGTTGAGTTATTTTGAGGGGACAGCAAATTTACACTGTTATACAAGCTGTACACTCACTACTTTACATTGTAGCAAAGTGTCATTTCTTCAGTGTTGTCACATGAAAAGATAGAAAAAAAAATGTATAAAAATGTGAGGGGCGTACTCACTTTTATGAGATCCAAAACGGTCCCTCCTTCCTAGCTTTATGGCTTGACCATATTACAATTTTTTTTTTTTTTTTAGAAATGGTCTTTTAAATACTTGCTTTCATTTACTTTCAAACGGTCACATGACCACAATCTTCCACCTAAGTGGTTTGCAGAGGAAGTGGCAGGTGGAGCTTTCTCTCTGGCTTGACATTAAAACAGTTTCCACTGAGCTGTAAGCCACCTATGTGAATAAAAGACGTATGTGCAGTAGATGTGTTTTGTGATCACTGAGTAAAGATAAAGACAAATGCGCAATAGAGATAAAATCCGATGGGCAGAGAGATGATGAATCAGTAATGAAGAGTTGATACTTCTGGTCCCCGACCAATGCTCTGGGTATAGCTGCTGAGGAGCGTTGTTGGGCCAGCACAGGGAACCAGGTAAAAGTAAGGTTAGATTTACATCTGTGTGACGGGAATGCGTGCAAAATCGCCCACTTTCTCGACAGGAAGAAAAACATTCTGCCATTTAGGAGCTGTGTGGCAGTGCCTTTATTTGTCAGTGGCACCCGTTCGCATCGGCTAACGCGCGTTTTTGTGCTTGCCAAGCCGTATGGTGATGCAGCTCGGTGTGACGTGTTTTTGGGAAAGTGTCAGGGATTTATTTTGTTTTGGGGCAGGCCCGTTAAAATGTAAGAAGTGCACCGAAATTTCGTTTGAAAATTGTTTTTTTTCATTTGGCCAAAAGAAAAAAACAGCCGATACCGAAAGGGGGCGTGGTTCGCCCCGGGTGCTGCCCATTGCAGGAGTGTCATCAATGCCGCCCAGTCCTCCACTCCCCCCCCCCCCCCCCCCCTCCTCCTCCCCTCCTCCTCCCTTCTCTCCTTCCTTCTTTCCTTCCTTCTTTCCTTCCTTCTCTCCTTCCTTCTCTCCTTCCTTCTCTCCTTCCTCCCCTCCTTCCTCCCCTCCTTCCTCCCCTCCTTCCTCCCCTCCTTCCTCCCCTCCTTCCTCCTCTCCTTCCTCCTCTCCTTCCTTCTCTCCTTCCTCCCCTCCTTCCTCCCCTCCTTCCTTCTCTCCTTCCTTCTCTCCTTCCTTCTCTCCTTCCTTCTCTCCTTCCTTCTCTCCTTCCTTCTCTCCTTCCTTCTCTCCTTCCTTCTCTCCTTCCTTCTCTCCTTCCTTCTCTCCTTCCTTCTCTCCTTTCTTCTCTCCTTTCTTCTCTCCTTCCTTCTCTCCTTCCTTCTCTCCTTCCTTCTCTCCTTCCTTCTCTCCTTCCTTCTCTCCTTCCTTCTCTCCTTCCTTCTCTCCTTCCTTCTCTCCTTCCTTCCTTCTCTCCTTCCTTTTCTCCTCCCCTCCTTCCTTCTCTCCTTCCTTCTCTCCTTCCTTCTCTCCTTCCTTCTCTCCTTCCTTCTCGCCGCAATCTCCGTGTGTCACGGAGTTGAATTGTCCAGGCCGTAGTAACAGTGTCCCGCCTCCTGTGACAGACGGCACACTGATCCAATGCCAGGATATTGAATCAGTGTGAGGTGATCACAGGAGGTGGGACATTGTTATTGTGGCCCGGGCAATTCAAAGCCAGCTCCGTGACACACAGAGATCGCCACTGATCAGGGCACAGTTAGGCTGCATATGATTGGCACTGGTTAGGCTGCTGGGCACAGGTAGGCTGCATATGATTGGCACTGGTTAGGCTGCTGGGCACAGGTAGGCTGCATATGATTGGCACTGGTTAGGCTGCTGGGCACAGGCAGGCTGCATATGATTGGCAGAAAACAAATTTTAAAGATGGATCGCAAACTACTGTATTTTTTGGGGGCAAAAAGGAAACCAATTTGTCTAATATAGACGGGGTACATTCCACAACTTGGGTAATTCGATCAGAAAAATTGGGAAAAGAAAGGGGAAAGAGGCAAGTATCGTATATACTCGAGTATAAGCCGGGCTTTTCAACACATTTTTTTGTGCTGATAGTGCCCCCCCCTCGGCTTATACTCAAGTCAAGCACTTTTCTGCAGCAGAGAATGACATTTTCCAAACCGACTTTGGGGCACCATATCTCAGGGTCACTTGGTGCTAGAAACCCCAAATTTGGTGTGCAAACCCAGTGGAACTAGTGCTACGGGGCCCCAAAGACGGTTCAGAAAACGTCATTCTCTGCTGCAGAAAAGTGCTTGACATTTTCGGAACCGACTTTGGGGCCCCGTATCTCAGGGCCACTTGGTGCTGGGAACCCCAGACTTGGATATGTTGTACTGCTAGTTCCACTGGGTTTGCACAACAAATTTTGGGATTCCTAGCACAGTTGGCCAACTGCAGCAATGTCATTTCAGGACCCTTTGGGTCCAGAGACCCCAAATTTTGGCTGCAGCTAGGGGGCATCTAGGAACCCTGTGGAAATCCCTGACACATGTAGCATACAACCAGCCCGAAAGGGACAAGTATGGCTCTGTGTTCAGGATAAAATCCACCTATAGACCATCGTGGCTCAGATACATGGAAATATATGTGATTCGTGTATTAAGCAGTTTCTACATGTTTACAGCTATGTCTTGGTTGCCCAATATTTTAGTGACGACGTTGTATCTTTAACATATTTTTAAATCCTATTTTTTGGTGCTTAGAGGGTATTTTTTCTATCTTTTATATATTTTTTGCTTTAATAAAGTCAATATGGCATTTGAATACCATGGTTTGGTCCTCCATTTAAACTACTTGTCCCTTTCCTATTTCTTTTCCCAATTTTTCTGCATATGATTGACACTGGTTGGGCTGCTGGGCACAGGTAAGATGCGTTTGATGGGCACTGGTTAGGCTGCTGGGCACAGGCTGCATATGACAGGCATTGGTGAGGTTACTGGGCACCGGTAGGCTGCATATGATGGGCACCGGCGGGCTGCATATGATGGGCACTGGCGGGCTGCATATGATGGGCACTGGCGGGCTGCATATGATGGGCACTGGTTAGGCTGCTGGGCACAGGTAGGTTGCATATGACGGGCGCTGGTGAGGCTGCTGGGCACAGGTAGACTGCATATGACAGGCACTGGTGAGGCTGCTGGGCACAGGCAGGCTGCATATGACAGGCACTGGTGACCAGTCTCTGACCATTTCCTTTATCATGTCTGCTAGAGGTGCACCGAATGGCAATTTTGCTAATACTATTGGCAATGTGTTTAAGTTTAAGTAAGAGATTTCAGACATGATACAAGAGATGGTCAGAGACTGAGGACGTGATACAGGAGGAGCATGCGCAGTTGCTGGGGGGAGGCGGCCCCCGGAGCATGCGCAGTTGCTGGGGGGAGGCGGCCCCCGGAGCATGCGCAGTTGCTGGGGGGAGGCGGCCCCCGGAGCATGCGCAGTTGCTGGGGGGAGGCGGCCCCCGGAGCATGTGCAGTACTGGGGGGGAGGCGGCCCTGAAGCCTCCTAAGATTTGTGACATCCATGTACTAGAAGGCTTGGATTTACTTTATAAAATGTCTGTCAATTTGGAATGCCGTACTGAAATAAGTTTGTAAATTATCCAGCAGTTTTGGAATGATTGCTCTTCACCCACCTTTGTGTCTGACTTGTCATATTCCCAGCCGCCTGTGGGCAAATGTCACCCGCCCGTCAGCTTGTCCCCAGAATCTTCTTGCCAGCAGCAAGACGTCTGTGCAGACATTACACCACCGTAGGGGATACTGCTAAGCGTTTTCTCTTTGCATTTTGCTTTCGTAAGGAAATGCATTCAGTGAAAAGCAAGGAATCAGGATATTTCTCAGAATGCAGATAAGAAGAATGTATTTATATTTTTAGTCTTACAGGAAGACGATTGTGTATTTTCTGTAAGTTCATCTGTCAGTTATTGTCAAGTGGATCTAAACATAACAGCAAAAAATGTAATATATTGCAGCCTACAAGTCCTTAGATGTGGTGGCTGCTTTCTTTTATCACTCTCCAGGTTTTTTTTTTTTTCCCCCCTTTACATTAACTTTGGGATCTTGCTTGTAGCGCACTTCCTGTTCTAGAGTGACAACACACGCACACTCCTTTACTGAGGAGCACGTTGTCACCATAGGCTTTCCACATCTCCATAAAATGGGTGGAAGAATAGCCCACAGAGAGAATTACGAATACTGACAACGGTCAGCAGGGGCAAAGAGCACAGGAAGTCATCAGGAGACCGCTGGCAGGATCAACAGCTACACTTATAACCCTCCCCTCCCCGGGTCCCACCGCTGTACCAGAGCCCCGTGATCCTCCGCTGTCAGACAATGGCAAGCTGCTTCACCAGTCTGGGGAGTTGAAATCCCCACGGCTTGCTCTCCTATCCTCTTATCACTGACTGGACGGGCTAGATAGATTCTCATTGTGACGGTGCTGAGCAATTTTATTTATTTCAGGTACTTATATAGAGCAGTCAATTTACGCAGTGCTTTACATATACATTGTACATTCACATCAGTCCCTACCCTCAAGGAGCTTACAATCTAAGGTCCCTAACTCACATTCATACATACTAGGGACAATTTAGACAGGATCTGATTAACCTACCAGCATGTCTTTGGAGTGTGGGAGGAAACCGGAGTACCCGGAGGAAACCTGCACTCGAGCAATTCGAATGTTTCTTTTCCGTACGAATAAGAGAGCCGCAGGGATTTCAAATCCCCAGACCATAGAAGCTGCATCCTAAGTTCTGACAGCGGGGGATCGTGGGACTCAGAGGGTCCCGGGGGGGGGGGGGGGGGGGGGGTTATAAGGAAGGGAGTTCAGTGTAAGGTGAAGACGACTCGCTGAAGTTCACACCGAGCATCAGAATGGGGAAGAATGGGGATTTAAGTGACTTTGAACGTGGCATGGTTGTTGGTGCCAGACGGGCTGGTCTGAGTATTTCAAAAACTGCTGATCTACTGGGATTCTCACACACAACCATCTCTCGGGTTTACAGAGAATCGTCTGAAAAAGAGAAAATATCCAGTGAGCGGCAGTTGTGGTGAGGAAAATGCCTTGTTGATGTCAGAGGAGAATGGGCAGACTGGTTGGAGATGATAGAAAGGCAACAGTAACTCAAATAACCACTCATTACAACCAAGGTATGCAGAATACCATCTCTGAACGCACAACACATCGAACCTTGAAGAAGATGGGTTACAGCAGCAGAAGACCACACCGCGTACCATTCCTGTCGGCTAAGAACAGGAAACTGAAGCTACAATTTACACAGGATCACCAAAATTGGACAACAGGAGTTTGGAAAAACTGTTGCCTGGTCTGAGTCTTGATTTCAGCTGCAACATTCAGATGGTAGAATCAGAATTTGGTGTAAACAACATGAAAGCATGGATCCATCCTGCCTTGTATCAACAGTTCAGGCTGCTGGTGGTGGTGTAATGGTGTGGGGGATATTTTCTTGGCACACTTTGGGCCCCTTAGTACCAGCTGAGCATCATTTAAACACCACGGCCTACCTGAGTATTGTTGCTGACCATGTCCATCCCTTTATGACTACAGTGTACCCATCTTCTGATGACTCCTTCCAGCAGGATAATGTACCATGTCACAAAGATCCAATCATCTCACCACTGGACAATGAGGTCACTGTACTCCAATGGCCTCCACACTCACCAGATCTCAATCTAATGTGGTGGGATGTGGTGGAACGGGAGATTCCCATCATGAATGTGCAGCTGTCAAATCTGCAGCAACTGCGTGATGTTATCATGTCACTATGGACCAAAATCTCTGAGGAATGTTTCCAACACCTTGTTGAATCTATGCCACCAAGAACGAAGGCAGTTCTGAGGGCAAAAGGGGGTCCAACCCGGTACTATCAAGGTGTACCTAATAATAAAGTGGCCGGTGATGAGTGTACAAGAACCTAAGGAGCGGAGTCAGCCAACCCCGGCACTACCGTTAATCAAATATCTCTTTTTTTTTTAAGTGGACTAAACCTCTAAGACTTCATGCATTGAATTCTGTGGCAGCTGAACAATGAAGCTCCCAGTGTTGTGACTCTTGACAAAGGTCTTGTTGGAGACGCGCGGCGTGTGCCTAGTACAATAGCGGTCATGTGTTATGATAAAGACATACCCGGCGGTGGTTGGTTTGTGCGGGAAGGTGGGGGGCGTGGCCTGAGCCCTTGTAAACACTGGTTGTAAGTGGCGGGGGGGGGGGGGAGTCCAGCCTGCAGTCTCAGCACTGTCATCCACAATATTCTATTTCATGTCTGAGACCCCGAGCATTGTTTGGTGAGAGGGAGGCATCCAGCAGCTGAGTATTGCCAGCGTGATGGAGTGTGGGCTGTGCCAATAGAGCTTTGTCTCCCTCCTCAAAGTGAAAACACTCGTGTATTGCCGATGAGAACATTCTGAGCCCTTGTAATATGCAACTCGAAGGGCACCTGTCATGAAAATGGTTGCAGACTATCTCCTGATAATAATCATTTGTCATTCTCATCCCCAGCTTCAGATCGGAGTCACTGATCCCAAAGAGGCATGTAAGCGTAGTCTGAACTCGTAATCTAGTTTGGTTTAGGAGGCAACCAGGCAGCTGGCATTTTCAGCAATAGCGGCCCCCATATTTGCCCTTAACCGCTTCAGCCCCGGAAGATTTTACCCCCTTCCTGACCAGAGCACTTTTTGCGATTCAGCACTGCGTCACTTTAACTGACAATTGCACGGTCGTGCGACGTTGCACCCAAACAAAATTGACATCCTTTTTTCCCCACAAATAGAGCTTTCTTTTGGTGGTATTTGATCACCTCCTGCAGTTTTTTATTTTTTGCGCTATAAACAAAAAAAAAATACCGACAATTTTGAAAAAAAACGCATTTTTTTTTACGTTTTGCTATAATATCCCCCAAAAATATATTAAAAAAAAAAACCCCAATTTTTTTCCTCAGTTTAGGCCGATATGTGTTCTTCTACATATTTTTGGTAAAAAAATATCGCAATAAGCGTATATTGGTTTGCGCAAAAGTTATAGCGTCTACAAAATAGGGGAAAGTTTTAGGCATTTTTATCATTAACTTTTTTTTCATTAGTAATGGCGGCGATCTGCGTTTTTTTTTTTTTTTTTTTTTTTTTTAATCGCGACTGCGACATTATGGCGGACACATCGGTCATTTTTTACACCATTTTGGGACCATTGTCATTTATACAGCGATCAGTGCTATAAAAATCCATTGATTACTGTATAAATGACACTGGCAGGGAAGGGGTTAAACACTAGGGGGCGGTGAAGGTGTTAAGTGTGTCCTAGGGAGTGATTCCAAGACCCCTTTCACACTGCCGGCGTTTTTCAGGGGCTACAGCGCTAAAAATAGTGCCTGAAAAAAGCGGCTGCTTTCACACTGGAGCGGTGCGCTGGCAGGGCCTCAGAAAAATTCCTGCCAGCAGCTTCTTTGGAGCGGTGAACTCACCGCTCCTTCACCGCTGCTCCCCATTGAAATCAATGGGGCAGCGCTGTGATACCGCCAGCAAAACGCCACTGTGGCGGTGTTTTGCGGGCCGATTTAACCCCTTTTAGGCCGCTAGCGGGGAGTTAAAACCGTCACGCTAACGGGCGAATAGTGCCGCTAAAACGGCGCTAAAAATAAAGCGGCGCTATTTTTAGCGCCGCTTTACCTCTGACGCCCAGGGCGGCTCGGTGTGAAAGCCCTCTAACTGTGGGGGGTATTGGCTTCAACTCGCATGACAGCGATCACTGCTCCCGATGACAGGTGATCTCGGTCATGTCACAAGGCAGAACAGGGAAATGCTTTGTTTACATAGGCACTTCCAGTTCTGAGGCTCTGTGACACGATCGTCGGGAGACCAGCGGACATAGAGTCCGCCGGTCCCGTGGGCATGGTCACCCTGTACGCGGCGGGCGCATGCCTGCTAGCCCTGGCTCTTAAAGGGGGCGTACAGGTACACCCATTTTCCCACCGCTGCCATTGTGCCGACATACATCGGTGTGCAGTGGTCGGCAAGTGGTGAAAGTGGAACTCCAGGCTATAAATAAGCTTAAAATGGCTCTCACCGACCTCCGAACTCATATTCCAACTCCCCTATAGAAGGAAGATGCTTATACTTGCCTATCCGTGGGGCGCTCCAGCCCGGTCACATGATTGGCTCCATGAGGCAGCTTCAGGGGAGAGGAGGGACAGCCAACAACGGATGCCCCATAGAAAGCCTATGGGTGATGTCACCGTCCAGGCTCTCTCCTCTCCCCTGAAGCCACCGCTGGGGAAATCAAGTGACCGGACCGGAGTGCCCTGAGAAATAGGAAAGTATAAGCATTTTCCTTCTACAGGATAGGTAGTATAGGAGTTGTTAGGGGGATGGGAGCAGTTTTAGGCTTAGAGCCTGGAATTCCACTTTAAAGCGTATGTGTAAGCTCTAATGGTAAACTTTTATTTGTTCCCTTTTGGTCTGTTTATATATACAAGAAAAGTGTTTTATATCTGACAAGTGTAAAAAAAAAAAAAAAAAAAAAAAAAAAAAACCTGTTCTTCCAGCCAGAAATCTTGTGAGCTCATACCTTCCTGTACGTTCTCCGGACTGTAGTAGTATTGTTTCCAGCTAGCTTTGTGGACTACAAAATGCCTCCCCCTGTTATGAAGCACAGAGGAGGGTGTTATGTAGTCCTAACACACTCCCCCTGTTCTTGGGTGAAAGTGTTGTAATAAGAAGCAAATAGTAATATTAGATAATTTTTATTACTATTGTCATTTAGATTATTTTTTATTACGGTTATTAGATTGTGATCACGTGTGAACTTGGAGCGCCGCTCAAAGTTGGCCTCTGCGACCAAGCCTCGGTAGGCGGGGGTGAAACATGTCAGGGGGCGTGGCCAGAACAGCGCTGGCTGAGGCCATACAGAGCCATATCCACATCTGAAGCACTGGGTCCGTTTTGAGTGGCGGCTTACCCCACATACTGTTCTTGGATCATTATTCAATTCTTTTTAATAGTATTCATACATATCATTAATAGTTATTATAATAATATCACTTAAATTATGAGTTCACCTTTGCAAAAATGATAATAAATGCATTTTTTTTTTTTTTTTGTAGGTAAAAAAATATGCATTTATTATTATTAATTTTTTTTGTAATAGACCTGTAAAGCACTGCACCCACGATGGTCAGATTTTGGGTGTAATGCCATGGTACTGCAGACCAGGGTGGATTTGATTTAAGTCGATTCTAAATCACGATTTAAATCACTAGTAAAAAGGCTCGATTTAAATCAACTTGACTGTAGAATAATGCGGCCCTTTGTCACCCGTAATGGGCCCACTGTCTGTGTACAGAACAGAGTTTGCATCGCCTGCCAATCACAGTAGGTAGTCACTGCTATTTCTTCTTCATTCAAGTTCAAGTGTGTGTAAAGCCAATTTTTTTTTGTTTTGGATCGGGGTGGATTTGATTTAAATCACTAATAAGGCTTGATTTATATCAACTTGATTTAAGTCATAATTTTTAAAGAGCGACTGTCCTCTGTCCCGCTGTTGGCTCCTCCTCTGTCCCGCTGTTGGCTCCTCCTCTGTCCCGCTGTTGGCTCCTCCTCTGTCCCGCTGTTGGCTCCTCCCTCTGTCCCGCTGTTGGCTCCTCCCTCTGTCCCGCTGTTGGCTCCTCCCTCTGTCCCGCTGTTGGCTCCTCCCTCTGTCCCGCTGTTGGCTCCTCCCTCTGTCCCGCTGTTGGCTCCTCCCTCTGTCCCGCTGTTGGCTCCTCCCTCTGTCCCGCTGTTGGCTCCTCCCTCTGTCCCGCTGTTGGCTCCTCCCTCTGTCCCGCTGTTGGCTCACAGACAGTCCCATTCACTTTAATGGGACGGCTGGTGATGTGGCAGTGACACAACAAGGTGAGGGACGTAGCGGCAGCAGGTGAGTGGATGCCTGCTAACGGACGCTGCCATGATGGGTCTGAAATGACAGGTGCTCTTTAATTGTAAGGACTCATTCTTACTGGTAGTTAGAATCTTTAATATTTGCAAACAAAATGAAGGTTTCCTATTTAAATAAGTTGGTAAAACTGTAAAAATATCAGAACCGATTCAATAATACAGTTTGTAGTGTACAAAGATTTGCAAAGCAATGGGATAAAGGAATATTCCTGAACTTTGTTTTATCTCACGGTTACTGTGAAATTGTGTGCATCAATGCAGTGCATGCTATCTCAGCTTGCAGAGCTTGGATTCATTGAATGAGTTTAACAAAAATGTAAATATTGCAGAATATACAGCCTCATGCTACACAACTAAGCTCCATTTTATGCTGAATAAACAAAATTATTAATGTATCTTAAATAGAAAACTATCTTTTGGATACATTTTTAATCCAAAAGCATTTTATTAAAATAAATTTGATCGAAAAAATAAAATGAAAAAAATAATTGCTTTTTTTTTTTTTTGTTTTGTTTTAAATATACTCTGCTGCAGACTGTCTGTGTCTGTCTGGCCATACCTCCGATATGGCCGGGCATTTACACTGTGATGGGAAGACTCTGAACTACCACAGTGCTCAACAGCACCCTGTAGACACTAGTTCTCCCATTCACAGAACACCGTGAATGGATGACACGGCCCAGTTCTTTGCAGATTGTGACAGCTTGTGTGTGTGTGTGTGTGTGTGTGTGTGTGTGTGTGGGGGGGATTTGGCGGTGTTGGTGGTAAGAAGATCCTGAAGTGGGGGCCGGTGCATCTGTAACATGTTACACCCGTTAATTGTTAAAAAAGGTGAACTTCCTCTTTTTTAAATCCTACCGGTTTTATTTAACCACTTCCTGCCCGAGGTACGTCATATGTCGTCCTTGACTTTGTGCAGGGATATCTAAATGATGGGTGCAGCTACAGGAATCATTCAGATATCGTCTTTTTCTGCCGGCGATTCCCCTACACTATAAGAATGATCATAGCGGCTGTTCTGCCACTTGATTGTTCTTACGGGCAGCGATAGGGGACAACCCGTCCCATCCACCCGCCGGTGCTTCTACCGATTCACCGCTTCCAACAGTGAGTTGGAGAACGGATCCGCCGGCCCTGGATGCTGACTATAGAGATTTCCGGAGGACCAGATGGTCGCCGGAGTCTCTATGATCGTTCGGAGGCAGGGCGCGATGTTATGACGTCAAGTCATAACGCCTCTGCATTCAAACAAATGGCGCCGCCTTGGTTAGGAAGCTGAGATCGTTTATTTTATTTCAGGCTTCCCAGCCTAGAGGTGAGATGTGGGGTCTTATTGACCGATCATGCCATATTCCTATCACAAGGGATGTTTACAATCCTTGTAATATGAATAAGTCTGATCAAATTTTTTTTTTTTTTTTTTAAAAGGTGTCAAATTAAAAAAAGAAAAGTAAAATTAACAATTTAAAAAAAAAAAAAAAAAAAAAAAAAAAGCGCCCCTGTCCGTGTGTGTTTGCACGCAGAACTGAACACATATGTAAGTCCCGCCCACATGTGAAAACGTTGTTCAAACCACACGTGAGGTATCACCGCTATTGGTAGAGCGAAAGCAATAATTCTAGCCCTAGACCTCCTCTGTAACTCAAAACATGTAACCATTTTAAAGCGTCGCCTATGAGGATTTTTAAGTACCGACGTTCGGCGCCATTCCACGAGCGTGTGCAATTTTGAAGTGTGACATGTTGAGTATCTATTTACTTATTTACTCGGCGTAACTTCATGTTTCACATTTTGCAAAAAAATTGGGCTAACAAAGTTTTTGTTTCCCAAAAAAAAAGTGTTTGAAAAATTGCTGCGCAAATACTGTACGAGATAAAAAGTTGCAATGACCGCCACTGTATTCACTAGGGTCTTTGCCAAAAAAAAAATATATAACGTTTGGGGGTTCTATGTAATTTTCTAGTAAAAAAATTGATGAATTTTACATGTAGGAGAGAAATGTCAGAATTGGCCTGGGTGACAAGGGGTTAATAATCAGTGGCGATCCTTTTATTGGGTGACCACGCTCTGTCCTTTATCCCCCAATTGGGCTCCTGTGTTGTCACGCTTGTCGCATGGGCTTTTGATGGTGACTACAAGTGGCCATTTTAATTCACTTTACCCCAGGTATGGCGCACTGTTGCCACCATTGAGAAATACCATGCAGTCATTGCTTTGTGTAGAATGGAAGTTGTTGCAAATCGGCTGTAGGAAATCTACAGTGCTGAGATGTATTGGGCTCCTTTCAGACAGAGGGGGCGGGGGGGGGTCCCTCCAAGTGGATCGGCCTGCTCAGTGGGGGATCTTCCTGTTGATCCCAGGCAGATGACGGGTCCTTTCAGTTGGTGTCATTTTTTCCAGCACCATAATTGTATCTTTGTAATTTGAGATGCTTTCTGTCAGGTTTGTCATGCTTATCCTCTATCTTCACTCGTTTCTGATTTGTGACCAGGACCAAGTCACGGGATTCACTTGCTATGAAGTTGTTTTTTGGGCTCAAAGTATTGAACCCACAAGATCCGCCTAGGACCGCCAGGAAGTTAGAATTCCCGACAGATGGTCATCGGTGGCCACCAGCAATTCTTTAGGGTACATCAGTTTTGTTTTATTTTTCTTGCAAAGCCGGAGTTTTCCTTTAAGGAACGGAGGGAAGCAGGCTGCAGCCGCTGTCTCGATTGTTGTTATGTGAAAAGCGGCACCTGTAGGAGTCAGAACAATGTCCCCTTCTGAGCGGCGAGGCGGGGCCGCCAAACGCTTTTGTGAAAATCGCAAACAAAAGGAAACCAGAGCCCGTCTTCACCCAGGCCGAACGTGAACGAGAGAGCAGAGAGAGTTTATTTTTATCTCTCCAAGTGTGTGCGTTTTTCCTCTGTAGCAGAAGCAGCACACGATTGGGTCTAATAATCGTCATTGTATCGTGTGTGTGTGTGCGTGTGTCTGCTGCCCGTATTACATGCTGTGTATATTCTACCTGAAGAACTAACACCTTGACCTCTATGTCCCTCCTGTCCCCAGCCTCAGGACTCTGATCACATGACCTGTGGACATGGATCTGGTCCTGTCACATTTTGTGCACCCAACTGGTGCAGCAAAACCAGGATTGGCTAGAGATCTCCTCGAAGGTAAGATAAGGAGCCTAAGCCCTACCTCTGGCATGTTTTTTGTCATTCTTTTATTTAACCACTTCAGCCCCGGAAGATTTGGCTGCTGAATGACCAGGCCATTTTTTTTGCGATTCGGCACAGCGTCGCTTTAACTGACAATTGCGCGGTCGTGCGACGTTGCACCCAAACAAAATTGACGTCCTTTTTCTCCCACAAATAAAGCTTTCTTTTGGTGGTATTTGATCGCCTCTGCGTTTTTTTATTTTTTTCGCTATAAACAAAAAAAAGCGACAATTTTGAAAAAAACACAATATTTTGTACTTTTTGCTATAATAAATATCCCCATTTTTTTTTTTTTTTTTTTTTTTTTTTAAAAAGCAACATTTTCCTCAGTTTAGGCCGATATATATTCTCCTACATATTTTTGGTAAAAAAAATCGCAATAAGCGAATATTGATTGGTTTGCGCAAAAGTTATAGCGTTTACAAAATAGGGGATAGTTTTATAGCATTTTTATTATTCTTCTTCTTTTTTTTTTTTTACTAGTAATGGCGGCGATCTGCGATTTTTATCGTGACTGCGACATTATGGCAGACACATTGGACAATCTTGACACATTTGTGGGACCATTGTCATTTATACAGCAATCAGTGTTAAAAAAAAAATGCATTGATTACTGTAAAAATGTCACTGGCAGTGAAGGGGTTAACACTAGGGGGTGATCGAGGGGTTAATTGTGTTCCCTGGGAGGTGATTCTAACTGAAGGGGGAGGGGACTGACTGGAGGAAGTGACAGATCATGGTTTCTAGCGAATAGGAACACACGATCTGTCACTCCTCTCAGAACAGGGAAGTGTGTGTTTACACACTCATTTCCCTGTTCTGTCCCTCGTGCTGGCGATCGCTCGTGGCTGACGGTCATCGCGACCGTCGGCCACGAGCATTGGCGCCTCCGGCGGTGCACGCGCCTGCTATCACGATCCCGCGAGCCGACGTATAGCTACGACAGATCGCGCCGACCTGCCGCAGTAAAATGGCGGCTGGTCGGCAAGTGCTTAAAGTGATACTAAAGCTTCAACTTTTTATAACAGAAACGCACCGGATAGATTATTTTAACACAAGAGAATAAACCATTTAATCACTTACACTGCCCATTCTCAATTTGTGTTGCCATCTGCATTTTTCCAGGTCGGTGTTTCTCAACGCCAGTCCTCAAGGTCATGTTTTTAGGATCTCCCTCAGATGAAAACTGCTGTGGTAAGTACTAATGGGCCCGTACATACGATCCGAAAATCGGACAAAAATACCGCTTTCAACGCGTTCGTACGATAATCGGATCGTTGGTACAGAGCTTTTCGAGAGCCGATCACAACAATTTATCTGATATTATTCGACCGGACAAGCACGAAAAATGTCCTCGTATGATACCATGGGGCATGATATTTTTTATTTTATTTATTTTATTTTTTTTTATGGTTGAACTAGATGGACTTGTCTTTTTTCAACCTATGTAACTATACCAGATCGTACGATTTTCGTTTTAGTCAGTACAGTTGTCGTCCGAAAATACAAATACATTACAACACATGACATCACTTCAGATTTTTTTTTTTTTTTTTCTTTCGTAGGGGAATTTTCGCGACTTTAGTAACCTATTCAATTTCTACTTGTGACTATTAAGCAGGAAAAAAAATTTGTACGATATTCGGATCGTGTGTACGGGCCATTAGGCAGTGAAACTGATCAAATCACCTGTGCAAAAGAATGGAAAGCCTGAAATCTAGACTTGTTGGGGCACCTTGAGGACTGGAGTTGAGAAATGCTGTTTTGGGTTGTACCGCTTCCCTGAACTTCCAGGTGAAGAAGTTTTACACTTATAACAGCACCAGCTGCAAATCTCATTGTTTTAAGCCAGCGCTCATGAGTGCCGCAGTGTTCAAAAATTTGACTGACGTGGGGACCTGACTGCGTGACGGCGCAGGCGGCGTCCCAAAGTTAGGGAAATTTTTGTGAATGCTGGGTCACGCATGTGCACTAGCCCAATGAGTGATGGGATATGTAGTAGCATTACACACACAAGGTAATGCCCCCTTTTCCCAATCATTTTATTGGAGGATAGCAGTGAAGACTCCTCTGGGGCGGTCTTCATGGGTTGCCCGTGCATGTTGGTGCAGGCAGCATTATTGCATTGCCGTGCATGAAAGGATGGCTTAAATTTTTTTTCTGGCCAAGGTCCGTATCTCAAGTCTGTGCTATGACTCAGTCACAGCCAGTGAGCCAATGAGAAGGGAGGGGGCGGGGCTCTGTGTGTGGATGGACACGTAGAGCAGTGGCTCAGGAGCGAGCCTGCTTGGGTGCCCCCCACAGCAAGCTGCTTGCTCTGGGAGTACTCGGCAGGAGGGGAGGGGGCCAGGAGCGCTGGCGAGGCCACCTGAGAAGTGGCGGATCGGTGCTGCTCTGTGCAAAACCATTACACAGAGCAGGTTAGTATAACATGTTTGGTATTTAAAAAAAAAAAAATTGCAAGTATGCACGGCGTGGAAAGGGAGTGATTCCATAGGGAGAAACAGGCAAGCGGCAGGATCGGTAATGGTAAAGTTGACCAGCCTAGGCACCCATTCTACACAAAACATGCAGTTGATTTAGTTTATACCACCCAAGCCGACCACAGAATGTGGTACTAGATGAGATGATGGTGCAAGAATCCATATTGTAGAAAACCAACACAGAGGAGGTGCTTGAAAGCGTTACTTAACGCAACGCAAATGCATCAGTAAACGCAATAGGCATTTTTTAATGGGCATCCATTGTATTCAAAATTTCAAGGCGCACGGCCTTTAATGCCACATCTGCAGTCAGTTGGTGTAGTACACGTGCTTTTGGCTTCGGCCAATTTTAACTTGTCTGTGGGGGCCGCGCTGCAACGGTGAGCCAGGCAGTTGTAGTGCGGTATTTCAATATAACCCCCACCCCCTGGGGAAGAGGGGGAGGGTGACATTTTAGGAGGCAGCAGGATCACCTCAATAAATGTCTGGCAGCCGCTGCTCTGCCACCCTCCTGAGAAGTGATCCACTGTGGATCGGGGGTCACTTTTCAGTGGGGTGGGGAAGACTGGCGCTCCAATGAAAGAGCTCTTAATATAAACCTTGCTGGTATAATTTGTATTTGGCTCCCGGAAAATACACGGCCACTGGACAAAAAAAAAATATCGTGTCTAAATGCTTCATATTTTTCTGATCTTTTGGAGCCAATAAATCTTCGGTTGTGAAATTTACACTTTGGACTGAAGATGCAAACATGGTGAGCCGGGTGAGGCGTTTTCATGTCAATCTGATTGTGTTGCTGGTAATGTCGCTGATAATGCTGATCGCAGACATCTCAGATCTGCTTCTGTATGGGAGATGGATTAGTGCAGTTTGCAGAGATTTGTCTCCTGCTGCACCTCGGAGCTGGGGGGGGGCAGTTTTACATGTTTCCCGAAGGCGCAGATTCTGCACATACTGGAAATTCTACAGCCTAAAATGTTGTTGTGTTCTTCTTTGTAAAGCCTCTGTGAGCTTATGCTGAACTCCAGACAAGCACACAGATGGGAAAACATGAGAGCAACTTTACCTGCCAAAGGGGTTTGTAGTTTTGTCCATCCAGTATTGGGATATATACAGCTGTGCCACACAGCACAGACCAGCCTGGCAGGAGACCTAATTTGAACCACCATTGCAGTTCAGTAACGCCTTCAGGTCCTCTCTGCCCCCCCCCCCAACCTGTGACTGGACAGTGACAAGATGAGCAGAAAATGTACCACTTGCTGACCGTCCTGTAGCGATTTCACTGCTACAGAGCAGCAGCTGTATGCTGGACCACGTGTGTGTATGTATGTATGTGTGTGTATGTGTGTATATATATATATATATATATATATATATATATATATATATATATATATATATATTATATGACCGGGTAGATGGCGTGAATGCGTGGCATCGGTGGTTCACCCCCGCTGCAAATATACACAACGGGAGCCGATCATCAGGTACCCTGGACTCTATGTCCGCTGGCACCCGCCGATCATTCTGTATTAGAGGCAGATCTGCCATTCTGACAGGAGGGAAGGCATTGATCCTGTGTTTCTGCAAAGCAGGGACACGGATCTCTGCCTTCCCCTAGTAAAAGCTCCTCCCACAGTGAGAAAGCACAGGCTAGAGACGCAACCCTTTGGTTGCCTTTGTTAAACGCTTCCCAGCCAGTGTCATTAGTACAGTGAAAGTGCATATTTTTAGCACTGATCACTGTATTAGTGTCACTGGTCCCCAAAAGGTGTCAGTAAAGGCCCCCCGTACACATGATACGAAAATCAGAAGTAAAATTTTCGTCTGCCGATTTTCGGATCGTTAGTAAGGTGCTTTTGACAGCTGATTCTGGTTTTTCGATACGACAAAAGCTGGATGTGCAGACTATAAAATTTTTGTGGGATGTGAACTCCAACATACGATTTTTCGTTTTATTAGTACGGTTTTCGTACGAAAAAAATCGTAAGAGAAAGACTAGGCATGCTCAAACGAAAGAATACATACAAAACTCTATTCAACGCACTACGTCACTTCTGACGTTGTATTCTGTCATACCAAAATCTTCGTATGGTGAGTAAATCTCTTCACTTTCGACATGAGACTAGCATGCCACAAAAAAACGGACGTTCGGTCGTCCTGAAAATCTGATCGTGTGTACGAGGCTTTAGAGTCAGAATGTCTGCCAAAATATCGCAGTCCCGCTATAAGTCTCTGATCACCGCCATTACTAGTAAAAATAAATAAATACAAATATCCCATAGTTTGTAGATGTGATAAGTTTTGGGCAAACCAATCAATATTATACGCTTATTTGGAATTTTTATTTTTTTTTTTACCAAAAATATGTAGCAGAATACATATTGGTCTAAATTTACGAAGATATATTTGATATTTTTATTTGTTATGTTTTATAGCATAATGTAAAAAATATATATTTATTTACTTTTTACAAAATTGACGGTCTTTTTTTTATTAGCCCAAAAAAATAAAAAAAACACTGAGGTGATCAAATACTACTAAAAGAAAGCTTTAGTTGTGGATATATATTACTATTTGGGTACAACGTCGCACGACTGCACAATTGCCAGTTAAAGTAACCCAGTGCCATACTGCAAAAAATGGCCTAGTCATGAAGGGGGGTGTTGGAGCTGAAGTGGTTAATGAGCTTATCTCCGTCACTCTGCTCTCTCCTTCTCACAGCACCCGGCCTCAATACTCCTCAAGACAGAGGGTCAGGTGTCCTCCTGCCTCATAGGACAGTCACTGGAAAATGAAAACTCCTCCCACACGCTTTAACCACTTGCCGCCCACCATATAGCAAAATGACGTTGGCAAAGTGGTTTCAATATCCTGACTGGATGTCACATGACGTCTTTCAGGATAACAAGCCAATGCGCGCCTCCAGGGGCGTGCATCACACAGCGTTTGTTTTTGCGATGTGTCAGTCTGACACACCGCAACTCCAATCTCGGTAAAGAGCCTCTGATGGAGACTCTACCACATGATCAGCCGTGTCCAATCACAGCTGATCACAATGTAAACAGGAAGAGCCGTTGATGGCTTTTCCTCACTCGTGTCTGACAGACGTGAGTATCGGAGAGCCGATTGGCTGCTCTTCTGACGGGGGGGGTCTGTGCTGATTGAATATCAGCGCAGCCGCCCGAGGATGCCCACACTGGACCACCAGGGATGCTTACCACTAGTCACCACCAGGTATGCCACTCATGGCCACAATGGATGCCAATCAGTGCCCACAATGGATGCCAATCAGTGCCAAACAATAATGCCTGCCAATCAGTGATACCCATCAGTAGCATCCATTAGTGTACATCAGTGTCCATCCATGCCCATCAGTGCCACCTATCAGTGCCGCATGTTAGTGCCCATCATAGTTACATAGTAGGTGAGGTTGAAAAAAGACACAAGTCCATCAAATCCAACCTATGTGTGTGATTATATGTCAGTATTACATTGTATATCCCAGTATGTTGTGGTCGTTCGGGTGCTTATCTAATAGCTTCTTGAAACTATCAATGCTCCCCGCTGATACCACCGCCTGTGGAAGGGAATTCCACATCCTTGCCGCTCTTACAGTAAAGAACCCTCTACGTAGTTTAAGGTTAAACCTCTTTTCTTCTAATTGTAATGAGTGGCCACGAGTCTTATTAAACTCCCTTCTGTGAAAAAGTTTTATCCCTATTGTGAGGTCACCAGTACAGTATTTGTATATTGAAATCATATCCCCTCTCAAGCGTCTCTTCTCCAGAGAGAAGATGGGCACCTCATCGGTGCCGCCTTATCGGTGCCCGTCAGTGCAGCCCCATCAGTGAAGGAGAAAACTTACTTATTTACAAAGTTTTGTAACAGAAAAAAAAAAAAAGTTTTTTTTTTTTTTTTTTAGCAGAAAATAAAAATCCCAGAGGTGATCAAATACCACCAAAATAAAGCTCTATTTGTGGGAACAAAATGATAAAAATTTAGTTTGGGTACAGTGTAGCATGACCGCACAATTGTCATTCAAACTGTGACAGCGCTGAAAGCTGAAAATTGGTCTGGGTAGGAAGGTGTATAAGTTGGTATTGAAGTGGTTGACCAGACACTAATAGACGTCATAAGACTGCTATATACTGAAAAGGTATTTAGAAGTTTATATTTACTAAAAATAATTGCATTTCCATGTTCTGTGTACTGTGAGACCAGATATAGTGAATGCAGGGTCCTGGGTTTAGTAACACTTTAATATCTGTGAAAAGCTGAGTTCGGAGGGAACCTGTGGCAATGGGCGTTCGATGCTGACATCACTACGTAGTGCCTTCCCAGCCTGGAACCTGCGTACAGTTACAAGTGCAGACTTTACTGGCTGCATGCTTTCTCTGCTCTGTGACTCACTGCGGGAGATTTAAAACTGGAGCACTCGGTATCCGGTGCAGATGTGCATGTTGGCCAATCAGCTTCTAAGTTCAACTGATTGTAAAGTCTCATTTTTTTTAAAAATAACAAACTTGTTATACTTACCTGCTCTGTTACTCCTCTTCTCGTGTCCCTCTTCACTCCTCCTGGCCCCTCCCTCAAGTCGAGTGCCCCCACAGCCAGCAGTTTGCTATAGGGGCACCCGAGCTGAGTCACAGCTCTGTGTGTCCATTCAGACACAGAACCTTGACCCCACCCCCTCTCTCTCCCCTGATTAGCTAGCTGACTTTGACAGCCGCGGGAGCCAATGGCGCCACTGCTGTGTCTCAGCCAATCAGGAGGAGTGTTCCGGACAGCTAAGAGACTCCTGGACATCACTGGAGAGAGATGGGGCTCAGGTAAGTATTGGGGTGCTACACACAAGATTTTTTTATCCTAAGGCATAGAATGACTTAAAGTGATTGTAAAGGTAAATAAAAAACAAACAAAAAAAAAATATCATACTTACCTCCACTGTGCAGCTCGTTTTGCACAGAGTGGCCCCCGAACCTACTCTTCTGGGGTCCCCTGACTGCTCTCATGGCTCCTCCCACATCTGATAACCCCCTCTAAGAAGCGCTTCCCAGAGGGAGTTACCTTGCGGGTGTGCTCCCGAGTCCAGCATTCAGCGTCCATAGAGGTGGAATACAGGACTCACCCCTCCCCCCCACCCCCCAACCCCCCCGGCGCTCGCATCATTGGTTTTGGTTGACGGCAGCTGGAGCCAATAGCTGTGCTGCTATCAATCTATCCAATTGAGAGCCGAGAACCCCGGGCAGAGAGACAGCGCGTCCCCGTGGGTCAAGTTTTTTCATAGGATGCATTAAGGTGAAAAAACACAAAGGTTTTACAACCCCTTTAAGATAAATAAACCTTCTGTCTTTACAGCTCCTATCAGTTTGTTCAATGCAGCTTTAACAAAACCTGGAAGCTGATTGGTTTCTGTGCAGAGCTGCACCAGATTTTGCACTCTCCAGTTTTAGTAAATAACCTCCATTGTATGGTTCAGCGTGGATCAGGGTGACTGCCCTAGAGCTTGTAGAATCGGCAGTTGGCATGTTCTCCTCCCTTGGTATTTCCTTTCAATGGTCGGAATATTCCATTCTCTATATTGTACAGGCTGTGCTGTGGGCAGCTTAGTCCGGGCTCTGGAGTCAGTGCCAGGGTCTTCCTTCTGCATGCCTGGCACCTGGGGCAGTCCAGAGTGCTGTGCGAGGGGCCGCACTATCTTCCCAGGGAGGAATGTCAGGCCACACCTTCAGAGAGCGCCTGATAACAGAGGAAAGTTATGTTGTAAACACAAAGGCTCATTGTGAGGAAGAGGAAACCTTTCAGATTACAGGGACTCGCTTCGCTTCGGGATTCTGCAAACTTGTTTGTCACTTTCTGTCCTTTTTGCACGCCGGCCAGGATCAGATTGTCCTCGTAAAGAGATGAACGGGCAATTGACTGCAGAATAATGCGGGCTTTTGTCACCCGCGATGGGCCCGCTGTCTGTGTACAGAACAGAGTTTGCATCGCCTGCCAATCACAGTAGGTAGTCACTGCTATTTCTTCTTCATTCAAGTTCAAGTGTATGCAAAGCCATTTTTTTTTTGTTTGTTTTGGTTTAGGCTGGATTTGATTTAAATCATAATTTTTAAAGAGCAACTGTCATCTCTGTCCCGCTGTTGGCTCCTCCTCCTGACCCGCTGTTGGCTCCTCCTCCTGACCCGCTGTTGGCTCCTCCTCCTGACCCGCTGTTGGCTCCTCCTCCTGACCCGCTGTTGGCTCCTCCTCCTGACCCGCTGTTGGCTCCTCCTCCTGACCCGCTGTTGGCTCCTCCTCCTGACCCGCTGTTGGCTCCTCCTCCTGACCCGCTGTTGGCTCCTCCTCCTGACCCGCTGTTGGCTCCTCCTCCTGACCCGCTGTTGGCTCCTCCTCCTGACCCGCTGTTGGCTCCTCCCCCTGACCCGCTGTTGGCTCCTCCCCCTGACCCGCTGTTGGCTCACAGCCAGTCCCATTCACTTTAATGGGACGGCTGGTGATGGGGCAGTGACACAACAAGGTGAGGGACGTGGTGGCAGCAGGTGAGTGGATGGCCGCTAACAGGCGCTGCCATGATGGATCTGAAATGACAGGTGCTCTTTAAATGTAAGGACTTATTCTTGCTGGTAGTTAGAATCTTTAATATTTGCAAACAAAATGAAGGTTCCCTATTTAGAATAATAAGCCTTCAGATTAGTAAAAGAGCGATATCAGAACCGATTCAGTCATACAGTTTGTAGTGTACATAGATTTGCAAAACAATGAGATAAAGGAATATTCCTGAACTTTGTTTTATCTCATGGTCAATGTGAAATTGTGGGAATGCATCAATGCAGTGCATGTTATCTCAGCTTGCAGAGCTTGGATTCATTGAATGAGTTTACCAAAAATGTAAATATTGCAGAATATACGGCCTCATGCTGCATAACTAAGATCCATTTCATGCTGAATAAACAAAATTATTAATGTAGCTTAAACAGAAAACTATCCTTCGATAGATACTCCAAAAGCATTTTATTAAAATTCATTTGAAAAAAATTCTGATTTAAATAAAGAAAGATCAGGTATTTAAAACTTTTTTTTTTTCATTGATTTTTATCCACCCTGTTTTGTATAGAATGGAGCTCCCCATTGCCCCCTCCCCTCCCCCTGTCGGGTGTTTATTGCTGTCTGTGGGAGTTTCCTTCTTTATATGTGCAAAGTGACCATTTTCTCCAGCACAGCGAGGTATGGGAAGCCCAATGTTTTGGTTGTCAGATGAACAATTAGGTAAGAGGAAATCTTTCAATGGGGACACTGACAGTGACAACTGTCCTATAGGGGATTTCCTCTTGTATTGGAGAGATTTCCTCCTAATTCCTGCTTTGTTTCTGGGAGAGGAAGTGAAAGGAAATCTCCCTCGTGGGTCACAGACCGCAAAAAGAACCTCATTCTTAATGGAAGTGCCACACCAGGGCTAAGGCTAGGCTCACACCTTGTGCATGTCGGGAACGTGCGATTTACTGACACTCATAGTTACATAGTAGGTGAGGTTGAAAAAAAGACACAAGTCCATCAAGTCCAACCTATGTGTGTGATCATATGTCAGTATTACATTGTACATTGCACTCGCTGCCCTTTCTTTAGCAGATGCGCAGCTTTGCCATTAAAGTGGTTCTAAAGGCTGAAGGTTTTTTACCTTAAAGTGATTGTAAACCTCTGAGATGAAATATGAACAAAGCATATCCCTCTATAGTGTCTCAATTAAGAGCACTAAGTTTCATTTCTGTCTGCTGCCTCCTTTCACTGCAATCAGCCTGAATTACTTCTGACAAGTTTTCCTGACACCAAGAGAAAAAAGGTGACAGAGGAGGGACCTCCAGCAGAGCCTCAGCTCTGTTTGTGTGTGCTTTGTGGAGGGGGTGTGTCTCTTCCCTCCAATCCGCTCTTAGAGCCCTTTCACACTGCCAGCGCGGGGGCATCGTGGTAAAGTGCCACTCGTTTTAGCGGTGCTTTATCGTTGTAAAAGTGCCCGCAAAGTGCCGCTGCCCATTGATTTTCAATGGGCATGGGCACTTTATTAGCAGTTTATACACCGTTCACAAAACGCCTCAAAGAAGCTGCTTGCGAACTTTTTTTGACGTCCTGCCAGCGCAGCGCCCCATTGTGAAAGCACTCGGCGTTCACACTGGGATTGCAGGTGAGGCTTTTTACTTTTTACAGGCGCTATTTTTAGCGCTAAAGCGCCTGAAAAATGCCTCCAGTGTGAAAGGGGGTCTAATGCGCGTACACGCGAGCAGACTTCTCGTCAGGACTAAACTCCGAAGGACTTTTCAACTGAGTTCCGACGAAACGGACTTGCCTACGCATGATCCCACCAAAGTCCGTTCGTTTCGAACGTGATGATGTACGACCGGACTAGAAAAGGAAGTTCATAGCCAGTAGCTGCCCTTGCGCCGTTTTCAGTCCGTCGGACTAGCATACAGACGAATGTTTTTTTTCATAGGAATCGAGTCTGTCGGAAAGATTTGAAACCTGTTCTATTTCTAAGGTCCATCAGATTTTTCGACAGAAAAGGTCCGATATAGCCCACACATGATCAGAATGTCCGACGGATTTGTTCAGTCGGACCTTTTCTTCCGGAAAGGTCCGCTTGTGTGTACACGGCATTAGAGCTCTCCCCGCTGCACTCTGCAGAGTGTAATTTCAGCTCTCCACCCCCCCCCTTTTTTTTTTCGGAAATCTCAGACAAGCTTTGTACATTTTGGGCTTTGAACAGATGTAGAGAAGAGAAAATTGCAAATAAACAGGTATAACTTGTGTAGAAGGATTTTGTTTCATCTCTGTGTATAACCTGAGGATAGTCCCTTCACCGGGTATATGTAAGGGTTTAAAACCATTGTAATGCATTCTCTGCACTCCCCCCCTCCCTTATACTTTTCCGAGCCCAATCTGGATCCAGTGATGTGCGTGAGATCAGCTGCTCTCCCAGCTTTCTCTCAATAGGCGCAGGCACAGCAGCCATTGGCTCCCGGTGCTGTCAATCACAGCCAGTGCGGGTGTAGTGTTAGGCGGGGCAGAGCTGTGCTTAGTGTGACTATGGACACACACAGATGGTTCGGGAGCGAGCCTGCACAAGGGCCCTCATTGCAAGTGGCTTGCTATGGTGGGGGAATGGGGGGAGGAGGAGCCAGGAGCACCAACGGGGCACCCAGAGAAGGAGGATCGGGGCTGCTCTGTGCAAAACCATTACACAGAGCAGGTAAATGTGACATGTTTGTTTAAAAAAAATGTACGTTTTACAATTACTTTAATTGTTAATGCTCCCTCCATGCATATCAGTGAAGACTTTTCACATTTTTCATGTTTAGGGCTGTCCAGTAACATAAATAGGCTGCCCAAAATGTGGCGCACAGACATGAGTGAGCGCGCCTTCGCACCCGTGTAGTGTACAAGGACCAGACTTTATTCCAGTAGGGGGTCAGTGGGACAATCGAAAGAGTATCCAATGTGTTTTGGGGGGGGGGGGGGGTCCAAAAACATCTCCATCTTCATGGCTTGAGAATTGGAAAACCATGTACAGTATATGGACTGTAAGTGAACTGGACCTCTAATGGTATTTCTTCCAGTGATGATCTGCCTAGGTCCTGTCAATGGCTACTTTGGTCAAAAAGAATTTTATTGTTCTAAAGTTCCAAATAATAAAACCATTGCATACCAAGCAGGCATATCTAAAATTCAACTTCATCGCTACATTGTTTCAATGTTACTTGTGTATTTCCCATACCCCCCTCCCAAAAAAAAAAAACAAAAACATGCAGGGGGTATTAAACTATTTCCTGTTCTACCCAAAACTTAACCCCTTTGCGCCGGTGCCTTCCGACCCTTTTAAGGGGTTTCAGATGCCGCGGGCGGGGTTTATGATCCTGTGACTACTGTGATTGGCTTTCACATGATCAGAAGTAACGATCAAGAGCTTTCCGTTAATTGCCGGGGACATCAGCCCCCGCCCCCTTGGTCCCATGCAATCCTGATCTATCGGCACCACCACAGCCGCTCCACTGGTCTGGGGAGGGGGGGGGGTTGAAATTTCCACCTTTCTCCCTCTAACTCCATCCTGTGCTGCCAAAGCAGACCAGATGAATTGTGATTGGCTAGCGTTGTTACACAGAGTGTGCAGACCAGTCAGAATCCTTATGGTCTATCCTGGCAGCTCAGGATTTTCCGAGGGAAGTACAGCGGAGACCAGGGGATTGTGGTCTGGTGTTAGGTGACCTTTTTAGTGTTTCTGTAAAGGTGAACGCTTTAAAGGAAGTTCATCATCCCTGGCATCCTCTTGGAAATACTGATTTCTTGGCTGTTTCTAGTGCGTCAGTGAATCGTAACGAGCATGCAGCAAGTGACGGTAGAATTTTGTAAAGGAAATGTTTAAGTTCTGTATATAATTGTATTCTATTTTATATGTATTGAAAACTGTCCTCACTGTGCACACGGCACTAATAATGTTTTCATTACTTGTTTGTATTCTTTCGAGTCCTGATTAGAATTAGCCTGTCCATGTTACGCCCCCTTGTTACCATAAATGCACAATTGTAATATTAATGTGATACCTACGTAATCATGTGTATAAAAACCTTCAATTGCCTCATAATAAAGCAGAACAGTTAATTGGAAAGATGTGGAGTGTATCTTTTGTGTCTGTTCCCTACTGCAGTAGTTATTGATATTTGGAACGTCTAATCAGTATGAGGATAGGAGTTGCCTATCTATAAATTCCCATGTCAAATTTCTACCACTCATACATGTTCTGGCTCAGCTTTGAATCTGTTGGATTAGCATGACAGCTAGGTAGGTAGTGTTTTCACAGTGAGATCTCGGTGCAGCGGTCTCCTTGTTTGTCTCGGCTCCAGAAGGCTTTTTAGTTTTGGATGGAGTGGTGAAGATATAGAACCCTGTCTGGTTATTATTGCTGGCTTTGTCCCCACTGTGGAAGAGTTCCTCGCACTTTCTGGTTGGTCAGTGGGGCATGAGATGAAGTGTGGCGGGGCAGAGACGGCAAAAAAAAAAATTTTTTTTTTTTTTTTTTGGAGAGTAGAGAGAAGGGTTAGTACCTCTGTCTGGATTTTTTTTTTTTTATATATATCCTTATCAGGAATCCACACTTGATTGGTGTCACCAGAACACTGAGGGACAATTTGACTTGTGGAGACAGAACAATGAAACCTTTAATAGACGTTATTAATGGAAACTGGAGTGTAGAAATGCGGGAGCTTCTATTACCGATTTTGTTTTTAGAGCTGCAGAGGCCGTCATCCTGATCCTGCTTTCAGAGCCTGGAACAAGTATAGAAAGTCCCAGCTCCCATCCGCGTGTTTGTTTCAGGTGGTTCACTAGATAAGGAAGTGAGGATTGGAATGATGGTCCTGCATCCCGCACCTCCATATCGGGTTGGACCCCCTTTTGCCCTCAGAACTGCCTTTGTTCTTCGTGGCATAGATTCAACAAGGTGTTGGAAACATTCCTCAGAGATTTTGCTCCATATGATATGATGGCACCACACAGTTGCTGCAGATTTGTCGGCTGCACGTCCATGATGCAAATCTCCCATTCCACCACATTCCAAATGTGCTCTATTGGATGAGATCTGGTGAGTGTGGAGGCCATTGGAGTACAGAGACCTCATTGTCCAGTGGTGAGATGATTGGATCTTTGTGACATGGTGCATTATCCTGCTGAAGGAGCCATCAGAAGATGTGTACACTGTAGTCATAAAGGGATGGACATGGTCAGCAACAATACTCAGGTAGGCCGTGGTGTTTAAACGATGCTCAGTGGGTACTAAGGGGCCCAAAGTGTGCCAAGAAAATATCCCCCACACCATTACACCACCACCAACCTGAACCGTTGATACAAGGCAGGATGAATCCATACTTTCATGTTGTTTACACCAAATTCTGACCCTACCATCTGAATATCGCAGCTGAAATCAAGACTCATCAGACCAGGCAATGTTTTTCCAATCTTCTATTGTCCAATTTTGGTGATCCTGTGCAAATTGTAGCCTCAGTTTCCTGTTCTTAAAGCGGAGTTCGGCAATTTTTTAATTTTTTTTTTAAAAAAGTCAGCGGGTACAAATACTGCAGCTGCTGACCTTTAAAATAAGGACACTCACCTGTCCAGGGCGCCCGCGATGTCGGCACCCAAAGCTGATCTCTCCCTCGGCTCTCGGGTGCTGCCGCCGCCATCTTTGGTTAGGGAACCAGGAAGTGAAGCCTTGTGGCTTCACTTCCTGGTTCCCTACTGCGCATGCGCGACCCGCGCTGCGCGATAATATTGGTCCCTGCTGTCTTCTGGGACCTGTGTGTCTCCCAGAAGACAGCGGGGGACAGCAACGGAGAAGGCGCCGGAAGTGGCGTAGATACCCGCGGGTGGCTTGGGTATCTATGCCCGGAAGTGGGAGAAAAATACCTGTATTAGACAGGTATATGCTCCTCCTACCCCCTGAAAAGTGCCAAATGTGACATTGGAGGGGGGGGGGGGCAGGATTCCGAAAAGCGGAAGTTCCATTTTTGGGTGGAACTCCGCTTCAACTGACAGGAGTGACATCTGCTTCAAGGTTTGATGTGTTGTGCGTTTAGAGATGGTGTTCTGCATGCCTTGGTTGTAATGAGTGGTTATTTTGAGTTTCTGTTGCCTTTCTATCATCTCCAACCAGTCTGCCCATTCTACTCTGACATCAACAAGGCATTTTCCTCCACACAACTGTCACTCATTGGATCTTTTTTTCTTTTTCAGACCTGAGAGATGGTTGTGTGTGAAAATCTGAGTAGATCAGCAGTTTTTGAAATCCTCAGACCAGCCCATCTGGCACCAACAACCACGCCACGTTCAAAGTCACTTAAAGCGGAAGTAAACCCATCCATAAAGTTTAATTTCTGGCATGTGCTGCAAATGTAACACTCCCATTGGTTGTGCTCTCAACCAAACGGTCAAACCATCCAATGGTTGGTGTCATAACTGATCACATGTGCAGCATCATGGCAGTTGTAGATTAAACAGAGGCAAAGATGGCAGCTTCCTTGGCTGAAAACGATAGGGGGCTTACTTACACTTTAAATCCCCTTTCTTCCCCATTCCGATGCTCGGTTTGAACTTCAGCATGTCGTCTTCACCACATCTAGATGCCTAAATGCATTGAGTTGCTGCCATGTGATTGGTTACTTAGCAATTTGTGTTACCAAGCAATTGAACAGGTGTACCTAATAATAAAGTGGCTGGTAAGTGTATGCAGCGGCTGCCCCCCCTCCCCCCTTTCTTTCTTTTTTTTTTTTTGTCCTGTTGCCTCTTTTGAATAGAAAGTTCAGACTTGGGGGAGTTTCTTGTTCCTGATTAGTGACTGAAGTCCAAGGATCGGCATGACATCCAGACATCTAATGTTTTCAGATAGAGGCTGCCCGTCATAAACCCAACAAATAACTTGCTCTTTAGTTTTGCTTTTGGGGGAACTAAAACAATCCAAATACGGGAACACACTGAATCGCGGACAATGGACTTCTGGAGTCCTAAATTGTGCAAAGAGAAAAGCGGGGACAGCGGGTACAGCTGTCTTGTGCATGAAATTAAAATCCTCTATTCATAAGGATACAAATGGACGTCATTGCTCTCTCTCACCCTCCGGTGGGTCCCCCACCACTTTGCAGTGATCCAGGGCACTAATCCCAGAGGACTACTGCAGGCGCACTGCTGGCCACTGCCTGATGACATTCCTTTGCTGCAGGCTCTGTTATGTGACTTCTCCCTGGAGCTGGCTGTAAGAGGCTGCCCTTGTATCTCTCTCAGGGCGGGCGACTTTATTAGGTGTTGGCAGTTTCTTAAATGAAGTTACTTGTTGATAAGCTGGAGGCGGAGGAATCTAGATGTGATCACAGGAAGCACGGAGCTCGAGGAGGCATCACCAGCGTGGAAAAGTCACCGGAAGGTGAGCATTCGGTAGAAGTACGGCCGATGAATAGTGTTGACTCTCTGCTTTTTTTATACTTTGCAGCTATAAAGCCCAGCAGTGGGACACGAGAGTCCCTACAGTACTGCACAGGCCTTTGCAAGGTCAGGTGTTTCCTTTTTGTTGGAGTTTCCCTTTAGTGCTGCATAGCAAATAAACAAGTACGCCAGGCCTTATTCACACTGTCAATATAAAATCTGAGTTCATATGTGTTTTAAAGGATACTTATAAATGCATGTAATGATTTTTCAGTGCTGTGCAGTCAGTTTAGCTGCGTTTAGAGAAGACCGTCCGTAACTAATTGTACATTCAGGTTTCAATACAGAAATGAAAACACAGCTAAACCCACTTTATCTGAAAGCGACCATAAACCCAAAACTGTCATATATTGCAGCTTACCAACCATTAAAGCGTTTGTTAACCCAAAAAAATAAAGATCCTGCTCGTTTAAAGCATGTCATACAGCACAGTGCTTATGCTGTGTCATTTGGCCCCCTGTATCACCTGAAATACCTGGCTGATCCTGCTAGTTTCTAAATCTCCCCCCCCCCCCCCCCCCGCGCCCCCCCGTACGCTGACCCTGATATATCAGGGCTGCTGAGCCCTGACACTGTTTTCAGTGTGCGTGCCTCTGTCATCAGCAGCCTGCTCTGTGTCTCCTCTCCTCCATCTTCTCTCCCCTCCCCTCTCTGCCTGTCAGCTCCGTGTCTGCGCTGCCCCCTCCCGTCCTGCTGCTGAAGTTACTGTTTTCTTTTTAATATAATCCTCTGTTTTTTTTAATGTAATGGCCCCCTGTGACTGTGCTTTATAAAAATAATGCTGTATATACCTTGTTTACAGAGCGCTGATCGGCGCTCATTGACCCGCCTCTCTTGGCTCAAGAGATGCAGCGGGCGGGGCCGCCTCTCTCCTCCTCCTCCTCCTCCTCCTCCCTCCTCCCTCCTCCCTCCTCCCTCCTCCCTCCTCCCTCCTCCCTCCTCCCTCCTCCCTCCTCCCTCCTCCCTCCTCCCTCCCCCCTTCTCCTCCTCCCCCCTTCTCCTTCTCCTCCTCCCCCCTTCTCCTTCTCCTCCTCCCCCCTTCTCCTCCTCCTCCTCCCCCCTTCTCCTCCTCCTCCTCCTCCTCCTCCTCCCCCTTCTCCTCCTCCTCCTCCTCCTCCTCCTCCCCCCTTCTCCTCCTCCTCCTCCCCCCTTCTCCTCCTCCTCCTCCCCCCTTCTCCTCCTCCTCCTCCCCCCTTCTCCTCCTCCTCCTCCCCCCTTCTCCTCCTCCTCCTCCCCCCTTCTCCTCCTCCTCCTCCTCCTCCTCCCCCCCCCCCCCCCCCTCCTCCTCCTCCTCCTCCTCCCCCCCCTCCTCCCCCCCCCCCCTCCTCCTCCTCCTCCTCCTCCCCCCCCCCTTCTCCTCCTCCTCCTCCCCCCCCCTTCTCCTCCTCCTCCTCCCCCCCCCTTCTCCTCCTCCTCCTCCTCCTCCCTTCTTCTTCTCCTCCTCCCCCCCCCCTTCTCCCTTCTTCTTCTCCTCCTTCCTCCACTGACTGACATCAGTGGGGGATCCCTAGCCCTGCCCACTGCATCTGTTGGGCAGAGAGAGGCGGGTCAATGAGCGCAGATCAGCGCTCTGTAAACAAGGTATATGCAGCATTATTTTTATAAAGCACAGTTACTGGAGGCCATTGCATTAAAAAAACAGAGGATTATGTAAAAATACATTGGTGGGCTATTGGAAAGTCCTGGACTTTCAGTGGTTGTACCAGGATAATCACCCCGGTATCGATTTTAGAGCCGGCGGTCGGCTCTCTTGTAATAGCAATCAGAGTGGCTCACTAGCCGCTGGATTGGTATTACAAGCAGTGGGAGGGGATGTCCCCACCCCAAACCTTTAGATATCCTTTAAAGCCAAGGAGCTGGGCAGAAAATTGATGGCCAAGCAGCGGCTGCATCCAATCAGTTCCAGCCGCTGCTTGGGTATTTTGATAGCCAGCGGACGCCCACTGTCAGAATACAGTAAATTTAGCGGGAGAGTCGTCCGTCCGCACTGTATAGCGTGGATGGAGGAACCTGTTCAAATATTTCCTGAGCTGAAGGAATCCATCGATCTGCTGGATACATATGGCCAGCTTTAGAGGAGTACAGAAGCGTTCTCTTCTATTCTGCATTCCAGAGCAGACAGATAGCGCTGGACTCCCGCCACATCCTTGGATCTGGCACTGGTTGAGGAATGAAGATGATGACTCTGGATGTCGGTGCGAGGCGTACAGGCCGTGTAATTAACAGCATATGATTCTGGGACCGCAAGTGTTTGGGTTTATGTGCGTAGGGCGGAGCGGCAGGGAGAGAGCTGTGCGTTTTTGGCAGCGATTGTTTCTGTAAACATGTTTGTCTATGGAGAAGGTTCACTTTACTGCTGGAAGCGTGGAATCTCCGTGTCAGTGGGAGTTATTATTATATATAATGCTGTGTGATTGGCTTAAAGCTAAACTCTGGGCACACAGCTAAACACACACATGAAGTTTACATATATAATTATGCATGTGGTTTTTCCTGTCCATCCAGTCCTGCGTTTTACATTGTCAGACAGTGCAGGCTGCCTGTGGTGACCTGACTTTTTTTTTTCTCTGCTACAGGTAAGAAATTCAGCCAGGGGTCACATTCCTGCTCCCAGATTATGTCTGGACGGTTAGGCTGCGTTCACACCAGAGTGTAGCGTCTTTGAGAGCTTTTCCAGCGTTTTTATGCACGATTTTAGCACGTTTTTGCTCGAATTTCTGCATTTGTATGCAGCGTTTTTGAGCTTCGCCTTTTTTTTTTTATTAGCCAATAGAGAAAATTGTTTTCTATTGCATCATTTGTTGCTAGGTATTTCAGCTTTTTTTAGCTTTATTAGCTTTTCTTTCTTCTATTATTATTATTTATCTATTATAATGTTTTTTTTCGTTAGGATAAAGGGCTTAGGGTTATTTATTTTATTCTATTTTTATTTTATTATATGAATAATGAATACATGTAAAATAAACACACAAATAAAAATAATAAATAAAAAAATGCAATAAAATAAGGGGTTTGAGTTAGGTTAGGGTTATTTTATTGTATTTTTATTGTATTATACGAATCATGAATAAATGTAAAATAAATACACAAATAAAAATCATAAAAAAAATGCAATAAATTAATACAAAGTAACAATAAATAATTAACCCTTAACTTTAACCCTTACCCCTTAAAAAATAAAATTAATAAATAACTAAACTCCCTAACACAAAAGAAATTATTACTATTTATTTTTTGTTCGAGTCTGAGTAGTGTTGTTTTTTTTATTATTAATAATACATTTTTTTCAAGGTTAGAGGTTAATATTTATTAATGTATTACATATTATTCATTATGATTTTTATTGGTGTATTTATATTACATTTATTCATATATTATTACTATTTTATTTTTTACTTTTTTTCATTTGAGCAGCAAATCGTGCAAAAAAAAAAAAAAGCGTGAGTGGCGCGTTTCCATTCATTTCTATAGGAATACAAACGCGCCCAAATCTGCCCGATTCGAGCGACACAAAAAGCTCCAGAACTTGTTTGCGTTTCAGGCGTTTGGCTCAAGGTGACTTGGAGTGGAGATGTGAACCATCTCCGTAGAGAAAAATCGTTTTTTTTTCTCCTCCAGCCTTTTTGAGCTTCAAGCAGATAATTGCTCGGGTGTGAATGGGGCCTTAGAGCATGCTTACACTAGTGGCAAGGGCTGACACTCCTCTATAAAGCGACCCACGCTTGGATCGCTTTTCAGAGGCATTCGACATGTGGTGATCTCATCTCCTCACCGCCTGTTTTAACCCTCTATATGCCAAAGCCGCATGCATTGAAGGCGGTTGCAGAGCGACCCCCTATGACTTGAAAGGGGTGCACCTGTATCGTATCGGTGCAGATGCTAAGCATTTGCACAAGTACTTATGCAAATGCTCTGATACCTGAAACTGTTGCTTTTTGCGGTGTAATTTGAGTCCATATGAAATGAATGGGCTTGAACAGGAATGTGGTGCGACTCCTGTCTGAATCGCATGCAGTTTCCCACAAAGCTCCTGTGTTGCTTTTGTGGTGCCATTAAGAAATAATTGCATCGCAAATGCATCCTACTGCGATTCTGGAATCGATAACAAAACGGTCAGGTGTGAGTGGACTATCGTGCTAAAACTGAAAAGTGAAAAATCTTGGTGAGCGACGTTTTTGAGCGTTTATCAGCATTAGAGCGTTTTTACAGCTGAAAAACGTCTCTCAGAACCCACTGGTCCTGGGTTTTTTTTTTTTTTACAGCTTAAAAACGCCTATGCCATTTGCAGCTCAAAAACGCCTAGGTGGGCATGAAGCCATAGACTAACATAGACAGGCGTTTTTAAGCTGCAAAAAAATGCTCAAAAAAGCGGCTGTAAAAACATCCGTGTGCATGAGGCCTTAAAGCGACACAGTGCCGTTTTGCAAAAAAAATGCCCTGGTCATTAAGGGGGTAAAACCTTCTGGGGCTGAAGTGGTTAATTGAACAAGCTGAAGTTAGAAGTTGATTAGCTGCGCCAGATTTTTGCACTCTCCTGGTTTAGTAAGGCTCCGTTCGCACTAGTGCGAGGAGTTATGTGACTTTGGACACAGTCGCATGACCAGTCGCAGCCTATTGATTTCAATGGCACCTGTTCCAATCTATGCCAGTTAAAGTCCCAGTGACTTTGAAAAGGTTCCTGCTAGAGCTGCACAATTAATCGTTAAAAAAATTGTGATCTCGAGTCAACCCCCTTGACGATCTCTATTGCAGAGGTTGCCGATTCTTTCAACAAGTGGAGAGACTTATCTGCTCACTCAGCTGTCAAAAGAAAACATCCGGGCAGTCTGCCACGTTTTTAACATGAAACATTGTAACTAAGGCTACTTTCACACTGAGGCGCTTTGCAAGCGCTAAAGTGCTAAAAATAGCGCCTGCAAAGCGCCCTGAAAGAGCCGCTCTATTCACTCCAATGTAAAAGCCCCGAGGGCTTTCACGCTGGAGCGGTGCGCTTGCGGGACGGTCAAAGTCCTGTAAGCCGCATCTTTGCAGCGCTATAGGAGCGGTGTATTCACCGCTGCTAAAGGGCCCCTTTCCATTGAAAACAACGGGGCAGCGCTGCAAAGCGCCGCTGCAGCGATGCTTTGCGGGCGGTTTTAACCCTTTTTCGGCCGCTATCGGGGGGTTAAAATTACCCCGCTAGCGGCCGAATAGCGCCGCTAAAACAACGGTAAAGCAGCGCTATAGCGCCGGCGCCTGCCCACCCCAGTGTGAAAGTAGCCTAACTCTTCCTTCTTGGATCAAAGGGATAAACTTCTGAGTGTGAAAAAAAAATCCAGACAGACTGCCAAGTTTTTAAACAAGGTGTAAATGCAGGAAGTTTAACCACTTAAAGTCTAAATCTTTTTCTGACACTTGTTTCTTAAGTTAAAATCAATATTTTTTTGCCAGAAAATTACTTGGAACCCCCAAACATAATATATATATTTTAGCAGAGACCCTAGGACAGTGATGGCGAACCTTGGCACCCCAGATGTTTTGGAACTACATTTCCCATGATGCTCCACTACACTGCAGAGTGCATGAGCATCATGGGAAATGTAGTTCCAAAACATCTGGGGTGCCAAGGTTCGCCATCACTGACCTAGGGAATAAAATGTCAATTGCTGCAATATTTTATGTCGCACTGTATTTGCCCAGCGGTCTTTCAGACGCAATTTTTTGGGAAAAAATACACTTCAATTAATTTAAAAAAAAATAAAAAAAAAAAGTAAATTTAGCCCATTTTTTGTGTTTTTGTTTTAATGTGAAAGATGATGTTACACCACAAGAATCGTGATCTATCTTCTCAGCAAAAAAATAGTGATTCTCATTTTAGCCAGAATTGTGCAGCTCTAGTTCCTGCACTACTTTAAATCAACCTTCTTGCGAAAAATCGCACAACTTTGGAGTTGCACCATTGTGAACCAAGACTAAATCGCCCCTATTAATGACTGCGTATTTTTTTTTTTTTTAGTGCCCTAGTGTTGATTCTAGAGGAGCGTGCATAATATACGGGGGTATAAGAATTCATAAAGACCTGTCTTTTTTTTTTTTTTTTTTTTCCCCCCATAACCTTATCAACCTATGTATGGTTAAAGCAGTATTAAACCCAAGAGCAAAATTACCTTGCAACTTATCTTTTTTTTTTTTTTTTTTTTTTTTTTTTAATAGATGTGATGGCTGAATGAATTTTTGTATTTTTAGGCTTTTGTTCTATTTTCACCTGATGATCCGGTCATTGAGTGTTTTTCAAAAGAACAAGCTTGCCTGCAGATGTATTAGTTACAGAGATAAGACAAAACGTTTAACTCTAGGAGGGGTGCATATAGTGATCAGCTTTTATTTGTGTAAAACCTTTATTCCAAAGGGGGGGGGGGGGCAATTTGCTGGCATTTGGCTTCAATGTGTTAGTGTATTTAAATCTGCTATCATATCCAACACTCCCCTGCCCCCCCCAGACTGACAATGCTGCTGTCTAAAGTGCCCCCTGTGCTCCTTCAACCAGAGTGTGGGGGGTGGGGTGCTCTAATGCAGGAGGTGTGATAATGTGTTACTATACCCACAACAGTGATCAAATCAGTGTCTATATGCAGTAAAGCATGCTTGTTATACTCACTATGGAACCTCAGGGGTTAATCCTCTGCATTGTGTTTGATTCTGTCTTCTGCCACTGTCCCCAATCCATCTGCTGATAGCACAGAGCCTTGGGGGCACTCTGCACATGCTCAGTTTGGTGTGTATTGCTTTTTTTTTGTTCTGGGAGAGTGCATGTGATGAGCACAGGGCCAATCCGCACTCTACAGACAGAGGCCATGCAGCCTCATAGGACAGTCAGAGCAGAATGAAAACTCCTCCCACATGCTTTAACCAGACATGGATAGAAGTCACAAGACTGCTGTATACTGCTGATGAGAAAAGGTATTTAGCAGTTTATATTTATTAAAATAGTTGCATTTCCATGTTCTGTGTACTGCGGGAGACCAGATAGTGAATGCTGGGTCCTGGGTTTAGTAACACTTTAACTGGCCAGATCACCAGGTGAAAACGGGGGGGGAAGCATAAAAAAGAAAACGAATGCAGCCGCCACATCTAATGATTGGTAAGCTGCAATATAATACATTTTTTGGTTTCGGGTTTATGACCGCTGTAACAGTTCACTGCAAGTAAACGTCTTTTGATGGTCGGTAATATGACAAAGCTCTGACTTGTCTCCATTGGTCGCCTAGCTGTGGCCGGTAACTTTTCCTGTCCATGATGTAGGACCTTCACCACCGTCCTTTTGTATGTGAACAGCTTATCTGGCCTACAGCAGACCTCATTAGTGTTCCTTTTATTTATGTGCTGAGCGATGACCTCATCACTTGGCGAGCAGCGAACACGTTGGGACTTTCCAACAAGTCCAGATGGGAGGTGAGACTAAATAAAGACGCAGTGTAAGGAGCGAGACATGTAGCCTGGTAACACAAGAAGATGCCATAGCAGTCTGGCTCTGCAGTCATCGCTACTGTACATATTTCTTCCACCGGCTGGCCGAGGGATTGGATTCACATTGCAGCTGCATTGTACAGGGAAACCCTCCAGGTGAAGGAATTATCTATTATAGAGGATGTGTCCCATGCAGCTGATTGCCAAGGGTTCCTGGCTTGGGCCTGGCATCAGCCAGCTGATATATTTAGGACCCTATCATGCATTTTTAGTGCGTCATACGGACCCTAGAAAAAGGTGCTTTATCCCTTTTAGGTGTTTCCTGTCTCCATTTTCTGGGTTGTCTCCATGTTTGTTTGAAATGAGGACAAGCGACTTGGAAAACGCACTCCTTAGAATATATTTTTAGTGTGTGTTTCTGTGCATTGTCCATGCGTTGTCATTGTCTATAATGGCTCCTTATTGCAAAAAGGCATAAAAGATGCAGCAAGCGGGATTTGTAAAAAAAAATCAACATTTGAATCAAGTCTATTTAAATCACAATTGTCATCTCTGACCCGCTGTTGGCTCCTCCTCTGACCCGCTGTTGGCTCCTCCTCTGGCCCGCTGTTGGCTCCTCCTCTGACCCGCTGTTGGCTCCTCCTCTGACCCGCTGTTGGCTCCTCCTCTGGCCCGCTGTTGGCTCTTCCTCTGGCCCGCTGTTGGCTCTTCCTCTGGCCCGCTGTTGGCTCTTCCTCTGGCCCGCTGTTGGCTCTTCCTCTGGCCCGCTGTTGGCTCTTCCTCTGGCCCGCTGTTGGCTCTTCCTCTGACCCGCTGTTGGCTCTTCCTCTGGCCCGCTGTTGGCTCTTCCTCTGGCCCGCTGTTGGCTCTTCCTCTGGCCCGCTGTTGGCTCTTCCTCTGGCCCGCTGTTGGCTCTTCCTCTGGCCCGCTGTTGGCTCTTCCTCTGGCCCGCTGTTGGCTCTTCCTCTGGCCCGCTGTTGGCTCTTCCTCTGGCCCGCTGTTGGCTCTTCCTCTGGCCCGCTGTTGGCTCTTCCTCTGGCCCGCTGTTGGCTCTTCCTCTGGCCCGCTGTTGGCTCTTCCTCTGGCCCGCTGTTGGCTCTTCCTCTGGCCCGCTGTTGGCTCTTCCTCTGGCCCGCTGTTGGCTCTTCCTCTGACCCGCTGTTGGCTCTTCCTCTGACCCGCTGTTGGCTCTTCCTCTGACCCGCTGTTGGCTCCTCCTCTGACCCGCTGTTGGCTCCTCCTCTGACCCGCTGTTGGCTCCTCCTCTGACCCGCTGTTGGCTCCCCTTCTATGGGGTTAATAAGGGGATAAACAGAGGAACATTTGCTCATCCCATTGATCTGCAGATGAAGAAACTGAAAGATACAAAATGAAACAATGTTTCTTTTTATTTTAGTGTTTCAGCACTGAGCAATGTTGTTAATAAACATTGCCAGGTGCTGGGTTTTTTTTTGACAGCTCCAATTACCGGACTTCTTTAACACTTCAGCTGTCAACAGAGGAGACCCACTGACAGTTCAAAGAACCGAGCCTGAAAGTATCGGTGCATTTGCACGAGTAACGATACTTGTGAAAATACTCGGTATCGGCGCAACCCTAACAGGAAGTAAATGCTACGTCAATCATCTGCCCTTACTCAGAATGGCCACTGCCAGAAATGCTAGGAAGGGTATTTTTTATTAATTTCTCAGCCAAGTAAAGCATGGAGACATGGATGGATGGAGGACTTTGCTTTTAATACTAAAAATAATGAAATGGTATTTTTGGTTTGTGACTCTCAGATGCAATGTAGCTGCCATGGCAGTCAGGGAGTATGTTTACATTTTGTTGGGCCAACTGTGGCCAACTTCAGGTGGAGAGGATTTAAAGCCACGTATATACTTGTATACAGTGGGTAGTCTGGAAGTGGTTGTAAACCTCAGACATGAAATATGAACAAGGCATATGCCTTTATAGTGTGTACTTGTCTCAATCCAGAGCACTAAGTGTCACTTCTGTCTGCTGCCTCCTTCCTCTGCTATCAGTATGAGTCATTTCTGACAGGTTTTCCTGACACCAAGAGAAAAAAGGTGACAGGGGAGGGACTTCCAGCTGATTGACAGCCTCAGCTCTGTTCCTGTGTGCTGTGTGTGAGGGGGGTGTGGGGGGGTGTCTCTTCCCTCCAATCAACTGTCCAATCAAATCTCTTAGCTCTCCTGAGCTCTGCAGAGTGCAACTTCATCTCTTCGCCCCCCCTTTTTTTTTCTGACAGACAAGCTTTATAAATTCTGGACTTTGAATGGCTGTAGAGAAGAGAGAACTGCAGATAAACGGGTACAACTTGTATAGGAGGATTTGTTTCATCTGTATCGCCTGAGGCCAGTCCCTTCACTTGGTACATGGAAGGGTTTACAAGCACTTTAAATACGGTATGGGTTTTCTGGAGATCTCTTTTATTTGTCTGGCAGTGAGTGGCACAACACTGCAGGTAACAATAGTCAGTTGTCACTGACAGGCTCCGTCTTCCTCCGTTCTGACAAGAGCTGCAAATGAGTTTGTTTTCAGATAATATTAATCAGGCGGTGTCATTGCTGTGAGATCTAATCATGGAGCGATTCCTTCATCTACTGATGATAAACACGGGCGACTGAAGTGCCAGAACAGAAGGCAAGGCTGTCGGTGACACCATGGGGAATGGATTCTAGAAGTGATAGGTCCGGTCCTTCGTTTTTAGATATAAATGTGAGTTCAGGTTTTGAAGGATAATCGCTGTGTTAAAAACAAGACGCCACTTTAATAGATCCGAGCAAATGCAGCAGGTTTGCAGCTAAAAAACCTTTTAGCTATAAAGCAGAACTGCGGGCAGGAATATTATGTATTACATTAAAGGTTTATTTGTTACCTTAGAGCAGGGGTGTCGAAGTCAATTTCATCGCGGGCCGCGTCAGCATTATGATTGTCCTCAAAAGGGCCGGTTGTATCTGTAAGATTAGATGTCCAGCGCATCCCCTCCCCTTACATTGGATGTCAAGAGCCACCCCACCATCAGAAGTTGAGTCTCCTACTCTCTCTAACATCACAGTTCACCCCCCTTTCCTTATGCTGCTGCTGGGAAGAGGCTGGATGCATTGCTTGAAAGCAGAAAGTAGGGGTCTGGAGGAGGACCAGAGGAGGGCTGGAGCTCTCCTGCAGCTGCAGGAGAGGTGTGAGGGCCACATGATGTGGCCTGGAGGGCCGGATTCGGCCCACGGGCCTTGTGTTTGACACCTGGGCCTTAGTGCATAAATGTTCCTGTTGTGTTTATAGATCAGGGGTCTCCAAATGTTCTAAGCAAAGGGCCAGTTTAATGTCCTTTAGGGGGGCCTGACTGTGGCCAGTGGGAGGAGAAAATGTCCTGGCATCAGTGGGATCAAACAATGCTCTATGGTATGATTGGTATTGGGGGAGGGGGGGAAGAGAAGAGGGCCCCGTTGTTGGTATCAGTGGGAGGGATGGTGCCCCATTGTTGGTATCAGTGGGAGGGATGGTGCCCCATGGTTGGTATCGGTGGGAGGGATGGTGCCCCATGGTTGGTATCGGTGGGAGGGATGGTGCCCAATGGTTGGTATCGGTGGGAGGGATGGTGCCCCATGGTTGGTATCGGTGGGAGGGATGGTGCCCCATGGTTGGTATCGGTGGGAGGGATGGTGCCCCATGGTTGGTATCGGTGGGAGGGATGGTGCCCCATGGTTGGTATCGGTGGGAGGGATGGTGCCCCATGGTTGGTATCGGTGGGAGGGATGGTGCCCCATGGTTGGTATCGGTGGGAGGGATGGTGCCCCATGGTTGGTATCGGTGGGAGGGATGGTGCCCCATGGTTGGTATCGGTGGGAGGGATGTTGCCCCATCGTTGGTGTTGGTGGGAGGGCTAGTGCCCCATTGTCAGTGGCAGGAACTATGCCCCATCATTGGTGTCAGTGGGGGGAATAATGCCCCAAGGGCAGGATAAAAGCAAGCAAAGGGTCACAGTTTGGAGAGCACTGTTCTAGAGTAAAGCCAGCGTAATCCAAGTGGAATCGGTGATCAGGTGATCAGTCTCCAGTGTTGGAGGCCGATGGCCACTGGTTGGGTATTATCCTCCTAGTAGGTTCTACGAATGCTGAGTGGTGACCTAATTGTTTGTTTTTCCTTTTTTCCCTTTTGTATTGAAACAGAATCCACATTAGGTGTGCACTTTTTTGAATAGTTGGGCCAAATGTTTTAGAATATAAACCCACCAACAAAATGGCTTCCCAGATGTTTGTAGGGGACATAGTTAGCAAACATAAAAATCCTAGATTCTAACGATATACATTTTTGCTCTCATCTTAGGTAAGAAATGGGACTTCAGTGCAGCAGCCAATGACTACGATCAGCTACGGCAGCCACATGCTGGCGGCCCAGCCCAAAACTTCAACGATCCGCGAAGTTACAAACTCCAAGACGCAGCCCGACCCATGAGGCCAGCACTGCAGCGGCAAGATGATATACAAGGTGAAATTGTTTGTTTTGTTTTTTTTACCTAGAATTTATTTTTCTTTGTTCTTTGATGGACACAGCTCTTCTGTTTCTTGGCCCATAGGGTTTATAGTGGAACCTACTCCTGTGCTACGAACCCCTGGGGCAGGCACCCCAACGCATCTAGGCAACAGGCACTACATTCTCATTTTAAATGAGCTGCCTTACACAGTGCCCCTTAAGATTTCATGCCCATGGCTGTATAGCATACAGTATGTCTGGACATTCTTTGCCGGGATTGCTAGGTGATGCTAGTCGGCCTGTACAAATCAATGGCAGGGGGTGGCTGATGCAAATATGTCAATCCTGAGCAGCTACATGAGTATAAAGGGGAGGACCCAGGGAAAGCGGCTTTCTATGGGGGGGCACTTGATGAAAAGGAGGGGCTTGGAGCGCTGACAGAGCAGGTAAGACCCCTTTCACACTCGAGGTGTTTTTCAGGTGCTTTAGGTCTTAAAATAGCACCTGTAAAGCAGCCTCATCTGCAATCCCAATGTGAAAACCCGAGTGCTTTCACACTGGGGCGCCGCGCTGGCAGGACGCAAAAAAAAAGTCCTGCAAGTACCTTGAGGCGCTTTAGGAGCTGATCAAAATTAATGGTCCGTAGCGCTTTGCGGGCGTTTTTAACCCTTTATTCGGCCACTAGTGGGGGTGAAAAGCGAAGCAAAAACGACAGTAAAGCACCGGTAAAACGAACAGAGCTTTACCACCGACGCCTGTGCACTGGCAGTGTGAAAGGGCTCTAAGTAGAACATGTTTGTTGTTTGTATTGAAAAAAAAGTTTTACAACCACTTTGAACACAAAAAGGTGTGTGCTGCAGCCTGGTGCGTTGTGCAATGAATCGGCCCTGACTTTCCCTCCCTTTGTCCAAGTTTGACAGGAGCTCAAAGTATTCATTTTTCATAAGCTTGTAATCCTTTAAGAATGAATTTCAGTCTCTGAATAAGCCCTGCTGTGATTGGTTCTCTTTTACAAATGAACGGCATGAGTGAAAAACATTTTACGGCTTTGTTTGTTTGAGCGCTGTGTAAACTTGGAGTAAGTTAAAAATAGAAGGTATAGAATACACAGACAGGCCTTCCACTGACAGCAGGTGAGGACAAGAAATGTCAGTTCATAGAGCTCCTCTAATAACAGTTTATACGCACTCTGACACTTACGTCCCGTTGAAAGGTCCATCACATAAAGCCTGCAACTTTCTCCAGTGCTGTAATCCAGTGCATTTAAAAGATGACAAGAATTCCAGTCCCCATAAATGATCTTTTATGATTGAAAACATGTATAGCATTGGGTAGATAACGAGACATTCCAGGTTTATATGCCGCAATAAAAGGTATTATGCAATCAGAGGGATTTAAAGTGGTAAGTAAACCCCCTCCTATCGTTTTCAGCCAAGGAAGCTGCAATCTTTGCCTCTTTAATCTACAACTGACATGATGCTGCACATGTGATCAGTTATTGTACCATCCTATGGATGGTTTGACAGCTTGGTTGAGAGCACAACCAATGGGAGTGTTACATTTCCGGCACATGCTGGCAATTAAACTGTTTTATGGATGGGTTTACTTCCGCTTTAAGGGCTCATTTACACTTTCTTCGGCTTCAACAAGATTTCAGACACGCTTTGTTAAAGCTCTCTGAACGCCAGTCAAAGCTCCCCTCACTAAATAAAATGGTTAGCTTACAGTCCTGTTTATACCTTGCTTTTGCTTTGCTTCAAAAATTATACCCCATGTAGCTTTAGTTGTTCTTCAAAGCCTCCATAGAAGTCTATTGCAAAGCAAGCTTTAAGCCCCACCGAAGCCTCGTAAACAGAACTGTAAACTAACCATTTTATTTAGTGACAGGACCTTTGACTGGTGTTCAGAGAGCTTTAACAAAGCGTGTCCGAAGCCTTGTTTTGAAGCAAGTGTAAACTAAGAGCTCTTGCCCTCATCTCAATGATGCAGTGCGGTAGTAGCAAGAATGCCTTCCATTTTGGACTTTAACCACTTCATCTCCGGGAAGATTTACCCCCCTTCATGACCAGGCCATTTTCTGCGATGCAGCACTGCATTACTTCAACTGACAATTGTGTGGTGGTACGATACTGTACTCAAATAAAATTCTCCTTTTTTTCCCCACAAATAGAGCTTTCTTATGGTGGTATTTGATCACATCTGCGGTTTTTATTTTTTGCGTGATTGTAAAGGTTCAGTTTTTTTTTTTTTAAACAAACGTGTCATACTTGCCTCCACTGTGAATTTGGTTTTGCACAGAGTGGCCCAGATCGTCCTCTTCTGGGGTCCCTCCACGGCGCTCCTGGCTCCTCCTCTTCTTGAGTGCCCCGCTGGAGAAGCGCTCTGACAGGACACCCGTACGGGCGCACTCCCGTGTCCTGCTGCTGCATCTGTTGACACAGAAAGCAGGACTCGGCCCAGCCCCTGTCATCATTGGATTTGATTGACAGCAGCGGGAGCCAATGGCAGCGTTGCTATCAATTTATCCAATCAGGACACCGGCTAGAGCTGGTGTGCTCGTTCACGTTGCGGGTATTACGGGGCTCAGGTAAGTATAAGTGGGACTCGGGGGTGCTGCTGCAGTAAAGGTTCTTCACTTTAATGCATACAATGCATAATGGTGAGGGTTTACAACCCCTTTTAAGTATATAAAAAAAAAAAAATACACCTGAAGCGGTTATTGGGGGTCAGGGGGCTGAGCCCTGAGTTGGCCTTTTGTGTAACGGAGGCACCCCGCATTTAAGTCTGTGAATAAAGGTTTTATTTAAGTAATAACATGATGTAAAAGATCAGTTAACTTTTTTTAGACTTTTAATGTACCAAAAACTGTAATATTCTCTCTTTATAATACGGCTGCCTTCCTCCTCTGTCTGCAGTCATTTTTACATATTTTTCCCCTTCTGTCCTGCAGAGAAACGCCTGTCCCGAGGCATCTCCCACGCCAGCTCCTCCATCGTTTCCTTGGCTCGATCGCATGTCTCCAGCAACGGCAGTAATGAGCACCCACTGGAAACACCGGTGTGCACCTTCCAGCTGCCAGACCTGACGGTATACAGCGATGACTTCCGCAGCTTCATCGAGCGGGATCTCATTGAGCAGTCCATGCTGGTCGCCTTGGAGCATGCCGGTGAGTTATTTCCTGATCATCTATAGGGCAGGTGGATCAATACAGTTTGTTTTTCCTTGTTAAATACACAGATGATGTACTATAGACTTCCCCATATGCCAAATTCCTTTTTTTTTTTTTCTGCTCCTGTGTTCTGACTTCCTGTTAGGTGTTCATTCTCCATGGTCCCACTCTATGTAGGAACATAGTAACCAGAGATGGACTGTGGGATTTGTAATGTACATAAAGCAGTACACATGATCTTGGCTAATGTGCACCGATCATTCCAAACACAAGGAAGGGGAAAAGGGGAGGTTGGGGAGCTCACAGAGGAACAGAACAATGAGGCAGAAAAACACAGTAAGAAACTGTTTTATGAAAAATAGATTGCAGGGCCCTTAAACCGGATTTCCATCCAAAAATGGAACTTCTGGTTTTCGGAATCCCCCGCCCCCGGTGTCACATTTGGCACCTTTCAGGGGGGAAGGGAGAGCATATACCTGTATAATACAGGTATTTGCTCCCACTTCTGGGCATAGATAGCCTCAGTATCCGCAGATATCTTTACCATATCCGGCACCTCCTCCGTCCCCCCCGCTGTCTTCTGGGAGACACACAGGTCCCAGAAGACATCAGGGACCAGTGGGACCGTGCAGCGCGAGTTGCGCATGCGCAGTAGGGAACCAGGCTGTGAAGCCACAAGGCTTCACTTCCTGATTCCCTTACCGAAGATGTCGGCGCCTCCACCCGAGAGCTTCGGGTGCCGACATCGCTGGCGCCCTGGACAGGTAGGCGTTCATATTTTAAAAGTCAGCAGCTACAGCATTTGTAGCTGCTGACTTTTAAAAAACATAATAAAAAATTTGGCGGAACTCTGCTTTAACCTTCTTCAGGCCAACATAACACATATATGCGGCCTCACTGGACTGGTCTTTTTTTCCGTGGGGCCACATATATGCGTACCTGTCTGCGCTAAGAGCGTGCCGCACAGCATGCTTCCAGCACAGAGACCGGGGGTCTCACCGAGAGCCCCGGGTCCCGTACTAGCGATCAGGGTCTGGAACTCCTGATTCCGGGTCACCTGATCGCTGTGGTAGCTTCTGATTGGCTATCACAGTAATCGTTCACTGTCAAGCCCACCCCTGTGTTTCTCTCTGTGAATGGAGGGGAGAGATGCATTGTATTTTTTTCTCTCTCTCTCTCGTTGTAGTGATAAAAAAAAGTGTGTGGAGAAAAAAAAAATAAAATAAAACAAATAAATAAAATAATAATAATAAAAAATATCTAGGTCAGCTCCAGGGTTAGTGTTTGGGTCAAGCAAGGGTTGGTATATTTTGGGCAGGATTTGAGACCCCTGCTATAGAGGGATATGCTTTGTTCATATTTCATGTCTGAGGTTTACAACCACTTTAACTCCTTCCTGCCTGCACTATAGCCGAAAGACAGCTACAGCGTGGGCTTAAAATGCCGGGAGGGTGTCCATGGACAGTCTCCCATGCTTGCGCTTGCCCCAAGCGACACGCTCTGTAATCGCTGAGTCCTTGGGACCCGGCTGATCAGATTGGGGTAAAGGGCCTATCACAGCAGCCCTTTACAAAGATCAGATGTCAGCCAATGACAGCTGATCATGAAAGTAAACAGAAGCCGGTTATCTGTTTTTTTTTTTTTTTTTTCCTCATGCTATCAGCAAAAGAAGAAATCCGTTAACCGGCTACAGGGACATCGGTCCCCTCAGTGCCCACAAGTGCTGCTAATCAATGCCCGCCAGTGCCGCATCATCAGTGCTTATTAGTGCTCATCAGCGAAGGATAAAAATTCCATGTTTGCAAAATTTTTTATAACAAACTTTTTTTTTTGTGTGTGTTTTTTTTCAAAAATTTTCAGTCTTTTTTTTCATTTACCAAAAAAAAAAATAAACCCAGTGGTGATCAAATACTACCAAAAGAAAGCTCTATTTGTGTGAAATCTCATATGGGTACAGTGTTGCATGACCTCGTAATTGTCATTCAAAGTGTGAGAGCGCTGAAAGCTGAAAATTGACCTGGGCAGGAAGGGGGTGAAAGTGCCCGGTAGGCAAGTGGTAAGTAGTGGATGTGTACGGATTATGTTTGGAGATTAAGGATGTTGTTTAGTGTTACTTTAACATATCAACATTTTTATACTACTTTAGGCAATTGTTTAATGAGGATTTGTCAGAAGCTCTTTACATTCTGTTGCTGAACATAGTTTTTGGTATGTGTTTATACCAGTATTAGTCACTCTTGTTTCTGTTCTCTTTGTACAGAACATGATGGTGCTATGTAAATCAGTCATAATGGTTTATAATTGGGTGCTCCACAAGTAGCCATTGATAGTGGGAGAGGAATTTCAGATATTTCATTTGATAAACAAATCCTCCTTCGCTCGGGAGGGAGTGACTCCCACTGTTGTTCAACCTGCTTTTGGGTAGATGGCAGATTCTTGAAGGATGATGTCACTTCTTTTGTAACCAAAGCAGAGCAACCACTGCTACTGTTTTAATTAGTCAGGCTCCGGAGTCATTAGGCACATACGAGCTAATGAAACCTCCGTTCAACGTTCGTTTTTTTTCTTTTTTTGTTTTTTTTTTTCTTCTTCTTCTGAAATCCTAAATTCTTTTATTGAAGACCCTTTGCAAAAGTTTGTCTTGGATTGGATTTAAAGTACCACTCTGAGCAAAAACGATCTTTCTACCATGCCTCTGACCCATTCTGGCAGGCTTTTTTCCCTCTTACCTGGTGAAGCCAGCCAGCTATACTCACCTGAGTCCCCCTCCCCCCGTCCAGGTTCTTAGCTGGTGCTGGGGACTGCCATAGTTCCTGACACCGCCAGTTCCTCCCCTCTGCTGATGTCGGGCCTCTTCTGGATCCTGAGGGAACCCTCACCACTGGACAGCGAATAGGAAGAGTCCTGCCTGTGTGATATGGACAACCAAAGAAACGATTTTGCTGCCTATTCTGAATGCCTCAATACTTTCCCAATGGAACTAGATCCGTGCTGATGACCAGCACTAAAGAAACAAAGAGCCGGGCGCACCAGCCTAGTGCATTACCAAAATACACAATTTTATTGATGAATGAAAGCAAATATTATACTCCCAAACGATATAGGTAAATAAGCATATCAAGGAACAAGATCAGCTGTCTCCAGATCAGCCAACCATTGTCCTATCACGCAGGAAAGCGTCTTTTTGCATTTCAGAAGGCTTACGCGTTTCAAGGGGTGACCCCTTAGTAAACCACTTTGATGACCAAACGGATGAGCATTTACTAATGGGGGGAATCATGGCTCGGAGAGAGCCAAGCTTGATGTTTGCCAGTGAGTAGTGGGAGCCCACCAAAGTCAAAGTCAAGTGATGTCACCACACACAAATCTAAATTTAAAAAAAAAATTTTATTACAGGTATTTCTATAGTGCAGGCACTTTTTAAGCAGCACTTTATATATATTGTACGCTCACATCGGTCCCCGCCCTAAAGGAGCTTATAATCTAAGTTCCCTATCTCACACACATACTACGGCCAATTTGGATAGGAGCCAATGAACTTACCAGCATGTCTTCCGAGTGTAGGAGGCAACCAGAGTACGCAGGGAATCTCACAAAAGTACAGTGACTACATGCAAACTCCATGCAGGTAGTGTCGAGCAAGATTCTAACTGATAAGAGAGGACACAATCACCTAAGTGCAGCCATTTATTAGTATGAATAAAACTAAAAAAACCTATATGCACTCACTACATCCATTCAGGGGTAGGCATGCATGCAGAGTTTGTCATGCAATAATGTCATGCATGCAGAGTTCGACCAGGAAGCGGCCAGGTATTGGCTACACTTGGTTAGTGGCGCCCTCTCTTTATAATTTTGTGCACTAGGTCATACTCAAGGTTTTGGAACTGAGGAGCTGCAATCATCAAATAGCATTTTGGGCCATTTTTACTAGGTTTATTTACCCCCAAAACTTTTCATGTTTTACCTTTTGACCAATCCTGTTCCTATTATCTGTTGTGTCCAATTTTGCGCCATAGTTATTTATTGTTTATTCGAACTATATAGTAGTAGATCTATACGCTAATCTATATTACACATACTGTATATAAGTATAATCCAGGGGGTACCTAAAGAGGTCACAATTGCAACCCAGCCCCAATGCTCCAGGGGGCCCATGCAGCCTGGATAAGTGGGACGGCGGCATATAGAGGAGCTGAGCCCCACCCTCTTACAGCCGCAGAGTGCCGCCTCTTCCTCCTCTCCCTCCCACAGGCATTCAGCAGCTGCAAGAGGGAGGGGATCAGTTCCTCTATATACCGCTGCCCTCCTATCCAGCTTCTTAATTTCCCCCGGGCTACTGTCCTCCCTCTCGCCCCCCGCAGCTCTGCCAGGTTCCCCCCTCCCCTCTCCATCTGTCGTGATGGAGAGAGGGGAAGGGGCCGGTAAATGTTTAATTTGCCTGCCCCTTCCTTGTCTGAATAAATATTCAGTGATCTGCTGTACCTGATCAATGACTCTGTCCATTCATAACTGAAACACGGTGAACTGTGTTTACTATGCTTCAGTTTGTGAATGAACGGGAAGCTCTGTACAAATCTTTTCCTGTCCATTTGTTCTGTACAGCTGAGGTTGCAGAGATGGAGATTGAGGGCTGCGTCCTCAGTTCTCCTTTCTCGGTCTCAAAAGTGAAACATCAGAGGTCTGTTTAGACCCCTGTTATCTCACAAAAGCCCCCCAACAGGCTCCTAAAAAAATTGTGAAAAAAAATACATCCATCTCTGCATGCCTGTTAATGGTGAGTCTGTACAGCCACGGTGTCTGCCTTGCGTAATATAGGTTGCCTGTATGCAGCTCCAAAAGACATGACTCTTGCATGCCTCGGGCCTTGGTGATGTGAAGGAGCCCAAAGGGAAAGAATGTCTAAAAGGTTTGTCTACCCCCAATCTATGGAGAAAGCAAGAGATGAAGATGGAGAGTGAGAGAGATGGAGATCAATATATCATTTTTTTCTTTTAATGACACAACCTGGAGCCCCTTTGGCTAACTTCCAACTTGCATCATAAGCCGTTGTTGGTTCCATGCGGTCTGAAGTGGCCCATGTGATGGCTCCCTCGCTGTTTCACATCCCCTCTGACACTCGGCATTTCTATCTAACCTCATGGAGCTGCAGGGACAGAATCCGCAGTGTACTGGGAGTCAGTTACACAAACAGTTGCTTGTGGTTCCCCCTTGGTATTTGGTTTGGCTGCTAGTACTGTGTTGGCATTATTGCCACAACAATTAAGAAGCTGCCATGTCAGGAAGAGCCAAGCCAGCACTGATCACTCAATCCCACTGAGGTCTTCACTACATGCTAAAGAGCCCATTTCTTAAAGGAGAAAGCAGACCTAATATTTCAATAGGTTGTAAAAGAACTCCAGCCTTTTCTTCTTTTTTTTTTTTTTTAAATTCCAAGATGTAGCATGCCTCTACCTTGTATTGTGAATCAGATGCCAACAATCATCTCCATAATATCCTCCTTTTATAATCCTAATGGCCTCTGCAGTCTGAACGGCTTGCTACGGCATTAAGCTTGTCTGCTCCATCCCATCCCATCCCACCAACGGGGCCCGCCTCTTTAATCTGTTTTCCCGCTGGCAATCCGTTCCTGTTGCATCTTGTTTGTGGGCATGCTTCTTCTTCTGTCCAGTGTTCTCTTTTTGTCTCCGGCTTCATAGGTGGGTGTTAGTTTTAGTGGACTGTATGTACATCAGGAACACCCACTCTTGTCACTCTCTGCCACGTCCGAGCAGCGCAGAGACTCCGCTACACTCCCGCCTTATTCACCGCTGCAAGGAGAGGTAAGGAATATGATGATTCCCAGCTCCTCCCACCAAACAAGAACTCAACGCACAGCATAGACTGGCAACAGGGACCCAGTGATGACATCACTGGGGTCTATAAACGGGTATAATTACACCATTGGACATTTTCATTTAAAAAAAAAAATGTGCATGTGTGTCAGCGGACAGGGGAACAAGCGAAAGGTATTTTATACATATAAATATACAACAGCAGCTATATACATAAACTTCAGCTTTAAAGCAGTAGTAAAGTTTTGTGAAAAAAAAAAAAGTTTTCTTCTGCAAGGCAATATCGTAATATGCTAGTTTGCACCTCATTATGTTATGATTTGTGCCTTGTGCTGGCTTTTTTTCTTTTTTTTTTTTATACAAAATCTGTCTCTGTCATCATTTTCTTCCTGATTGCACTACCTCTACCTCAGCCAATCAGAGAACATTGCATTCATTGAGTAAATGCAAAGTGATCTCTGAATGGCTCCCTTGCCGATCGGCTGACCTCCTGTGTTCAGAATGCTGCAGGGCAGTTCCTCGGCACGGGAACCAACCGCTACAGTGATTTCCAGCTTCTAGAGCAGGGGTCTCCAAACTTTCTAAGCAAAGGGACAATTTACTGTCCTTCAAGCTTTGGGGGGGGGGGTGCCTAGTGGGTGTGTAAAAAAAAAAAAAAAAAAAAAAAAAAAAAAAGCTCTGGGATCAGTGCCCCATCTTTCGTTTCAATATAAAAAACAGAAAAGATGCAGCGCTAAATGTATATATAAACCCTGGAATGTGATCCAGGGATGTGACCCAAACTATAACAAGCTAAGGAAAAAGTGCCAATTGCATATACAATCAGTAGGTGAACTGAGGAGAACAATAATATTAAAAAAAACTTTCAAAATGGTGACATAACCATGTGTACAGTGCTAATTGCATATATAATCAAGGAGTAATCCTAACGGTGTATAGGCAGTGAAAGCTAATATGATACTCAAACCAAAATATAAAGACCTGTGATGGTCACAAAATATTTCATAAATGGTACCATCTATGTGAGGAATAAAGTCCAAAATAGCAACATAAAAGTCACTAAAATAAAAATAAAGTTCATCATATCATATGCGATCTCTTGAACATAACACGATGAAAAATCGCATGGGAAACTGCAATGGATGGATGCAAAACAAGGTGATATTCACACACGACACCCGGGAACGTGCCTCCAGGGAAAGGGGGTGGGTACTCTTACCCGAAGATGTGGACCCCACACGTCAGGGGCGGTGAGTCAAACAAGCATGGACGATGTTCCAAAGTCGCTCTCCAGATCAAACTCCTTCAAATGGACTGGCGTGAATCCACGTACATCAGGCCGGAAGTAGCATAAACACTCGAGCCTCAATGATGATGTTCCTGGTATATGTAATACTTCAGAGGAACAGCATAGATCAGATGGAAAAAAAGAAGGCCTCCGCATAATGCATTTCAATCCAATATTAAAAAATGTATTTAAATGAAAGTACAACCATCGCTTCTAATGTGTACAAAAATTGATCACAAAACAAATAAAAAAGCGTGGTATACAAAGTTAAGAGCCGGCTATGTACCCATGTTTCAATGGAAGAAATGGTGTCCCATTGTTGAGATCAATTAGAAGACTAGTGCCCCTTTGTTGGTGTCAGTTGGAGGAATGGTGCCCCTTTGTTGGTGTCAGTTGGAGGAATGGTGCCCCTTTGTTGGTGTCAGTTGGAGGAATGGTGCCACTTTGTTGGTGTCAATTGGAGGAATGGTGCCCCTTTGTTGGTGTCAGTTGGAGGAATGGTGTCACTTTGTTGGTGTAAGTAGAAATGGTGCCCCAATGGCTAGATAAAGACAAGCAACGGGCCACAGTTTGGAGACCACTGTTCTAGAGGGATCCCACAGGTATGGTATATGTATGGGTTACATTGATCCAAGCTGGACCAATGAAACAATGTAAAAATGTCCATACCTGGAATTCTTCTTCTTTAAACTTTAGGTCTGTTTGTGAATGTTTTCAGATATGCGGGTTAAGGGTTTGGTTGAAGTTTGGCAAAGGGTTAATCCCAGGGTTGCACTGCAGCCTCGGCCTGCCTGGCAGATCTGTATTACTATCCACCTCTCTCTCTCTCTCCTGGAACTCTTCCATTTGGCTGCAGATGTACGGAGGGGAAAATGCCCCCCGTGGCTCTTTGTGGCCGTATTGTCCCCAGGAGCCATCTTACCAGCCGGGTGAAGCAGATTCCTTCCCCTGATATCTGCTGTTTTTATCTTCTCCTGGCTTGTGGTTGGGGCTGCAGCTCTAAAGTTTTTTTTTTTTAAATAGAAAAAACTGTTCCGGAGGCCGTAGCACTCGCAGGAATGCAAATCAGCTGCCGTGTCGGAAGTACTGTGACATTTTAATAATGCTAACCTTCTGCTTCAGCTGAGCTGAATAAACATATTTTTCTAGAAATGCCAGTAAACACTTTAGGCCGGGAGTTGGATGTCTCTTTTCAATCAATATTTATGGACCCGTTGTACTTATATTCTGCTGATTTTTGTTTTGACGATCAAATTTATTTTAGGAAGTTTATTTAAAGGGTAAGTGCATTTTTGCAACATAACCCATAATTGAATTGCCACCCGCCCACTTCGCTCTTTCCATTCAAATAGCCAATAGAATTTCAGACCTTCGATGCCAACATTCTGCCATTCTCACTGCCATGGATTGCACAGGGGGCCAAGTGGTGTTTAGAGATGGCGCCTCGAATTGATACGACACCGAATGCCAAATGGAGTAGGAAGGGGCCTGCAATAATTTTCACCTAGCTGGTTTCAAAAAGTGCGGAATAATTTTGGGCATACTGTTTAAAAATAAATGAATAAAGTGGGGGGATGTGGAAGAGTTCAAGTTGTATTTTAGACCAGTGGTCTCCAAACTGTGGCCCGAGGGCTAGATGAGGCTGTTTGCTTGCTTTTATTCACCACACTGTCAGCAGCAGTGGGGCAGAGTTCCTGACACCGACAGTGGGGCACTGTTCCTCCCACTGACGCCAATGATGGGACACTATTCCTCCCACTGACACCAATGATGGGACACTATTCCTCCCACTGACGCCAATGATGGGGCACTATTCCTCCCACTGACGCCGATGATGGGGCACTATTCCTCCCACTGACGCCAATGATGGGGCACTATTCCTCCCACTGACGCCAATGATGGGACACTATTCCTCCCACTGACGCCAATGATGGGACACTATTCCTCCCACTGACGCCAATGATGGGACACTATTCCTCCCACTGACGCCAATGATGGGACACTATTCCTCCCACTGACGCCAATGATGGGGCACTATTCCTCCCACTGACGCCAATGATGGGGCACCTCCTCCTAATTCTAAGGATGAGGCATTATTCCCACCACTGACTCCAGTTATGGGGCACTATTCCTCCCCCCTAATACCAAAGATGGGACACTATTTACTCCCATTGTCACCAGGACTTTTTCTACTTCTGCTGGCCACAGTCCAGCCCCCTAAAATTTGAAGAACAGTAAACTGGCCACTTGTTTAGAAAGTTTGGAGACCCTTGTTTTAGACTATTGCAGCTTTTAGAGCTTTATAGTAGAACAATCAGGATATGGCCCACTTTTGACCCTTGGCTCCCATGCACAGCAAAAATGCATACAAGTTTTTTAAAAACAATGCTTTTCTGTCATTGGCTTCATAAGTAAAGTTTACTTACTGTCCCTGGCGCTGAGGGAGGGGTCTAAGCAGATGGCACATGTCATATCCGATGTGTTTCCGAGGGTCGGAAAAAAAAAAAAAAAAAAAAACATTTCCCATGATTCCATAGGAGCGCTCAGGCTGGTGTGTGTGTGTGTGTGTGTGTGTGTGTGTGTGTGTGTGTGTGTGTGTGTGTGTGTGAGATAGAGTTGGACTGATAGAAGTGAAAATTGCCTCTGATGGATCTACCGTCAAGTGATTTTTGCTTCAAAGAAGCAAATCCATTTTTGAAGACTAGCATGGACGGACCCTGTTCTGGTCCTCCTACTCTGAGAGCGACCGAGGAAGCGCTCGCCAGTAGAGTCCCACCCAAAAGTGGAAGCGCCACATACCTGTCTCCCCCTACCCCCCCCCTCTCTTCTGGTGGCATCTTTTGGGGGGGGGGGGGGGGCACAGGTACCCGTCACCCACTTCCGAGAGACTGCACTGCAGCGACCTCGGTCCCTTTCCTTCATCTGCCGACGGGCCAGTTAGAAAGCGCAGCGAGCTTCGCACATGCGCAGTAGGTTTCCCTTTACCACGAATGGCGACGGCAGCACCTGAGAGCCGGTCGGAAAATTGGCTGGGGTGCCGACATCGTGGGATCGATGGACAGGTAAGTGTCCTAATATTAAAAGTCGGCAGCTACAGTATTTGTAGCTGCTGACTTTTTTTTTTCATTTTTTGGTGGGGGGGCAGCACTTCTCTTTAAGGACTTTTTGAAACATTTAATGTTTAAGAGCATCAAATACATTCACTGCATTTCAGGGGGACAACCTTCCCCTCATATTCAGGTCTTGGAACTGTCGGCTGCTGATGGGAGTTGCTTTGTCTTCATGAAGACATAACACAGATCCCTTTGTGTATTCTGTTGTGATTTTGTCAACATCAACTGCTCAAGTCCTGAAGAAGGGAAAGGCTTTTTTCCTCTGAAACACATTGGCTGTGTCTGATGCTCTTGACCATTAAATGTTTTTTTAAAAAAAAGTCCTTTAACCAAGATGAACATTTTGTACCAGGTGCTCCTCCGTACACAACCAAGAAAATTACATTCCATGTCTATTAGGGATGCACAGATACCAGAATCAGTGCCGATATCAAAGCATTTGCGCGAGTATTGGTACTCGCTCAAATGCTCTTGATACCAAAGACCGATACTTTGCGGTGCAATTTGCGTCCATACAAAATGAATGGGCGCAAATCGCTCTGCAAAGAATCACATGCGACTTCTTCAGGAATGCGGTGCAATTCCTGTCCGAGTTGCATGCGATTTTCCCCCACTGTTCTGTGTGTGTGTGTGTGTGTGTGTGTGTGTAGAAAGGGAAAAGCGGCATCTAGTTCGTAAAATTTTTTAGAACTTACATTAAGTACAGTTCAAATGCAAAATCTGCTTAGGTGTCCCGGTCCCACCAATGATGGCAAATCATGGTTGCTGGAGGTGCTCACGGGGCTGGAAGAGATGTAGGGGTGGTCTACCCCCAAGGTGACATTACTTCTGCCCTATACCTATGGGTTCCCAGAACTTCTTATCCAGCTCTGTGAGCACCTCCAGTGGCCATGATTTGCTATCATTGGTGGGCCCGGGACATCTATGCAGATTTTGCATTTGGCCAGATATGTACTTGAATGTGAGTTCTAACATTTTTAATAAACTGCCCACTAGATGGCACTTTTCCCTTTCTACGCACGCACCCACACGAGCAGCAGTGGGGGAAATCACATTTGATTCGGACAGGAACCGCACTGCATTCCTGTTCTAATTGCATGTGATACTTTGCAGTACTATTTGAGCCATTTTTTTTTCCGAGGCAAATCGCACCGCAAAGTATCGGTATTGACAAATACTTCCCCGAAAGTATCAATACTCTTACTCGCTAATAAAATAGCCAGCATCGGTGCAGCCCTAGTGGCTATGGGTGGGTTCAGATGGGTGATGTGGGAATTGTGCCCGCTTTCCATTCGAAGACTACTAGGGATACCAGAGCCAAAGGATACAAAAAACAGGAGAGAAGGGACCTCTATGGGGGGAGCAAAAACAGTGTGAAAAGAGGACTGTAAAATGAAAGAGATTGTTTTGGCACAAGCAAATACCTTCCCTATAAGGTGGTATTCCTATTGATCAAGTTCAGCTTTAAAAAGTATATGTATGGCCAAAACGTTCAATCTTCTTTTGGTTATAGTAGGGAAAATTGAGAAGCCCGGATTCGGTAAGATCACTATTGTGCTGCTCCTTGCCGGAGAGGAAGCCGTACCTGAAGACCTGCAGTGCAAGAATCTCTAAGCTTCTACTTCACCCATTCTGCAAGTCTGTGCTTTCTGCACCTCTGTTTTTTTCCTAAATATATTCCCCCACTGGTCATTAGGGGGGCAGCTCTGACAGGAAAGCAAAGCCCTGCTCCTCTGTCAAGATGGCTGCCCCCACACGGACGTAGTGCGGTGCACAAAGCATGGTAAATCGGTAATGGGGAAAAGATCAGCTGCAGGGAGCCAAAAATATTGGTAACCAGTCCTGTGTCATCTGCATATTTCTTGTGTACAGCCTCCAGAGTTTAGATCCTGTAAGACAACATAACTAAAGTGAACTTCCTGTCTTCACAGGTCGCCTCAACTGGTGGACACAGGTAGACCCGTCTTACCAGAGGCTCCTCCCTTTGGCAACCACAGGCGATGGAAACTGCTTGCTGCATGCTGCCTCTCTTGGTAAGTCCGTGTGTTTTATAGAACTGTTAATCGGAATTCAAAGATTTCACAAAATCCCTGACTGCGATTGCCTTTCTTGTTTTAGGTATGTGGGGCTTTCATGACAGAGACCTCATGCTCCGCAAATCTCTCTATACTTTGATGGACAAGGGTGTAGAGAAAGAGGCGCTGAAGCGGAGATGGCGGTTTCACCAAACTATGCAGAATAAGGAGGTATGGATGAGCACTTTTCTATTGGTGGCGTTTTTCTATTTGGTCCATATATAAGTCATGGTGGAAGAGATTACCCTCAGCATTTTTTTTTTCACACTTTTTTTACTTTCCCTTTTAAAAAAAAATGTGATCACTTGTATTCCTTTTACCTATCCCTTGTAGTAGGACATGGCAGGTCCTCTTTATGGAGAGATCTGGGGGGTCTAGAAGTTCCCACTTCTCTTCTATATGCTGGAAAGCCTGAGATAAAAAAATCTCAGGCTTCCCAGCAAAAAAAAAAAGGCAGTGTTTACATCTGAGGGGACCTCCTAGGGTCATAGAGATGACCGGGGACCATCTGGTCTATGGTCAGCTCTATGGGAAACCGCTTCTGCCAATGGGTGAATTCTCCGGCTCACCAATCGCACAGGAGCCGGTAGAAGCAGTGGGGGGGGGGGGAGTGTTTTCTTGTCATCTCCCACCGTCTGTAAAAGCAATCAAGCGTCTAAGCAGCCGCTATGGTGGCTTTTACTTTGCAGTACTTTGCACTGAAAAAAAAATATATCTGAATGATGCCTGCAGGTATCATTTGTATGTCTCCAATGAAATTCCAGGACGTCCTATGACATCTTACAGGTGGGAAGTGGTTAAAGACTAATAAGAAATCTTCTGCCTCAACCCATTCAGAGAAGATGGGCTGAACAGAAACAACACCTAAGTGCACATTCATCCTTAGATCCAATACATGCTTACCAGAACAATTTGACTTCCATATAATAAGTCAAAATGTGCCTGTACATGAGACTCACTGCTCAGTATGTGGTTGACATCCTCCCTTGTATGCTCCTGTCACTCCGAAGGCACAGACTCCACCATATCAAATGAAAGGAATGCCAAACAACCACATTGTGTAAATCCATAAAACTTAAAGTTTATTCAAATTAAAAATACTCACAATGTATAACCTCAAACAGTCCGTCCCAGGATTGAAGCGGCCACTTCTGGGTTTTGAGGTACGTGATGAAGTCACGAACGTTGGCTTCACCGTACGCGTTTTGTCACGATTGATCTCTTCCAAGGCGGAATGCAGCGCTGAATAGTGTATGTGTGTGTATGTAAATATACATATACACAGGAAGTCCCCGAGTTACGAACGAGTCCTACTTATGAATGGCCTCAAATGCTGGCCACTTGTGCTCCACGCTGGTCCTGGATACCTTTCGAGCACCTCCGGACACATCCCACACTGCCATACTATGCCCCAGATAACATAACAAGCGCCCAGAACATCCCACAGGCAGCAGTTACACTTACGAATGCAATATATATATATATATATATATATAATATATATTAGTATAAATATATATATATTAGTATAAATTAGTATATACACTAGTTGGCGATGCACTTTGCTAACCCTTTTTCTTTTTTTTTGTCAACCCATATCAGTTGATGTGATGGCAGCTTATATTCACCCTGAAACATGATTTTGATTTTAAACAAAGTATGCTCATTCAACCCAGACCTAAGCGTTAAAAAAAAGAAAATTAAAAATTCTACACAATTTTTTTTTTTTTTTTTTTAACAGCTTTTATTTGATAATATCCAGCCAAGTTTTTGATGGGAAGCATCATTTTAGTGTTGTGAAGAAAGGGACAAGTTGCTGACTAAAATTAGAACTTTATATCTGTAACACAATTAGTAGTTTTAAAATTAGCGCTGGTCAGACCGCAGTAAGTTTTTGACTTTAGAATATAAAGAAAATGAAGTCGTTCTTGAAGGACCAAACCACCAAAAAGAAAACCTTGTTTGCCCCAAAAAGCGATTGTGTTTGTTTAATAGGCCCGTAGCAAAAATGGGAAATTGGCACTGGAGCTTAGCTGGTCCATTTGGCTTCTTTTACACTTGTGCTGTATGAGACTGGCTGCTGAGGGGGGAATAAAATGTTATTGTACTTCTGACCAGCACCGCTACTTTTGGCAGGGAATCTGAAAGTCTGACCACCATTGTAACAAAGAGCCACTGTCTGCACTGGTGACAAAGGGCCTGATGTATGACAAGTCTGCTAAAGGAATAATGTCTTTATTTTTAAACCTTCATTGTTAAAATTACAATTTTAAACTGGATGTTACGGGCAATAATAATTTGAACCTTTAGCACACACGTCATGCCTAAGGCACAGACGGTTTTACAAAAAAAAGCATATTTTGGCTTTGTTGGCTTCTTCCTGTGTGCTACATGACCTGAATCGGGAACATACAAAAAGACCAACTTACTGTCCCCTTTTCTATGACGTGTCCTAAAAAGGAGCCCTCTATCCCCCATATAGTCACCTGTGCCCCCTCACAGCTCCTTGCTCCCCCTGCAGCTGGTGTATAGATTGGCTGTATTGGTGACTCAGGGGAGTGGTGTTACCCTTCTGCTTGTATGACTAGCCATGGGCTAGACCTGAGTGCTGCCACAGGGGAGCAGATCACATTGTCACCCATAACTGTAAGTCCCAGGTAATCTCAATGGCTGCTAAGGAGCTGCGGGGGGGTGCAGGTAAGGTGAACATACGAGGGTCAGAATGGGGGTGCCATTGTCTCCTTGAAGCAGAACTCCAGTATTTTGGTCACATGACATCCTCGGGTATTCCTCCTCTTGTTTTCGAGGAGGAGGTAGGGGATTTGCTTTGGACCGCACTGAAGTGGAAGTGAGTATTGCAGCGAAAGCTGTTTTTTTATATTTTTCAACATGCTGGGCTATTTTTTATTTTTTTTCTATGAAACTGGAGTTTTAAACAACTTTTGTTTTTCCTCTTGTCACAGTCTGGCCTGGTCTACACGGAAGAGGAGTGGCAGAAAGAGTGGAATGATTTAATAAAGCTGGCCTCTAGTGAGCCACGGATGCATTATGGCACCAACGGTGGCAATGGTGGAGGGTGAGTGACTTGTTATGTTCAGGATACAAAAGAATATATTTTCTGATAACTGCTGTAAAGCTGAATTCCAGGAATTCAGCCACCCTGTAACAACTGCAGGAATACCATGAGTTAAATGGAACGAGGTGCCTTCCACCTCCTAGACTTATCTCTATTATTCATATCTTGTGCTCCAGGAAGATAACTTCTTGAGCTCCAATGCTGCTCACTTTGGCCTAAGTGTCTTCAAGAGCACAGTCGCTGGAACTGTTATGCCCGCCCCTCCCCTCCTTCTGCCCATTCACAGAAGGCTTTGTATTATGTGAAGTAATTCGCAAATTACAAAGGCTTCTGTAAATGGGTAGCAGAGGGGAGGGGCGGGCATAGCTGCTCTATGTGCTTCTCTCCTCTCTCACAGCTGCCAGTGTCATGTATCCTTTGGGGAGTGCAATAAACCTGTCACATATAAGTAGTAAAGATAAGTCCAGAAGGTGACATAACTGGACTTAACTCATAGTGTGCCTGTACTTTTTGCAAAGTTTCTGAATTTTTGGAATTCAGCAGTAAATGGTGCTATTGGTTTTACTTTTTAGGGTGCATTTACACTTGCAAATGCAGCAGCTCAGGGGTTCCCGCTATTAGCTGCAAGTAGGCCACCCTATTAAATGCAATGGAAGGCTGTCGGCTCTTGCATGTAACTGCTCAAGCAGCGATCACATGCGTGTGATCAGCCCTGGATGCAAACTGCTTCTTTTTTTTTCCCATACCTCTAACAGAGGTCATATGTCAAAGGTAATCTATCTATTGGTCCACTCCTATTCCTTTACTTTTCAGAGAAGAGAAGTCATTGTGCTTGATATGAGCAAATCAAAAGAACTAGAAGTGACTGCTTTGACGAACACAGCTAATCAGATTCCTCCTTTTATTTACCAGCTTGCACAAGTAAAAAAAACAAATAACTGAATTGTAATTGGCTACTGGAGAAATCAACACGTTCTTCCCTCCAGTGTCTATGAATTAGATTCAGCAGCAGGGAGGACATGGAGATAATTGTGTTTTGGGAAGTTGATCATGGATAGTGCTGTGAAAGTAATAAACTCTCTCTGTGTGACAGGATTGACAGCGTAGAGGAGCCGGTGTACGAGAGCCTGGAGGAGTTTCACGTCTTTGTACTTGCACATGTCCTTAAGAGACCCATAGTGGTGGTGGCAGACACCATGCTGAGGGATTCTGGTGGAGAAGGTAATTAATTGCTTTTTTTTTGTTTTCTATGTGATGCTCTATTTCAAATAAACTATATAACCAAAGGTTTGAGGACACATGGCCTACCATCACACCAATCATATTGAGTTTCCAGTGAAGGGCACTGTAAATTCTACACCATACAAACACATTTAGACTATTGTGTGATCCGTACCTTTTCTGTTCCAGCATGACTGTGCCCCTATCCACAAAGCCAGCTCCCAAAAGACATGGTTTGGTGTGGAGCAGTGGTCTCCAAACTGCGACCCAGGGACCGCTTGCTTGCATTTTTCCTGCCCTTGGGGCAGTTTTTTTCCCCCTGATACAAGCCCCTATTCCTTCCACTGGCGCCAACGTTGGGGCCCTATTCCTTCCACTGGCGCCAACGTTGGGGCCCTATTCCTTCCACTGGCGCCAACGTTGGGGCCCTATTCCTTCCACTGGTGCCAACGATGGGGCCCTATTCCTTCCACTGGCGCCAACGATGGGGCCCTATTCCTTCCACTGGCGCCAACGATGGGGCCCTATCCCTGACCGAATACCAAAGATGCATTGTTTACGCCCACTGACGCCAGGACAATTTCTACTCCCAATGGCCACAGTCTGGCCCACCTAAAGTCTGAAGGCCATTAAACTGGACCTTTGTTCTGAAGGTTTGGAGACCCCTGGTGTGGAGGAACTTGAGTGGCCTGCAGAAAGCCCTGACCTCAACCCTACTGAACACCTTTAGGGTGAATTGGAATACTGAGAACCAAGTCTTCCCTTCCAACAACGCCTGACTTAAAAAATTACCTTTTGGCTGGCTAAGCGCAAATTCCACCACTCCAAATTCTTGTGGGAAGCCTTTTTAGAATGTCCTTATTGGACTCCTGCGTTGTCACCCTGTCACATGCACCTGTGGTAGGGACTTCAAGCGGATATGCCAATACATATAGGCAGATGGCAACCACCCCAAATTATAACTAACCTTTGCAGTAAGGTGCACATGGAAGGAATGGGCTCCCTCCAGACAAACCTGCCCTTAATTTTATCCACTGCTATATGCAATCTGAAGAATCCTCAAAAATAGGACCGCAGTATACAGAGAGTCACCTTTCCAGCAGGACAACTGCTTGCAAAGAAGAATGAGCAAATTTTTCACTCTCTAGATGAGCAAAGCTGGTAGAGACATCCCTACAAAGAATTGCAGTTGTAATTGCAGTGAAAGGAAGTTAAAGTATTGACTCAGGGGGGCTGAATACAAATGCACGCCACACTTTCCAAATTTTGAAAACCATTTATCATTTTCTTTCCAGTGCCAGTTTGTGTTGGTCTATCACAAAAAATCAGAATAAAATACGTTTTACGTTTTTGGTTGTAACATGACACAACGGGGAAAATATTAAGGGGGTATGAATACTTTTTCAAGACACTGCAATAGATTCAACCTAAAGCAGGCAGTAGCTGTTAGTATGCTGTTGGGAAAGGAGGATAACAGCAAGTTAAGTAGTTCATCTGAATTCAGGCCCTGTTCAAAGTGTTCCCGCTCACAATTATTTATTTATTTTGCCCCATTTTTTCGTTTTTGTGTCGAACATAGAGCTGCCCTATGGGCGTCCATTGCCCAAAAGAAGCTCCTTCTCCTTTTTGGGGGAAAAGCTTAGCTCGATTTTTAAACACGTTTTGGTTCACGACAAACACAAAATTGCAGTGTTTCAGGTGCCATTGTTCCTGATGTGGTTCCCACGTTTTGACAGTGATTTGAAATTGTGACATTGTGCCAGCTATGCCAACTCTCGTAATGTGAACAGGGCCTCAGTGTTGCATATATCATTGGAACTGGGTTAAATTTATAGCCGTCACAATGCAACACACATCACCACCACCCTCAAAACGCCTTTGTGTTGATTATGCTTGTCCTGTTATATCTGATAGTGAAATTCTTTCCACATGCTATGAATAGAAAGTGGTGACTGACAGACATACCTCCCCCTGCCCTCTGCCTACCTGCTCTATATCTGTATACACTGCCTGCAGGCTACTCTACTTTTTTTTTTTTCTTCAACCTATGACTTGTATTTTCCCCCTAGGCCAAGGAAGTTCTGTTACGCTTATTTAGTTTATAGATTTGTAATATGTACCATGTCACAGTTTATGTTGCAAGTCTTTTCATTATCTTATTTCTTGTTCTATACCTCAAGGTTTTATGATTTGACCTTTAAGCGGTTCTCTGGAATTGCTGCTTGTCCTTCTTGTTTCACCTTGTTATCCTTGAAGTTCTGAGAATGGGCTGTTCTTTCTACAGCTTGAGATTCTGTACTTCTCCTTCTTGCTCTGGGTTTGCTTGCATGATGTTCCTCCAAGTTTGTCTTGGAGCCCTGGTTTTGCTTGTTGTTTTCTAGTTTTGCCTGCTTGCCCAGCTCATTGAGGATCTCTGGTGTTGACTGGCTCTTTGAGATTCCCGAGTTTTATACCTGCTTGCCTTGCTCTTTGAGGTTCTCGAGTTAAAACTGCTTGCCTTGGGTTTGTTTGCTTGACGTTCCCCCCATTCTTGTCTGTTCTGTTTGTTGAATCTTGGTGCCCGGTTGTTGCCTGCTTTCCACTTTCCAGCTCATTGGGGAACCCTGGTGTTGCCTGCTTGCCTGGCTCTTTGGGGCTCCCTAGTTTTATATCTGCTTGCCTTGGGTTTGCTTGCTTAAGGTTCCCCCATTTTTGGCTGTCTAATTTGTTGAATTTTGATGCCCGGGTGTTGCCTGCTTCTTTAAAGTGGATGTAAACCCTCACATATACCCAGTGAAGTGAACAGCCTCAGATGATACACAGGGATGAAACAAATCTCCCTACATACGTTTTAATTGCATATCTGCTGTCTTCATCTTTATATATTCTTTAGAAAGTTCAGATCCTGTTATAGATTTTCTATTCCTGTTCAGCACTGAGTGAAGTCTGGGCACACATCCAAGACAGCTGATTGGAGAAAAGGCACACACCCCCCAATCCACATAGGCAGAGACTCTCAGAGCTGTTCTGGGAATAGTTTAGTTGTCTGCTAATCTATTTATAGCAACCTCCCTAACACAAAATTCAGCCTTGTTTTATCTCTGTTGACAGAGAACTTGTCAGAAGTTATCATGCTTATAACAGAAGAATGGAGCAGGAGAAAGCCACAGGACTTATGTGCTTTGAAAAGAGATAAGAAAACACTGCAGATATGTGCCCAGCTCAAGTTTCATTAATTTACATCCACTTTAGGCCTCATGCACACTGGACGTTATAATAACGTTCTAAAAATGGCAGTAGCTTTGTAGTGAGTTTTTCAACCTTTTTGCAATAGCATTTTTAAGCTTTTTTTTTTTTTTTTTTTTTTTCAATAGAATAAAAAACTTTAAATGCTGGTGAGCTGCATTTTTTGAGTGTTTATCTGCGTTTTTCTGCATTAGAGCTTTTTTACAGCTGAAAAACTCCTCTTAGAACCGGGGTTTTTTTACAGCCAAAAACAATTACAAACAGCCTTATGTGTGCATGGACACATAGGATAACATGCTGGAGAGTTTAGCAATTTTCCAATGGATCAAAAACGTCAAATGCTGATGAGCCACGTTTTTGTGCGTGTTTTGGCATTTATCAGTGTTTTTTGGTGTTAGACCCACTAGTTTTTTTTTTTTTAAGCCAAAAACTGCTGATGACAGACTATGTGTGCATGGACACATAGGATAACATGATGGGGAGTTTATTGACTGTAGAAAAAAATGTCTGAAGCCAAAAACAGCAGCTGTAAAAAGTGTAAAAACATTTAAAAATGTCCAGTGTGCATGAGGCCTTAAAGTTTCCAGCTCATTGAGGATCTCTGGCGTTGCCTGCTTGCCTGGCTCTTTGAGTTTCCCTAGTTATACCTGCTTGCCTTGGGTTTGCTTGCTTGACGTTACCCTGTTTTTATCTTATTTCTTGAATCGTGGAGCCTGGATGTTGCCTGCTTTTTTAAAGTTTCCAATTTTGCCTACTTGCCACAATTTTGGGGTTCCCTGATATGTCTAATTGCCCAGCTCTTAGAGGTTCCCAGGTTTTCCTGCTTTCTCATGTCGCGGTTCCCAGGTTTAGCTCGTTTTCCAAGCTCATTGATGTTGCTAGGTTTTGCCTGATTACTCAGCTCATTGAGCGTCTGACGGTCCCTGGGTTTGCATGGATACTCAGCTCTTCGAGGTTCTCAGGTTTTGCTTGTTACCAAACTTGTTGATTCTCCTAGGTTTGGTCTGGTTATTCAGCACGTTGAGGTTCACTGGGTTTGTCTGTTATCACAGCTCATTGATATTCCCAGAATTTGCTTGTTCACCAAGCTTGTTGCTGTTCCTAGGTTTTGCCTGATCGCTGAACTCATTGAGGTTCTCTAGAATTGTCTGCTCAGTTCCTTGATGTTTTCTTGCTTCCTCATCTCATTGAGGTTCCCAGGTTTAGCTTGTTTACCAAGCTCATTGATGATTCTAGGTTTTGCTTGATTACTTGGCTTGTTGAGACTCCCTGTGTTTGCATTCTTACTCAGCTGTTGGAGGTTCTCCAGGTTTTGCTTGCTACCAAACTTGATTTTCTTAGGCTTGGTTTGGTTCTCCAGCACGCTGAGGTTCACTGGCTTTGTCTGCTATCTCAACTCATTAAGGTTCCCAGGTTTTGCATGTTCACCGAGCTTGTTGATGTACCTAGGTTATGCCTGATCCCCAAACTCATTGAGGTTCTCAGGATTTGTCTGCTTGCTCAGCTCCTTGAAGTTCTGTGGGGTTCCCTGGGTATTTTCTGCTTGTCCAACATGCTTTTAGTGTGCTAGCCTTAAAGCGGGGGTCCACCTATCTATCGTTTTTTTTTTTTTTTTTTTTTTTTTTTAGTTCATTCACAAACTTTTCTTTTCAGCATTACATACAGACATATTGTGTGTAATATGTCCGCCTGTGTCAGATTTCGTCGGAAAGAATAACTTATATTATTCACTGCAGGCAGTTTCCATCTTCATTGTGGGCATTTGAAGCCCACAAGCATTTATTTCCTGGATGTGGTGAATGCTGTGCTACCAGCATTCACCACTCGTTCCCGCACATGCTCAGTGGCATCCTGGGAAGCCTAAAACTAGCTCCCAGGAGACTGTGCGGAGTCTGAGAGAGGCTAGAAACACGCCTACTCCCACGGGAGGAGAACCAGGAAGTGCAAAGAAGAATAGAAAAATAAAAGGTAATTACGGCGATTTAAATGTTTTTAAATGGCATGTCAGCATCTAGGCAAGGAAGAGAATACATACAGATATTGTTCAAAATTTGGGTGGAACCCCGCTTTAATCTACAAAACATCTTCTAGGTTTGTCATCTCCTTCACTTTAATACACTGTATAAACTTGTTCTTTGCCTTGGGATACCCAGGTTTTGCCATCTTACTCTGTATTTCTCCATGAAGGTTGTGCTGTGTGATTTTTCTTCATTTGTCTGACGTTTTCTTCAAATACATGAAATTAAATCTCAAGCTCATTTTAGTTGCTTTTTCCAGTGGTGGCCTCATGTCCTCAGAATCATTGGAATACTTTGGATCCAGCCAATATCACAAAGATCTGGTTGTAGGTTCATTGTTTAAGGGAAAACTGTCCTGAGAGAAACATGGAGCCTGTTATTGTTGACTTCATTCTGCATATATATTCAAAATGCTCACCATCTAGCCTCATGAAAACAGCGAGTCCTTTATCAGAACAAGCATGAAGATGAGGCATTCTGACCTTCCAGATCTGCATGCTTGTTCTTCGTTGTTGAAGTTATGGGGTCTGCATAGTAGTCAGGGAGCTAGCATTTTCTGAAGGAGGTCAGTAATGGCCGTTCCCGTATTTTACTCAGGAAAGGTTTACTTTAAGCTGTGAATAAATGGTAAAATCGTTATGTATATTATCCCACGTACCACAAATATTTTGATTAAACAACCTCATGGATGGCCATAGAGGCAGATACGCTAAATAATCCTCAGTCTGCTTAAAGTAGTTTGAATTCATTGAGGTAAAAAGCCTTAAGTGTCCAAGACACCCCCCCTCCCCCATACTTACCTGAGCCCAATCTTAAACCAGCGATCTGCACAAGAGCAACGGCTCTCTCCCTCTTCACAGGGCAGATTGATAGTGGCAGGAACCATTGGCGGCTGCTGCTGTCAATCAAATCCTATTACAAGGGGGCTGGGCAAATCCACTGTCTTTGTCTATGGACGCAGGAAGTGCCAAAGTACCCCTTTTAGCAAGCGGACAGTGGGGATTTAGGTGGGGGCATGAGGAACTGGGAGCGCTGACAGGGGACCCCAGAAGAGGAGGATCAGGGCATGTTTGTTGCGTCCAATAAAATTTTTCTCATTAGTTTGCAGTTTCTTGGCTTTTCTTATCCAATTTTTTGAACTGGATCAGTTTACATGTATATTAGATCTATGCTTTAAATTTGGTAAATTGTTAAATCTGTAGCATGGGTGGCCACCTTTAGTTACTTTTCTTATCGATGTGCAGTTTATTTTTTACCTTGTATAATGTTCCTCTGATGTCCTGATATTGTACAGGTTTGGTGCTTTTAGAGTTAACACTGATCTCTCTGTATGTGCAGCCTTCGCTCCAATACCCTTTGGGGGCATCTACCTTCCCCTGGAGGTTCCACCCACCAAGTGCCACAGCTCCCCGCTTGTGCTGGCCTATGACCAAGCCCACTTCTCTGCTCTGGTGTCCATGGAGCAAAATGAGCAAAGCAAGGATCAAGGTAAATTTCTAACATGGTCCAGTACCACAGTATTACTGGTGGGAGAAAAGAGAGCACCTGAAAATGTATCAAATGGTGGTTTTGTGTAACTGTAGTGTATTTTCTGTATATTCAGTTATTAGTGGACCTTCCTATATTCTTATGTCATGTGTTTTTTATATATAAAGTGTATATATGTATGTGTATATATAAATATGCGCATTTTGTTTTATTAGTAGGTATTAGATACCTGCACAAAACAACCAGCTTTGGAAATCGATAGGAAGTAAAAAAAAACTTCTTGTAACCGCTTGCTGACCGCATGACGAGAATGCACGGCGGCAAAGCAGCCTCCCTTGCGTGGGATCATGTACCTAGTACATGAGCTGCGTGCTTTGGCAGGGGGCACGTGCACTCCCGCAGGCCTAGCTGTGCTGTGATATGTCACCACACATGCCGATAACCAGGTCCCGGCCAGTGATTGACCGATGGCGATCGGGGAAGCTCAGAGCTGAACACAGCTCTGTGAATGTAAACACAGAGCTGTGTTCAGGAGATCTCATTGTTTGCTAAGCAGGGAAAGACAACAACTGGATCCCCAGTGAAAGCAGCACATATTACACATCATATTTACCCCTTAATCGCCCTAGATGTTAACCCCTTCCTGCCCAGTGCCAGTACAGTGACAGTGCATATTATTAGCACTGATCACTGTATTAGTATCACTGGTAATGTCAGTCCTTCTTGAAGCCCCCTTCCGTCAGTTCTATTCTTTAAAAAAAAAAAAATCACCTATGCCTACTTTTTTTTTCATGCAGTCTTAAAGTTGGTCCAGTGACTTTACAGGTCTCTCTTTCTCTTCTGTAATGGTGGGTGGCCCTTTCACCTCTTGCAATGACGTCTGAGCACTGCCCAGTCAGGGAGAACTGTGAGCCCAGCTTGTGTGAGGACTTGGATTGAATGAAGCCAGCTGTCATTCAGCCACTGAGGACATCTAGTGGCGGAGAAGTAGTACTGTGGAGAAAATAAAAATATTTACAAAAATAGAAGAAGCTGATCACTGGGCACGGACGATCTCTCTCTACTCTCCTGTCAGAATGAGGATCTGCTTTGGTTACATAGGCAGATCCCCGTTCTGGCTCTCTGTGGAGCGATCGCGGGTCCGGCAACGTGTCGCGGGTGCCTGCTGTAGCTATTGCACAGAGCGCTGTACCATTAGAGCAGCCCTGCCGCAGTAGCAGTATATGTGCGGTGGCTGGTCGGCAAGTGGTTAATGGGAATAGAATGCTTGGAGACGGAGGTGTGCATTCCTATCATGTGACCGCTGTGATTGGCTGTCACAGCGGTCATATGATCAAAAGCTCCCAGCTACAAGTATGCATCGGGAGCTTTCTGTGACAGTTAAACTGTTTACTTATGTATGCATATATGCGGCCGCTCGGCTTTAAAGCTCACCCCGCAGAGGCCATATATATATGCGCGCGGCTGGCAGGAAGTGGTTAAAGTGATGGTAAATGATCACCTTGTAAAACAATCCATTCACAGTTATAATAGAAATGAAAGGCAAAAAATTGTGTGTGTGTGTGTGTGTGTGTGGAGAGATAGAGATAGGTATATAGAGATAGAGAGAGAGATATATATAGAGATAGATATAAATATAGATCTATCTCTATCATTAAAAAAAATGTTTTCCTTTTAATAAGTGATCACATTCTCTCTCTTCTCAGCTGCATAAGAGCTGGGGGAGAAGAAGCAGCAGTACGCTGAGCTTGCCAGTGAATGTCTGCGCAGCGGGACATGTCAGGACAAGTTTGATCATTGGATGAGAGCACACTGAGCTCCCAGCATAGCTAGAGAACTGACCATGCTGTGCTCTCCTACTTAGTGTGGTCAGTTTTTAATAGGAGCAGAGGGACTAGCAGGAACACCAGGGATTTCACATAAAGGAAGCAATACAAAGAGAACAGGATATATGGTACAGCCGGCACATATCAGGAATATGAAGTGTTGGGGTAACAAACGCTTTAAAGTTTTAAAACTCTTTAAAAACAACTTATCAGTAACCTATTCCATCATATTTAACATTATGCACCATATCCTCCCCCCTCCTGTGCGTTGCTTCCCCAATCTTCCTGTCATGGAACACGCACTAATTACATTTTTATTCATCACTTACTTCCAAATAGTGCAGTGTTTCTTTTTCAGTTCATGCACAAATTACATCAGTTCTATTCATCACATTCATTCATTGGGACTACAAGTCCCATCATGCATAGCATACAATTTACTGTCAATGTGGGGACAGTTGTGTCCTGCAGTCCTCCCAGGGAGCGCACAATTAAGGGTGGCTCCATAGGACCCTGCTAGGGGAAGGAGTTGCCTGCAAAACGGGGGATCAGCATCTTCAGGAGGAAAAGAGTAAGCAGAATACATTGTGAGTCGCAGTCTGCAGTGGAAATGGTTTTAATGTCACTTTTTAATATACATAACAGTAGGTAATATAAAAAGTTTCTATTATGTTCCTTGGGTCAATGTAGGTCTATAATTTTCCATTTCTCTACATGCTTCCCATACCTGACTACATTAATTCCATGTTATGTTTGACTGGAGGACCTCATTCATTTTTTTTTTTTTTAATAAAGGATTTGAGTTGAACAAAGGCAGCTTTTCATTCTCTGCATGTTTTGGTTTCTCTCTATAGCGCCTTTCATCCCCCTGACCGACTCTGAGCACAAGTTACTTCCTGTGCACTTTGCAGTGGATCCCGGCAAAGACTGGGAATGGGGCAAGTACGACTCCGATAATGTCCGACTGGCAAGGTACATTCACCCGTGTGATCTCACCTAAATGACTTGTGTATGCACCTATTTTGTGTTTTGAGCAGTAATATGCATTAAAGCCAAACTCCGGAGGAATAAAAAGTTATCCCTTGCAGTGGGGCTGTGTCTGCATCGCAACGATTAAGGGAACAATGAAAGAAGATGTATTTACCTAAATCTCCACTCCTCGCTGCAGAAAGACCGGTCCTCGCAGTGTCTGCACCCACCAATGGTCTACATCAGTGGTTCTCCACTCTGTCCCCAAGCACCCCCAACAGGCCATGTTTTGGGAATATCCCTTAGATAAGATAGCTGTCCAAAATACCAAGCCATTGACTCTGATTTAAAGCACCTGTGCAAGATAAAGGAAAACCTGCAAACATGGCCTGTTGGGGGTGCTTGAGGACAGGGTTGAGAACCACTGATCTAGAGCAGTGGTCTCCAGACTGCGGCTCTTTGCTTGCCTTTATCCAACCCTTGGGGCACTTCTCCCCCCACTGACCCCAATTATGGGGCACTTCTCCCCCCACTGACCCCAATTATGGGGCACTTCTCCCCCCACTGACCCCAATTATGGGGCACTTCTCCCCCCACTGACCCCAATTATGGGGCACTTTTCCTCACACTGGACCCAACAAGAATGGTCTTCCTACTGACACCAATGATGGGACACTATTCTTCCTATTGACACCAATGATGGGACACTATTCTTCCTACTGATGCCAATGATGGGACACTATTCTTCCTACTGATGCCAATGATGGGGCACTATTCTTCCTACTGATACCAATGATGGGGCACTATTCTTCCTTCGGACACCAATGATGGGGCACTATTCTTCCTAATGATACCAACGATTGGGCACATTCTTCCTACGGACACCGATGATGGGTTACTATTCAAAAAGCAACATTACGTTATCTCTAACTTCCCCGGCAGTGGGTGCACTGCTCTTCTTTCTGATGCTCCTGGTTGTTGATGGACCCTTGGCTTTCTCGCTTACAATGCAGGACTGCTGGTCCTGCATTGTACGTGATTACAGAGTGCGATTGACAGACGGAGAGCTGAGAAGATGTTTCAGGGATCAGTTGCATGGAGAGTAGGAAGCCTGCAGGAGTATAAGGGAGACCTAGACAAAAAAAGAACATTAACCCTTGCACTGCAGCTGAAGCCCCACTGCAAGGTAAGTTCAGCTTTAAGTGGTCTCTTGTTTCAAGAGACAGGAATGGCCGAATGTCACGTCCTTATGTTGAGGTTTGCTACTGTAGTGATCCATGGCATTCACAATATATCTTTTAGTAGTATGACTTTCCTGGTTGGTTGCTGAACTTTGTACATCATCATTACATCATAGCTTTGTAACTATGGCAGCCTTGGCCGGCCATGTGATAGGACACTGTGTCCTCTTATTGTGCTCTGTTATGTCATCTCAGAGCTGCCCAGCCCACCCTATGAATATTTTATGAGGCATCTCTTGCCCGGCCTTTCAGCTCCTATTCCCAGGATGTAATAGGATCTCAAGTCTGTTGCTTCTCTTGGCCTTCAATAACAGCCGTCCTTTTACAGAGCATTTAACATGTTGGCACCAAATGCCAAAGGACCGTAATTGGCATCCCTCAGGCATCTTATATTAAAAGCTGGCACAGCTGGTTAATGCCACCGTTTGTGGCCATAGAGTAGGGTTAGGCAGCCTCGGCACTTTAGCTGTTGCAGAACTAAACGTTCCATGAAGCATTGCAAAACTGAGCCACAGGCATGAATCCTAGAGGCAGAGGCATGATGGGATTTGTAGTTTCACCCTAGCTGGAGTGTTGAGGTTGCCTACAACTGGTATAGAGGAAGAGAGTAAGGAAGGGTTACTACCTTTGTCGGGTTTTTAATTGGAGTCTGTGTCCCCATTTGAGAGATTTCTCCTCGCTTCCTGTCCAGCAGGTTACAGGTGTCAGAACGGGTAAAGAAGGGAAATCTTCCCCATTTGTAATTAAATGGAACAGGTTCTTCTTCTTACCACTCTGTAACTGGAGCAAACAGCTTTGACTGGATTTGGGTTTAACCCCTTCCTGACTGCAGCCTATAGATCAGGGATATGCAATTAGCGGACCTCCAGCTGTTGCAAAACTACAGGTCCCATCATGCCTCTGGGTGTGAAGCTTGTGGCTGTCAGAGTCTTGCGATGCCTCATGGGACTTGTAGTTCTGGAACAGCTGGGGGTCCTCTAATTGCATATCCCGGATCTAGATGAATGTTGTCAGAGATCGTTCCTTTGCACCCCTGCACACTGTTCAATTTGAAACTACACTGATAGCTACCAGTCTCCGACCACTGACTGGGAACTAGTCAGCATAGTTCTTGATAATGTGATCGCCCTGACAGCCAATCATGGTAGTCGCAAAACTTGTTTACAGCCAATCGTGGTGGTCACATGAGGTTTGTTTACAAACAAATCTGCCGGCTGCTGCTGTCTCTTGCAACCGGCAGTCCGATGTGATCTGTATACATTAACACGCCAAGCAGAAGCAAAATCCAGCTTTGTTTTGGACGTTAATTACAAGTTCACTTAAGGCTCCGTCCCCACTAGTGACTTGTCATGTGACTTTGGACACATACAGTCGCAGCCCATTGATTTCAATGGCACCTGTTCCAATCTATGCGAGTTAAAATTGCAGCAACTTAGAAAAGGTTCCCACATTACTTTGTTGCAACTTGAGTGCCAGAAAGTGTAAAGTCGCACGACTTTGTAGTTAAACTAGTGGGAAGGCTGCCAAAATTGCAGCTTGAAAATACAAATGTAATAAAACTAAACTAACGTTTTTTCTTTTTTCTTGCAGCGTCACATTATCTCTGGAAGCCAAGTTAAATTTTTTGCATAATTACATGACGGTCACCTGGCTTTCTCTGCCATGCGAGACGCAGGTATGCTTGAGGGGGGGGTCAGACTATAAAAGGATTAAGTTGTGTATAATCCAGAGACAGATTAAGGTAGAACGGGGCCCTAGACAAGGTAGCAGCTTTGGCCCCACCTTGACATTGAGACGCGTTGCAACAGGCACAGAAATGCCACCCCATTTGCATTGTCTGCATTGGCAGTGATCCTTCAGACACCAACTGCCTTCCAATACATCCTCCTTGGCGAGGTGACCGTCATGGGCACAGCTTTGACCAATTACATAATCTCATTGGTTTACCACATGAATCTTGTGGCTGGGCCCCCTGGACAACCCCCCCAGGCACTAGGCCTCTGCTTAGGTTGCCTTGCAGATGATCTGTCTCTTGGTATATTACCACTTTTGCTGTTTATTATGCTTGTATTAAATATGCAGTGCTAACAGGTACACATACATAAATGCATGTATAAAATGTTTGGCCGATTTAAACCACCCTGAACAGCCACTTTATAAGGTCTACCTGTGTTCTATCATAGAGCTGATCTCCAGGTTTTAGTAAAGGTTAAATAGTTTATTTGGACCAAGCTGATCCAAGTGACTGATTACCTTCATTACTAGATGTATAAACTTTTATGTAGCCTGGATGGGAACCTCCCAAAAAAACAAAAAAGGAATCCGGCTGAACGCTACTCAGCCATTCGTAGGGAGCTTTGTATTCTATGAATGAATACAAAGCTTCCTCTAATTGGCGGGGAATCTGTGACATTTTCCATCTGCCTCAGCCATTCATAGGGAGCTTTGTATTCTATGAATGAATACAAAGCTTCCCCTGATTGGCTGAGGCAGATGGAAGATGTCTCAGATTCCCCACCAATTAGAGGAAGCTTTGTATTCATTCATAGAATACAAAGCTTCCTGTGAATGGCTGAGCCGCACTCAGCCCTACTTGATTTTGTTATCGAAGTGAGACAGGAAGTCTCCATCTCACTGCTGGAACACAGAGCTGTATACTGTATGTAGCTGAGGCTACATATAGTTTATACAGCGGGCTTTAAAGTGATTTGTAACGTTTTGGGGGGTTTTTTTTTGTTAACAAACACTTTTTACTTACTTGCTAGGTGCAATTCCATTGCACAGAACAGCCTCAAACCTCCTCTTCTCAGGTCCCCCGCCCTTTTACTCCTGTTTCGTCCCTGGAAGAGGAAGTGAGGGGGATATAAAATAACCCTCCAGCGCTCACCATAAAGCTAAATACACGCTATACAATTTTCTGTAGATATTTTCGTTCAGATTTACCAAAACCATATAATATGAGGTCAAACCTTAAGACCCCATACACAATATAACTTTTGTTGTCTGATTTCCTTTAGATTTACCAAAACCATGTAGTGGAAGGGCCTGCCTGATTGCATACAAATTGAAACTCCTAAGGTCGGACCTCATATTATATGGTATTGGTAAATCTAAAGGAAAAAATCTAAAGCAAATTGTATAATGTGTATCCAGCTTAAGAGTTTCAATTTGTATGCAATCAGGCAGGCCCTTGCACTACATGGTTTTGGTAAATCTGAAGGAAATCAGACAACAAAAGTTGTACAGTGTGTATGGGGGTCTCGCTTTATTCATCTGTTCAAAATGCATTATTAGATAATTGTATTGCTTAGTTGTCCTTATGTATACAAATATGGCAGACGTGCTGATAATCCATTCAAAGGTTATAAACTAAATCCACACAAAGCTGTAGTCTTCACAGGTATCATAAACAAGTATTAAAATTTATGGGCAAAGGATGTTCGTTGGTACAAGTACACAGGACAATCAGCTTGGTGCTGCATAAAGGAACCCTTGAATGTACACATTTAGTTCTCCACTATAATAAAGCAATACTTTTATTATGAAAAAATGTAAAAATAAGAGTTAAATTAAAAACCCCTATAGTCTCTAACAAAAAAAAAAAAAACTGCCAAAAAGTTCCTAAAAAAACTTCCATGCAGGCAGGAGTGTAGGATCACGTATATGTGTGTGTGTGTGTGTGTGTGTGTATACATATATACATATATATATATATATATATATATATATATACACACACACACACACATTACAATGGCACACATCCCTGCTTGGCTATCCTTGCAAGAAGATCTCTGTTGAGATGTGTCAGAAGTGACGCCGTAAGTGACGTCACCACAGGGTGCATTACCTGGAAACGCACAACATTATTAGATGCAGAGCTGCACAAACACACATCTTTGGAAGTTTTACTGCTTGTTTACGATACCTGCTGGATGAAGTTATACAGCTTTGTGGATTTACAGTTTATACCCTTTGAATGGTTTGTTCTCAGCACTTCTGTCATGTGTGCACATTTACATACGTGAAAAGGACAAGTGAGTAATGGAACTATTTTATTATCTGCAGTTTCATTAGATGAATAAAACTAGAGGAAGATAATATTTTATACTTACCTGCTCTGTGTACTGGTTTTGCACTGAACAGGCCCGATTCTCCTCTTTTCAGTTCCCCCACCAGCACTCCTGGCCCGTGCCCCCATAGAAGGCCGTTTTCTATGGGGGCATTCAGCTTGTTCCTGCACCCCGCTGTCTGTGGGGACACACAGTGGGGCTCGCCCCCCCCCCCCCCCCCCGTCTTAGGATTTGATTGACAGGAGCGAGAGCCAATGGCTCCTTCTGCTATCATTCTGCCCAGTAAGGAGGGAGAGAGGCGCTGCTCTTATCACAGTGCTGGATCGAGATCGGGTAAGTATACGGGAAAGCATTAGGGTAAAAAACTTGAAGGGTTTAGAACCACTTTTTAATGTCCCTGTAAATTTGTTGTCCTTAGAAATTGCTCTAACCGCAAAGATTACTTCCCTAAGTTAGCACAAGGCTATGACAACACAGAAAAGTGGAAGTGCGTCCATCTAGAGCAGTAAAATCACTTTATTCAAAGAAACCGTTCTATACATGTGTCCAGATAGGAAGGATGCCTTGTACAGGGCCACTCTAGAGGGAAGAATACCACCCCCAGGACCAATGGTGTAGTGAGTAGTAAGGCTCGATTCACACTAGGACGACTTGGGATCCGACTTGTAAGCCCTCAAGTCACCCCAAGTCGCCCCAGAAAGAGATTCACATTACAGTGAATGGGAGCGTCTTAATAGACACTACTGAAGTCGCTCCGACTTCAGAGTGTACTCCCTGTACTACTTGGATCCGACTTGGTAGGCGACCTGTACCATAGAAATCAATAGAAGTCGCCTCCAAGTCGGATCTCTCTCTACAGTCAAGCAACTTTTCAGGGAAAAAATTTAGTTTGCCAAGGCAAACCCCTCCCTCCCAGAGAGCTGATTATCCTGTGATTGGCCACAGCCAAAGTCGCCTGTCCTGGAGGCGACTTCAAGTCGCATTGTAATTTGCTTAAAGTCGCGCTGAAGTTGCGCTGAAGTTGCGTTGAAGTCGCCGTACAAAGTCGCGCTGAAATCGTGTTGCCCCTGTGTGAACCGAGCCTTAAGGTGGTCATCGCCACCAGCTGTTGGGCCGGGCAAAATAGCGCGTGGCCGTGCCAGTCAGAATCTCTACTAGGGCTCTCCACTGGCAGCAGATGTAAAAAAAAAAAAATTATATTTTAAGCTAAACTGGTTCTAAAACCTAAACATTTTTACCTTAATGCTTTTCTTGCATGGGGCTAAAAATGTTTAGGTAGCAGTATACCCCACCCCCCTTTATATTTACTCGCCAGATTCAGCCCTGTGCCTATCTGTATCGGCTTTCTTCTCTTACTTCCCGGTCTCACAGGCTTTGCTGAGGCAGCAGGAGCCATTGGCTCCCGCTGCTGTCGACCAAATCCTGTGACAAGGGGGCGGGCCACGTCACGCTGTCTGTGTCTATGGATGCAGGAAGCTTGGCTCAGGAGCGAGCCTGTAGGTGTGCCCCTAAAGCAAGCAGCTTGCTATAAGGGCACACCAAGAAGAGTAGGAACGCCAGGACAGAGGACCCAAGAAGAGCAGATAAGTAATAAACCTGTGGTTTTATTTAAAAAAAAAAAAAAGAGTTTACAATCACTTTAAATTAATAAAAGTGTGTTGTTGGATCTAATCAACTAATCAAATTATTAATAAGCAATGATTTATTCATATTTCAATATAAAAGTGGTATGTAATCAAAAATCTACAATATGACTAATTTTAGGAATGATGCCTAAAAAAGAAACAATGTATTCATTTGTCTAATTGCAGACACCAGTGTTTGTAGCGGCCTGTAGGTGTCAGCAGAGTGTTGGCTTGACTTTTCCTGAAACACTTTCACATACAATTCCATTTCTACAGGAAAAAGTCAATATGCTGTAATGTAATGGCAGAAACCTAAATGATAGTACTGATCTTTTTTTTTTTTTTTCCTTTATTTAGGCTCTGTTCATACTAGTGTGATTTCAGATGCGACTCGAGTTGCATGCCAATGAAAATCACATTGCTTTCAATGGTGCCTGTTCACATCAATGAGCCATGGAAAAGGTTCCTGCACTGCTTTGGTGCAATTTTCAGCGCCATGGAATATGCAAATCAAATCCATGTTGCGTTGCATAATCGCACTGAAAATCGGATCACAGCCTTAAAGTGTAATTCCAGTCAAATTATAACGAAATCTAAATCTACTCCCCACCCCCATTCTAAGACTATTCTATCAAACAGTAAAAGAAAAGATGTGTATACTTGCCTTTTCTGGAGCCACTCCGGTCACAAGACCGGCTTCTGTGTAGAGGAGGGACAGTCGACAGCGGCTGCCTCCATAATAAGCCTATGGGTGATATCATCACTAAAGCCGGTGCTGGGACCCGATCATCTTATGGCCCATACACACGATTTGAAAATCGGACGACAGATCGTCACTTTTTTTGCATGCTAATTGCATATTAAAAATGGAGAGGTTACTAGAGTGACAAATTCTCATATGACAGAATAAAAAATCGGAAGTGATGTCATGTGTTGTAATGTATTTCTATTGCATTTTCGGACGACAACTGTACTGATTAAATGAAAATCATACGATCTGGCATAGTACGAGAAAAAAATTCATGTTTGTCCGATTGGATGAACTGTCGCGATCGGCTCTTGAAAGCTCTGTACTAAAAACCCGATTATCGTACGATCGCTTTGAAAGCGGTATTTTTTGTTCGATTTTTTTGGATCGTGTGACGTGTGTAGGGGCCATTAGCATGGGGCTGAGTGTAGATTTAGAATTTGATGGGAATTGCACTTTACGGCTTCTGGGGTTAGACCATTTAAGACAAAGATCCAGTATGGTTCTCTTTGGCAAAATTTAAAACAAAAAAAAATGTTCAGCTTTTTTGAGGTCCAATGGGGTCACCTCAATCCGCAGGCCTCTCATGTCCTTGTTATGATGGGTACACCGTGTTGTCCACGCTACCTTGTGCGATGAACCTTCCATGTTCTCCAGATTTGGCGCACATGGTCCTGAAATTATGTCTGACATAAAACAGACCACAGGGGCATTTAAGGCCATAAATTAAAAACTGGGTACCACAATTAATAGAGTGACTTTCTGAAATATTGTGTTCAGTAATATATAGGTGTGGCAAGATATATATATTTATTATAATTTTTTTTTTCTTTTCATATTATACCTACTTAGTGATCTTATGTGAATGTGCTTGAAGTAAAGTGCTGACTTCAGGGGCCAGTTATTTATTTTAAGCCGGCCATACATGGATTGAAATTCAGTGGGTTCAGTAGGGACTGGCTGAGATTTGATCCATGTTACGGGATAGCTGATTGTACACCCATCAATCGACTTTGGTACAACCAGCCTGTCAGATTTTTCTACATTTGATTACTGATGGTGGGTATAGCAGCTAGCAGTAATTGTGCTCTGCTGGCTGGCCTCCCCCCCCCCCCCCCCCCCCGCCAGCAGAACATAGTGTTCATGTGGGAATGCCTCCTGAAGCACTATTGACTGTGTTTATGGGGGAATCCAGTGATCTTCGGGTCATCTATGGGCTGCTTTGGTTATTGGCAAACTAACTTTGGACTTTTTTTGTTTTTAAATATACAAAAAGCTGATTCTTTTTTTTTCTGTAAAACAGGCTCCTCTCGCCCAGCCAGAGTCGCCAACGGCATCTGCTGGGGACGACGCAAGGTCAGCCGCAGAATCTGGAGAGTCGGACAAAGAGTCTGTGTGCAGCAGCTCGGCAAGCAATGGAGGCAGCAAGAGCGGGAAGGAGAAGGAAAAGGACAAGTCCAAAAAGGAGAAAGATAAAGAGAAGGAGAAGAAGAGAGCCGATTCGGTGGCCAACAAGTTGGGCAGCTTTGGCAAGAGCTTGGGGAGTAAGCTGAAGAAGAACATGGGAGGACTGATGCATAGCAAGGGCGGCAAGTCCGGCATGACCAACGGACAGGGCGACACGCTTGAAAAGAAAAAGAAGGGCTCCCTCAAGGGTCGGAAAGGGAGCAAGGATGATTCCTCCCAAGGAGACTTGTCTACCTCGTCGGAGAAATCTTCAGTCAAATCCACAAGTGACAAAAGCCACTGCGACCCTTACAAGTACAGTAATGATGTCAAGCTGAGTCTCAGCATCTTACGGGCGGCCATGCAAGGTGAACGCAAGTTCATTTTCGCCTGCCTGTTAAAAACTAGCGATCGACAGCCATACCAAAAGCAGATGATCCAGCGGTATCTGGCCGATGCCCAGGAGAGGTTTGTAGCGGAGCAGAAGCAGAGAGAGGCAGAGAAAAAGACTCTGATGAACTGCGGCACAGCCAAGCGGTTGGAGCAGGACGTGTTGCAAACTAAAGGAGACGATATGCTTCCGTTACCCACCTATGCCCAGGCAACTGGTAACTATGGCATGACTGGCATGGACTATGGTGTGGGTGTAAAAGGAGCTCTACCTTCCAGCTACTCCGGAGGGTTTACCATCCCGAGACCTTCCATAGTGAACGCGGATGGTGCCCATAGCTACCAGGACAGTAGAAGGCAAGTCGCAGGTGGGCCTTGTAACAGCATGCCCTCTTATGTCACTCTCCCCCGGCAACCTGTACAGGGTCGGCTTAACGCCTACCAGCCCAGCCCGCTACAAGCGTGCAGCATTTCTCCCTCAGAGACTGAGCTTCCTCCGGTGTACCCCGAAGTCACTGACCAGACGGTCTGCATCACGCACAGCAACGGGTACAGAGAATACACAGACCCCACCCCCCTGTCCAGATCCGTGAACTCTGACAGCAGCAAAACCCGGACACTCTATAATGTCCAGCAGACCAAGTGTAAGCAAGTCCACTGCACTTTTTACGGACGTCCCGAAACGGGGAACTACTGCTCGTGCTGTTACAAGGAAGAAATAAGGCGGAAAGAGAGGGAGAAAGAGGCTTTAATTCACAGGTTCTGAGGAGCTGACATATGTAGTGTGTTTGTATTCCACAAAGTGTTCCAGCAGGGGGCAGCAAAGGGGAGGATGCAATAGTGTTGATCGGACTTCTCCTTCATGTGTTGCCTGGGTGCTTAGATCTCCGTCTAGAGTACGTTCAAACCAGCCGATGAAACTTTGGAGGGCGTTCCGGGACGAGCACCAGTTTGGTTCCCAGGAGCAAAATAGAAGAGGATAAAAAAAAATCAGGACTTAAAAAAAAAAATGCAATTTGATATTTTTATGTGACAACCTAATTTTTGATTGTCTCTTTTAGCACTTTAGGTAAAAGTATAAGTATACTGACATTTGTTTTTTTTTTTTTTTTTTTTTTTTGATTGTTTTTGTTTAAAACCACAGCTGTCATGCTTAATCTGGTTTTAAAAGTTTATACTATTCCCCCCCCCCCCCCCCCCCAAAAAAAGGGCGCAATTCCAAATTTACGAATTTGGCTACTTTCTACATACACAATAAATCCAGTGAGCAGTCTGACCAATCCTATTGCTGGAATGTGAACCACTCCCCATGTTGTAGCTTACCCTTTAGGAGAATTTGGTCTGTTTAAGGATCTTCAAGAGAGGAACTCTTCTCACCCCACAGACTGTTCAGTGCTTCATAGTACTCGGCTCACTTATTTCCATTAGCAAGCTGGGGGAATTTGTTGTTAAAAGTATAACTGTAGGCAAAATTTTTATTATTATTTTTTTGTTTTGGATAGAGTGGAGAGGGATTAGAATCCCTGTCAGAATTTTTATTGCTGTCTGTGTCCCCGTTAGGGAGATCCACCCTGTTTGTCATGCTTATTATCAGTGAAAATTAGAGTAAAAAGAACATCACAATATTCAGGTTGTCCCCAGAAAAGTTATAAAGGGGAAATCTTCCAATGGGGACACTAGTTCTGGTATTCCCTTAATTTGCAGGGATTTCCTCTCACTTCCTGTTTTGGCTGTAGGACAGGACGTGAAGTTAAATCTCCCCAATGGGACACAGATGGCAAAAAAGAAGAAAAAAAATTGACGGGGGTTAGAACTAGTGGTGCACCGAAATTAACTTTCCGAAACCGAAAAATGTAGGATTCACGTGGCCGAAAGCGAAGCCAAAATTGACAATAAAAAAAAAAAAAAATATATATATATATATATATATATATATATACACATTTTTTTTTTATAAATCTACTATCCTGCTGGGTGCATATTTGGTCTCCCCATTGAAAACGCAGCAAGAATGCATAAAAAAATTCACCCATCTAGTATTTTTGATGCGTTTTTTTGTCACATGACCTACACACCATAAGTGGGCAAAATTGATGTAAAAGTGCAGCAAAAACACTGGCTTTTTTTCTTTAGCAGCTATTATCGGCACCACACTGAAAACCCTATTTTTGGCCAATAATTGTCGGCGGGCGAAATTGCATCACTAGAGATAACCCTCCGTTACTCTATACAAAATGAAACAAAAAAATTGCCTACAGTTCTACTATAGTCTGTATGCTTTATCTGAAGTCCTGCTGAGATGGACTGGTTACACGGGGATGTGCTGCCATATTTCTACTCCTAAAGCGAAGTAGCTATTTTTGGCGCCCTCCCAACCAGTCATGGCATGTTTGATTTCCGATGAGGATTCAGACTTCACACAGCCTTTATTTTTCATTGCAAGTAAGAGGAATCTGTTTAAAAAGCAAAAAAAATCTGTAGGGCTTCAGATGGAAGGATGCATCTCCGAGTCCTTTTCTGCATACATGTTTAAGAGCAATGAAGCCAACGAAATGTATGATCTTTGCTGACTCTAGCACTATGAGAGAATGGAGGATATACACTACAGGTTCCCTCTGAGCTGAGAAATGTAAACCACTGAATAGCTGCATTTGTGAAAGGTGTATGGAGTTTAGTTATTTTCTGGAGAAGCTCTTTACCATCCTATCCCACTTGTATACATTGCCATTGCCATGGGTTAGGGTGCATGCAGGTTCTGGGGCTGAATGGCGCTGCTGTTTAATAAGCTGGACAGAGCAGAGGACTAGCCTTCAACAAAGGAAACCCCTTTCTTCCTCCAGTTTCTTCTTGTAGATCAGGGGTCTCCAAACTTTCTAAAGAAAGGGCCAGTTTACTGTCTTCAGACTTTAGGGGGGGGGGCAGCCTGGACTTTGGTTATAGGGGAAGAAATGGTTGATGTCAGTGGGAGAAATAGTGACCCACTGTTGGTGTCAGTGGGAGGAATAGTGACCCAGTGTCAGTGGGAGGAATTGTGACCCATCATTGGTGTCTGTAGAAGGAGTAGTGCCCCATTGTTGGTGTCTGTAGAAGGAGTAGTGCCCCATTGTTGGTGTCAGTGGAAGGAAAAGTGACCCATTGGTGTCAGTGGGAGGAATAGTGACCCATTGTTGGTGTCAGTGGGAGGAATAGTGACCCATTGTTGGTGTCAGTGGGAGGAATAGTGACCCATTGTTGGTGTCAGTGGGAGGAATAGTGACCCATTGTTGGTGTCAGTGGGAGGAATAGTGACCCATTGTTGGTGTCAGTGGGAGGAATAGTGACCCATTGTTGGTGTCAGTGGGAGGAATAGTGACCCATTGTTGGTGTCAGTGGGAGGAATAGTGACCCATTGTTGGTGTCAGTGGGAGGAATAGTGACCCATTGTTGGTGTCAGTGGGAGGAATAGTGACCCATTGTCAGTGTCAATGGGAGGAATTGTGACCCATCATTGGTGTCTGTAGAAGGAGTAGTGCCCCATTGTTGGTGTCTGTAGAAGGAGTAGTGCCCCATTGTTGGTGTCAGTGGGAGGAATAGTGACCCATTGGTGTCAGTGGGAGGAATAGTGACCCATTGGTGTCAGTGGGAGGAATAGTGACCCATTGGTGTCAGTGGGAGGAATAGTGACCCATTGTTGGTGTCAGTGGGAGGAATAGTGACCCATTGTTGGTGTCAGTGGGAGGAATTGTGACCCATTGTTGGTGTCAGTGGAAGGAATAGTGACCCATTGTTGGTGTCAGTGGTAGGAATAGTGACCCATTGTCGGTGTCAGTGGGAAGAATCGTGACCCATCATTGGTGTCAGTAGAAGGAGTAGTGCCCCATTGTTGGTGTCAGTGGAAGGAATAGTGACCCATTGTTGGTGTCAGTGGGAGGAATAGTGACCCATTGTCGGTGTCAGTGGGAGGAATCGTGACCCATCATTGGTGTCAGTAGAAGGAGTAGTGCCCCATTGTTGGTGTCAGTGGGAGAACTAGTGACCCATTATTGGTGTCAGTGGAAGGACTAGTGACCCTTGTTGGTGTCAGTGGAAGGACTAGTGACCCTTGTTGGTGTCAGTGGGAGAACTAGTGACCCATTATTGGTGTCAGTGGAAGGAATAGTGACCCATTGTTGGTGTCAGTGGAAGGAATAGTTGGTGTCAGTGGCAGGAATTATGTCTCAAGGGCTGAATGAAGGCAAGCAAAGGGCCGCAGTTTGAAGACCACTGTTGTAGGTCATCAGAATTCGGAAAGCGGTAGATGGTGTAACTTTCTTTCCTGCAACCATTTCAGTTGACCCCTGCTGAACCAGCAAAGAGTCGATCCATCTATGGCCGGCTTTAGCAACGCTAATGACTGGGACTGGTCTACAGAGAACTGCTGGAAAATATTTTTCCCCTCGTTTGTCTCCTATTTTCTTTTGTCTGCCCCTCTCTCCACAGATTTATTTTCTCTTTCCATCGGCTTCTAAGGAGAATAGCAGTACCACTCTCACAAATGAGTTATGAAAGGTTCTTGATTTTTTTTAAAAAATAGCCATATTCTGAGCTTTCTAGACACTAATGGGCTAACACTGCTGAGGATTTAGCATGGGGGGGGCTTTTTCAAGAATGACCTCCTTTTTTACCTCTATCTTCGCTCCATCCTCTCTCTCATCTTGTCTTTCATAGCCATCTTTTCCAATCCCCCACTGAAACGCATGGCTGTCCACTGATGGATAGAATTGCTGCCAGTTCAGCAGGGACCAGCTGATGTCATTGATCCATCTATGGGTAGGCTGGTTGTACTGAAGTCGATCATTCAACCAGCCTGTCGGGGTTTTTTTCCATGCGATCACTGTTGGCGGCTAAATGATTGTATTCTGCTGGCAGGGAAGGCTCTCTGCCAGCAAAACACAAAAGCTCTGCAGGAGGGATTCCCCCATCAACACAGTCAGTGTTGATGGGGGAATCCATCAATTTTCTTTCCTTCCACTTGTAGTAGAAGGAAAGAAAATTGCATGATCTATAGCAGTGGTACTCAACCCTGTCCTCAAGTACCCCCAACAGGCCATGTTTTGGGAATATCCCTTAGATAAAATAGCTGTCCAAAATACCAAGCCATTGACTCTGATTTAAAGCACCTGTGCAAGATAAAGGAAAACCTGCAAACATGGCCTGTTGGGGGGGTACTTGAGGGCAGGGTTGAGAACCACTGACCTATAGGACACTTGAGTTCTTAGCAAGGAGAAGGTGGTTTTGGTAGAAGGAATGAGGGAGGTTGGAATGCCGAAGAGAATGGTCAATGTGAATCCTCAGCCAAGAGTGTAGCCAACATTTCTAGGTAAAGTGGGAGTCCGGAAAGGCAAATAAAGTATTATAAGAACATTTCACAACTTGTCTTCCATTTCATAACTTCAAACCGCATTCACTATTTCAAATGTGACCTCTTTTAAGTCTACAAAGAAACACGTCTACTGTTCCGTAATCCTCCTCCTGTTAGAGATTGTCTCCTGCAGAGTGAACCCCCCCCCCCAGCATCACATACCTCCTCCACTCCATTCAGCCCTTGGGAGCAAAGAAAATAGCCAGTACTTCAGGTATAGAGGAGTATGCGACTCCCTGTCCTTTCTAATACCATAAGACAGTGATGGTGAACCTTGGCACCCCAGATGTTTTGCAACTACATTTCCCATGATGCTCATGCACGCTTCAGTGTAGTGTAGAATCATGGGAAATGTAGTTCCAAAACATCTGGAGTGCCAAGGTTCGCCATCACTGCCATATGGAATCTGAGCCGTTCCAAGTTTCCCACACTCTGTATTCGAGTGCTGACAGAGAATGGAGCACACCTCGCTCCAATATATAATATGGCATGCAGGTACCGCCGCACACCGTATTCAGCTCCAATGTAAGGTAAATGATAGACAGGCTTCAGCTCCCAGCCCCTCGGGGTCACACCCCTCTGGTTGATATAGGCCGCATACACAATTTTTTAAAACTTATTTTATCTGACAGTGATGTCTGTATTCTGCGGAGAGAAAACAAGAAGTGTCTTGGGACCTCTGCCAAAAATAGGACTTAACATGCTTTTTTTTCTTTGCAAATATTGTAGATGAATTGTACTAAAAGAGAGACAAACCCAATATGAACAAGCCTGCATGTAATATGGTCTCCAGCAAATCGCTGCCACCTACTACCTGGCAAACTACTTCTCTTTACTGCAGTTAACTGTGTAAAGGATATCGATGGGCAAAGTGATTGACAGGTTCTCTTAGAGCAGTGATGGTGAACATTGGCACCCTAGATGTTTTGGAACTACATTTCCCATGATGCTCCACTACACTGCAGTTGAGCATCATGGGAAATGTAGTTCCAAAACATCTGGGGTGCCAAGGTTCGCCATCACTGTCTTAGAGGAACAAGTGATCACACACTGATCACTGTCTTTCCCCACGCGCCTTTCTTCTGTGGTAGCTGGGAGTCCAAGCACATGTAAGCTCAGTAATGGAGGGTTTGTGACACCTCCCCCCCTTTCCCGGACCTGGCTATTGGCTGCCCAAACCTGAGCAGCACATCCTGGGTGGAAGAGGAGGTGGTGGTCACATGCTCCCCCCCATACCTGGAATCACTGGCTACTTAAAGGGGGTTCCAATGGAGTACGGGGGGGGGGGGGGTTGTGGAACGAGAGGAAGTATTAGTGGGGGGGGGGGGGGGGGTTCATGAGTGCTCAACCTGTGGCCCTCCAGCTGTTGCGGAACTACAAACCCCATGAGGCATTGCAAGACTGACAGTTACAAGCATGACTCCCAAAGGCAGAGGCATGATGGGAATTGTAGTTCCGCAACAGCAGGGGAGTGCCACAGGTTGAGCATATTTTAGGCTATGGAGAGATGTGCAAAAAAAAAAAAAAAAGAGGGGGCCACTGATGAGTGAAACGCCCATCTCTGGTCACCTTGACCCCCATCAATTTCCTGATCCTGTTTTTTAGATTTTTGTCTGCATAACCCCACATGCAAACCCACATCACACAGCAATAACCTGTTATCCCGCTAACCATTTTTTTTTTAGAATATGTCTTTTAACTGTCGTAGACACCGCTAAACCTAACCAGCATCCCGCCGCGCGGTCCCTTTCCGGAAAAAAAAAAGATAAGCCGCATTCTCTGGTTATCGTTGCAATGCTGCTATCCAGCTTTCAGCCTGCATTTTTATTTTCCACACTACCTCTTTTCTGGCCGAAAATGTTAAATTTTTTTATTACAATATATATAAGATATTATATATATAATTATAGTCTTTGGCTCTGTTTTGGAGAGCTTACAATTCTGTATCTGACCTTGGGGAGAGTGGGAGAATGCTATTTTTTGATATGGGGGAGGGGAGGGGGAAGAGGGATACAAAATGTAAAAAAAAAAAAAATATGAGAATCCACTAAAATAGTTTTCATTTCTAATTTACGCGTTTCAACATTTTTCATCTCATGGATAGTAGTGTCATCTCAGGATTTTATCAGCTGCCGTCTATTTTCCGACTCATTTTGTCCATTTTAAGACTTCTGTTTGTGGGTTTAGCCCTCGATAACACTATCATGATTGTTAGCAGTTGTGTCATTAATTTTTTTTCAAAAAGTTGAATTGTTTACTCTTGCCTGAATTAATTAAATTTAAGGGTATTAATCTTTTTAGACACTTTTTTAAATTTTTTCTTTTGTGTAACTGTCAATGTTCTGTTTGAAGTGTTTGTCACAATGGGCACTGTGGTGGTGAAAATGTCAATATTGGACACCGATGTCTGTTCTAGGCACCCGAAACATGGCGGCTGCCATTCCAATTAACCTGGCTGTTATGCTTCAGGCTGGTATTAGGTTACCTATAATAAGCGTGCAGACATTAGGTTTTAAAGCTGAACTCCAGGATAATCAAATATTGTCTACATATTACTTCCAGATCTGTGCAGTAATCCAGTGTCCCTGCTCACTCTCTCTCCTTGTGCAGGGTGCCTGGTCTTGTCTCCGCCCCCTCCTGCAGTTTTCTGCAGACAGCATGTAGCGGGTGGAGCCTGCTGGGCCCCTCCCACAGCTCAGCTCTCTCTCCTTGTGTAGGGGGACTGGCCTTGTCTCCACCCCCTCCTGCAGACCCGCATGTAGCGGGTGGAGCCTGCTGGGCCCCTCCCACAGCTCAGCTCCCTCTTTTTGTGCAGGGTGCCTGGTCTTGTCTCTGCCCCCCTCCTGCAGTTTTCTGCAGACAGCGTGCAGCGGGTGGAGCCTGCTGGGCCCCTCCCACAGCTCGGCTCTCTCTCCTTGTGCAGAGTGACTGGTCTTCTCTCCACCCCCTCCTGTAGGTATCTGTAGACAGCCAGTAGTGGGTGGAGCCTGCTGGGCCCCTCCCACAGCTCGGCTCTCTCTCCTTGTGCAGAGTGACTGGTCTGGTCTCCGCCCCCTCCTGTAGGTATCTGTAGACAGCCAGTAGTGGGTGGAGCCTGCTGGGCCTCTCCCACATCTCTACTCTCTGAACAGGCTATTTCCACACAGGGATGTCACTGAAATGTTTATATGGTAATATCTGAGTTTGCAAAGTGCACACAAATTAGTTTTATATCCTCTGTGGCTTTTGAGGAATATATGAGGATTATATCCCGATGAAAGTTTTTTTTTTTTTTTTTTTCCCCAGGGTTCAGCTTTAAAGTGGTTGTAAACCCTTCCATATAACTAGTGCAGTGGCTTGCTTTAGGTCATACACAGAGATGAAAAAAAAAAATCCTCTTACATAAGTTGTACCTGTTTATCTGCAGCCTTCTCTTCTCTACATCATTCAAAGTCCAGAATTTATAAAGCTTGTCTGAGCTGTCAGAAAACAGGGGGCGGAGAGCTGAAGTTACACTCTGCAGGGTTCAGTGAGGAGAGCTCTGAGAGCTTATTGGAGAGAAGGGATACAACCCCTTCACAGAGCTGAGGCTGTCAGTCAGCTGGAGCTCCCTCCCCTGTCACCTTTTTTCTCTTGGTGTCAGGAAAACTTGTCAGAAGTGACTCGTGCTGATAGCAGAGGAACGGGGCAGCAGACAGAAATGTTACTTAGTGGAGAGATGAAATTAAACTGCAGAGTTCTATGAGGATTGGTGATTGGAGAGAAGGGTACACCCCCCTCACTCAGCACACAGGAACAGAGCTGAGGCTGTCAATCACAGGTTGTGTGCTGGAGCTCCCTCCCCTGTCACCATTTTTCTCTTGGTGTCAGGAAAACTCATCTGAAGGGGTTCACGCTGATAGCAGAGGAAGGAGGCAGCAGACAGAAATGACACTTAGGCTGGGTTCACACTATTGTGAATTGGATGTGGGTCTCCCTGCATCCAATTTGCATGACAGGATAGTGTGACCAGCTCGCAATGGAGCCGGTTTACACATCTCTTGGGCGGCCACGGCCTGCATTTAACAAAGGGTCCTGTGTGTCTTTGGTTCAGATTCAGATGTGAATTCAGGCAAAAATTCGGACTTGATTCGCACCTGAATTGGTGAACAGGGACGCACCGGACCCCATGCTGTGAACTGCGGGAGCAGCATGTGGGGACTCAGCCTGAGTGTTCTGGATGGAGACAAGTACACACTATAGAGGGATATGCTTTGTTCATGTCTGAGGTTTACAACCACTTTGAAACAGAACATTGGACACATCTATGGGGGTTAGTAGTGGTTTGGTTGTGTCGTATTACCCAAAAAGTAGGCTTTTGGTTGCACTGACCACTTCTGCTGTACCTCCACCTTCCCCTGATGGCCATCAGTGCCGCAGATATGATTGACACCAGCACTGGGATCATCTGTCCACCCCTGGTTTTGATTGGCCATTCACAAAATGCACAGTGTCATCACAGTGGGAGCTGCCCCTCCCCCAGCCGATATCAGTGCTGCCGGTATGATAGACACCAGTGCTGGGCGTCGTCTCTCCACCTGATCTGATTTACAGTGGCCATTCACAAAGCGCGCTGCCTCGGGCTGCATTGTGTGAATCGTGTGTACACGGGTGAGGGAGGGAGAAGACTGCACTATCTCTGATGTCTCAGGCCTGTAGCACCGATGCCAGAAGAGGGCAGCTATAATATTCAGTGCAAATAAAAGCCATCTTTTAAGCCTAACACCACGTTACTACATGACAGAGGTAAACTGCTACTAACTCCGCTAAAGCAAGCCATAGGTTATGGTTTAAGGAAAGAAAATTGCTTGATTTCCCCCATTAACACAGTCAGTGCCCCTGCCTACACATTATCAGTATTTACACGACAGCCCTCAGCAGCAGCAGGAACCCGTAGGGTCTATGGAGGTCTGTTAACATTAGTACAAATGTTATCCCTGCCTCTGCAGTATTGTATTCTGACAGGCGGGAGATTGGTGTCGGGGGGGCAAAGGCTATTGGAATGATTACACCCGGAGCTCAGCTTTAACTCCTAATCTGCACATATAGCATAGCAGCCAGGCAACTAGTATTTTCAGAGGAAAGTATGCAGCCTGGGTATGTGTGTCTTGACACGTTCCCTTTAACACACCTTTTAGAGTCCAGTTTGCGCGAGCCCATAGGATACAATACTTCTGTGTTCAGATCTGTATGCAGCAATGTATGAAGATGCATACAGTCGCTTCTACTGCCAGCTGACATCTCATACTTTACAATCTCACTGCTATGGGCCCATGTGCACTGTATGTTATGGGCCTGTGCACTTGGCAGTATTGTATGCCATTTTGACATTTCAATAAAGTTAAAAAAAAAAAAAAAGTAAACAATACCTTGAGTTGTAACAGCACAGGCCACTCCCTCTCCTTGCCGCCCGTACACAATGGACACCAGTTTTGTACATTAATGTGGATCATTTTAGTGTTTTGGCTGTTGTGACTTATTAATGAAAACATCAATAGTGATCAAAATCAGCGGCTCTGCCCCTGCCTACACATTATCAGTATTTACACGACAGCCCTGAGCAGCAGCAGGAGCCCGTAGGGTCTATGGAGGTCTGTTAACATTAGTACAAATGTTATAATCCATACTGAGCATGGAAACTTTAACTGGATTTTTTTTTTTCTGTGCCAGCATGAGCCCTAATGAGCCCTAACATGTTGCCCTGTGTTGCCATAAGGTTATTTTAGTGCATATTCACAACAGCCCGAACGCTAAAACGATCCCTATTGGTGTGCAAGCTGGTGTCCAGATGGTGAGGGGAGGTAGTGACCTTGTGCTGTTACAACGGAAAAGCACTGTTTACCTTTTTCTTTTTTTTACTTTATTGAAACGTCATAATGACATTTCATTCATTTCAACGCACTGCAGTGACCGACTTCAGGTAACCTCCAGTGTGTTGCGAAAAAGCACAGTTTGCGGTTTTCTGCAACCCACCTCAAAAGCAGTGTTGTGGTGTGAACAGGGCACATAGAAAACAATTGTATTCTGCATTCCCCGGTGTGGAGCATGCATTCTGTGAAGCTCAACGCAGCTCAACTTGTGTAGACAGATGTGTTACCATTTTGTCACACAAGAGGGCGCCAGTGATGTTGCTGCTAGCAATGCCACCAATAGGTCCCCAGTAAATTTACGATCTCTATTTTGACCTCCTAAATTGTTCCCCAACGGTGCCAGACGATGACGTTTTGCTGCCCAAGAGAGCAGCCATTTTTTTTTTTCAGACCACAGCCCCGTAATTCACCAGGAACTGGCAACTTTTCTATCCCCCCTTTTTAGCCACATCGTCATTCTGTCCACAAATCGGCTCCCACCACTGTGTCCAAATGACAGGTCCACTTCAATTTGTGACCATTTCTCATTTCTTCATTGTTGGGTTCCATAATGCTCCGCCTTCAGTGACGGGATGTAATCCTGATTAACCGCATTAATCGCGCATCCCGTACTGCATTTTGTAACTTGTAATATGCAAATGCGGCCATTTGCACGTTTTTTGACAAACTGTATTTCCGCTAATGTAAAGCTTGTGTGTCTATGAAAATCTCTAGGTCCCCCCCCCCCCTTCCCCTGAACTGACCGCGTCATGCGCAGAGTCGCCCGTATCCGAGGTGAACTTTCCGCAGTATTTGCACATATCTCTGAACTGTAGAGCACAATTGGTCCTTAATGATCAAAATGTTTCGAAGGAGATCCCGTTGCCATAGCAAACCAGAAATGTTCTATTGTTCTCCTGTACGGCACCAACAAACCGATCAACGAAAAAATTATTGTGTCAATATTTTTCTTCCAATAACAAAAAAAAAATTGAACGGTCAGAAACATTTCAGTTGCTTTGATGGGATTTTAGCATGTGTGACATTTTTATTTTTTAGAGCATGCAAAAAAAAAAAAAAACAATGGAAATGATATAATTGTGATTTGGCCTGAATTATGTGTGTATAGGAGAGGAGGGGGAGGGGTGCATCATGAAAATTACCCCAAAGGCAACCGAAATTTTTCAACTGAATCCTAATTAAAAGTTGATCTGCATATTTGCAGAAAACTTTTTTTTTTTTTCGTTTTTGGATAAAGCAGGAAAGGGGTAGAGCCACTGTCTTCTTTTTTTTTTTTCTTCTTCTGCTGTCTCCACTGAAGAGCTTCCCTCACTTCCTGTTCTGGTGACACCAGGACAGGAAGTAAGAGGGGAAATCCGCAAAAGGGACAACTTAAACGATATATGTACATTTGTGTATATATAATATGTATTATACTATCTTAAGCAAATTACGGGAATGCTAGGACCTGTCAGCTTTTTTTTTTTTTTTTTTCTCCCTATTGTAGAGTTTCCTAATTACCAGTCCAGGTTTAAATAAAATCATTTTTTTTTTAAATATTTTTTTTTTCTTTAGCTTATTAGGGTCAGTGTTTTATTATTGCTCTGTGTCCCCATTGGAGATTTTCCTAATTTCCGGTCCTGGTGACATTAGCCGAATCAAGAAATGAGGGGAGATCTACAACAGGGACCCATTAAATAATATGGGTGTATGTATGGGTGTGTAATATATAGATCATATATATATAATATATATATAGATATAGATATAGATATCTATATCTATAGATATAGTTATATATCTATATATAGATATATATATTGCACACAGAGAAAGAAATGTATTTATAAAAAAAAAAAAAATGTGGTCCTGGAAGTGAAGGGAAATCTGCAACAGACTAATTTATATATAGATATTATATAATTTTTATATGTAAAATTTAAAAAAAATAAATAAATATATATATATATATATATATATATATATATATATACACAAAATTTTCCCCTTAAATTTTATTTCTTAGGTTTTTACATTTGTACTGTTGAACTGAAACCTAACCGATTGTACAATCAGATTGTGTCACGTGAGTGACCAGCCTTAGGGTATGCTATTGGCAACCTCCAGACACTTTGATCATTAAGGCGGAGGATGGGTGTGTGTGTGGTGTACTGTAACAAGTATGTTTTCTTTTTCTTTTTTGTTTTGTTTTCTTTTTTTTTTTTTTCTTTTTTCAACAAAAGCTTTAATAACAAACTCTTTGTGTTTTCAAGCAGCAGTGCCACTTAAAATGGATTGCAATAAAAACAATAATTAAAAAAAAAAAATGTATTAGCAACATTCGATTTTTATTGGTTTCTCGTGTTTTTGTTTTTGTTTTATATGCTGACCCAGCGGCAAGGGATCAAATGGAATTGTCTGTAAGTTGGTTCTAAGTGCCTTGAATTAAAAAAAAAAAAAAAAAAAAGTATATAAAATATTTTGCATCGTAGAAAAGTAAAGAGTTAATTTTACCGTAAATTATGGGATGGATTTTTTTTTTTTTCTTTCAATAAAAATAGTTTTATGTGTGTTCGTGTGGAATCCTATTTCTTTAATAATTTCCTTTAAAGTAGCCTTTCTTGACTCGATTTTAACATGGAGGAATCCTTGAAATAACTTTCAGTTTCTAGGGAATCTCTACGTATTATTGTACTACAGCTTACAGTATGTTGGTGTGCAAAGTAAGGTGAGAGATAAGGAAATAAAAATAATTTAGTGCATTCGGGACCCAGGGCAAATCTATACAACACATTGGTGATCAGTGGGAAGAATGTCCCTTACATTGGTGGTCAGTGGGAAGAATGTCCCTTACATTGGTGGTCAATGGGAGGAAGAATGTCCCTTACATTGGTGGTCAATGGGAGGAAGAATGTCCCTTACATTGGTGGTCAATGGGAGGAAGAATGTCCCTTACATTGGTGGTCAATGGGAGGAAGAATGTCCCTTACATTGGTGGTCAATGGGAGGAAGAATGTCCCTTACATTGGTGGTCAATGGGAGGAAGAATGTCCCTTACATTGGTGGTCAATGGGAGGAAGAATGTCTCTTATGTTGATGGGCAGTGATGGTAAAAATGTTCCTTACATTGAGGGTCAATAGAAGAATGCTCCTTATGTTGGTGGTCAGTGGAAAGAATGCCCCCCTTTACAGAGAGCTAAAAAAATTATAATAATCAGAGTCAGAAAATGCCCATTGCTCAAGAAATCGTGAGAACCTGCCTTATTACTTTTTTTTTTTGGCTGCAGAGATAAATGAATAATTGACAAGTGCCTAGATGGAGCACATGCATACTTATTTCATAATTAATTGACGGCACTATGTAAGTACCTGTTATGAATGAATCTGAAGGTCTTTGCTGGCTTTTGAAAATGCCTGTTGCCTGGCAGTAATTTGATTCCTCTGCCCAATACTGCATAAGAAATTATTTGCTTTTTACTGTTCAAATATGTAAACTGACATTGCTAAACATTTGTTTGAAATGCCCGTTTCCAGGCTGAGCAAAATGATTCAATGCTTTGAGTCATCTGCCCTGAATAAAGATGTGGATGGAGATCCTAAGTACAGTGCCTTGAAAAAGTATTCATACCCCTTGAAATTCTCCACATTTTGTCATGTTGCAACCAAAAACGTAAATGGATTTTATTGGGATTTTATGTGATAGACCAACACAAAGTGGCCCATAATTGTGAAGTGGAAGGAAAATGATAAATGGTTTTCAATATTTTTTACAAATAAATCTGTGAAAAGTGTGGTGTACATTTGTATTCAGCCCCCCTGAGTCAATACTTTGTAGAACCTCCTTTCACTGTAATTACAGCTGTGAGTCTTTTTGGGGATGTCTCTACCAGCTTTGCACATCTAGAGAGGGACATTTTTGCCCATTCTTCTTTGCAAAATGGTTTTAAGCTCTGTCAGATTGGATGGAGAGTGTCTGTGAACAGCAATTTTCAAGTCTGGCCACAGATTCTCAATTGGATTTAGGTCTGGACTTTGACTGGGCCATTCTAACACATGAATATGCTTTGATCTAAACCAGGGATATGCAATTAACGAACCTCCAGCTGTTGCAAAACTACAAGTCCCATCATGCCTCTGTCTCTGGGTATCATGCTTGTGGCTGTCAGAGTCTTTCTATGCCTCATGGGACTTGTAGTTCTGCAACAGCTGGAGGTCCACTAATTACATATCCCTGATCTAATCCATTCCATTGTAGCTCTGGCTGTATGTTTAGGGTTGTTGTCCTGCTGGAAGGTGAACCTCCGCCCCAGTCTAAAGACTTTTGCAGACTCTAACAGGTTTTCATCTAAGATTGCCCTGTATTTGGCTCCATCCATCTTCTCATCAACTCTGACCAGCTTTCCTGTCCCTGCTGAAGAAAATCATCCTCACAACATGATGTTGCCACCACCATGTTTCACGGTGGGGATGGTGTGTTCAGGGTGATGTGCAGTGTTAGTTTTCCGCCACACATAGCGTTTTGCTTTTAGGCCAAAAAGTAAAATTGTGGCCTCATCTGACCAGAACACCTTCTTCCATGTGTTTGCTGTGTCCCCCACATGGCTTCTCACAAACTGCAAATGGGACTTCTTATGTCTTTCTTTCTACAATGTCTTTCTTCTTGCCACTCTTCCATAAAGGCCAGATTTGTGGAGTGCACAACTAATAGTTGTCCTGTGGACAGATTCTCCCACCTGAGCTGTGGATCTCTGCAGCTCCTCCAGAGTTACCATGGGCCTCTTGGCTGCTTCTCTGATTAATGTTCTCCTTGCCCGGCCTGTCAGTTTAGGTGGACCGACATGTCTTGGTAGGTTTGTAGTTGTGCCATACTCTTTCCATTTTCGGATGATGGATTGAACAGTGCTCTGTGAGATGTTCTAGGCTTGGGGTATTTTTTTTATGACCTAACCCTGCTTTAACTTCTCCACAACTTTATCCCTGACCTGTCTGGTGTGTTCCTTGGCCTTCACGATGCTGTTTGTTCACTAAGGTTCTCTAACAAACCTCTGAGGGCTTCACAGAACAGCTGTATTTATACTGAGATTAAATTACACACAGGTGGACTCTATTTACTAATTAGGTGACTTCTAAAGGCAATTGGTTCCACTAGATTTTAGTTAGGGGTATCGGAGTAAAGGGGGCTGAATACAAATGCACACCACACTCTTCAGATATTTATTTGTAAAAAAAAAAAAAATGTAAAAACTATTTATCATTTTCCTTCCACTTCACAATTATGTGCCACTTTGTGTTGGTCTATCACATAAAATACATTTATGTTTTTGGTTGTAACATGACAAAATGTGGAAAATTTCAAGGGGTGTGAATACTTTTTCAAGGCACTGTATGTATTTTTTTTAATATATATATATATATATTGTAATTGGAGGTCAGTTCACAGTATCGACACCAGGGGGCGTCACTAGCTAGCGCCATGCACATTTGGTATACGTCTGCTTTATATTGCTTTGCAGCTGATGGGTGGGGGGGACAGACAATACCTAGAAAAGCAAGAACATTCTAAGAACGGGAAAGCAGGGAGAAGCTGGCCAACAGATGGGAAGCCTTGTGTGAGAGCATTACTACTGTAGGTGGGAGAGGTGGAACTACAACTCCCAGCATGCACTAATTTAAAATGGACAGGGTTACAGCTAAAATATCTGAATTTTTATTCATAATGAGATCCCATATTTTCCTTTTAGAAATGAAAAAACAATCGGCCAGATTTTTTTTTTTGTTTTGGAGCCATGTAAGCAGCCAGGTCAATGTGCCCTGATCAAAGTGAGGGAGCCTGAGCTTTTACCCTTGGCTTAGAATCATAGGGGTCCCCTCCATACCTCTGGATCCTAGATTCTCCCCCACATGGCCAGGCTCCACAATATTTAAGGGCCATCTCCCCACCTTCTGGGCTGTCCTTACCAAGGGATTGGCAGAGATTTCCTGAATGTTCAGGCTCTCATCTCCATTCTCCCACCCAATAAGTTCTGGAACTTACTTGAAGCTTCCAGAAGCCAGGGGGAGGAGACAGAGACTCAGCCTATGTAGAGCCTGCCCACTATCTACACTGAACTGTACTTGATCCCAGGTAAACTGACTTCACTGACTAAAGTGAAGTCCAAATAAATTTGCCTAACTTATCCCAACTATATACACAAGGGGGGGTGCTAACCATATACGGGAGCAGTTTTACCTGCCAAAGTATTGTACAATGTACTGCGGACAGACAGCCTGTGCAGGGAAAACGACTTACCCGTGCGTCAATTCCTGCTTCCAGGTTTAGTGTGTGACTATGGGCCACTCCCCCCCCCCCCCCCCTCGAAACTCACTGTAGTCTGCCAGCAAGTTCTGGCCAATGATTCCTGGCCAGGACCTGCTGCTCAGCTGTGTCCAATCACAGCCCAGAGCCCTGTGTTGACAATCAACAGAGAGTTCTATACAGAGGGAATGATCTCTCTGTGTTTTCTCCCTGCAAAGCAGTGATAAGAAACAAAGACACTTGGTAAAAAAAAAAACAGCACACATTACACATTGTCAGACACACAGTTAACCTATTGAAAGCCCTAGATGTTAACCCCTTCCCAGCCAGGGTTATTAGTACAGTGACCATTTATATTATTATCACTGTATTAGTGTCACTGGAGATGTCAGTGGCAGCTACTCAGTCTCCCCCCCCCCCCCCCCACTGTCAGTTAGTGTCAGATTGCTTGCTGCACTATCACAGTTCCACTATTAGTCGCTGATCGCTGCCATTGGTAGTATAAAAAGTAAATAAATAAAAATTTCCGGTATATATCCCATAGTTTGTGGACGCTATAACTTTCACGAAAAACCAGTATACGCTTATTGGGATTTTTTTTTTTTTTTTAACCGAAGCAGAATACATTTTGGCCAAAATTTCTGAAGAAATTAGATTTTTTTAATTTTTATTATTGTATGTGTTTTATAGCCAAAAGTAAAACTTTTTTTTTTTTCACAATTTTCGTTTTTTTTTTTTTTTTATATTGCAAGAAATTAAAAAAAAAATAAAAAAACAGTGGTGATCAAATACTACCAAAAGAAAGCTATTTGTGTGAAAAAAATATCCATTTCTTTGGGTACAGCATTGCATTAACCGCACAATTACCAGTTAAAGTAGTGCAGTGCTGAATAGCAAAAAAATTGCCTGGTCATGAAGGGGGTGAAACTTTCTGCAAGCTGAGGTGGTTAAAGCAGAACTTTCCAGGCCAGATGATAAATACAGAGCTGAAATACATCCATATAAATGGAACGGGTTTAACTTCCAATGGGGTTTGTAATTCTGTTCAGCCAATTTTATAATCCAAGCACCTCTACCAGGCAGTACAGAGGATGACAACACTCTTCTCTACTGCAGTAAAGTAATACAGCCTGGTCACTGACCAATGTATCCTCACCTCTGTTCCCGTGACCACTGTAAAATGTCTCGGTGACAATGGCTAGGACCAATAGAGGAATAAATCTTCCTGGCGGGGACACAGACTTCAGTAAAAACCAGACAGGGGTTCCAACCCTATCACACACTATCCAGTATATATTTATATACTTTATTGCCAAAAGTATTGGGACACCTGCCTTTACACGCACATGAACTTTAATGGCATCCCAGTCTTAGTCCGTAGGGTTCAATATTGAGTTGGCCCGCCCTTTACAGCTATAACAGCTTCAACTCTTCTGGGAAGGCTGTCCACAAGGTGTAGGAGTGTGTCTATAGGAATGTTTGACCATTCTTCCAGAAGTGTATTTGTGAGGTCAGGCACTGATGTTGGACGAGGAGGACTGGCTTGCAGTCTCTGCTATAATTCATCCCAAAGGTGTTCTATTGGGTTGAGGTCAGGACTCTGTGCAGGACAGTCACGTTCCTCCATCCCAAACTCGCTCATCCATGTCTTTATGGACCTTGCTTTGTGCACTGGTGCGCAGTCATGTTGGAACAGGAAGGGGCCGTCCCCAAACTGTTCCCACAAAGTTTGGAGCATGAAATTGTCCAAAATGTCTTGGTATGCTGACGCCTTAAGATTTCCCTTCACTGGAACTGAGAGGCCAAGCCCAACCCCTGAAAAACAACCCCACGCCATAATCGCCCCCGCACCAAATGATTTGGACCAGTGCACAAAGCAAGGTCCATAAGGACATGGATGAGTGAGTTTGGGGTGGAAGAACTTGACTGGCCTGTACAGAGTCCTGACCTCAACCCGATAGAACACCTTTGGGATGAAGTCGAGCGGAGACTGTAAGGCAGGCCTTCTCGCCCACATCCGTGCTCAACTTCACAAATGCTCTTCTGGAAGAATGGTCCAATATTCCCATAGACACACTCCTACACCTTGTGGACAGTCTTCCCAGAAGAGTTGAAGCTGTTATAGCTGCAAAAGGTGGGCCAACTCAATATTGAACCCTACGGACTACGACTGGGATGCCATTAAAGTTCATGTGTGTTATATATATATATATAAGTGTAAAGGCAGGTGCCCCAATCCTTTTGGTATTATAGTGTGTATATATATATATATATATATATATATATATACCGGGTATATATTGACTTTAATATTGAACAGAATGATTATGGTGAGATTCCTCGTGGCCACAGATGAAGAATAAAACATTCTTCACAATTAACAGAAATAAAATGCTTGTCCATGAATGTGGACACTTGACAAGGAATTCCACAAGCTCTTCACATCTTTGTGCCACATGTCAGTGTTCAGGACATTCCTATATCATCCCAGTGGGACCTTCCTCTGTCAGACAAGGTGAGCTGGGGATGTTTCTTTGTCATACGAGGGGGGCTGGGGGTGTTCTGGTACCATGCGGGGGGGGGGCTGGGGTCATTCCTGTATCATGCAGAAGGGGGGGAGCTGGGTATGTTCCTGCATCATACGAGGAGTGCTGGGGACATCTTTGTGTCATGTGAGGGGGGCTATCCTCAGAACCACATCTGCCCAACATTTGACTTTAATGCCGGCTACACACGATCCGATTATCGGACGAATGATCGTCCGTTTTTTTTTTTTTTTTTGCATGCTAATCTCACGTCGAATCTGATGAGTTTACTAAAGTCACGAAAATTCCCGTACGACAGAATAAAAATTCGGAAGTGATGTCACTGTACTGATTAAACGAAAATCGTAGGATCTGGCATCGTACGAAAAAAATTTCCATGCATGTCCGATAGAATAATATCGGATGAACTGTCCTGATTGGCTCTCGAAAGCGATGTACTAACGATCCGATTATCGTACAATCGATTCGAATGCGGCATTTTCCGTTCGATTTTCGGATCGCGTGTATGGGGCTTTAGGCCTCGTGCACACTGGACGTTTTTACAGCAGCTGTTTTTGGCTGTAGACGTTTTTTTTTCTACAGTCATTAACTGCTTGCTGACCGTCCGCCGCAGTTATACAGGCAGGCGAATCGCCGTCATGTTACGTCAGTACCATAGACGGGCACTAGGGGGCGCGTGCGTGCCCCCTGCCTGCCCACGGAGCCGATGCGAGTGCCCAGCGGTCTCGATCACCGCCGGGCTCCCGTGATCGCTCGGGGCACACGGAGAACCAGGATCTGTGTGTGTGTGTGTGTGTGTGTGTGTGTGTGTGTATGTATGTAAACACACAGTTTCCGGTTCTCTGAGGGGAGGGAGAAGTGACAGATCCTCTGTTCATACAGAGTATGAACAGGCGATCTGTTAGTTTCCCTGCACAGTCCACATCCCCCTTCAGTTAGAACACTTCCTAGGACACACATTAACCCCTTCACTGCCAGTGACATTTTTACAGTAATCAATGCATTTTTAATCACACTGATCGCTGTATTAATGCCAATGGTCCCAAAAATGTGTCAAATTTGTCCGATGTATCCGCCATAATGTTGCAGTCACGATAAAAATCGCTGATCGCCGCCATTGCCATAGTAAAAAAAAAGAATTATTAACAAAAATGCCATAAAAATATCTTCTTTTTTGTAGACGCTATAACTTTTGTGCAAACAAATCAATATACGCTTATTGCGATTTTTTTTTTTTTTACCAAAAATATGTAGAAGAATACATATTGGCCTAAACTGTGGAAAAAAAATGTTTTTTTATATATATTTTTGGGGGATATTTATCCCTTTCATGACTAAGCCTATTTTTGAAATTTGGTGTTTACATTTAAAATCCATATTTTTTGCTAGAAAATTACTTGGAGCCCCCAAACATTATATATATATTTTTTAGCAGAGAATCTAGAGACTAAAATGGCGATTGTTGTAATATTTTATATCACACAATATTTGTGCAGCGGTGTTTTAAACGCAACTTTTTGGGAAAAGGGACACTTTCATGAATTTAAAAAAAAAAACAAACAGTAAAGTTACCCCAATTTTTTTTAATGTGAAAGATGATGTTACGCCGAGTAAATAGATACCAAACATGTCACGCTTTATAATTGCACGCACTCGTGGAATGGCGACAAACTACGGTACCTAAAAATCTCCATAGGCGACGCTTTACATTTTTTTTACGGTTACCAGGTTAGAGTTACAGAGGAGATTTAGTGATAGAATTATTGCTCTCACTCTGATGATTGCGGCGATACCGCACATGTGTGATTTGAACACCGTTTACATATGCGGGCGCGACTTCCGTATGCGTTTTCTTTGCTGCGTGAGCTCGCTGGGACGGGGCGCTTTAAAAAAATTTTTTTTTTTCTTATTTATTTTTATATTTATAAATTGTGTTTTTTTTTTTTAAAAAAATTTTTGATGACTTTTATTGCTGTCACAAGGAATGTAAACATCCCTTGTGACAGTAATAGGTGGTGACAGATACTCTTTATGGAGGGACCCCCGATCCCTCCTTTGCACTTCAAAGTATTCAGATCGCCGAAAACAGCGATTCTGAATACTGTGTATTTTTTCAAAACCGGTGCCATTGGCAGCCGAGTAAACGGGAAGTGACGTCATGACGTCGCTTCCCTGTTTATGATTAGGAGGCTGGAATGAAGCCGCTCACGGCTTCGTTCCAGTCCGTCCCTAGCCGCTTGGTCATCGGGCCTCCCGATGAAAAAAGAGGCCGGTAAGAGCGGCGGGAGGGGGGGGGGGGGGATGTCCCCTCCCGCTCCTCCGGTATTACAGCCGAGCAGCTTTTAGCCGCATCGGTTATTATACCAGGAAAGCCAATCGCCGGCTCTAAAAAACAGTACCGGGATGATGCCTGCAGCTGCGGGCATCATCCCGGTATAACCCCCGAAAGCCACGTATGCACATCTGCGTACGCTCGGCTGGAAGAGGTTAATATAGCAAAGAGTAAAAAATAATGCATTTTTTTCAAAATTGTCGCTTTTTTTGTTTATAGAGCAAAAAATAAAAACTGCAGAGGTGATCAAATACCACCAAAAGAAAGCTCTATTTGTGGGGAAAAAAGGATGTTGATTTTGTTTGGGAGCCATGTCGCACGACCGCACAATTGTCAGTTAAAGCGACGCTGTGCCGAATCGCAAAAAGTGCTCTGGTCTTTGGCCAGCCAAATGGTCTGGGGCTGAAGCGGTTAAACTCTCCATCATGTTATCCTATGTGTCCATTCACACATAGGCTTTTATCAGCAGTTTTGGGCAGTGGCATTTTTGAGCAGAAAAAAAAAACCCCCAAAACTAGTGGGTTCTGAGAGACGGTTTTCAGCTGTAAAAATGCTCTAACGCTGATAAATGTTGATAAACGTCAATAAATGCTCAAAAATGTCGCTCACCAGCGTTTTTCAAAGTTTTTCATCCATTGAAAAAAAAAACAAAAAAAACGCTAAAACACTAATGTGGAAAAACACTAAGAAAACGTTATTGCAAAAATGTTGAAAAAAGTTGAAAAACTCACTGCAAAGCTACTGGCGTTTTTATAACGTTATTATAATGTCCAGTGTGCATGAGGCCTAAAGTGTATTTCTGCCTAAAGAGAAACTCTACTCTGGTCAACAATGAAGGAAAACTGCCACAGATGGAAAATAAAAAATTGCTCTGAAATTCTCGACAGAAATAAAATTCATCTCCATGTATGTGGACACTTGTCATGGAATTCCACAAGTTCTTCACATCTGTGTGCCACATGTCACTTTTCAAGATGTTCCCGTGCCATACATGCTGTCAGATGAGGGGGGCTGAGGACATTCCCGTGCCATATGAGAAGGGCTGGGGACGTTCCTGTGTCATACAAGGGGAAGCTGGGGATGTTCCTGTGTCATACAAGGGGTGTTGGGGACGTTCCTGTGTCATACAAGGGGAAGCTGGGGATGTTCCTGTGTCATACAAGGGGTGTTGGGGACGTTCCTGTGTCATGCGAGGGGAAGCTGAGGACATTCTTGTGTCATACAAGGGGTGCTGGGGACATTCCTGTGTCATACAAGGGGCAGCTGGGGACGTTCCTGTGTCATGCAAGGGGTGCTGGGGATGTTTCTGTGTCATACAAGGGGTGCTGGGGACGTTCCTGTGTCATACAAGGGGCAGCTGAGGACATTCCTGTGTCATACAAGGGGCAGCTGGGGACGTTCCTGTGTCATGCGAGGGGTGCTGGGTACGTTCCTGTGTCATACAAGGGGTGCTGGGGACGTTCCTGTGTCATACAAGGGGTGCTGGGGATGTTCCTGTGTCATGCGAGGGGAAGCTGGGGACCTTCCTGTGTCATACATGGGAAGGGGTGCTAGGTCCGGGGGGGAGGGGGGGGAAGACATTCCTGCAACGTACGAGGAGTGCTGGGGGTCATATTTCTACTTAAGAAGAACTCTACTCTGGTCAACAATGAAGGAAACGGCCGTTTTCTACCGATATCGCTACAACTGTACTAATGTCATAAAAAAACACACGGTTTGGGAACCTTTTTTAACATGCATCACACTATATGGCCAAAGGTTGCTGGCTTTGTGCACAGGGACAAAGTTATGCCGGATCAGAAAAGGGCCTTCATCAAACTGTTTACAAAAAGTTGAAAGCGGACAATTGTTTAAAATGCCTTTGTTGTAGCAATTTCAGTACCTTACTGGAAACAGCATAATTTAAAGCAGCCTTCACCTACGTTTGGCCATATAGAAAGGCATGATGGTCTGGTGTCCACAATCCTTTGGCCATAACAGCAACCAAACATCAGATGTCAGCTTTTGATGGATCTAACCTTTGAAGGGTCTTAGGATTCACCCCAATACCGTGAGCCCGAACTGAGATTTTGTACTCATATGTGGTCACTGAACTCATTGGTGGATCCAACGATCCTTAGAACAGACCAGCCTTTCTCAACATTTTTAACACAAAGGAACCCTTGAAAAACCTTTCCAGGCTCTGGGAACCTCAGACATTACTATATCTATAACTCATGATATATTAGTGTAATGATCAGTGGGAGGAATGCTCCTTACATTTGTGGTCATTGGGAAGAATTACCCCCTTACAGATAGCTAAAAAGATCAATGGTGTCAGTGGGAACTTATCTGAGAGGCAGAAATTGTTCATTGCTCAAGGAACGCCTAGCAACCTCTGGAGGAACCCTGGAATAGACAGTAATTAGGACATTAGCTCGTATATACAGTAATTGCAGCAGAAGGACTGCCACCTTGTCAAGTCTAAGGGACGGTTCCATTCTCCTCCAGTTCTGTCTCTGCCAGTGATGCGTCATTGCTGAGAGATTCCTCACAGTCTGCAGACTTTATCTCCGTGCAGTCTTTCCAGATTTGGCTGGTCTTCTTTAGATCCTGAGTGGCCTAAATATTTTAGCGGGGATGACAATGACCTCACCCTGCCATGTTCCAGCTGCTTCTCCTTTACGTGGAAAACAGCCCCTTTTTATGCTGCTTAGATATTCATGTGGCTTCCACAGCCGGTTCTCCGCAGCCAGAAATTCCTGATCGCACAGTAATCCCAAACCACAGGGTTTAAAGTGAATCTCCAGCCAGTACGTTGTGTTTTAAACGATAACGGTTTAGTTCTTGTGCCATTTTTATTGTTGTGTCCCTTTTGGGAAGATTTCTCCTTATTTCCTGTGTGGTCACCAGTATAGGATGCAAAGGAAATTTCATCAATGTCCGGGCTGAGCAATAAAAATCCAAGGTTTTTAAAGATTCTATTCTATCCAAAAAAAAAGAAGAAAGTTAGAGGTACTTTCATGCAGTTCCATCCTCCCCATGCCAGAGATAAATTATTATTAATATTATTATTATTATACACGATTTACAGTATCTCACAAAAGTGAATACACCCCTAACATTTTTGTAAATATTTTACTATCTCTTTTCATGTGACAACACTGAAGAAATGACACTTTGCTACAATATAAAGTAGTGAGTGTACAGCTTGTATAACAGTGTAAATTTGCTGTCCCCTCAAAATAACTCAACACACAGCCATTGATGTCTAAACCGCTGGCAACAAAACTGAGTACACCCCTAAGTGAAAATGTCCAAATTGGGCCCAATTGGCCATTTTCCCTCCCTGGTGTCATGTGACTTGTTAGTGTTACAAGGTCTCAGGTGTGAATGGGGAGCAGGTGTGTTCAATTTTGTGTTATTGCTCTCACTCTCTCATACTGGTCACTGAAAGTTCAACATGGCACCTCATGGCAAAGAACTCTCTGAAGATCTGAAAAAAAGAATTGTTGTGCTACATAAAGATGGCCTAGGCTATAAGAAGATTGCCAAGACCCTGAAACTGAGCTGCAGCACGGTGGCCAAGACCATACAGCGGTTTAACAGGACACGTTCCACTCAGAACAGGCCTCGCCATAGTCGACCAAAGAAGTTGAGTGCACGTGCTCAGCGTCATATCCAGAGGTTGTCTTTGGGAAATAGACATATGAGGCATCTGCCAGCATTGCTGCAGAGATTGAAGGGGTGGGGGGTCAGCCTGTAAGTGGTCAGACCATACGCCGCACACTGCATCATATTGATCTGCAAGGCTGTCGTCCCAGAAGGAAGCCTCTTCTAAAGATGATGGACAAGAAAGCCCGCAAACAGTTTGCTGAAGACAAGCAGACTAAGGACATGGATTACTGGTACCATGTCCTGTGGTCTGATGAGACCAAGATAAACTTATTTGGTTCAGATGGTGTCAAGCGTGTGTGGCGGCAACCAGGTGAGGAGTACAAAGACAAGTGTGTCTTGCCTATGGTCAAGCATGGTGGTGGGAGTGTCATGGTCTGGGGCTGCATGAGTGCTGCCGGCACTGGGGAGCTACAGTTCATTGAGGGAACCATGAATGCCAACATGTACTGTGACATACTGAAACAGAGTATGATCCCCTTCCTTCAGAGACTGGACCACAGGACAGTATTCCAACATAACGACCCCAAACACACCTCCAAGATGACCACTGCCTTGCTAAAGAAGCTGAGGGGAAAGGTGATGGACTGGCCAAGCATGTCTCCAGATCTAAACCCTATTGAGCATCTGTGAGGCATCCTCAAATGGAAGGTGGAGGAGCGCAAGGTCTTTAACATCCACCAGCTCCGTGATGTCATCATGGAGGAGTGGAAGAGGACTCCAGTGGCAACCTGTGAAGCTCTGGTGAACTCCATGCCCAAGAGGGTTAAGGAAGTGCTGGAAAATAACGGTGGGCACAAAAATATTGACACTTTGGGCCCAATTTGGACATTTTCACTTAGGGGGTGTACTCACTTTTGTTGCCAGCGGTTTAGACATTAACGGCTGTGTGTTGAGTTATTTTGAGGGTACAGCAAATTTACACTGTTATACAAGCTGTACACTCACTACTTTACATTGTAGCAAAGTGTAATTTCTTCAGTGTTGTCACATGAAAAGATAGAATAAAATATTTACAAACATGTGAGGGGTGTACTCACTTTTGTGAGATACTGTATATAGCGCCAACAGTTTACGCAGTGCTTTACAATGTAGAGGGGGGGCAGCACAATTACAGTACAGTTCAATACAGAAGGGACAGGAGGGCCTTGCTTGTAGAGCTTACATTCTAAAGGGAGGGGGTGGTGGTACAAAAGGTAATAGATGTGGGGAATGATTTGATGGGGTTGTTAGGTGGGTGTGGGATAGGCTTCTGTGAATAAGTGAGTTTTCAGGGATCTCCTAAAGGTGGACAGGTTAGGGGTTGATGTGCAGGGAGTTCCAGAGGATGGGAGAGGCTCTGGAGAAGTCCTGAAGGCGAGCATGGGAGGAGGTAACAAGTAAGCTAGAGAGCAGGAGATCCTGGGAGCAGCGGACAATTTGTGCGATATCTGCAGATGAGGTTGGTGATGTAGATGGGGACGATGTTGTGGATGGCCTTGTATGTTGTGGTTAGCATTCTGAATTTTATACGGTGGGGCAGGGGAAGCCAGTGAAGAGATTGGCAGTCACGGATCGGTTAGTGAGGTGTATTAGTCTAGCAGCAGCATTCATAATAGACTGAAGGGGGGATAGCCTGTGTAAGGGTAGGCATTTAAGGAGAGAGTTGCAGTAGTCAAGGAGGGAAAAAATCAAGGAGTGAATAAGTTGCTTTGTGGATAAATGTGGAGGTTCAGGGAATCTGAGTGATTAGGTTAATGCCTGAAGCTTGAGCTAAAGACATCTTCAGGTGATTGAGTTCTGTCAGCATGCCAAACCATCCTTCAAGGTCTGTAGCTAATGTAGAAGAAATGGGGGATGTGGTTGTCACCTGGATGGGAAGGCACCAGAGAGATTTCCCATTACTTCCTGTGTACTGTCATAGGTAAAATCCCTCTTATAAGGCCAAAAACACTTCCCTTCCTCTATTTAAAGGAACAGGTGCCCCTGGAATTTTTGCGCCTGGTTTTCCTTATTATTATCTGTGCTGCAATCAATGTGGTCAGACTTTGTTACTTCACTTCTGCTTCTAGAGATGTTAGCTGCCTGGCTCCCATACCATACCTTCAGTTCAGTGCAGGGAAGGAGTTATAACTTCACAACTAATTCACCGGCTGCTCCTCATTCCAAAGTCAGTCCAAATGTATATTTCAGTGCAGGTTTTCCCTAATGCCCCCCAGGATTCCTTACCATCAGCATTGTTTTCTTTCCATGTTGAGTCTGCTGATAGGTCGCTCAGGCTCTGCATTGTAGGAAGTAAAGGGCTGTACACATACGGTCCATACCCATGAGCTTGTGTTTGGCAGTCATTTTTTATGGATATGTTAAACTCTAGGCCCATGCACACCACTGCGCATAGCTGCTTCACCTAGTGCTGCATTCAGCTGCATAGGAAAAAAACTTGGAAAATCTGCGGACCTGTGTATGGACCCCATTTAACACTGTACTCATGAAAACCTTTGTGCTAATGTCTACATAAATATAGCATTAAATGTACACTATTGGACCTATATACTAATTGGCAGAAGCTGCATGTGTTTTAGCAACCAAGGATGTTAGGCAGCAGGAACTGCCTGCAACCTAGCAACCAAGAACGCTAGGCGGCAGAAGCTGCCTGTGACCTAGTATCTGAGAGCACCAGTTGTCAGGAGCTGCTTGCGTCATAGCAGCAAAGGACGCTAGGCAGCAGGTGCCATCTGCAACCTAGCAACCAAGGACACTAAATGGTAGGGGCTGGCTGCGTCCTAGCAACCATGGATACTAGGCAGCTGGACATTCCAGCAACCAAGCCATCTGTGTCCTAGTAAGTAGGTGGCGGGAGCCACCTACATCTTAGAAACTGAGGACGCTAGGCAGCAGGAGCCACCTGTGTGCTAGCAACCAAGAATGCTAGGCAGCAGAAGACACCTGCATCCTAGCAACAGAGGACAATAGGTAGCAGGAACCACTTACATCCAGGCAACCATGCCACCTGTGTCCTAGCAATTAGGTAGCAGAAGCCACCTACATCTTAGAAACTGAGGACACTGGGCGGCAGGAGCCACCTGTGTGCTAGCAACCAAGAATGCTAGGCAGCAGGAGCTGCTTGTGACCTGGCAACTGAGGACACTAGGTGGCAGAAGCCACCTACGTCCTAGCAACAGAGGTTAATAGGTAGCAGGAGCCATCTACATCTAGGCAACCACGCCACCTGTGTCCTAGCGATTAGGTGGCAGAAGCCACCTACATCTTAGAAACCGAGGACACTATGCAGCAGGAGCCACCTGTGTGCTAGCAACCAAGAACCAAGAATGCTAGGCAGCAGGAGTCATCTGTGACTTGGCAAATGAGGACTATAGGCGGCGGGAGCCACCTGCACCCTAGCAACAGAGGACACTAGGTAGCAGGAGCCAACTATATCCAGGCAACCAAGTCACCTGTGCCCTTGCAACCTAGGACCCTGGGTGCCAGGAGCCACCAGCATCCTAGCAACTGCCACTGTGCCTGCATCCTAGCAACTAAGGATGCTGGGCAGATTTAGTCGCCTGCATCCTAGCAAATGAGTACCCTAGGCAGCAGGAGCCACCTACGGTTTACCAACCAATGACTCTAAGAGGCAGGGGTGGCCGGTACCCTGTTTTGCTCTATAGACATATAAATTTTAGCACAGACATTACATGCCAACAGTGTATGGACATTATTTTTCATAGTATTGTGCTGCCAGTGTGTGCATGAGCCGTTATCCAAAATGTCCAGAGATAAAGCATACAAAAAAAAAAAAATCAGTACTTACACTGCTAGCATCTATAAAATACACTGAATGATGTATAAATAGTTTCTTTCTTCCTGCCTGGAGTTCAGATGTAACACTTTCCTCTTTGAATAAAGCAGATTTCTCTCTATACAAAACGGACCTCCCCCAATGCCACCATCTCAGATCTAATTGGTTCTCAGAGTTTGGGTTTCGGCAGAACAATTCCCGCTTGTCACAACACTTTCTTAGGGTTGATGTGAACTGCAAGTGAACCGAGACGTCAGGTTAGTGCTGCCACAGGCACCGCAATACACTCAGATTAAATCTTTGTACAACTAATTAGAAAGAACTTTTTCCTCGCCTCTCACCAATATCAATCTGAAGGAAAGTCCTCGAATTCCCAACAAGTCAAAGCTGTTCATTTTATCCAGGAAAAGTGATAGATAGATGTAGAGCTAGCCTCGTAGGGGCCACCGGATAGGATGGGCCCTCTGTTCTTTGCCTCAACCTTCTCCAGAACCTCAGCTCCTCTGACACACCAGGTTGAGTGTACAAACATATAATATCACAGAAAATCACTGAAAGTGATAGTACCCAATAGTAGCGCTATATCAAAGGAAACAGCCACCAACCAAGGTAGTAAACCTTATATATTTTCATCTAATTTGGTTGGTAACAAGGCAAGCATAAAATGGATTAACAATGGTAATAACACAATTTAGCATACAAAGGGATTACCAGTAAGGACTAGGCATAAGATGACATTTGGCATCCAGATCAGCATAAACAGTAGCAAGGCCACCCCAAGTGCAGCAGTGAGCAGTAGTAAAGCTTAATATACTGAGTGCTGGAACTATAATACGGCGATCCTAGTCCTAGACCGACTGGGTATGCACCATCCAAAAGAAAAGGAGGATAGTAGTGGAGGGGGCAGGGGAACAAAGAAGGCTTACAGAATTATTACTGGAGGGACAGTCCTTCGCGATGTTCATCTACCGGCTATCGTCGTGGCCCTTTAAGAGTATGGGTGCACTTAGCGACAGTCCCAGTTAACCTGCGTGCAGTATAGATACAGAATAGGGTCATTATAGTCTCAGCACAGGTGTAAAGCAGATGTGGTTCAGATGCTGTATAAGGTTGGTATAATGCTGTATAAGGTTGGTATAGGGGCAGTCTAGGCTTGGAATAGGTGCGCTATAGAGTGCAATGGATTGGGTACACTTGGTGTCCTGTCCTCAGGGGCTCAGTCCCTGCTAGCAGAATCAGCAATAGATGAATAGCCCTCTCACCAGTCCCCAGGATACTTCGGAGGGTCTGTCCCCGAAGGCCTTCATTGGTCAGCGGTGGGAAGCAGAGTGTAAGTGGATGCTCTGGTCTCCCTGCTGCTGCGGTGCAGGTGCTGTGATGTGGATGGTCCTGCGCTGCGATGGCCCTGAGTTTCCTCACTCCCAGTCTCAGGCTCGGATTTCCACTGGTATGGTTTCAAGCTGGCAAGCATATATTCAGACAGAGGCGCTCTCTCTGACTCCCTCAGTGGCAAGAGGAAGAACTTTCCCAGGCAGTTTTAAAAAAATCATCTCTCCACTCCTACTGCAAAGTCTACTTGTCCCATTATATGGCTGCTGTTTTAAACTACAACTCCCAGGAGTCTCAGCGCTCTGCATAGAAGTCTATGGCCTTTCTTGGCTTTAGCCTTCTCCCTGCTGGCCTGAGGAGAGTGGGGAAGTATCTCAGTAGAGGGAGAGAGGCAATGTCTCCTTCTCCATATTGCTGTAGCCCAATACCTGGCGATAGATAGACAGATAGATAGATAGATAGATAGATAGATAGATAGATAGATAGATAGATAGATAGATAGATAGATAGATAGATAGATAGATAGATAGAGTGCATCCGGAAGGTATTCACAGCGCTTCATTTTTCCCACATTTTGTTATGTTACAGCCTTATTCCAAAATGGATTAAATTCATTTTTTTCCTCGAAATTCTACAAAGAATACCCCATAATGACAACGTGAAAGAATTTTGTTTGAAATCTTTGCAAATTTATTAAAAATATTTAAAAAATCCCATGTACATAAGTATTCACAGCCTTTGCCATAACACTTAAAATTGAGCTCATGTGCATCCTGTTTCCACTGATCATCCTTGAGAGTCCACCAGTGGTAAATTCAGTTGATTGGACATGATTTTGGAAGGCACACACCTGTCTATATAAGGTCCCGCAGTTAACAGTGCATGTCGGAGCACAAACCAAGCCACGAAGTCCAAGGAGTTGTCTGTAGACCTCCGAGACAGGATTGTATCGAGGCACAGATCTGGGGAATGGTACAGAAAAACTTCCCAATGAGCACAGTGGCCTCCATCATCCGTAAGTGGAAGAAGTTTGGAACCACCCTCCATCTGCTGTTGTGACTAGGCTGCTGGACACTCCTTGCTGCTTACCAATGGGGATTGTGGTGTTTCCTCCTTTCCCATTGGATCAGACATCCACACTTGGGGTTCCACACTGTGAGTGGTATGCTCTCTCACTTATAAACAAGGCCAAGGATAAATCCAAGGAAAAGATCCAAGCCTACTTACCGACCAGCCCGCGGACAACCGAATCAACCTGTCTAACAGTATGCGTTAAAACCAGGGGTTGCACATTTGCAAATACATGTGTAAGCTACAGGCCCCGTCAAGGCACCCTGGTATCTGTAGTTCCTATCACTGACTGATGAGTGACTCCACAGTGGAAGCGCATGTATTCTGATGAATAGGTGGAGGGCAGATGGACTGAAGGGAGCCCATCCCTTCTTAAAGGTACAGGTGTACACTGAGCACCCAGAAAATCACACAATGGCTGCAAAGGTGTCAGTGCGTTGCCTGACCAATATAACATTGTTGCAAAAAAGGGGTCCACTACCCCCATCTATGACTGGCCATTGCATTAACCCTTTCATGACTAAGCCTATTTTTGAAATTTGGTGTTTACAAGTTAAAATCCGTATTTTTTGCTAGACAATTACTTAGAGTACCCAAACATTATATATATTTTTTTAGCAGAGAATCTAGAGAATAAAATGGCGATTGTTGCAATATTTTTTATCACACGGTATTTGTGCAGTGGTGTTTTAAACGCAAATTTTTGGAAAAGGGACACTTTCATGAATTTTAAAAAATCCAAACAGTAAAGTTACCCCAATTTTTTTGTATAATGTGAAAGATGATGTTACGCCGAGTAAATAGATACCAAACATGTCACCCTTTATAATTGCACGCACTCGTGGAATGGCGACAAACTACGGTACCTATGAATTTCCATAGGCGACGCTTTAAAAATTTTTTTACGGTTACCAGGTTTGAGTTACAGAGGAGGTCTAGGGCTAGAATTATTGCTCTCGCTCTGACGATCGCGGCGATACCTCACATGTGTGATTTGAACACCGTTTACATATGCGTGCGCGACTTCCGTATGCGTTTTATTCGCTGCGCGAGTTCGCGGGGACAGGGGCACTTAAAAAAAATTTTTTTTTAAATTTATTTTATTTATTTTTTTACTTTATAAATTGTGTTTTAAAAAAATTTTTTTTTTTTTTTACTTTTATTGCTGTCACAAGGAATGTAAACATCCCTTGTGACAGTAATAGGTGGTGACAGGTACTCTTTATGGAGGGATGGGGGGTCTAAAAGACCCCCCATCCCTCCTTTACACTTCAAAGTATTCAGATCGCCGAAAACGGCGATTTTGAATACTGTGTACTTTTTTAAATTCGGCGCCATTGGCAGCCGAGTAAACGGGAAGTGACGTCATGACGTCGCTTCCACGTTTACAACGAGAGGGCTGGAACGAAGCCGCCCACAGCTTCGTTCCAGCCCGCCCCCAGCCGCCGAAGGTACTCGATTGGACACCGGGCCTCCCGATCGCACGGGAGGCCCGGTAACAGCGGCGGGAGGGGGGATGTCCCCTCCCGCTCCTCCGGTATAACAACCGAGCGGCTTTTAGCCGCTCGGTTGTTATACTCGGGTAGCCGATCGCCCGCTGTAAACAACGGTACCGGGATGATGCCTGCAGCTGCGGGCATCATCCCTGTATAACCCCGGAAAGCCGAGTACGCATATGTGCGTACGGTCGGTGGGAAGGGGTTAAGTAGCATTGGAGGGCAAGTATTTGCAAATGTGTGCAGACTAAACCCCTGATTTTAACGCATACTGTTATGCCGCGTACACACGGCTGGACTTTTCGACCGGACTGGTCCGACAGACTTTCAACGGACTTCCGACGGACTTTTTAACGAACGGACTTGACTACACACGATCACACCAAAGTCCGACTGATTCGTACGTGATGACATACACCGGACTAAAATAAGGAAGTTTATAGCCAGTAGCCAATAGCGTCGGTTTTTGTCCATCGGACTAGCATACCGACGGATTTCTGGGTCCGGCGGAGTTACGATGTAAAGATTTGAAGCATGTTCCAAATCTAAAGTCCATCAGATTTGCGACTGGAAAAGTCAGCTGAAGGTCAAGCCCACACACGATCGGATTGTCCACCAGATTTGGTCCGTCGGCGTCCGTCGGACAAGTCTGGTCGAAAAGTCCGACCGTATAAACGCTGCATTGATTCGGTTGACCGCGGGTTGGTCAGTAAGTATGCTTGGATCTTTTCCTTGGATTTATCCTTGGCCTTGTTTATATCTATTTGCCCTCCAATGCTATTTACTGCAATGGCCAGTCATAGGTGGGGGTAGTGGACCCCTTTTTTTTGCAAAAATCTTTCTCTCACTTCCTTGCCCCTCCACAACTCCTGGGTAGAAAACAGTGGACCCTTGGGCTGCTTCATTCTCTGTTACCACACACATGTGGAAAATACTTGATTCCAACAAATTTGTCTGTCATACCACTACATCGAGGTAGAGGCTGGCTACTACCTTCTGCAATTATACTCCTCTGTGATTCTCCTGAAGAAACAAGGTTTTCCTCGCAAAACGCGTTGAGAATGCTAGCACAGATTTTTCAGGTTGATGGCGGACATTAATATGGACTGTCCATGTTCAATGTAAAGGTTTCTCTATGAAATTATGTGTAGCATTAAATATGTATTTTCTACTATTACTCTATGTATGATTTGTTCTTTTTAAATGTATGTAAATACATTTTCCTATATTTTATTGATGTCTGAGGTGTGACTCACTAAAAGTTCCGCGCGCCGAAGATAGTTGTTGTATGAATACCAATCAGGACTGAGACATCACCTCCTGTTTACCCATCTCACACCAGCTTCTCTTCTTTGTTGGAACCACCAGGACTCTTCCTAGAGCGGACCGCCTGGCCAAACTGAGTGATCTGGGGAGAAGGGCCTTAGTCAGGGAGGTGACCAAGAACCCGACCGATGGTCACTCTGACAGAGCTCCAACATTTCTCTGTGGAGAGAGGAGAACCTTCCAGAAGAACAATTATCTCTGCAGCACTCCACCAATCAGGCCTGTATGGTAGGGTGGCCAGACGGAAGCCACTCCTCAGTAAAAGGCACACGACAGCCCCCCTGGAGTTTGCCCAAAGGCACCTGAAGGACTCAGAACAGGAGAAACAAAATTCTCTCATTAAAATGCAAATCAATTTATAACTTTTTTAAAATGCGTTTTTCTGGATGTTTTCGTTGTAATTTTGTCTCTCACTGTTAAAATAAACCTACCATTAAAATTATAGACTGATCATTTCTTTGTCAGTGGGCAAATGTACAAAATCAGCAGGGGATCAAATACTTTTTCCCCTCACTGTAGATAGATAGATAATTTAGGTATAGATAGATATCATAAAGCATTGCAAGTATTATCTTTTTCGGTTTCTCCTCTAATGTGTATACAATGGACAGCGGGGGGTGAAAGGATTATAGTCAGGGTGGAAGATTCTACTTTAGTGGCTGCAAACAGGAAGTGCGGGATAACGATTGTTCCAAATTAGTGCTGATCACATTAACATGCCAGTAATTGTTATTTAACCCCTTCAGATCCGTGCTATAGCCGAATGACAGCTACAGCACAGATCTACATTGCCAGGAGGATGTCAATAGACATCCTCCCCTTGGCACGCTCCCCGCGTGCCCCCTGCAGGGCTGTCAGCCAGTGACAGCTGATCACATGATGTAAACAGAAGATCGGTAATCGTCTTTTTTTCTCCTCACGCTGATAGCGTGAGGAGAAAAAAAAGCCGATCACCGTCTTCTGTGCAAGGGACATCGGTCCCGAAGAGGAAGAGGCGAAGCCGCCTCATGTGTGCCCACCAGTACTGCCTGCCAGTGCCCACAGTGCATAAGTGCCAGCAATCAGTGCCACCTATCAATGCCCACAAGTGCCACCTATCAATGCCCACCAGTGGTGCCAATCAGTACCTCATCAGTGCCACCTAGTAGTGCTGCCTATCAGTGTCACCTACCAGTGCCGATCAGTGCCCATCACTGCCACCCATCAGTGCCCATCACTGCCAGTTATCAGTGCCAGCTATCAGTACCACCTATTAGTGCCCTTCAGTGCCACCTATCAATGCCCTTCAGTGCTGCCCATCAGTGCCACCCATCAGTGCCCACCAATGACACCTATCAGTGCCCACCAGTGTGCCTATTAGTGCCCATCAGTGCCATCTATTAGTGCCCATCAGTGTTGCCTTATCAGTGCCCATCAGTGCAACCTCATCAGCGTACATCAATGAAGGAGAAAAATTACCTGTTCGCAAAATTTATTAACAAAATATAAAACGGTTTTGTATTTTTTTTTTTACATTTTCGGTCTTTTTTAATTCTTTTAACAAAAAATTAAAAAAACAGAGGTGATCAAATACCACCAAAAGAAAGCTCGATTTGTTGGAAGAAAAATGATAAAAATTTCATTTGGGTACAGTATTGTATGACCGCGCAAATGTCGTTCAAAGGGTGACAGCGCTAAAAGCTGAAAATTGGTCTGGGCAGGAGGGGGGTTTAGGTGCCCAGTAAGCAAGTGGTTAACTGGATAAGGAACTTTCTCCCAGACTAGAGCTCCAGGCAGATATTATAAATTCTGTGATCAGTCCTCATACCAAATCTACAGACCGTTTCCAGACACGTTCCACAGAAGAAATGGTGTCTTCTATTTTCCTGCGACTCACAATTTTCACATCCAGGGTGTTCCAATTTTTAATGATTGTGTTTCATCTGGAGATCTGTTTATCTCCCCTTTAATGTGCATGTCAGATGAGCAATCAGCACCCTTTCTGCTGAGATAAAACCTCAATCCTTTGTTTTCAGTCAGGTCAGATGTGACTGGTGGACTTGCATGAAAAGTGAGGAACAGTAAAGCATCCTGTAGACACTATAGGGTCTATTTTGTTAATGCTGTATGAAGCTCACACTGTTTGCCTAGCTGTCTGGATAGAGTGTCTAATATGTTTATTTCTTATGATCATCAGCTCCATCTAGTGGTCATAATGCACGAATGTCCTGTTTGAGGTATTTCAGAAAAATACCACATTATGACCACTAGATGGAGCTGACAATCATACAAAATACACATATTAGACACATTATGGGGTAGTTATTCATGTCGGCTGTGCGAATGCTTTGACATTAAAGCAATTTTTTTTTAAATCTAGAGCAAGGCAACACTGAGCAAGGCACACTTCTACTACAATGTCGCCCTTTACCTAAATGACAATGACAACGACAACTGTACCTGAAGATTTCTGCAGCATTACAACCCCATCTTGAGTTATTTAAAAAAAAGTGTGAACCCCCCCCCCTCTCCAAGTTGTAATTTTCAGGTCCAGGAGTTTGATGCTGTATGTTTTTCGATGGCAAAAAAAAAGAGAATTCACTGCAGAAGCCACTAAAGCTGGATGAGCATACACAATGAGGGGTATTTAGTGTTAGATAAAGGTTTAGTGTTAGGCCTCATTCACATGAGGCGGATCCGCTCAGCAGAGTCCGCCAGCTCAGCAGGAGATCGCAACGTTGATCTCCGCTGAGCTGGCGGATGACAGGTCCCTCTCTGCTCACTGAGTGGGGAGGGGCCTGTCAGAGCGCCGCTGATTCCTGTGGAGAGACAGCATGTCCGTTTTCATCAGATCTGAGCCGATCCAATCTGCCAAGACGGATGGTGAAAGTATCTCCATACGTCTGATTTTAGCGGGTCGGATGGCAGACGGGTTTCAGCGGACACTGTCTCCCCATAGGAGTCGATGGATGGCCCGCTCGGATCCGCCTGAAAAACGGACAGGCGGATCCGAGCGGGCTTGCCGTGTGAAAGGGGCCTTAGGGTCAAGAATAGTTTGGCTTTAAGGCTCAGTTCACACTAGTGAGACTTGCGACACATAAAGACAAGGAGAGACCCATTTATTTCAATGGCACTATGCAACTAAAGTCACAGCATCTTTAAAAAAGGTTCCTGAACTACTCTGATGCGACTTTCTTGCGACTTGTGTGCCATAGAGGGTAATACTGTAAGTTTTACTGTAAGTAACTGTAAGTAATAGTCACACTGGAAATCGCACGACTTGGGAGTCGCACTAGTGTGAACCGAGCCTTAGAGGTAAAAATATTGTTACAATTTAAGGTTTTATGGACCTATAAACACATTTTTAGTGGTTAATAAGGGCTTTATTACATTTCATGTCTTCCTCTTTTTCCTTAGCTTCTTGGTCAGAGCAGTAATTAACTTATGGGCACTGATGAGGCGGCACTGATATGCAGCACTGATGGGCACTGATAGGCATCACTGATGAGGAGGCACTGAAAGGCAGCACTGATGGGCACTGGTGGGCATTGCTGATGTGGCTGCAGACCCCCCCTGTCAGGAAAGCCGCTTATCGGCTCTCCTCTACGCACATGCTGTCAGTGTGAGTAGAGGAATGGCGATAACCGACACTTTCTGGTCACATGATAAAGAGTCTATGTCCGAGCGACACACCGCACCACCCATCACTGCGCTGTGACCCCCCCCCCGGGGGCGCGTGCAAACAGCATGTTCTGAGGGACGCCATATGCCATCTAGTCAGAACGGGAAAGCCACTGCCCAGCCGCCATTTTACTATAAGCCGGGCAGGATGTGTAACATTATGACCACTGATGGGAAAAGTGAGTCACATTGATTATCTCGTTACAATGACACCTGAAAGTGGGTGGGATATGTAAGGCAGCAAGTGAACATGTTTTTCCTGAAGTTGATGTGTTGGAAGGAGAAGAAATGGGCAAGCGTAAGGATTAGGGCGACTTTGACAAGGGCCAAATTGCAATGGCTAGACGACTGCGTCAGAGCAACTCCAAAACTGCAGCTTTTGTGGGATGTTCCCAGTCTGCAGTGGCTTGCGACAAGGTCATGGGAGGCCAAGGCTCATTGATGCACGTGGGGAGCGAAGGCTGGTCCATGTAGTCCAATCTAATAGAAGAGCTACTGGAGCTCAAATTGCTGAAAAAGTGAATGCTGGTTCTGACAGAAAGGTGTCAGAACACACAGTGCAACAGAAATAAGACATACCTATAGCTTGTACATGTATATAATATATCAGGTGCTAAAGGGGTGTGACCACATGTTAACACTACAAATTCTGGATGAATCCTCTCCCCCCAACTTGTGTGTTTGCCCCATGTTGGTACTCAGTTAACGGTAGCATTTGCAGAGCAGAGTAGGACTGGCCATAAGAGGTATTATGTTGACACAGTTGGCCAGCTTAAACGTGTATTGCAACATGTGTGAACTAAAAACCTCTGTTTTCCATTGCATAGCTTGCTGGAAAGGGTGTATAGCAGTGTGCAGAGGGTCCATCCAGAATTTGTAGTGTGGTCACACCCCTTTAGCACCTGATAGATTATATACATGTACAAGCTATGGGGATTTGAGCATAGCATAGGTATGTCTTGTTTCTGTTGGATTGCCGGTCAGTGACCAGACCTGAACCTAACAGCTCTCCCCCCACCTTGTGTCTGTTTGCCCCATGTTGGTACTGTGTCCACCGTAGCATTTGCAGTGGCAGAGCAGAGTAGGACTGGCCATAAAAGGGATTATGCTGACACAGTTGGCCAGCTTAAACGTGTATTGCAACATGTGTGAACTAAAAATCTCTGTTTTTCATTGCATAGTTTGCTAGAAAGGATGTATAGCAGTGTGCAGAGGGTCCATCCAGAATTTGTACAACACACAGTGCACCGCAGGTTGTTGTGCATGGGGTGGTGTAGCCGGAGACCGGTCAGGCTTCTCATGCTGACCCGAGTCTACAGTTAAAAGCACCTACAATGGGCACATGAGCAGAACTGGACCACAGAGCAATGGAAGAAGGTGGCCTGGTCTGATGAATTCAAGAATGGTTTGAGGAACACAATAAGGAGTTTGAGGTGTTAGCTTGACCTCCAAATTCTCCAGATCCCAATCCAATTGAGCATCCATGGGATGTGCTGGAAAAAAAGTCTGATCCATGGGAGGCCCCCACCTTCCAACTTACAAGACTTAAAGGATCTGCTACTGACAGCTTGCTGCCAGATACTACAGAATACCTTCAGAGGTCTACTGGAGTCCATACCTCGATGGGTCACGGTGGGTTGTCATAATATTATGGCTGATCAGTGTATAGGGCCTAAAAAGAGTTTTTCATTATCCTGGAGCTCTATATTTTCTGGACCTTTAATTTGCTTGTACTGTATATAAGCATGCTGTGCGAAAAGCGGACTGTGCGGTAATTAATCCCGGATCCTCTGGTGAAGAATTTGAACGCCAGACACAAACACGGTAAAGCCGGCCAGATGTGACATTGCGTAATCCTCCTGTTATATCCATGCAGGGGATTCCGTTTCATCAGCGCCTTAACCGCTTGTGTCCTGGAGACCTGGGCTGCCTTGTTTATATGTGACTCAGGGGCTAGAGCCACGTGTGCAGGCAATTAGGGGGGAGGGGCCTACAGAACGAGTCAGAAGTAAGCCAATGAGGAGAGTTTGTTACTTTGTTACTCTACTTTCTTTTCTCCTTACCTGAGAAGATTGGTGTTATCAGGGAATGTATGGTCCACCTTAGTTTGGGAAAAAGCAGGTTAAAGTCTTATTTAGGCCATTGACTTATCCTTAAACTGGACGCTTCTGTAGGGGGACTTTCTTGTTTATAAGTGACTTTGGGGCTTACAGAGCAAGATGGAAATGAGCCAATCATGGTGATCTTGGGAGAGTTTGTTACTTTTATTACTCTACTTTCTTCTCTCCCTACCTGATAAAATTGCTGTTCTCGGACCATGTATGCTCCACCCTAGGTTGAAGTCTCACTGAGACCATTGGCTTATCCTTAAACCGGTCGCTGTTCTAGCAAAACTGCCTTGTTTATATGTGACCCAGAGACTAGAGCAGCCATGTGTGCAGGCCAAGGGGAGGGGCTTACAGAACGAGCCAATCACAGTAATTACAGGGAGAGTTTGTTACTTTGTTACTCTACTTTCTTCAATCCCTGCCCGAGAAGACCAGTGTTATCAGGCAGAAGATTGGTGTTATCAGGGTGTAGGCAGGTGCATTCTCTTTTCTTCATTGCAGGTGGCGCTCATCCACACTGCCAATGTAGGTGGAGGAGGAAGTCGAGAGGAAACTAGTTCCTCTATGATCTATGTCACGGAGAGGCAGCATCCGATTGGATGCCGGTGTCCCGTGTGATTTTGATGGCCATCTTGGGTCAGGCAGAATCTATTTAAAGGATATCTAAAGCTTTGTTTTAGTTTTCTTTTAAAACAAACATGTCATACCTCCTCTGTGAAGTTTGTTTTCCACAGAGTGGTCCCGATCCTCCTCGTCTGGGGTCCCTCAGCAGCGCTCTTGGCTCCTCCTCTTCTTGAGTGCACCGTTGGAGAGCCGCTCTCCCTCGGGGAACTCGTGCGGGCACGCTCTCGTGTCCTGCTGCTGCGTCTGAAATGCAGATGCAAATGCGCCTCAGATGGCACCACAGGTCACCACAACATGGGCTGCATTGCAGAGACCTGACCTGTAATCTTGAACAGTCTCAATAAAGTAAGAAAATAAATGTAAACAGTGTGATGTGCAGGACCCAAGGATTTCACCGCCCAGCAAAACAGACACCAGCTGTCAAGCGAAAAACCTGTGAATGGACCTCGAGGGCCCTTCGTTTCTGTGCTTACCTCAGCAGGACAAAATGCTGCTGGCAATTGTTTTCTATGTGTAGCACCCTCTAGGTATGTAGGTGCTAGAGGTAGCATTTTTGTGTAGGTTAGGTAAATTTAGGCAGGCCTCTTGGCAGCCAGGCCTGTTTGTTTTGATCTAATCTGGGCTGGGAGTGGCTCAGGCTAGCAGCTGGTGACTCACAGGCAGCATCACTGAGACCTCCCTCTTCTTTCTAGAAGGTTCTAGAAAGAGAGGTGGAGCTGCTTGGGGTATTCTGAGGAGCCCTGACCAGTCCCCAACCTGGATTGGCAGGGGGAAAGCCTCCTTAAATTCCCAGGGTCAGCTTAGCTGGGGAGGGGTTGGAGTTGTTCAGCGCTTTGGAGATGGAATGCTAGGGTGTCGGGGCCTTTGAGGGAGCCCCCCAGTTAGGGGGGGTGACCTTGGGCCTGGGCTCAGGTGTGGATGGGGCCCTTCAAGAAATCGTGGAGGTGTCCTGGACAGGAGGCACAGGAGGAGCAAGAGAGGATAGCAGGAGAGAGCATTGACGGGCAAGTCTCCAGAGCAGTGGCGGTGCATCCATTAGGGGCGCATGGGCGCCGCCCCTCTCTCCAGCCACCCCCTCTGTGTACTATGGATATACTCATGCACCCCCTATTTAGACATCCGGGCCTTTTTCGGGCACCAGGCGTCTGAATTATAGCGGCGGGGGGGCTGTTTTTGAAGTACCTGATTAGAGCCATGGGCTCTAATAGGCATCAAAAAAGACGACCTGCGAGCGCAATCCATTGCACTCACAGTGCACCCAGGTGTTAGCAAAGCAAATGAATATTTGCTTTGCTAACACAGAACCGCCTCTCAGCCAATCAGGAGGCCCAGATGTAATACTGGGCACCTGATTGGCTGAAGGCACAGGTGCTCCCATTGGCACCGAGGAATACAGGAAGAAGACACGCTCGGAGGACACACAGGAGCCATCGCCGTGCTACTGTCCCACAGCTCACCGCCTGTCCCGCTGCCTGACCCACCACCACGATGGGGTAAGTGCCGGGCAGACAGCGGATGGGCGGGGGGGCAGAAAGCCTGCATTTGAAAGGCTGCATCTTATGGGCACAGTTGGCTGCATATGATGGACAAAGAGTCTGCATATGATAGGCACAGAGTCTGCATATGATGGGCACAGATGGCTGCATATGATGGGCACAGAGTCTGCATATGATGGGCACAAGTGGCTGTATATGATGGGCACAAGTTGGCTGCATATGATGGGCACAAGTGGCTGCATATGATGGGCACAGTTGGCTGCATATGATGGGCACATTTGGCTGCATATGATGGGCACATTTGGCTGCATATTATGGGCACAGCTGGCTGCATATTGTGGGCACAGTTGACTGGGTATGATGGGCACAGTTGGCTGCATATGATGGGCACAGTGGCTGCATTTGCTGGGCACAGAGTCTGCATATGATGGGCACAGTTGGCTACATATGATGGGCACAGAGTCTGCATATGATGGGCACAGAGTCTACATATGATGGGCACATGTGGCTGCATATGATGGGCACAGTGGCTGCATGTAAATGGCACAGTGGCTGCAATTGATGGCACAGTGAGGCTGCAATTGATGTTTTTGTTTCAGTATTTTTCAGAATTTTTCAGTTCGTTTGTGCCCCCCCCCCCCCAAAAAAATTTTGAGCACCAGCCGCCACTTCTCCAGAGAGAGGAACAACTGGTCGCAGCCAGGAGGGCTGGTGAGTGACAAGCACAGTCAGGGGGGCTGGGGAGGCACGCCTAAGAGGACTGGGAGCATGCAGTCTGGGATGGGTGCAGAGCCAGCAAAGTGGACTGTGGTATCATAGGCAGTGGAGGATGGCAGCTGCAGCCAGGTGGGCTGGCAGGACCTGAAGATGGGTTACTTGGTTCAGTAGCCAAAGATAGGGCAGCTAGCACCAAGAACTTTCTTTTGCTACACTAAATGGGCCCATGGTCCCTGCCTGTAAGAGGCCCTTGCTAAGATCTAGCCGAGTCAGTGTCAGGCCTAACCACGCATTGTTTGCTGTGCCTGGAAGCTCAAGCAAGAGGTGTGCTGGAGGAGTTGAGGAGTGATAGTCTGCAGCAAGAGTTGTGCTGGAGGAAGAGAGAAGTGTATATACTGGAGTCTATATAAATTGTCCCAAGTATTTCTGCTAATTTCACTGGGCATCCCATACTTCCTCTACCCCATCCAAGTTCAAACCCCTCAATAAAATACAAAAACAAAGTGGATGGACTGGTCATTGCCTTGGAGTGTCTGAGAGGTGAATGCCAGGCTGGGCAGGGTGACAGGTGGGCCACATCACTTAGCAGCCCCTACGGGGGGTACGGCTACATATGTGCTCAGTTTAAACTACAACACTGGCGTGATGTCATGGCGCCTCTTCCTTAAAGGGATTTGTCCACTTGTTTTTTTATTTCAAAAACCACTTAAAAAAGGTTATATGTGTTTTAATGTTTACAGATCCTTCTTTCTATGTATCATTATTTATGTGTATGGGGGCTTGAAGCATTTTTGCTCATTACACAGAATCTGCTTTCTGGTTTTCAGTGTTACACAATGGTTGTGCTTTACTACTCCTTCTCAATAAACAAGTCAAGGGAAGACTATTTATAAAGTTTTTTCACACAATTTTCTCCCAGGATTCACACCTTTTCCCAGCTGAATCAAACTTGAAAAATACCTACAAATTCAGTTTTAAAAAATTTAAAATAAAATAATAATATATACATATATTATACATTTTATTTAAAAATTATAAATTTATATATAAGAAAACTCAGACATGCTGCATTTTTCCACAGTGTAATGGCACCATAGGTCAGCACAACGCACTACATTGCGGAGACTGGAATGGAGTGTAACTTTGTACACTCTCAATAAAGTTAGAAAAAAAAAAGTAAACAGTGTGATGCGCTGACACAGCACTTTGCCCCACTCCCTCATCGTCCTGCAAAACAGACACCAACCTGCAAGCAAAAACGCTGTGAACGGGCCTTGAAAGCCCTTATGCCGCGTACACACGGTCGGACTTTCCGGCAGGAAAAGTCCAACGGAATCTTTTCATCGGACATTCCGATCGTGTGTAGGCCTCATCGGACTTTTTTTTTGGAAAATTCTGACGGACCTAGAAATAGAACATGTTTTAAATCTTTCCGACAGAATCAATTCCTATCGGGAAAACCGCTCGTCTGTATGCTGTTCCGACGGACCAAAAACGACGCATGCTCTGAAGCAAGTGTAAGACGGAAGCTATTGGCTTCTCGCTATTGAACTTCCTTTTTCTAGTCCCGTCGTAAGTGTTGTATGTCACTGCGTTCTGGACGGTCGGACTTTGGTGTGATCGTGTGTAGGCAAGACAGTTTCAGCAGAACTCCGTCGGGAAAACCTTCAGAGTTTATTCTGATGGAAAAAACGGTTGTGTGTACGCGGCATTAGTTTCCGTGTTTACCTCAGCAGGACAATATGGCTGCTGGCAATTGTTTTCAATGTGCCCCGTTCACACTGCAACACCGGCGTGATGTATGGTGCGGAAAAAGACAGACATGCTACATTTCCTGCAGCACATTGGATGGCAACACAGCACAACAAGCTACAGTGTAGGGTTGCCACCTGTCCAGGATTCACCCAAGCAAGTCCAGGTTTGGAAACAATTATTCAGACAGGAATTGGCTCGTAACAGGGCCTGACAGGAGTGTGAGGGGGCACTATATGTGCCACATTACTATTCTCTTTGGAGTGCCCAAAGGTGTCCCAGGTCTGTTACAATCCTATAGGAGTATACTAAAAAGGAAAAAAAAAATTAATAAAAAATGTCTGTGCGCTTTAAAAGTGTTCGGGATTCAATTATTTGCAGTTCTTTTCATCCTTTCACAGCGCGGTATTTTCTGTTTGATTATAGGTCAGGATAACAAGCCGCTGCGCGCATCACGGCGATCACTGCTGCGGTGTGTCAGTCTGACACACCGCAACTCCGATCTCGGTAAAGAGTCTCTGACGGAGACTCTTTACCACGTGATCAGCTGTGTCCAATCACAGCTGATCACTATGTAAACAGGAAGAGCCGTTGATCGGCTTCTCCACAATCGCGTCTGTCAGATGAGAGTTGAGGAGAGACGATCGGTTGCTCTTCTGACAGGGGGGGGGGGGTCTGTGCTGATTGATTATCAGTGCAGCCCCCCCCTTTCCCCGCGGATGCCCACACTGGACCACCAGGGACACCACTAGGACCACCAGGGATGTCCACCACTAGTCACCACCAGGTATGCCACCCTAGACCCCCAGAGATGCCAATCAGTGCCCACAATGGATGCCAATCAGTGCCAAACAATAATGCCTGCCAATCAGTGATGCCCATCAGCACCATCCATTAGTGTACATCAGTGGCACCTATCAGTGCCCATCCATGCCACCTATCAGTGGTGCCTTTCAGTGCCTATCAGTGCCACCTATGTGTACACATCAGTGCTGCATATCAGTGCCACCTAACAGTGCCCATTAGTGATGCCTATCAGTGCCCCATCAGTGCCGCATATTAGTGCCCATCATCAGTGTCCATCAGTGCCACCTCATAGGTGCACATCAGTGCCACCTTATCAGTGCCCGTCAGTGCAGCCCCAATAGTGAAGGAGAAAACGTACTTATTTATAAAGTTTTGTAACAGAAACAAAAAAAAAACGTTTTTTCTTCAAAATTTTCGGTATTTTTTTTATTTGTTTAGCAGAAAATAAAAATAGCAGAGGTGATCAAATACCACCAAAAGAAAGCTCTATTTGTGGGAACAAAATGATAAAAATTTAGTTTGGGTACAGTGATGGATGACCGCGCAATTGTCATTCAAAGTGCGACAGTGCTGAAAGGTGAAAATTTGTCTGGGCAGGAAGGTGTATAAGTGCCCTGTATTGAATTGGTTAAATAAAGTTAGATTTTTTTTTTTTTTTTAATAAAACACCACTTGGCCAAACAGACACCAGCCCGCAGGCTAAAACTGAGACTTTTATAGCGCTGCAGTTGTAATCGGGCCCTATAGACCCTTAGTTTCCGTGTTTACCTCAGCAGGACAAAAATGGCTGCCAGGACGCGGGATTACATAGTGGCGAGCCGTGACTGAACTCAGGCCAGTTCTTTCTGCGGGTACAGGCAGACGAGTCCACGTGATGCCGTCACACATCAAGGGGCTCTGGCGCACGTTTCCAGGCTAAATTTGTATGCGAGGATTACATGATGTGGAAGAAATGAACGGTTTTCAGGCGAGAAGGAGAGTGAGGCCTGTGTGCTGATTTCTTCCAGATGGACTTCTGTACAGACAGGCCTGTGATCTCCCCCCTCCCTGTACTGAGCCCTCTCACAGCTATTCCAGCTCTGAGGTGACCGCAATATTGTCATGGCGCTTCCTTAAAGGGATTGTCCTCTCATTTTTATATTTCAGAAACCACGTAAAAAAAAAAAAAGGTTATCCCACCACAATAAATCCTATTAATGTCTTTTAATGTTTACAAATCCTTCTTTCTATGTATCATTTATCATGATTTATGTGTATGGGGGGGGGGGGGGGGGGCAGCCATATTTGTTTCTGGCTTGAAGCATTTTGGCTCATTACACAGAATCTCCTTCCTTCTCACAAGGCAAAGCCTAGGGTAAGATTATTTATAAAGTTTTTTCACACAACTTTCTCCCAGGATTCAAACATTTTTCCAGTTGAATTCAATTCCAAAAATATTTTCAAGTCCACTGAAAATTATAATTTTATATATAATAAATTATTATTATTATTTTTTTTTTTTTATTACAGGTGTAGCAGGGTCCCAGGCCTGAAGGTGATCTCCAGATTTAGGGACAGCCGACATCCTTCTATGTAGAGTGGGTTACAAGGCATGGTGGGTGTAATGCTGGACGCCAGACACTTCTTGAATGCAAAGAAATTTATTGTCTCTTGAACAGAACTGTGGGAGAGAGGGTTAGGCCTCTTTCACATGAACGATCCGTATGTCCGTTTTTCATCCTTCCGTTTTCGGATGAAAAACGGACATACATTCATCCCTATGGAGCGTCGGATGTCAGCGGTGACATGTCCGCTGACATTCGACCTGCTCCGATCCGAAAAGTGTAACGGAGGAAAAATCCGATCCCCCCATAGGGGAGAGCGGCGCTCTGACAGGTTCGCCGCTGCACAGCGTGCAGCGATGGACCTGTCATCTTCCTGCTCAGCGGGGATCGACGGAGCGATCCCCGCTGAGCAAGCGGGTGTTCATGGGGCGGATCATGACTGATCTGCCCCGTGTGAAAGAGCCCTTAGGGCCAGGACACCCTTTAGTAGTTGCAATGTTAATTGGCAGACTCCGAGACTTCTGTAGGTAGACAGCCACGCAGGGAAAGGCATCCAGATCTGCATGAGTAGGACCGCTGACTCCTATGGCAACAATCTTGTAACAGTTTCTAACAAAGGTTGCAATGAACTCCTTCACTTCTTCTACAACCTCCTATTGTAGAACTTCACTCAGCTGAGCTCCCAGTCTTTCATTAGACTAACAAATCCACTTGCCACTGGATCTCCTGAGCTCTTCCAATCTTCTCACTCAGTATCTTCCTCAAGCGTCACCCCCGTGTCCCTGCTGGGTCCCTAGATTGGCACTCACAGATACTCCTCAAGCGGCACCCCGCTGGCTTGCTTGGTCCCTGGCTTGGCACACAATAAAGCTCTGCAAGCGTCACCTCCACTGGCTGGGTCCCTGGCTTGGCACTTGCTGAAGTTTCCCAATTCTTCACCGTCCCCGGGTGGCGAGAATACTGCTCTGGTACTTGCTTCAGCTATTCACTGTGGTCCCAGGTAACAAGGTGGATAGTCCCTTAGTGTCGACAGCTTCCCCTCTACCTCCGACCACAACTGGTTCTCAGGCTGGCAGAAGCGTCACTTCTGGTTGGACTGCAAGCCGCAGTCCCAACCCTACACTGCTCTCTCTTGCTTCTGGATAGGCCATCAAACAGCCTAGCAGCCAGGTGTGCCTGGGATAGGCCTCAGGTTTTCAGCCAAGCAGCCCGGGGCAGCACAACACACGTCCACCCAGACAACCGTCCAGGTGGCACAGAACCCGATCACGTGACTCCACACAAATAAATAGGTTCTCCCAGTAGGCCAAGGGACTCAAGAAAATCCCTGCCCATTGGCTGCGACACCCCACTTATTCCTAATCTGTCCTTGCAATGCCCTTGTCTAATCTAATGCCACCTAATACATGGCCATCTAGCGACAGAAGAGAGAAGTGCAGCAATTCCAGAATTAGGGTGAAATCAATTGACCTCCTAGCAATTGGTCAAGGCAACTATCACTTGGCAGATACATTTACTAGCAACCCTTCCTAAACATCAGGGTGCTACACAGGTACTTATATAGCGCTGTCAATTTACACAGCACTTTATATATTTAAAAAAATCCATTATGATCCATTATAAAAAATGCACTTCCAGTGTTGCTGATATCATGTTTCAGCAGCTGACAGGGTAATGGGACTGAACCACTGAGAGCTCCCTCTAGTGGCTGATTGATAAATCTTTATATTTAAAAAGAGACCCTGTCACTGGATTCAAATAATGCAGGTAAAAGCACAAAACATTGTGTATTTTAAATCTTACTTGCAGCATTATTTCTCTCTCCAAAAATGATTTTTATTGACTTGAATACACACTCCTACTATCACTTGAGTTGTGAAATTTCAGCTTCTCAAGGCAAGAGAGCTAACCACTTGACCCCTTCCTGGCCACTCAACTTATATGTGCAGCAGCAAAGGGTGGGCTTTAATGCCTGCACACTGCACAAGTGTGTCACTGGGTGGCTGATTTGTATGTGCTGAGAGCGACCTTTGCTTCACAGGCCACAGTAAAATATAAAAGTCAATTCACATTCAGCAAGTGATGCCGCCACCGAATGCAACCTATTCAATTAAATGGGGCCAAGCCACAACCATTTTGCACCCATGTGTAATTCACACGGTTGCAGTGGCGCGGGTCAACATTTACAGAGTAAAAACAGGCGGTCAGGAGGTGACATATTGCCTCCTTATTGCCTGTCAAGCATCTCTGAAAAGCAATCCCCGGTAGAGGGCTGCCGCAGATAGGAATAAGCCATGTTTAGTAATGACAACCTACAAACAGAAACTTATACATAATTGCAGGCTTTTTATTCTTTGCCGAGACGGGGGGGGGGGGGTATACATGCGGAGGGTTTGGTGCGCCATGCGAGCACTCCAGAATGGTGGTGGGCAACTAACGTATAAGCAGGTGCAGTTAGCTAATCTGCCACTAGGTGGCTCTGTTCCAGAATAGCATATGGTTACTGAGAGATGCGTTAGTTATAGCCCTCCTGTAGTGATGTATTGGGTGAGTCAGGCCCCAGTTAGAAGCCAGGTTGGGAGGAGCCCTAGGGCAATTGGGGCATGGGAGCCAGAGACCCCACCATCAGGTAGATGTAGCCAGCAAGTGGAGGCCCTGGAAGCTAGGTTGGGAGAAGCCCTAGTGCAGCTGGGGCATGGGAGTCAGAGACCCTACCATTAAGCAGATGTAGCCAGCAAGTGGAGGCCCTGGACAAGGCTGGAGGCCGGGGAGAGGTAGACCTGCACCTTGTGCCCTGTAGACTTCCTAACCTCCATGGAGGTGGGGGCTATGGTGGGTTGCAAAAGGCCTTTTAGGCCAGGCCAAGCGTTCCCTGGAATGAGGCTATTTGCCTGGAGGGTCCCGGGAGAGGTGTACACATGGAGGAGATCCCATCTCAGTGAGTACTAATGGCCCCAGGTGGGGAGAGACTAAGGGAAGATGGCCTACTGACAGTGCTGCATGATGCTTTCACATGTGACTACTGTGGACCATCCATTAAATGTGATTGACGATATGCTGTCAAGTGACCCCCCATGGTATGTCGATGGTGTTTGTTTGCGCCATCTTCCAAATACTAGTAGTAGTGCAGCAACCCTATTTGTGTGTAGATATTCCTCCCTTTGGGGATATAAAGGTTAATAGTTGGGAATGTTGGGAGGAGGCCTCTGGTATTGAGTGGGGGCACAAGACGGCGGAGGGTTACTGCCTCAGCGGGTGGGCCACTGTTCTAGCAGGAGAGGAGCGGGGCAGGGACTTGTACTCTTGGTACCAAAAGCTAGCCATTCGTAAGTCCTTCTTACAACTGGACCACAGCCTCCCCTCTACGGGACCACAGCCTCCCTTCTACAGGGCAGCAAATTTCTGTGTGCTCTGACAACTGCTCCACATTCTGCCCAAAGCTGACGTGAAAGACACCACGCATCCCCAACTGCCCACCTACCTCCAACTGCTAGAAACCAAGCAAATGGCCACACATGTGCAGTGCACCCTCCTCCCCAACTATGGCTAGCCGGAGCAGGGGAGGGGGAAAATTGGTTTTTGCGTACACAGGGTAGAAGGCCCATTTATGTCATGGCATAAGGATGCAGTTCTGCTTCATTACCCTCAGCGCTGGACCAACCTGTCCCGGCACTGGGAAACCCAAAACTCTGAGGTGGGCAGGGACAGGCAATATGGCAACTAGTGGTGTATCCAAAGACCGACTACGCCCACCAGGCCCCACCTGCCGCTAAAATACCAATTTTGTCGGTACTGGCCCTTTAAATTTAAATCGTTCTTGACTGATGTGTACTTTAACTGTAACAAAAAAAAAAAATCTGAATTCTAAAAAGTTGATATTTTTTCCGAGTTCCCTTTCAGGTCACATAATAGGCGATGACCCGGCGGGGTTGTCACTGCTCTTTAATAATGAATAAGGATTTGTTTATTGCGGCGATCCATAGAGTAATGGGATCCGGGGTGTCTCGCGGTGTCGGGTTCCAGACACCTGTCTATTCAGGGTGTGTCAGCGCCAGTTTAAGGTTCGGTCACTCGATCGGCTTATACTTGGCACATGAAACACATCCAAATTCTTTCCTTTGTTACATTCTTTCCTTTGTTATATAATCGCGGTGCTGTCAGCTCGCACACAACTCTGCTTTCCTCCTTGATAAAAATCCTCCATTGACTATTTAGAGCTCCTCTAAATATTCATGAACTGGCACAAGACTGCATTTTTTTATCTAAAGCAGCGCAACTTTATTACCATTTTAAAGACATCCGATTCTGAAAATAGACTTCCTTTTGAGGCCTGTAATAGCTGGAAATAAATGTATTTTTATCACTGATTCGTCTACATGGGGCATCCGGCTGGCGTATATGTTCCAAACTGCGCTCGGGCACTCCGAATGTGCGCTGCGCTCCCAGACACAGATGCCTAGGCAAGGCTCGATCGTTCATTAATACTAGGAATGAGCAGAACTGACTGAATTTAAGTGAGGGTCGGCAGAATTCAGCACAATTGTGCCCATTTGGAAACATGCACTAGAGTCAATAATGAAGGTGCTTGGGTTTTAATTGTACCCCTTCCCCCTTCAGACACCAATGATGGGGCACTATTCCTCCCACTGACATCACAGATAGAATATCATTCCCCCAACTGCAGTATTTCTCCTATTGACAAACACCGTGGGGCACGATTCCTTCCAATGACACCAATGATGGGGTACTATTTCTCCCATGAAACCAATAATGGGGCACTATTCCTTCCACTGACCCCAATAATCAAGCACTAGTCCTCCTGTTGACATCAAATATGGGGCATAATTCCACCCAAATGATACCAACAATTGGGCAACGTTCTTACTGCTGACACTAATGATGGGGAATTGTTCCTCCCAATGACACCAAAGATGGGGCACCATTCCTCCCATCGATATAAAGGATTGAGCACTATTCTTCCCACTGACACCAAAGATGGGGCTTCTATTCTTTTTTACTGAAACCAACAATGGGGCACTATTATGACTTTTGTACTATATACTATTATTACTATTATGACACCAATGATGGGGCACTATTTCTCCCACTGACACCAATGATGGGGCCCTATTTCTTACACTGACACCAATAATGGGGCACTATTCCTCTCACTGACACCAATGATGGGGTATAATTCCCCCCATGAATATAAAGGAGTGATCACTATTCTTCCCACTGACAACAAAGATAGGGCTTCTATTTTTTTCACTGAAACCAACGATGAGGCATTATCCTTTCCATTACACCAATGATGGGGCACTATTCCTCCCAATGATGGGGTGTTATTCCTCCCATGAATATAAAGGATTGAGCACTATTCTTCCCACTGACACCAAAGATAAGGCTTCTATTCTTTTCACTGAAACCATCGATGAGGCACTATCCCTTCCATTGCACCCATGATGGGGCACTATTCCTGCCACTGAGACCAATAATAGGGCACTATTCCTCCCACAGACACCAATGATGGGGCACCATTCCTGCCACTGATACCAATGATGGGGCACTATTCCTCCCACTGACACCAATGATGGGGCACTATTCCTCTCATTGACACCAATGATGGGGCACTATTCCTCTCATTGACACCAATAATGGGACACTATCCCTCAAACTGACACCAATGATTGGGCACTATTCCTCCCACTAATACCAAACGTTGGGGCACTAGTCCTCCAATGAATACCGTTCCTGGGGCACTATTCCTATTACTACTAACCCCAGGCTGTATGACATTTATTTACTCACACTGACCACCAAACCCAAGATACTGTATTGTCTTCTCCCACTGATGCCAGGTCATTTTCTACTCCCACTGACCACAGTCCAGCCCCCCTAAAGTCTGAAGGCCAGAAAACCGGCCTTTTGTTTAGAAAGTTTGGAGACCCCAGTTCTAGATCACTAATGTCACAGGGAACGAAAGCAAGGGTAAATCCAAAATTTTGAGCTGCCACCAGAACAGGAATAGAGGGGAAATCTTCCAGTGGGGACACCATTTGTTCCAATGACGGCTGTCTAAGTGGGGATTTAACTCACTTTGGAAAATTCATAGCTGGGAACTTACTGAATATTGACAAAGTAATGCAGTCTCTCAATATAATTTCCTTCTATGCTTGAGGAAGAATAATAGTCCATTATTAGGAATCACTTCCCCACAGTGTGTAAACTGAGAACTGAAAGGGCTCATGCACACAGCCCCAAGGTGAGTGTACAGAACCTGCATAAAATCATCTGCTTTCTACAGCTGCCGCATAGAACTGCCCATAAAAAGCATATACGGCTGTATGCGAGCATATGGCGGTATTTGCATACACTTGCATGCACGAACGTAAACCCTGGTTGCAGACATCGATCTGACAAAAAAGAAAAAAGCCCTTTCCCCTGAGATCTTGCAATATACAGCGGAACTGTCCCAGTAGGGCACTGGTGGTGTAGCCTTCCCAGGGGGCATCTGTGAGGCCCCCCGCTATGTCACCAATGTTGTAGAGGTGCATGCACTCGGAATTTTTACTGTATTGGGGAAAGGTCCACTTTAATGACAATAGGTTGGGCTTTATCTAAAATATTTATACTGTTGCAAAAGTGTCATTGCCTGGAAGATGGCCACAGTGGGTCTTATTTAAAAAAAAAATCTGATGGAATAAATGTAAAACTGATGTACAATATCTAAACCTTCGAGATCTCTAAATAAGGGTCCCCAGTTCTGCACATGCCATGATTCAAGAGGCAAACTGCTCAAGCTGGAATTTACATAAGATTGGATTGCCTGCTTGTTCTGGGAATATTGTGAAGAGTCAGGAATTTAAAGTTCCACTCAAAGTTCTCGTAAATGACCAGCTCACACTAATGTCAGAGAGCAAACTCAGCATTTTGCCGATTTCCTATTAACTAAAGGACTTGTCACACCTAGCTGATCTTCTGCAATACAAACACGTTTTACTGCATGCATGCATCTATACCATTCCTACGTGCTCTACACAAACTCTACACAAATGGTGTCTTTGGTAGGCTTTGAACCCAAGTCCCAGTGCTGCAAGAGCATTAACCACTAAAAAGGTCAGTCCACCCAAAACCCACCCAAAACCCATACTTTATTGTTTAGTGGGTGCCGTATAGTAGGGATGAACTTGGGTTTGCTCCAAACCCAAAGGTTAGCTGTCATTGCTGGGCCAATGAGCTGTGGGCGAGAGGTTCCATGCCCTGCTGCTGACATACACAACATCAACCTTATTTGGACACATAGCCACATTGGATCAACATCACTGACCTAATAAGACCCTATGTTCAGCTCATTGGCCCAACAATGACAGCTAACCTCTGGGTTTGGGCCAAACCCAAGCCCATCCCCTACTGGAGAGTTACTCCCCTTGCAGCCTCATCTATCTTCTGGGGAGATCTCTTGAGTTTCCAGGTCAACACATCTGTTGCGTCAATTATGTGAGGCTCACACCATCCCTTATGGATCTTGTTTTTATTTTATACAATGGAGAATGTAACAGGAGGAGCTGGAACACATTTAAAGTAATGCAAGGGCGTCCAAAACTCCCAGGTGGCCAGGAACGGAGTCAGGAATTATGGCCAGGAGCATCGGAAACATGGAGCATCCGAGACATGCAGTATAAGTAGCCAGGGGCTAGCTCACTTCACCAAAAGCCACCTATACTTGTTTTCTTTCCTTCAAAGAAAAGAGGAGGGTCAGCTTCCAGATTTTTGGAAGTGGGTTAGTATCGCCTCTTAGGTAAACCTTACGCTACCTGATTGTCCAATCAGGAACACCATATCACACCATATATTGTGACCCTTACATGCAGAAAAAGTGACCACATGGGTTATCAGACCAGGGGGAAGAGACAAACGTCTCCAATGACATCTTATAAAAGCCTGGTCCTTTCCTTGAGAATCTAGAGCAGTTGGTTGACCATGTCATTTCTGCACTCCAATCTTCATTTCTGCACTCCAATCTACTGCACGTTTTTTTTTTTGTTTTGTTTTTTTAGAGCAAGTCTACAGGTGATCATCACTAAATCCAGATGGTTGTCCAAGATATTGATCTGTTAGCACTTGCAAATACAATTGGACAGGTTGGAAAACCTTATCCAATCACCAGCGTTAGATGTCACCATTTACGTCCTTTCTCTTCACTCCACAGCATAGACCTAGATGTCACCATTGACATCCTTTATCAGCATAGACCTAGATGTTGCCATTTATCTCCTTTCTCCTCATTCCACAGCCTAGACCTAGATATCACCATGGACATTCTTTCTCCTCATTTTACAGCATAGACCTAGATGTCACCATTAACCTCCTTTATCCTCATTCCACACCATATACCTAGATGTCACCATGGACCTTTTTTCTCCTCAATCCACAGCATAGACCTAAATACTTATCTCATCTGAGTACTTATGCTTAAACACAAAACTAGACTGAAAGGCATCTTCAGAGATTCGCATCTTGCCCATTCCTTCGACCTTGCCCATCTAATTCATCTGCTCAGACCGAGTGAAAACAAAGGCCTCTTTATGTGCCTCATTGTTCTCACCTCCGCAGTCCTTTAACCAGGAAGCCAATCACTTTCCCTGGTCTACAGATAGCCACTAGACCGGGACAGTCTACAAATCTCCAAAACACAGTCATTAAACAGGCAACATAAGAAAGAAAAAATGTGACGACCACATGAAAAGGACTTTAAATATCACAACACTAATCTTGCATAGTTACGCGATTAGTTGAGTTGAAAGAATACACATGTTCTTTGAGTTCCACCAAAAAACAAAACTAATTCATAAAAATTAAAAAAAGGCTTCTGCATTCTGAGAATCTGAACTTGCAGTTGATTTAGGGGAAGGCAAAAGTAAAAAAATAGAAAATTTAAGCCCATTCACACTAAAAGGCTCATGAAAAAATAGGTTCTTCATGACTTTTTTTAGTCCGTGGTAACAAAATGCACAGAGCATATGTATCTGGATGTGCATTGGGTTGCAATTAACTTTGCATTGCAACAACAAAAACTGCTCATCCACAGTGAGCTACTGTGCATTGCATTAACACACGTTCTAACACAAGTAATAGGTCATGTTATAGTGGGAACAAGCCTTTAATCTGTCCTCATATGTGAGGTCCTCCATAACCCTTATTAATTTAGTTGTCCTTCTCTATGCTCTATCCAGTTCCAGTTTCCTTTTTGCGACCTGGAGGCCAAAAGTGAATGGCATATTAAACCAATTCCCATTAGCCATCGGCATATACTGTAAGTGACTGCACTGTCACTAACAGCTTCGGATCAGAGTGGCGATCGGGAGGCAATAGAATGGGCACCCAATCACATCATCACCCAATCACAGTGATCACACAATTGATTGCCCTCTCTGAAGGCAAAATGTGCACCACTGTTTCTGGGCCCCAACACGGATGCAACACAAATAGTTGGTATCTACATGTCGTTTAGATATCCACTAACATTTACCACCAAAGGAAAGCACTACTTGTCCTAGCAAGGTATAATTCACCTGGATACATTTTGGGGTCTATTTAGATTTAGATTCCCTTCACTGTATAAGTAATCCAAGCAGTTATACAGCCGCTGGATTACTTTTACAGGTGGTGGAAGTGGGTCCCACACCTCTCCTGCCTTTGCCTTTATCAGGCTCTCTTGAGTGACTGGTAAGGATGCAACCAGCAGCGGCATCTGGTTCCTGGGACACAGTGAGAGGAACTAATGTTGTTCCTCCCACTGTGTGACATCAGAAACCGGAAGCGACAAAGATTTTCTCACTTCCGGTTTAGGTTTGTTGTTTATAAATGGTTAGTGGCTTGTAAAAGCATCTGATTAAACCATCAGTTTGATCAGATGCTTTTCGAGAGCAGATGAGAGATCTGGGCTCTAATAGACTCCAGATCTCTCCATAAGGAGGACCTGTCACAGCCCATGCTATTGCAGGGGATATTGCTCATCACTTGAGATGGCCGTAAAAGTGATTAAAAAAAATTAAAGAGACAGCATAAAAAACGTAAATAGAATCAATAATGCATTTTTGTAAAAGCACCTCCATCCCCCCCGTGGTTGTGCGCAAATTTGAATGCGTGCGTCAGTCTTGCACGCATATGTAAACAGCAATTGCACCACACGTGTAAAGGTATGACCTCGAATGTCAGAGTGAGAGCAGCAGTTCTAGCTGTAGACCTCCTGTGTCCTGTGTCACTCTAAACTGGTAACCTGTAAAGGCTTTTAAAGCGTCACCTATGGAGATTTTTAGGTACCGAAGATTGGTGCCGTTCCACGGCCGTGCGTAATTTAAAGAGTGACATGTTTGGTATCTATTTACTCAACATAACATCATCTTTTATATTTTACCCAAAAATTGGGTTATATATTGTGTTTTTGTGCATTAAAGTGGGAGTAAACTCCCTTGTATGATTTTCTCCTATAGGTAAGCCTATAAGCTACCTAGCCTAGGCTTACCTAGAAGTATAGTAAATATCTCCTAAACGTGCACCATTTAGGAAATATTTACTCTAGATGCAGTCGGTGATGTCACCGGCGCAATCGCTCTGAAGGAATGGCATACCCATCCCATTCCTTCAAAGCCTTGTCATAAACATCAAAAAGGCGGTTGGAAGCCTGATCCCCAGTCAGGCGACCAAAAATGGGGCATATTGGACTATTACGGTACAGTAATTAAGGGTAACCATAAGAGCAAGTAACAGCAGTAATAAAAATTATAATTCATTTATTGATGCAACGGACAGGACATGGTAATACAAGAACATTTAATAAAAGTACAGGCATATCACCAATGGATTCGATAGTATACAGTACAGCACAAAATCTCAGATATCATATTCCTCGACTAGTTTCGCGGACACAATCCGCTTCATCAGGAGGTTATCTGGAGATAAGTTTTTCTGACTAAACAGTCTGAACCTGACAATTAAAAATATACAAGATTTATAAAGATACATTATCATACAATTATTATTCCAGCATCAAATTATACAAATAGGTAATGAAAATAGGGGAGGGGGAGGGGGGAGAGAGCGAATCTGCTTACCCAGGTCCCAGCAGACCCCAGGCGCAAGGCCCCAACACCAACGAATGATCTCCCACGGCAGCCTGGGGGAGCTAACAAGATAACAGGATAGTAAGGATAAGTGTATATCGGAATTAAGGTAACCCAGGTTGCCATATACAAAAGGAGGTGATATATCAATTGGTGAGTATAGAGAGGGGGTGATGACAAGGGGGGTTGGGTGAAATTGTGGAGGATATCAATAATTGAAAGCGTATTATGTAAGGCATAAAAGATTACAGGGTGACCAACCAAATAGGAAAAGGCAATGGTAAACGAGGCATAAGGTGTTATATGGGTGGAAGGGTAAACAAGGGAGGAAATGGGGCCGTGGAAGGGAGGGGAGTGGGGGTGGAGAGGGGGATAGGGGAGTGGGGAGGAAGGGTAGTGGGGGATTGGAAGGGAGTGGGGGGGGGAGGGGAAAGGGAAGGAAAGAGGAAGAGGGGGGAAAGGAGAGGAGGCGGGGGAAAAAGAATGAAAGGGTGGAGGGGGATAGGGAGAGAAAGGGGGAAAAAAAAAGAAAAGGGGGGGGGAAAAGGGGGGGGGAAAGAGGGGGAGGGAAGGCAGAGGGTGGGATGGAAGGTAAGAGGGGGGGGAGGGGAGAGTGAGGAGGGGGGGGATGCAACAATGTGAACATATGGGTGAATAGGGGGCAAAAAGTACCTGATAATAGTCAAAGCATGGAAGGGTTCCCGAAGGGGACATCCTGCCAGGGACTGGTTCCATAATAAGGTATAATAAGGTATTATTATGGAACCAGTCCCTGGCAGGGTGTCCCCTTCGGGAACCCTTCCATGCTTTGACTATTATCAGGTACTTTTTGCCCCTATTCACCCATATGTTCACATTGTTGCATCCCCCCCCCTCCTCACTCTCCTCCCCTCCCCCCCTCTTACCTTCCATCCCACCCCTCTGCCTTCCCTCCCCCTCTTTCCCCCCCTTCCCCCCCCCCTTTTCTTTTTTTTTCCCCCTTTCTCTCCCTATCCCCCTCCACCCTTTCATTCTTTTTCCCCCGCCTCCTCTCCTTTCCCCCCTCTTCCTCTTTCCTTCCCTTTCCCCTCCCCCCCCCCCCTACTCCCTTCCAATCCCCCACTACCCTTCCTCCCCACTCCCCTATCCCCCTCTCCACCCCCACTCCCCTCCCTTCCACGGCCCCATTTCCTCCCTTGTTTACCCTTCCACCCATATAACACCTTATGCCTCGTTTACCATTGCCTTTTCCTATTTGGTTGGTCACCCTGTAATCTTTTATGCCTTACATAATACGCTTTCAATTATTGATATCCTCCACAATTTCACCCAACCCCCCTTGTCATCACCCCCTCTCTATACTCACCAATTGATATATCACCTCCTTTTGTATATGGCAACCTGGGTTACCTTAATTCCGATATACACTTATCCTTACTATCCTGTTATCTTGTTAGCTCCCCCAGGCTGCCGTGGGAGATCATTCGTTGGTGTTGGGGCCTTGCGCCTGGGGTCTGCTGGGACCTGGGTAAGCAGATTCGCTCTCTCCCCCCTCCCCCTCCCCTATTTTCATTACCTATTTGTATAATTTGATGCTGGAATAATAATTGTATGATAATGTATCTTTATAAATCTTGTATATTTTTAATTGTCAGGTTCAGACTGTTTAGTCAGAAAAACTTATCTCCAGATAACCTCCTGATGAAGCGGATTGTGTCCGCGAAACTAGTCGAGGAATATGATATCTGAGATTTTGTGCTGTACTGTATACTATCGAATCCATTGGTGATATGCCTGTACTTTTATTAAATGTTCTTGTATTACCATGTCCTGTCCGTTGCATCAATAAATGAATTATAATTTTTATTACTGCTGTTACTTGCTCTTATGGTTACCCTTAATTACTGTACCGTAATAGTCCAATATGCCCCATTTTTGGTCGCCTGACTGGGGATCAGGCTTCCAACCGCCTTTTTGATATTGATTTCTGGATGATGGTACATATGCACCTTTGCTACCTTTATATTTTACTTTAGAGAGGCCTTTGCCCTAATTGTATACATTGGGTGGATAACACACCCGTCTTTTTGTCGAGTGGGACACCTGGGTAGGCTGTCTTAGTGGAAGGGCCACCAATGCCCCCCACCATGCGGACCCCATCTGTTCCACCCCTCAATTTTAATCAACCCCCACTGACACACAATTTTGTGTGTTGTTGGGGGGGCCTCTAGCATACGCAATTTTACCCCTTGATATTACTTTATGGCTAATTTTTAGCCCCGATGCAACCCTCCGAGACAGATGCCCAATAGGTCGGCCAGACACCCTTACCCTGGCTACCCGCCCTCTATCCACATGTTTTTACCCAATCATGTGGCATTGTCCTTGGCCCTCCTTAACTTATATGCATATCATGCAATTAGGTGTTATGGGTTTATGTCTCTGTGGGATTACTGCACCGGTATCTAGGGTATTACCATCCCTAGTTCACCTGAATAAAGCCTTTCAGTTTTTTCCAATTTTGTTTCTACCTTTATTATGCTTTATCAACCCTATATTGTTGTTTTCACAATTTGTTCTACTGAGACCTCTGCTTCCCCAGTCCTGGTCCTGGCTTCTAGCGCCGGCGCGGGCCCCTCCCCCTGTGTTCTCCCGCGGCGGCCTGGTGAGGTCCCTGGTGGAGGGATCGGCCTCCTACACGGGACCGCCCCCTCCTCTTGCACCGGCCTTGGCTGGGACGGTGTCCCCTTGGCCTTGCGGCCGGTGCGCATGCGTGCGCGCGCGATCTTTTCGCGCGCGCGCCGTGTGGAACCTCTGACCCTGTGACGTCATGCGCTGGCGTCCCATTGACGTACGGCGCAGCGTCGCAGGGTTGGGAGCTATTTATAGCGGGCTATGCCTGCTAGCCGGACGGTTCGGTCTGCTGCCCTTGGGTGCCTTTACCTCAACCAGCCTAGTACAAGTTTATGGTAAGTACCCACCCACCCTTCTACCTAAGTCCCATACCCCTGGGCACCAACATCATGTATCTCTAAACTACTGTATTTTACCTTGCAGCTGGCCTAGGCTTAGGTTTACATGCCTTGGTTTGTGTTTGCCCATCGCTTGCAGTCCTCATTATTACCCTCTTTTTTACCTTATTATGGAACCAGTCCCTGGCAGGGTGTCCCCTTCGGGAACCCTTCCATGCTTTGACTATTATCAGGTACTTTTTGACCCCTATTCACCCATATGTTCACATTGTTGCATCCCCCCCCCTCCTCACTCTCCCCCTCCCCCCCTCTTACCTTCCATCCCACCCTCTGCCTTCCCTCCCCCTCTTCCCCCCCCCCCCCTTCCCCCCCCCCTTTTCTTTTTTTTCCCCCTTTCTCTCCCTATCCCCCCTCCACCCTTTCATTCTTTTTCCCCCGCCTCCTCTCCTTTCCCCCCTCTTCCTCTTTCCTTCCCTTTCCCCCTCCCCCCCCCTACTCCCTTCCAATCCCCCACTACCCTTCCTCCCCACTCCCCTATCCCCCTCTCCACCCCCACTCCCCTCCCTTCCACGGCCCCATTTCCTCCCTTGTTTACCCTTCCACCCATATAACACCTTATGCCTCGTTTACCATTGCCTTTTCCTATTTGGTTGGTCACCCTGTAATCTTTTATGCCTTACATAATACGCTTTCAATTATTGATATCCTCCACAATTTCACCCAACCCCCCTTGTCATCACCCCCTCTCTATACTCACCAATTGATATATCACCTCCTTTTGTATATGGCAACCTGGGTTACCTTAATTCCGATATACACTTATCCTTACTATCCTGTTATCTTGTTAGCTCCCCCAGGCTGCCGTGGGAGATCATTCGTTGGTGTTGGGGCCTTGCGCCTGGGGTCTGCTGGGACCTGGGTAAGCAGATTCGCTCTCTCCCCCCTCCCCCTCCCCTATTTTCATTACCTATTTGTATAATTTGATGCTGGAATAATAATTGTATGATAATGTATCTTTATAAATCTTTATATTTTTAATTGTCAGGTTCAGACTGTTTAGTCAGAAAAACTTATCTCCAGATAACCTCCTGATGAAGCGGATTGTGTCCGCGAAACTAGTCGAGGAATATGATATCTGAGATTTTGTGCTGTACTGTATACTATCGAATCCATTGGTGATATGCCTGTACTTTTATTAAATGTTCTTGTATTACCATGTCCTGTCCGTTGCATCAATAAATGAATTATAATTTTTATTACTGCTGTTACTTGCTCTTATGGTTACCCTTAATTACTGTACCGTAATAGTCCAATATGCCCCATTTTTGGTCGCCTGACTGGGGATCAGGCTTCCAACCGCCTTTTTGATATTGATTTCTGGATGATGGTACATATGCACCTTTGCTACCTTTATATTTTACTTTAGAGAGGCCTTTGCCCCCCCTTGTCATAAACAGCGACTCCTGCGTGGGAGTGACGTCATCGCCGGTTTGGCTATTCATATCGCCGAAGCCCGCGAACCCGGAAGGAAGACCGGGTGAAGAAGGCAGCGCCTTCAGCGGTGACTGTCTGCCGCTGCAGGGCTTCGTTTTCAGGTAAGTCTGTCATAAAATGATAGCATGCGATGCATACTAGCACATTATGATTAAACCTCCCAGGGCTTTTTTTTTTTTTTTTTATGCAGTGTACTACCGCTTTCAAACTCAAATGTATTTGTTTAAAAAAAATTGCATTTGAAAAATCGCAGCACAAATATCGTGTAATATAAAAATAAGTAAGTAACACCCACCATTTTATTCTGTAGGGCCCCTGTTTAAAAAAATGTATAATGTTTTATGGGTTGTTTTCTAGCAAAAAAAAAAGTTATGTTGTTTACATATAGGAGAGGAATTTCAGAAATGGCCCAGATCAGAAGTGGTTAAGGGGGGGTAAAAACCAGGGCTCAACCACCTACTTCTGACTGCCCCAGGCTACCCACGTGAATGCCCTAATTGTGAATGTGGTTTTCGTTCGGAAAGAGTTGCACCTATTGCAATGAACTATGTGTACTACGCCTAGGATTTTATTCAAATGGCAGGTCTGGCAGAAAGTTTAAGGGAATTTTGAACTAAATTAATTAACTCAACAATAGTTTGGACGAAAAACTTTTTTAACTTTCCGTACGAACGTTGGAATTAAAATCTAACCACGTACGGCCAGCTTGAAGCGTCTTGTAATAAGCCTCTATTGCAGACAATACATAATACATCTATTTTGCAATAAAAATCCTTCCTGATCGCAAGTTTTTTTTTTGTTTTTTTTTAGCTTAGGGCTAAGTTCCATTTTAAGCGATGGAAAGCACAGAAAGTTCCCCTTTAAGAGTTTGGAGCGCATAGTTACAGTGTCAGTTTCACTATGGCAATGAGACTGAAAAGCAGACGCAGGGGAGGGAGGCTGTAACCTCCCCCCCCCCTTTTCTATCAACGGGAATCCCAGCAACACAACACTCGCCACTGCCTGCTGTAGGCTTCTCACTGCTGTTTGGGGTGACTAACTGTCCCCAGCCCCTTCCCAGGACTATTCTCCTCCGCACAGCAGCAGAACAAAGTCCTCTTTATACTGTCACCATGGAAGCTGCAACAGCAGAGAGAGGCTGACTCTGCCTGTTTATACAGCTCTGTCCTGCCTACAGATCTCCAAAGCTGGCACCATGCTGCCCAGACCCAAGACCACCTTCACCCTCAAGCAGGACCCCCGAGAGATCATGGTAAGTCCCTTCCTTATATATATCTCTTCGTTGGTTTGTGACCTGGGACAGTTTGTGTAAGGGCTCACCGAGCGGAAAGAGAAGCTCTATTATGTAAAAGAGCTGCTGATCACATTCCGAAATAAATTGGAGGCAACCCCCCCCCCCTCCTCCTCTACCGTAGCAGCTGCCCCTCTTTCGGGTCCGCTGTGTAGAGATGCCTAACAAAATCTACTGCTCACTGTACGCCTATGTTATTCTTAGCTCTAAGTTCAAGTCCGTCTAGTAAAAGATTGTGTTGCTTGTCTGCAAACTTTGGGGGCTCCTTCACACCACTTGCATTGGTGTTGGCCTGGGCGGTCCCAACGCAGGACAAGGTGGTTAGCGCAGTCCCAAAACAAGACAAGGTGCCCAGATCAGTCATAAGACAAGGCAACGTTAAGGTGTCCAGAGCAGTCCCAATGTAAGACAAGGCACTTGGCACAGTCTTAACACAAGACGAGGCAAGGACAAGGTGCCCAGCACAGTCCTAACATACGACAAGGCGCCCGATGCAGTCCTAATTTGAGACAAGGCAAACACAAGGTGACCAGTGCAATGCCAATGTAGAACAAGGCATAGACAAGGTGCCCAGAGCTGTCCCAGCATAGGACAAGGTGCCCAGCACAATCCCAATGTAAGATAAGTCGCCCAGTGCAGTCCCAATGTAAGGAAAGGTAAGGCAAACACAAGGTGCCCAGTGCAGTCCCAGTGTAGGACAAGATGCCCAGCGCAGTCCCAGGGTAAGAAAAGGTGCCCAGCGCAGTCCTAACGTAAGACAAGGTGCCCAGTGTAGTCCCAATGTAAAACAAGGCATAGACAAGGTGCCCAGTGTAGTCCCAATGTAAAACAAGGCATAGACAAGGTGCCCAGTGTAGTCCCAATGTAAAACAAGGCATAGACAAGGTGCCCAGAGCAGTCCCAGCTTAGGACAAAGTGCCCAGTACAATCCCAATGTACGATAAGGCGCCCACTGCCGTCTCAACACAAGACAAGGTGCCCAACGTAGTCCCAATATATAAGGGGCATAAACAAGATGGCCAACGCAGTTCCAGTGTAGGACAAAGCGCCCATCGCAGTCCCAGTGGGAGACAAGGCGCCCGGCGCAATCCCAGTATAATTTGGAGTGCCCAGTGCAATCCCAACGTAGCGCAAAACTGGGGAGCCATTAACAATAAATTGCAAGAAATGCAACAAGTGTTTTCGCGTGTGTTCATGGAATGCTTAGATGTAAATGGAGCTTTAAGGAGATTGTACAGAGATTGTACTGTTAGTACCATGTATGGTGAGCCTTAAAGTTATACCATTTCCCATAGGGATTGGTCAAATGTTTGAGCTGGGTTGTGACGCTCGGTCACATGCATTGCAGAGTGTTGGCTGCACTTCCAGATTTACTTGAATTGGTTTTGCCACCTGAACAACCCCCATTCGCTGTCATTGCAGCTTAAGAATGAAGGGGGCAGTTGGGGGCGCTAAAACCACATGTTTTTAATGCCCCCCAACAACACGTCTAAATTTAGCCTTAGGACATACTAGTGTGTATAAAATGTATCTAAATGTCCAAACCTTTTATATTTTAGCTATAGATAGAGTGTGGAAGGTCTAGAACCCCTGTCAGGATTTTACTGCAATCAAAGTATGCACATATATGACTACAGGGTACAGATCTATCAGTATATTATAATTTTAGCAAACAACAGTGGAGACTAAAACCAGCCATAGTTGGTTCAAATCTCAGCCGGTTCAGCAGGGACTGGCCAAAATTTGAACCATGAATGATCAGGCTGAATGCACCCAAGTTGATCCATCAATCGACTTGGGTGCAACCAGCCTGTCAGATTTTTCATGCAATTACTGCCAGCAGGTATGCCGTTGGCAATAATCTTAGTGTTCTCCCGGCAGGGGAGTGTTTTGATAGGGGAATCGAGCGATTTGCAGAAAAGAAAATCGCACCATCTATGGCCAGCTTTAGGCCCTAATCACATGGCTGTAAACATGTTACCGATGTTATTACATGTGTTTTCTATGAGAGAAGTTCCAGCAAATTGATCAGTAAAATACTTATGCATAGATGCATTCAAACGTGTAACGATGCATATGCACATGTACAGGCAGTCATCAGAAATCTTGGGGCCCTTTACACAGCTTTAGGCCTGGGCCCCCGGGCCTGACCCCCTTACATCAGAGTTTACCCCTTTTATTAGGGTTTCCAAGGTCCCTCCCCCTTACACCACTGTCCCCAGGTTCCCCACTCCTTTCATTAATGTCCCCAGAGTTCCCTCTCCTTAGATCGGGGTCCCCAGAGTCCCCTCTCCTTAGATCGGGGTCCCCAGAGTTCCCTCTCCTTAGATCGGGGTCCCCAGAGTCCCCTCTCCTTAGATCGGGGTCCCCAGAGTTCCCTCTCCTTAGATCGGGGTCCCCAGAGTTCCCTCTCCTTAGATCGGGGTCCCCAGAGTTCCCTCTCCTTAGATCGGGGTCCCCAGAATTCCCTCTCCTTAGATGAGGATCCCCAGAGTTCCCTCTCCTTAGATCGGGGTCCCCAGAGTTCGCACCTTACATCAGAGACCCCACTTTCATTAGGGTCCTCAAAGTCTCCCCTTACATTAGGATCCCAAAGTCCCCCCTTACATCAGAGTCCCTAAACCCAACCTTACATCAGGGTCCCTAAAGAAACCTCACATCAGGGTCTCCAAATCCCCTTGTATAAAAGGGTCCCTAGCATCCATTACCTTTCAATAGTGTCCCCAGTGTTAGAAGGGAAGACCAAAATGGGGTAAGGACAGTGGAGAGGTTTAAGAGAATAGTTGGGGTAGGGGAAGGGGAGGAGGGAGTATTGTGAAGACCCCAGCTTACATCAGAATCCGTTCCTTCTCATTGCAGCACTCAACTACAGGACAGGTGGAAGCTGAAAGGCTGGACACTTGGACCAAATAGGTTTGGAGGAGAAACAGCGGGCGGTGGAAGCTGTCAGCCACCATACATTTAGGGACAGCTCTGATTGCTGCACAGCCTGTGCTGTTGCTGAGCGGCGCGGCTGTGGCATCAGGGGCGCTGACTGGGCAGGGCGCTCGAAGGGGAGGGGGGTTTGGACCCAGCAACAACTGCTTGGCTGGAACCCGGGCCCCTTGGGACACCTGGGCCCCCTACATGTGTATGGGCTGTTCCCCTCTGATGGTGGCCCTGTGTACTTTACATAATTAGTTTTTTTTTATACCTTATTTTTCCCCTTTGTTGTGACTTAATTTATGCGCTTATAAACGTATGCGTAAAGTGTACAGATTTTTGCATTCTGTGTTACTGGCCTGAAAGCAGCTCATGTTTACGCACCTGTGTAATTGGCTCCAATGAAAACAATGGAGCTGCGTTCAGATCTGTAATTGAAAAACACTTGTATATGCGAATGTGTGAATGAGGCCTTTTTTTCTGAAATTATATTATACTGATAGATCCGCTTACGCATATAATGTAAGCATGCGCGTCTTTACGCGTTTTAACGCATCTATATGCAAGTATTTTACTGATCATTACATAGGGAACTTTTCTCCTACAAAACACATGTATTAACATTGGTAACATTCTTACAGCCCTGTGAATGTGGCCTGACACCTTCATAAATCCTATTTGTAGGGAGCAATTTTTGTAATTATTCCCTAAATAAATAAAATAAAGATCTTGTTGTCTGCAAATCATAAACAACTGCATTTTTAAAAATAAATTTTGCTTTTTTTCATCCTTTGTTATACCCCAGTGCTGCTGGGAAGACAGGAGGGAGACCAGTGAATTTCCATTTGCTGATCTCCCCTAACCAGTAAGAACCCAGAAACAACATGTATTACATCACTTCCGGGTCGGCTGTGCACTTCTTTAGCTTCTATGGAGGGCAGGTGAGACATCAGGGGTCCTGATGTCTTAATAAAGAGAACCAGTCACAACAAAATTGTCTCACATAGGGGAGTTTTGGTGCCCTATGTGATATAAAGATTCAGTGAGGAAAAAAAAGTGTAAAAAATTTTGAGGAGAGAGAGAGAGGAGGAAAGGAGAAGGAGGAAGAGAGAGATGGAGAGAGAGGAAGAAAGGAGAAAAAAAGAAAGAACAGAGAGAGAGCGGAAGAGAGAGAGGAAAAAGAAGAGAAAGGAAGAGAGAGAGGAGGAAAGGAGAGAGAGAGAAAGAGAGAAGGGGAGAATGAAAGGAGAGAGAGGAAGGCAAAGAGATGGAGAGGGGGGAAGAGAGAGAGATGGAGAGACAGGAAGAAAGAGGAGAAAGGAAGAGAGAGAGAGAGAGAGAGAGGAAGAAAGGAGAGAGAGAGAGAGAGAGAGAGAGAGAGAGAGAGAGAGAGAGAGAAGAAGAAGAAAGAGAGATGAAGGGGGGAAGGAAGAGAGAGAGAGAGAGGAAGACAGAGGGGAAGAATGGAGAGAGAGGCAGAGAGAGAGAGAGGGGGGGGGAAGAGAGAGAGAAGGAGAGAGAGAGAAGGAGAGCAAGAAAGATGAAGAAAGGAGAGAGAGAGGAAGAGAGTGAAAGGGAGAGGGAAAGAGAGAGAAAAAGAAAGAGGGGGAGAAAGAGTTAGGAAGAGAGAGGGAGAAGTGGGAGAGAGGAAGAATGAGCAAGAGAGAGAGACGGAGAGGGGGGGGAGAGAAATAGAAAGATGGGGAGAGAGGGAGAGAGAGAGAGAGAGAGAAAGGAAGAGCGAGAAAGATGGAGAGAAAAGAAGAGAGGGAAAGAGGAAGAGGGAGAGAGAAGAAGAGGGGGAGAGAGGAATAGGGGGGAGAAAGAGAGAGTGAGGAAGAGAGAGGGAGAGAGAGAAGAAGAGAGGAGGGGGAGATAGGAAGAGAGGGGGGGGAGAGGGGGGAGAGACAGGGAGAGAGGGGGAGAGAGAAGAAGAGAGAGGGGGGGGGAGAGAGGAAGAGAGAGAGGGGGGGAGAGAGAGGAAGAGGGAGAGAGAGGGAGAGGAAGAGGGAGAGAGAGGGAGAGGGGGAGAGAGGGAAGAGAGAAAGAGAGAGAGATAGGAAGAGAGAGGGTAGAGAGAGGAGGAGAGAGGTAGAGAGGGGGGAGAGAGAGGGGAGAGAGAGGAACAGAGAGGGAGAGATGGGGGAGAGAGGAAGACAGATAGATGGAGAGAGGGGGGGGAGAGAAAGATGGGGAGAGAGGAAGAGAGGAAGAAATAACAAGTGAGAGAGAGGGAGGGAGTGGAAGAGAGGGGAGAGAGAAAGAGGAAGAGAGAGAGACTTGGAACAGCAGGCATAGAGAGACATGTATATTAATATGTATATATATAGAATGTTATATAACTTGTATTATGTAATGCAGTGATTTGGGGGAAATGTTTTCTTTGGCTGGACTTGCTGAGTTTCATGTGATTTGTCTACATTCAACACACTGGGCTATGGAATAATACGACTTCCACAATCCCCTCTGTGAAGTCACCCTCTTAATTTTGGTTTGGCTGAATGTGTCAAAATGAAGGACTTTATGAACACATACACATTGGGGGTTATTTACGAACGGCAAATCCACTTTGCACTGCAAGTGCACTTGAAAGTGCAGTCGCTCTAAATCTAAGGGGTCGATCTGAAATGAGGGGAAGCTCTGCTGATTTTATCATCCAATCGTGTGCAAGCTAAAATGCTGTTTTTTATTTTCCTTGCATGTCCTCCTCGGATCTACAGCGACTTTACTTCCAAGTGCACTTTCAGTGCAAAGTGGATTTTCCTTTAGTAAATAACCCCCATTTCATTCTCTTTGATGCCTTTTCTTCTACAGAAGTTTAGCAGCAGAAAAATTGCATTAAAAAGCCCCGTTTTGCATGCACGGTCATTTATGCACGTTCAAGTGTTTGGTGTTAATAAATTCTATTGGACCGAATGTTAATTTATTCTGGCCATTAGCATGTATTAACGCATGAACGCGCATAAACGTGCCAGTGTTAAAGCACGTTTATGTGCGTTTCTTTTTATGCTCAAAAGCTCTTCTCCTGAACACGACTTTGGTGGGTATTCTTTTTCTGCCTCTAAACTCCCGTAAAGGTCTATGTGTGTATGGACACCTAGGCTAACACAGAGGGGCATTTAGAGGCATAAAAAAAAGTTCCAACACCTGTAAAGCAGGCATTTTTTAAGCTGCAGTATGCGTGGGCCTATATGCCCCATCTGGTCCTGTTCAAACCTTGTGATTTTTAGAACTCAATTTACATGCAAAAATACATGTCCCACATAGGGCAGGGCATGTGCGTTTACCACCCTAAAGAAACTCCTGCTCCTTTCTGGATGATAAGCTTTACGCAGTTTTTACCGTGCGTTTTGCGGTGCAATTTGCTCGGACCGAAACTTAAAGTAGAACTGAACTATAGGCAACACGTTTTTCTTCTGCATGGATTTAACACACCACACTCTTTCTGAGAACTTGGACGGCTGTTAGGTAGCAAAGACATATATTGGGCATTACAAAATTGATGCAGCAGGATAACAATTAGGACCTTTACAAAAATTAGCTAAATTGCTCATGTATGTATAGGTTAGACAAGTTTTAGAAATGTCTTTAAAAAGTCTGTTCACAACAGGTGAACCTAAAAACATATGCATTCAGTTTTGGAAGGAGTAGGGATTAGAACCGCCAGCGTGCCAGCAACGAAAGCTACTAGGCTGCTGGAGCTGTCTGTATCCTAGCAACAAAGGATGCTAAGTGAACGGTGCCGCCTGCTTCCTCACAGCAAAGGACAATAGGCGACAGGAGTCACCTGCATCCTAGCAAAAAAGGAGAATAGGGGGCAAGAGCCACCTGTATCTTAGAAACACAGAATTCTGTGTGGCAGGAGCCACCTACATCCTAAAAAATGAAGGACGCTAGGCAACAAGAGTGACCTGCTTCTTAGCAACAAAGGACGCTAGGCACCAGAGGCCGCCTGCATCCTACCAACAAAGAAAAATAGGTGGCAGAAGTTGCCTGCCTCTTAGCAATACAGGATACTGGGTGGAAGTAACCAGCTACTTCCTAAAAATGAAGGACAGTAGGCAACAAGAGTCACCTGCTTCTTAGCAACAAAGTACACTAGGCACCAGAGGCCGCACGCATCCTACCAACAAAGAAAAATAGGTGGCAGAAGTTGCCTGCCTCTTAGCAATACAGGATACTGGGTGGAAGTAACCAGCTACTTCCTAAAAATGAAGGACGCTAGGCAACAAGAGTCACCTGCTTCTTAGCAACAAAGGATGCTAGGCAGCAAGGGCCACCTGCATCCTAACAGCAGAGGAAGATAGGTGGCAGGAGCTGTCAGCAAGATCCAGCGTAAAATCATATGCACGCATGCATAAGCCTTAATACTGCCTGGTGGGCTAGGGGCTGGAGGGTCGGTTACAAGGCTGGGGATAGCAATAATGCATGGATCACAGGTTTGATACATTGTTACCACTTTATTTTGCTGTTGATATACTGTATCTGTCATAACAAGATTATTGAGCTACTTGGATACAAAACCGTATGAGTGTTTTGCAACACTATTGTGTAAACTAAAAATAGAGAGGGTGACAGCTATAGAAGCCCAACAGAGGTTCTTACTCATCGCCAATGTATCTAAAACAATAAAAAAATGTTTTGGTAGTGGATGATGCTTTTAAAATATTTTTTTGATGATACAGAAAATCAGCGCAATGGAAAAAAGTATGACAACCCTAGTTGTGTATGAGCTGAGTTCCCAGCGGACGGGGCGGGTGTCGCAGGGAGGGGGTCATTAGATGATATGTTTTTTGCGTAATCCCTCATTAAGAAATGGTTTGTTGCAGACGCCATTTGGGGCCGGAATCCCCCCCCTTGTAATCCTCAGCGGGAAATGTCTGCAGGGGCTCCTGGTTAACCCTTTACTTTGCCCTTCCTCTTGGCTTGCGATGTGTGAGGCTGGGCTGGGCTGGTGGAGAACGGGTTAAGTGTAGAGCGCAGATTGCGGGATTAGGAGGGAGCAATTTTTATTTCACCAAGACAGAAGCTAAAGTAGCTTGTGTGTAAATTGTGTGACCTCCCAGCATACTGGTTTATCTGTAACTCTATGATTATGTCGAAGAAGCTACCTGCATCTTAGCAATGAGAGATGCCAGACGGCAATAGCTACTTGACCTCTATCAATAAAAGATGCTAGGCAGCAGGAGCCACCTGCATCCTAGCAATGATGGATTCTAGGCAGCAGGAGCCACCTGCATCCTAGCAATGATGGTTTCTAGGCAGCAGGAGCCACCTGCATCCTAGCAATGATGGATTCTAGGCAGCGAGATCTACCTGCATCCTAGCAACTAAGAACGCTGGGTGGCGATAGTCACCTGTGTCCCAGCAATAAAGGATGGTAGGTTTCAACAGCTGCAAAAAAAGGATGCTACGTGGCAAGAGCCGCCTTTTTTCTAGCAACGAAGGATGCCAGGCAGCAAGATCTCCCTGCATCTTAACTAAAGACACTAAGGACGCTGTGCAGCAATAGTCGTGCATGTCCTAGCAACGAAGGATGCTAGACTGCAACATCTGCTTGCGTCTCAGCAACAAAAGACACTGGGTGGCAACAGCTGTAAGAAGGATGCAAGGTGACAGGGTCTGCCTGCTTCCTAGCAACAAAGAACACTAGGCTGCAGGATCTACCTGCATTTTAACTAAAGACACTAAGGATGCTGGGCGGCAGTAGTCGCGTGTGTCCTAGCAATGAAGGACGCTAGACGGCAACATCTGCCTGCGTCTCAGCAAAAAAAGAACACTGGGTATCAATAGCAACCTGCGTCCCAGCAACAAAGGACACTGAGCGACAATAGTCACCTTCATCCTAGCAAAAAAAAGACATTGGGTGGCAGCAGCTGCAAAAAAGTTGCTAGGTGGCAGGAATCGCCTGCTTCCTAGCAATGAAGGATGCTAGGCAGCAAAATACGCTTGCATCTTAACTAAAGACACTATGGATGCTGGGTGGCAATAGTCGCATGTGTCCTAGCAACAAAGGAGGCTAGACAGCAACATCTGACTTTGTCTCAGCAACAAAGGATACTGGGTATTAATAGCCGCCTGCATCCTTGCAACAAAGGACACTGAGCTACCTGCGTCCTAACAACAAAGGATTCTGGGTGGCAACAGCTGCAAAAAGGATGCTAGGTGACAGAATCTGCCTGCATCCTAGCAACAAAGAACACTATGCAGTAATAGACACTTAAGTCGTAGCAACAAATGATACTAGGGGTCAGGAGCCGATCATCAAACACACCTACAGATATATAAACTGTATATTGTCACCGAGTCACCTGAACAGTCACTCAACCTTAATGCGTCTTTCCAGTAAACCTCACAGGAGAATAATATGTCAGATGCCACTGGATTTGAAAAATGGATGCTAAAAGGGAAGATCTTAATCCATGGTAGCAACTAAGGACGCTGGACAGCAATAGCCGCCTGCATCCTAGCAACTACAGACACTGTACAACAATAGTCACCTGTGTTCTAGAAATGATGCACACTAGATGGCAATAGTCACTTGAGTCCCAGCAATGAAGGATTCTAGGCAGGAGCTATCTGCATCCTAATAACATAGGGCTCTGGGCTGCAAGATCTGCCTGCATCCTAGCAAATAAGGACACTGGACAGCAATTACCTCCTGCGTCCTAGCAACTAAGGACACTGGGCAACAATAGTCACTGGGTCCTAGAAATCATGCATGCTAGGTGGCTATAGCCACTTACATCCTAGCAATGAAGGATGCTAGGCAGCAGAAGCCATTTATGTCCTAACAACAAAGGACTCTAGGCAGCAACATCTGCCTGCATCCTAGCAACTAAGGACACTGGGCAACAATAGTTGCCTGCATCCTAGAAATGTCTCACGCTAGGTGGCAATAGCCACTTAAGTCCTAGCAATGAATGAGCCATCTATATGTCCTAACAACATAGGACTCTAGGCAGCAAAATCTGTCTGCATCCTAGCAACTAAGGATACTGGACAGCAATAGCCTCCTGCATCCTAGCAACTGGGCAGCAATAGTTGCCTAGAAATGATGCACGCTAGGTGGTCATACTCACTTACCTCCTAGCAATGAAGAATGCTAGGCAGCAGGAGCCATCTATGCCCTAACATAGGACTCTAGGCAGCAAGATCTGCCTGCATCCTAGCAACTAAAGATGCTGGGTGGCAACCAAAGGCTGCTTTGTCAAAGTATGCTTGTAGGCATGTACACGTTACATCATCTGGAAAACTTAAATGCAGGATCTTGCTGCTAAAGTAAAGCTTAGCATGCTCGTGTTCTTATATTCATTGAGGCAGGAAAAGTTTTGGCCATTAATGGCCACCCGACTATAGAAAGGTTTCCTAATACTAGTCATCTCCTTTTATTCCCAGACCACACCCACATATGACATCACCCATTTAAGTCCCAGCAATAAAGGATGCTGGGCAGCAGGAGCCAACTGCATCGTAACAACATAGGGCTCTGGGCTGAAAGATCTGCCTGCATCCTAGCAACTAAGGACACTGGGCAACAATAGCCACCTGGGTCCTAGAAATGATGCATGCTAGGTGGCCACTTACATCCTAACAATGAAGGATGCTAGGCAGCAGGAGCCATTTATGTCCTAACAACAAAGGACTCTAGGCAGCAACATCTGCCTGCATCCTAGCAACTAAGAACACTGGGCAACAATAGTTGCCTGCATCCTAGAAATATCTCACGCTAGGTGGCAATAGCCATTTAAGTCCTAGCAATGAATGATGCTAGGCAGCAGGAACCATCTATATGTCCTAACAACATAGGACTCTAGGCAGCAAGATCTGCCTGCATCCTAGCAACTAAGGATACTGGACAGCAATAGCCTCCTGCATCCTAGCAACAAAGGACACTGGGCAACAATAGTCACCCGGGTCCTAGAAATGATGCATTCTAGGTGACCATACTCACTTACCTCCTAGCAATGAAGAATACTAGGCAGCAGGAGCCATCTATGCCCTAACAACGTAGGACTCTAGTCAGCAAGATCTGCCTGCATTTTAGCAACTAAAGGTGCTGGGCGGCAACCAAAGGCTGCTTCATCGAAGTATGCTTGCAGGCATGTACACGTTACATCATCTGGAGAACTTAAATGCAGGATCTTGCTGCTAAAGTAAAGCTCAGCATGCTCATATTCTTATAGCCTATAACCTCCTTCCCTCTATTCATTGAGGCAGGAAAAGTTTTGGCCATTAATGGCCAACCAACTATAGAAAGGGTTTCCTAATTCTAGTCATCTCCTTTTATTCGCAGACCACACCCACATATGACATCACCCATCAGGGCGGCTTTTGCTCTTTAGTGTAGCGCCTTAACAATTAAAGGGGACACACTCTAAAATGTTGACTTTAAGGTAGAGATCACTTCATGCTACCTGTCATCTCTGTGACAACAATGTGCTATGTGACTTCTACAGAGGACACAGAGAAAGTAAAATGCTCCTCCTGACAGAGAGGCGATCATGTGCTCGAAGTGTAAATACGGGCGCACTCCTCCTGACCTCTCAGGTATGCAACCAGCACACACACCCATTGAACACACCTACAGATCCATAAACTGTACATTGTCACCGAGTCACCTCTCCTGAACTGTCACTCATCCGTAATGCGCCATTCAACTAAAGAAAAATAAAGCGGGTGCCTTTGCATTTGGAAAATACCGATTGCCTGGCTTTTGTGCTGACTTCCTGGTTCCTGTACTTTCCCATCACTGACCTGTGAAAGTGTGCAGGTCAGGAAAGTCAGAAAATAGTCAGCAGTAGCGACGAGCTCAGGCTCGCCAGCTGTCATTCCTGAGCCAATCAGCTGTGGCCAGGACATTTAAGGAAGCTCTGTACAGCCCCCTGCCGGCTCCTCCCACCAGACACGGTCTGTCTGGATTGCACAGAGAAGCATAGAGGCCCAGTGATGACACCTCTAATGCCCCGTACACACGATCGGATTTTCTGATGGAAAATGTCCGATCGGAGCGTGTTGAAATTCCGACCGTGTGTGGGCTCCATCGGACATTTTCCATCGGATTTTCCGACACACAAAGTTGGAGAGCAGGAGATAAAATTTTCCGACAACAAAATCCGTTGTCGGAAATTCCGATCGTGTGTACACAAATCCGACGGACAAAGTGCCACGCATGCTCAGAATAAATAAAGAGATGAAAGCTATTGGCCACTGCCCCGTTTATAGTCCCGACGCACGTGTTTTACGTCACCGCGTTCAGAATGATCGGATTTTCCGACAACTTTGTGTGACCGTGTGTATGCAAGACAAGTTTGAGCCAACATCCGTCGGAAAAAATCCATGGATTTTGTTGTCGGAATGTCCGAACAAAGTCCGACCGTGTGTACGCCCTATAAGTCTAAAATAAAGTATGCAATGAAAATGGGAAAGGATTATTGAAAAAATGTAATTTGAAAGAAAAAAGAGGAACTAGGGAAGGCCAAATATAAGCCGATTAAACGTCAGTTTTCAAAACCCTCAACCACAATCATCCCATGTGTCTGCTTTCATATGTACTGCGAACTCCAGGACAATACCGCTTCCTCTTTCTTATGATATTGTTCACTTTCTCGGTTCTTGTTTTGGCGTGGCTCAAAAAAAAAAAAAAAAAAAGTTGTTTCCAAAAATGAGAAAACAACCCTTCCCCCGCCTCCCCACAGTCAGACCGCGATTCTTTCATGTTCACGTGACCCTCAGTATCAATGTCAGAGATCTGTGACAGTTGAAGACTTGAATGGCTCATTCTAGGAAGGGCTTGGCACTAGGAGGTGGCTCTGTGTTTATATGGAGTCATAGTTTATGGTTGGCAGTTGATAACGGAGGGGGCACTGATATCAGCAGGTTGCAGGTTTTCTCTGTGGTGCTGTGTATTGCTTCTACTAAAACACTGAAAGTCTTTGATCAAGAAGATAGGTCCTCTTCAGCACCTAGCAAGATTCCAGATACCCCTCATAATGGGCACAGCAGGTGTACAGACCCGGGAACTGAGGACAGAGATGGGGGGAGCCCCTCATAATGGGCACAGCAGGTGTACTGACCTGGGAACTCAGCACAGAGATGGTGGGAGCCCCTCATAATGGGCACAGCAGGTGAACAGACCTAGGAACTGAGGACAGAGATGGTGGGAACCCTTCATAATGGGCACAGCAGGTGTACAGACCTGGGAACTCAGCATAGAGATGGTGGGAACTTCTCATAACGGGCGCACCGGGTGTACAGAATCTAGTAAAACCGGAAATATCCGTTTTGGGTGGACTAAGCCATAAACTAGTAACACATATTGATAAGATTATTTGCTTTAAGCTGATTATTTTTATGGGTACATCTTATAAAAAAAAAAAAAACTTAAAGTGGACTCTGCTATAACTGCATGAATAAATTCCTCACATGAAGTCACAGTATACTACTTTTTTTTCGGGGAAGCTTCACCTTTTACCACTAAAAAGCAATCCTTGAATTCTAATCAGTGCCTTTGCCTATTCTGAGAGGTCACCAGTCTGCTGCGGGCAGGGGGAACATCTCCCCCCCCCCACTGATCACTCATACTTGACACTGTAACTTTGAAGCAAGTCAGGAGGTCAGGGGCTGATCTGTGTCACCCAAGAATTGCAGAGGCACCGGGATTTACATGACTGTGTCTCCCCTGAGATGACATCTCAGTGCAGGAAGTAGATGGTGACCCTGAATGATACCTGCACAAAGATGGCTCCATCATTCAGGAGCAATAAGGCAGATGAAAGGCATTACCAGGGTGGGTATTGTCATCTCAGTGAAGAGTAATAAATATCTGGAAGTGACACTGACACATTATTTGCAGGCATACACTGAAAAATATAAAACATATCTGATGAAAGTTCCACTTTAAGGAGATACTAGTTTGGAAAGCAAAACTTTAAAAGGGTTGTAAAGTCTCAGGGTTTTTCACCCGAATGCATTCTATGGTACACCCCCCCCAGGAGCCCCCCTTTTACTTACCTGAACTCAGTCTTTCCAGTGACGGGGACGAGCACAGCAGCTCCAAACGCTGTCTCGGGTCCTCATTGGATAGATTGATAGCAGCAGGAGCCATTGACTCCCGCTGTCAATCAAATCAAGTGACACGGGAGCTGGGGGGCGGGGCCGAGTCATGCTGTCTGTCAATGGATGCAGCAGCAGGACTCAGGAGCATGCCCGCACGAGTGCCCCCAGGGAATGTGGCCCTCGGTGAGGGCACGCGAGAAGAGGAGGAGCCAGGAGCGCCGCTGGGGGACCCCAGAACAGGAGGATCGGGGCTGCTCTGTGCAGAACCCTTGCACAGAGGAGGTAAGTATGACATGTTTGTGATTTAAAAACTCCTCCCTCTCGCCTCATCAACATGCTAATGACATTTTTAAAAAAAATGTGTTTTAATTACATATCGTATTTTAGATCCAGTGACGTCATCACTGGGTCTCTGTGCTTCTCTAAGCAATGCAAGCAGATCATGGCTGGTGGGAGGGGCTCTACATAGCTTCCTGAAAACATCACAGCACCCAGCCTCAGTGCTCTCAAGTCGAAGTCAAGCCCTAATGCAGGAAGTAGGCTGAGTCTTTGGGAGGAGTTATGCACATATTAAAATGTCCTGATGGGCATGTGTCAATGTTCTCAAGAACCCTCAGCTGTGATGTAATCAGTGGGAGGAGTTATGTAAATGTCAAAATGCATTAATGGGCGGGTGTCAATCTTCCCAGGAGCCCTCTGCTATGTTGTAATCAGTGGGAGGAGTTATGCAAATATCAAAATGTCCTGATGGGCGTGTGTCAATCTTCTCTAGAGCCCTCAGCTGTGATGTAATCGATGGGAGGAGTTATGCAAATATCAAAATGTCCTGATGGGTGTGTGTCAATCTTAAGAGCCCTCAGCTGTGATGTAATCAATGGGAGGAGCTATGCAAATATCAAAATGTCCTGATGGGCGTGTGTCAATCTTAAGAGCCCTCAGCTGTGATGTAATCAGTGGGAGGAGTTATGCAAATATCAAAATGTCCTGATGTGCATGTTACTCTCTTTAAGAGCCCTCTGCTATGTTGTAATCAGTGGGAGGAGTTATGTAAATATCAAAATTTCCTGATGGGTGTGTCAATCTTAAGAACCCTCTGCTATGTTGTAAATAGTGGGAGGAGTTGTACAAATATCAAAATGTTCTGATAGGCGTGTGTTAATCTCCTTAAGAGGCCTCAGCTGTGATGTAATCAATGGGAGGAGTTATGCAAATATCAAAATGTCCTGATGTGCGTGTCAATCTTCTTAAGAGCCCTCAGCTGTGATGTAATCAGTGGGAGGGGTTATGCAAATATAAAAATGTCTTAAAGGGCATTGTCAATCTTCTCAAGAGCTCTCAGCTCTAATGCTATTGGTGGGAGGAGTTATGCAATTATCAAAAAGCCTTGACCGGCGTGTATCAGTCTGGAGGAGTGGGCTTTCCTAGGCAGGCTGCTTTTGCATAGGTATCACCCACATGGGATACCGATCCTCCATGATTGAAAGAACTGAAATCCAATGAATGAAAGAGGTGGGCCAGAGACAAACTGGGGAGGAAAGGGCTAGGAGATGTTGGACGTCCTCCAGCCAGGAAATGTGGTGGGCTCTATCTAACTAGCAGACGCTTCTAATGCACACTGTGAGAAGCTCACTGTGTGCAGTGAAATCAGAGTAAGCAACGCCAGTCCATAAAATGAGCCCATACAAGGGAAGACCAGAGCTCAGCTGTAGAGTTCATTATAGTTTATCCCATGTACTGGCACGGTGGCAGCTGAGGTGGCAGAGAATTCCGCTACCGTTGGCACGCACAGCTGTACACAACACGGTGTCAGGTGGGAAGTCTGGCAGTAACAGAGGAAGGGTTGGCAGCTCTCCCCGTCTCTACAGTCACACCTCTGTAAAAACAACGCTCAGAACGGGAGGCCGCGGTGAGTCACGCACCCTGTATTTCTGGAAAGAACTCGTACACAGTCTGTCCGGCCCATGTTCAGCCAACGCTTGGACGTCCCTTCGATCGTCTTACCAGACGAGAAATCTGGAGTGATGGGAAATGAAAGCAGACGTAACCCAATCACCACCATCTTCTATGGATTTTATAACATGTTTCAAAAGCATTCAATCCGCAGCTTTTGTTGCTCCATTCACACCTGTCACAGCGACTTTAGAGTACAACTTTGGATGGGTGCAACTTGAAGGTGATTTGTTGTCCCTCTGCAAAGACAGATCCACTGTAAAACATTCAGATAAGACTTTAGGTCCCCTGTTCACACCGGTTCAATTTGACAGTCCCAAATCGCATAACAAGTCGCACCCCCATTGTCGGCAATGGAACCGTTCAAACTGCCACGACTCGCAAGCGACTTTGAAAAAGGTTCCTGCACTATTTTTTTGCAGATTTCATTGCAACTTCTGTTGTCTGCAATGAAATCGGCAGTGCAAATTACACTGATGTGCGGCTTTGTAGTTGCTCTGGAGTAGAGTGATTTCAAAGCCGCGGCAGTGTGAATGGAGGCTCATGCAACTTCTGAAGGATAACAATGAAGTCTATGGCCCTCCAGTTGCATGAAAGTCAGACCAAAGTAGTGCATGAACTACTTTGAAGTCGGTGTGACTTTAAGTCGCAGATATATGAATGATCATTGTTGAAAAAACATGGGGTACAATTTGTTGTGCGACTTTAAAGTCCAAAGTCGCATTACAAGTCGCACAAGTGTGAATGGGGTCCCTCAAAAGTTGTGAATGTTTTCTATGCAACAGTGGGTCCTAATATGTAGCGGGACAACAAGTCACATCCAAAGTTGCATCAACGTTGCACTCCAAACCCGCAGGACTTTGGAGTCATACAAATGTAAATGGAGCCTTAAAGAGGATCAGGTGATGCTGCAATGAAGGTCACTTCATGTTCTGGGGGTGACAACGCTCTGTCCCTGTCTACCAATTATCTTGCTGTGTAGTCACCCTGTCACAGGGACTTCTGATGGGGACTGTAGGTTTCTATTTTAACACTGTTGTTATCATAAGAAATCCTGCCCTGAGATATCTCTGGTCTCCCGCCCTTCTACCCAGCAGTACCTACCATGGGGGTCCGGGGCCCTTAGGCTGGAAGGCGGATCCCAGGAAGCACAGTGGGGGGACTCCGACAGCCGGCTTGTCAGATTTACACGAGTGTGTATAAAACCCCCCCCGCGCTACTGTCACCCTATGACACACGTCAGTGGCAGGGAAAGTGTTAATGTCATTTCAAAAGTCAGCATTATTTAATCTACAGCTTTCTTTAACCGCTTGCTTACTGGGCACTTTTACCCCCTTCCTGCCCAGGCCAGCTCTCAGCGCTGTCACACTTTGAATGACAATTGCGCAGTCATGCAGCACTGTACCCATATGAAATATTTATCTTTTTTTTTTTTTACATAAATAGAGTTTTCTTTTGGTGGTATTTAATCACTGCTGGGTTTTTATTTTTTGCTAAACAAACGAAAAAAAGACCGAAAATTTAGGAAAAAACAAAAACATTTTTCATAATTTGTTTTGCAAACAGGTCATTTTTCTCCTTCACTGATGTGCGCTGATGAGGCTGTACTGATGAGGAGGCACTGATGAGGCGGCACTGATGGGCAGCACTGATGAGGCGGCACTGATGAGGTGGCACTGATGGGCAGCACTGATGAGGCGGCACTGACGAGGCTGCACTGATGAGGGGGCAGTGATGAGGCGGCACTGATGAGCCTGTACTGATGAGGCAGCACTGATGAGGCTGTACTGATGAGGCTAAACTAATGGGCACTGATGAGGCGGCACTGATGAGCCTGTACTGATGATGCAGCACTGATGAGGCTGTACTGATGAGGCAGCACTGATGGGTATTGATGAGGCAGCACTCATGAGGCAGCACGGATGAGGCAGCACTGATGAGGCTATACTGATGGGCACTGATGAGGCTATACTGATGGACACTGATGAGGCAGCACTGATGGGCACCGATGAGGCTGCACTGATGAGGCTGCACTGATGAGGAGGCATCGATTGGCAGCACTAGTGAGCACTGTTGGGACTGCACTGATAATTAGTGCCAATGTCCCTTTAACACAAGCTGGTTATCAGCTCTCTTCCTCTCTCCTCATGCTGTCAGCGCGAGGAAAGAAAAGCGATAACCGGCTTGTGTTTACTTTCATGATCAGCCGTCATTGGACACAGCTGATCACGTGGTAAAGGGCCGCTGTGATGGGTCCTTTACCCCGATCTGTGATCTGGTGAGTCTGAAAGGGGCGCGCAGGTAGCGCAACCACGGGAGGACGTCTGTGGATGCCCTACCGGCAAACTAAGCCCACACTGTAGCCTCCTTTTGGCTATACCCCGGGCAGAAAGTGGTTAAAATAATTTTGTGATTCTGCCAGGAAGTTTGTCAGGGCACTTCCTGTTATAGGGTGACAACGCTCAGTGTTTTGTCTACCAAGTGTGCTTCTGCGTTGTTACCCTGTCACATGGGCATCCAATGGAGACTACAAGTGGCTGTTTTAACACACAATACCCAGTCATGGTGATCTATGATCACCTCCTCACCGCCTGCCAAAGTCCACCATGGATCGCTTTTTAGAAGGGCGACCCCAAGGCTCCATTCATACCTGCGTGTTTTATAAATGTGCACAAAATCTGGAGTTTTTGCCTGCATTTACCGACATACTAAAAATGTGTGTTGCATTTGCAGTTCCATTCATTGTTAATGGCACTCCAAACGTGGCAGGGAACAGGCGTTTTGCCATGTGAAAAAAAAGTACAATATAAAATGCGGCAAAAAAGCTGCATGGGCAACTCTGCCGTTGTTTGTCACGCATAGGACAGCTCATTGAAATGAATAGGCTGCTCTATGCGCGTCGCACCAAAAAATGCACTAGGCGTGAACGGAGTCCTTCGTGTGTTTTTAGTGTTTTTTTTTTTTTTTTCCTTCGCGGGTTATTAGTGTGTTTTTTCCCTTAGAGTGTTTTTTTCCATAGCATGTTTTTTCCTTTACCATGCTTTCAAATGTATTTTTAGGCATTTTTTTTCCTTGGCATGTTGTTTTCCTTGTCGTGTTCTTAGCGTGTTTTTTTCCTTAGTGTGTTTTTTTATTGTGTTTTTTTTCTTAGCATGTTCCTTCCTTTGCACGTTTTTTTACTTAGCGTGTTTTTTGTGTTTTTTTTCTTAGCGTGTTTTTTTTCCTTAGCGTGTTTTTTAGTGTTTTGTTTACATTTTTTTTCCTTAGCATGTTTTTTCCGTCGCGTGTTTTTAGCACCTTAGTGTGTTTTTTTTTCTTTTCTTAGCGTGTTCTTTCCCTTAGCGTGTTTTTTTCCTTCGTGCTTTTTTTCCATTAGTGTGTTTTTAGCCCCTTAGCGTGTTTTTTCCTTAGCGTATCTTTTGCATTTTTTTCTTAGCATGTATTTAGCGTATTTTTAGCTTTTTGTACCTTAGCATTTTTCCCTTAGCGTGTTTTTTCTTTCTTAGCGTGTTTTTCCCATTAGCGTGTTTCTTCCCTTAGCATGTTTTCAACTTTTTTTTACCTTAGCATGATTTTTTCCTTAGGGTCCTTTGCTGCAATTGTTGCAAGATAAATTGCACTGCAATCGTGGGAAATCGCATCTCCCTAAGCTCAATGTTCAAAATGGAGCAGGAGCTTTTATCGTGCGACAATTGTGGCAGAACCGCACCCGCGTTTAGGTGCCAATGAAAATGAATGGCACCTTCGCAAGCATGATGCAAATTGTCACTTTTGCAGAGCGCTCTGGGATCCTGGGCAGAATCGTGGCGATTCTGCCTGCAATTGCAGACGCCCAGGTGTGAACGGGGCCTAAAAGCTGAACTCCAGTTGAACACAGAGGTGGATTACATACAAGGGATCTGTTTTATCTGCTAAAAAATTTCTGTCCATCCAGTCCTGAGATTTACACAGCCCTGCCACACAGCAAAGCCCTCTCTGGCAGTTCAGGAGGGCTGATTTTTCTCTGCTTTCTGTAAAACTTACAGGTTTTTTTCCCCACCCCAATCTGTGACTGGACAGTGAAAAGAGAAGCAGCACACCCAGGAGCTCATCTCTCTCTGCACTCTCTCCTCTTATCGGCATGCTCATTGCAATGCAACATACCGGATTGGCTCCTTGTGCTGCTTCTACCTCTCTCCCCCCAGTCTGAGCTCTGCTGTGGATTAACGCAGACCATTAAATGTCTCTGCCAGTCTTGTTTCATGATGGCGGCGCAGGAACAGATCAGCAAAGGAGAACTTTGGCCACAAGGAAAACAACGTAAATGAATAAAAGTGCTAGCAAAAATATATAAATAAGTGCAAAAATAAAAATAAGAATAAAGACTGTTGTAGCTGCTGGATATAGGTGCCACGACCCAATAATATTACTGTAAATAATCGAGTATAAACCGAGTTTTTGAGCACATTTTTTTGTGCTGAAAGTGCCCCCCTCGGCTTATATTCGAGTCAAGCACTTTTCTGCAGCAAAAAATGTCATTTTCCGAACTGATTTGGGGCCCCGTATCTCTGGGCCACTTGGTGCTAGGAACCCCAAATTTGGTGTGCAAACCCAGTAGAACTAGTACCACAATATAGCCAAAGCTGGGGTTTCTAACACTAAGTGGCCCCGAGATACGGGGCCCCAAATTCGGTTCAGAAAATGTCATTCTCTGTTGCAGAAAAGTGCTTGACATTTTCTGAACCGCTTTTTGGGGCCCTGTATCTCGGGGCCACTTGGTGCTAGGAACGCTACCTTTGGATATGTTGTACTGCTAGTTCCACTGGGTTTGCACACCAAATTTGGGGTTCCTAGCACTAAGTGGCCCCGAGATACGGGGCCTCAAAGTCGGTCAACTGTGTCCATCTGCAGCAATGTCATTTCGGGACCCTTTGGGTCCAGAGACCCCAAATTTTGGCTGCAGCTAGGGGGCATCTAGGAACCCTTAACTACTGAGTTTGAAGTTCAGGGAACCTATGGCTGCAAATGGGCACAGTGGGGCATGCAAATGGGCATAGTGAGCCTGCAAATGGGCATTGCTGACCCTCTTTTCCACTTACAGTAGCTGCGCATTTCTCACCCTAGGCTTATTATTATTATTATTATACAGGATTTATATAGCGCCAACAGTTTGCGCAGCGCTTTACAACATGGGGGGGAAACAGTACAATTACAATACAATTCAATACAGGAGGGATCAGAGGGCCCTGCTCGTTAGAGCTTACAATCTAGAAGGGAGGGTCAAGTGGAAACAAAAGGTAATAACTGTGGGGGATGAGCTGATGGAAAAAATGAAAATACAGTTGTTAGGTGTGGGTAGGATAGGCTTCTCTGAAGAGAAGGGTTTTCAGGGATCTTCTGAAAGCTAATAAAGTAGGAGATAAGCGGACAGATTGGGGTAGGGCAGGGATCCTCAAACTACAGCCCTCCAGCTGTTGCGGAACTACACATCCCATGAGGCATTGTAAAACTCTGACATTCACAGACATGACTAGGCATGATGGGAATTGTAGTTCCTGAACAACTGAAGGGCCATAGTTTGAAGACCCCTGGGGTAGGGCATTCCATAGGATTGGAGAGGCTTTGGAGAAGGCCTGGAGGCGAGCATGGGAGGAGGTGACAAGGGAGCTAGAGAGTAGGAGGTCTTGAGAGGAATGAAGAGAGCGAGTAGGTTGGTATTTAGAGACTAGGTTAGTGATGTAGCTGGGGTCGAAATTGTGGATGGCTTTGTACGTAGTTGTTAGAATTTTGAATTTAATTCTATGGCCGAGCGGAAGCCAGTGGAGGGATTGACAGAGAGGCGTTGCAGACACAGAGCGATTGGTAAGGTGGATGAGTCTGGCAGCGGCATTCATAATGGATTGAAGAGGTGATAGACTATGTAGAGGTAAGCCAATGAGAAGGGAGTTGCAGTAATCGAGGCGAGAGATGACCAGCGAGTGAATTAAGAGCTTTGTTGTGTCATTGGTTAGAAAGGGGCGTATTTTGGAGATGTTACGGAGGTTGAGGCGGCAGGATTTGGACAGTGATTGGATGTGTTGCTTGAAGGAGAGTTCAGAGTCTAGGACAACACCTAGAACCTTGGCATGTGGGGATGGGCTTATAGTTGTGCCATCGATTTTGACAGAGAGATCAGGGGAAGAGGCATATGGGGGAGGAAAAATTATAAGTTCGGTTTTGGCTAGATTGAGTTTAAGGAAGTGGTGTAACATCCAGACTGATATATCTGAGAGTAAATTACTGATACGTGAGGAGACAGAGGGAGTGAGCTGAGGGGTAGAGAAATAGATTTGGGTGTCGTCAGCGTAGAGGTGGTATTGGAAGCCATGGGAGGCTATCAGTTGACCCAGGGAGGCAGTGTAGATTGAAAATAGTAGAGGTCCAAGAACAGAACCCTGGGGGACCCCAACAGAGAAAGGAAGAGGAGAGGAGGAAGTAGAGTTATAAGAAACGCTAAAGGTGTGGTTGGATAAGTAGGAAGAGAACCAGCGAAGTGTACAGTCACAGAGACCAAAGGCGTGTAGTTTTTTGAGGAGGAGGGGGTGGTCAACCGTATCAAAGGCAGCAGAGAGGTCCAGGAGTAGGAGTACAGAATAGTGTCGATTGCTTTTGGCCATTAGTAGATCGTTTGTTAGTTTTAGGAGAGCAGTTTCTGTGGAGTGTTGAGGACGAAATCCAGACTGAAGGGGATCAAGAAGGCCATTATCAGTGAGGTGGACGCTCAGTCGGCTGTAGACCAGACGTTCGAGTTTGGATAAGAAGAGGAACAAGGAGATGGGGCGTAGGTTAAGATTGGATGGGTCCAGTGAGGGCTTTTTAAGTATGGGTCTGACAAGTGCATGTTTTAGAGACTTAGGGAAGATGCCAGAAGAGAGGGAGAGATTGAAGATGTGGGTTAGAGAGTGTAGTATAGGGCCAGAGGGTGAACGTAGCATTTGTGAGGGAACAGGATCCAGAGGGCAGGTGGTAAGGTAGACATTAGCAAGTAGTTTAGCAACTTCGTCTGTAGTGGTGGGGTTGAAAGAGGGAAATAATGATTGTGCCTGTGGGCATGAAGTGTAAAGCGTGGAGGTTGTCGGCACAGTAGAGATCTCAGCGCGAATAGTATCAATATTCTGTTTGAAGTGATTGGCGATCTCCTGTGCAGTGAGTGAGTTGGCGGGTGGAGGCGGTGGAGGACGAAGTAGAGAGTTGAAGGTGGAGAAGAGTTGACGGGGACAGGATGAAAAGTTGCTAATGAGATTGGTAAAATAGGTCTGCTTGGCAGTGAGGAGGCTGGAATTGTATTTTTGGAGGGCAGATTTATATTGGTTGAAATCTCTCTGGGACTTAGTCTTACGCCACAGGCGCTCCAGAGCACGACTACGTTTTTTCAGACTTCTAGTATCATCTGTTTGCCAAGGTTGAAGGGGTCTGGGCTTGATTCTGTGTGTAGTGAGGGAGGCAAGTGAGTTCAGTGAGGCTAGAAGTGAAGCGTTGTACACAGAAGTGGCTAGGTTGGTGCAGGATAGGGGTGAGATTTTGTCGTAGAGGTTGTTGATAGCAGAGTAGAGAAAAGAAGGGTTGAGATGACGTAGGTTTCTGCGGGTAACTTTAAGGTGGTTGGAGGGAGAGGAGCTGAAGGAAAGGGAGAGAGTGAAACTAATAAGGTGGTGATCAGAGAGAGGCAGCGGATAGTTAGAGAGGTTGCATGGAGTGCAAAGATGAGAGAACACGAGGTCAAGGATATTGCCTTCTGAGTGAGTTGGAGCATGTATCCACTGCTTCAGGTCAAAGGAGGATGTTAGGCTAAGAAGTTTGGAAGTGGAAGGAGTGTTAGTATTAATAGGGATGTTGAAGTCCCCGAGAATGATAGTGGGGATTTTGGAAGAAAGAAAGTAGGGTAGCCTGGCAGAGAAGTCTTCAAGAAAGGTTGATACTGGTCCAGGGGGCCTGTAGATCACAGCTATCCTTAGAGAAATTGGAGTGAAAAGACGAATACAGTGTGCTTCGAAAGAGGAGAGTGACAGAGAGGGAGGTGGCTGAAGTACCTGAAAGGTGCTATGTGGGGCTAGAAGGATTCCGATACCTCCTCCCTTACGTCCGCTGGATCTGGGGGAGTGAGTCCAGAGAAGACCACCATGGGATAGGGCAGCAGAAGATGCAGTGTCGGATTCGTGGAGCCAGGTTTCGGTAATGGCGAGTAGGTTAAATGAGTTGGCAATAAAGAGGTCATGGAGAGAGGTGAGCTTGTTGCAGACAGAGCGGGAGTTTCAAAGGGCACAAGAGAAAGGGAGTCTGGTTTTGGGAAGAATAGAAATGGGAACTAAATTGTGTTGATTGCGGCTGCTGCCAGAGGGTGCAGGGTGATGGTGCATGGGGTACAGTTAAATGATGGAGGCCCAGGGTTTGGGGATATATCTCCAGAGGTTAGGAGAAGCAAGAGGGTGAGGGAGGTAATATGGGAGTGGGATTTATATGAAGGGACATGCCCCAGGGTCTTAGAGATTTTTAGTGTATGTGGATTTAGAATTAGCAGGAGTTGGTGGATGCAGTAATAAGGACAGGAGTGAGGGTGATATATATATGCTGTGTGGGGGAGAAGAGGGGTGAAGGAGAGATAGTTTTAGGATGGAGGACAGAGTTGTCAAAAGCAGTGGTAGAGAAAGCATGTTACAAGGAAAAAGAGCTAAAGGAGTAAACAAGTTCACCTGATGTCTGTGTGCTGTTTTTCAAAGTGTTTATCTTGTGCCCTTTCGCTTTGTGCATTCGCTGAAGTGCAGAGTCAGAAGTGCATTTCATTTATAGAAATCGCCACTTTGAGAAAGAGCCAAGTTGCAAATGTGTACCCCCTGTAAATGCTTCCCCCAAGAGAAGCTTATATATATACTGATAGGGGTAGGGTGTGGGTGGATTTCAATTAGCAATCAAGAGGTTATAAAGCTTGGCTTGGCTGGTCATCAAAGACATCAAACAAACAACATGATGTCATTGATGACGCCCTGGAGGAGGGGCGAAACGCGTTGATGCAATATCCGGCTGACGTTCCAACTAGTGATGCTGTTTCCTGTTCTCTGTGAAACGCACGCTATCGCAGCGGCGATCACATAAACATTCTGAATGCCTGTTTGCAGCCTTCATTCTGTGAGTAGCGCTACCATGCGCACTTGATCTATTTCCCTACGGTATTTCACCATGTCTTTTCCCTTCTAATTTTTGGGTGGAATTTGATGTCCGCTATTTCCAAGCTTTTGTTCCATTGGCAACGGTCCAAGTCCCATCATATCTTCTTGTAACTACTGGAGCATTTCAGGTGACTGTATGTATTCTTTTTAGGCTGTTGAGCCGAAAGTCTGCTATCACTGACCAGTGGGACTTACCTTAGGGAACGTGCACATCCATCCTAAACCTTATCACATTATGTGTGTCTGGTTTTATATATTTATCACTTATTACCAAATGTCAATTTTCAATTGTTAGTGGTATTTTATGCAATATGTAAATTTTTATTTTATGCCACTTGTTTTACCCAGCACCCAGTGCATTTTTGATCACATCCAGATTATTGTAGTGATATCTGCACAATTTTCTTCACAGATTTATTTTATTTTATGGTGTCCTAGTTGCTAGCGCTGTATTCTTTTGTATTAACAAGGAAAACAACGCTCCATAGACTGATAAGTATGTTTTTTTTTTTTTTTTTTTTTTTATATAGGAATAATTATTAGGGATTTGGATTTCAGCGAGGTCGGGTGAAGTTCCTCTTTAAAAAAAAATAGCAAATTTTGCTTATGCAGCTGAGTGAGCAAAACCAGAGTTTCCGGATTCCCTCCACTGATCCCCATTCCCCAGATCCTCCATGTGCATTTATTTGTCTCTATGTCTGCTTTATAGAAGAAGCTCAGCAATAAATATACAGGACGGGATAATAGGAAGTTTATTTACACTGTGCTGACATTTTAATGAGTACAACTGTTTAGACTGATAGATGTGTGGAGGTCTGGCCAATGTCTGGGCCTGAGAGGAGTCATGTGACTTGTCATATGGAGGAGTAAAGCTGGGAGATTTTTTTTATCAGTTATGCCTGGTACACACGATGAGATTATCGGACGAATGATCATACGTTTTTCTTTTTTGCATGCTAATCTCAGATCGAACCTGTAGAGTTTACTAAAGTCACGAAAATTCTCGTACGACGTAATTAAAAAATTTGTAAGTGATGACATATGTTGTAGTGTATTTGTATTGCATTTTCGAATGACAACTGTACTGATTAACTGCTTGCCGCCCGCCCACCGTCAAATAACGGCGGGGCGGTGCAGCTCTTGTTCTGGGACGTCGTCATAAGACGGCGTCCCAGAATGGGCGCGCAGCGCGGCAATCGCGGCCGCATCGTGTTGCTAGGACACAGCGAGACCACGATCTCTGTAAAGAGCCATGTCTGCGACTCTTTAACCATGTGATCGGCTGTGTCCAATCACAGCCGGTCACATATAAACAGGGAAGTTCCAGCAATCGGTGCTCCTTGCCTCACACGGACAGTGTGAGGAGGGGAGAGCCAATCAGCAGAATCTCCTCACAGGGGACAGCTAGGGAAGTAATTAGGGCACTGAATACAATAGTGCAATATAGTGTCACAAATCAGTGCCCACCATTGCCAGCTATCAGTGCCCACCAGTGGCAGCAATCAGTGCCCACCACTGCCCATTAGAGATGTCAGTGCTGGCAATCAGTGCCTCCTATCAGTGCTGCCCATCACTGCTGTCAATCAATGCCCATCAGTGTAGCCCATCAGTGCCACCCATCAATGCCCATCAGTGCCCACCAGTGTCGCCTATCAGTGCCCACCAGTGCCACCTATTAGTGCCCATCAGTGCCACCTAACAGTGCTGCCTAACAGTGCCCATCAGTGCCCATAAGTGTGGCATATTAGTGCCTCCTCATCAGTGCCACCTAATCAGTGCCCATAAGTGCCACCTCATCAATGCCCACTGGTTCAGCCTATCAGTGCCGCCTTATCAGAGCACCTCAGTGAAGGCGAAAAATTACTTAGTTACAAAATTTACTGACAGAAAAAAAAAGTAAAAAACATTTAATTTTTCAAAATTTTTGGTCCATTTTTTTGTAAAAAATAAAAACCCAGCAATGATTAATTACCACCAAAAGAAAACTCTATTTGTGTGAATAAAATGATAATTAATTTGTTTGGGTACAGTGTGGCACGACAGCGCAATTGTCATTCAAAGTACGACAGCGCTGAAAGCTGAAAAATGGCCTGGGCAGGAAGGGAATGCAAGTGCCCTGTAAGCAAGTGGTTAAACGAAAATCGAATGATCTGGCATCGTACGAAAAAAAAAAAAAAAATTGTGCATGTCCGATTGAATAATAGCGGATGAAATGTCCTGATCGGCTCTCGAAAGCTCTGTACCAACCATCAGATTAATGTACGATCGCTCCCAAACCGGTATTGTTCGTGCGATTTTCCGATCGTGTGCACAGGGCTTAAGCCTGCAGGGCTGAACAAAAGAAATCTACCAGATTTCTCCATTCACACAATGCACATCAACGTGTGTCTAGGCGCTTTTGAGCACTTTTAATGCTTCTCTCCTGAGTGCACAGGCGATGGGGTTTTTTTTTTGCCTCCAAATTTAAATTTAATATTATAAATTTAATATGTGTTTGCCTATGTCTCGGTTAGGAAGATTTCCCCTCATTTCCTGGCCTAGCGTTCACAACGCCTAGAAGCACCGCTCTGTAGAACATCTGGAGCCGGTACTATTTATATCCATTATCAGTGATTGGTAACCCGTGCTGTGTTTATCTTGCAGGTCAGAAGCTCAAAGTCTCCAAAAATAAGTGACCGCACAGCGCAGAGCGTCACCCTCAACTGCCTGCCGGGTGAGTACAGACAGGAAGCCCTGCAGTAAACGTTCAGATCATTTATCGGGTTTATAGTAACCCCCCCCGACTCAACCTCCGCATTCTGCAGAAATATCAACTTCCTGCTGCAATCCAAATCTTCTCTTAAATATCTGAACTGAGTTTTTCTATATTTGGGGGTCATCCAAAAAAAAAAATAAAAAATCGCAGAGCTTCTGACAATGTACGGCCAAGGGTACTGATGCAGTGTGCGCTCATACGTGATGTGAGCAAGCCCTTAAAGTGGTTGTAAACCCTTTCCATGTACCCAGTGAAGTGTCTGGCCTCGGGTGATACACAGAGCTTAAACAAATCCTCCTACATAAGTTGTACCTGTTTATCTGCGACCGTCTTTCCCCTACATTCATTCAAAGTGCAGAATGTACACAGGATCTCTCAGCCCTGAAAAGCAGAAGGGGGGGGGGGAGAGCTGAAGTTACATCAGTGAGGGGAGCTCTGAGAGCTGATTGGAGGCAGCGTTAATTTCGTCGACTAAAATATTTTAGTCGACTCAATGAATACTATTGACTAAAATACGACTAAAACAACTGAGATGATTAAAATACGACTAAAACTAAAATGGCATTTTAGTCAAAAGACTTATGCCCTGTACACACGGTCGCGGATTTTCCCGACGGAAAAAGTGCGATCGGATTGTGTTGTCTGAAACCCCGATCGTGTGTGGGCTCCATCTGACTTTTTCCGTCGAAATTTCCGAATGAACTCAAGTTTGAGAGCAGGATATAAAATTTTCCGACAACAAAATCCGATCGTTTAAATTCCGATCGTGTGTACACAAATCCGACGCATGCTCAGAATAAATTAAGAGATGAAAGCTATTGGCTACTGCCCTGTTTATAGTCCCGACGTACGTGTTTTAAGTCACCGCGTTCAGAACGATCGGATTTTCCGACAACTTTGTGCGACCGTGTGTATGCAAGACAAGTTTGAGCCAACATCCGTCGGAAAAAAAATTGATGAATTTTGTTGTCGGAATGTCCGATCGTGTGTACAGGACATAAGACTAAAACTAAATTGAAATTTGACTTCAAGATGAACACTGGTCTGTAGTGCACGTTCATACCTCAATACATTAAATAATAACATATGAGATTTTTCACTCCAGCCTTATATAATGAGGTTGGAAATCGTAGAGAAATGTTAACTAATGCATTACAATTTAATTACACCCAATAGATTTTAGTCGACTAAAATGTACTGGAGATTTAGTCGACTACATACGACTAAAACTAAAAACAATTGGAGAAGACTAAAATGGGACTAAAAATGAAATGCCATTTTAGTCCTAAGACTAAACCCTCGTACACACGATCGGATTTTCCATCGGTAATTGTGTGATGAGAGGCTGTTGGCGGAAAATCCGACCGTTTGTACGCTCCATCAGACAATTGTTGTTGGATTTTCCGCGGAGAAATGTTGGACGGCAGGCTTTAAAATTTTCCGCAGACAATTGTGTGTTGTTGGATTTTTCGAGCGTGTGTACACAAGTCCGTCTGACAAAAGTCCAAAGTACAAACACGCATGCTCGGAAGCAAGGACGAGCCGGAAGCGGTCGGTCTTGTAAACTAGCGTTTGTAATGGAGAATTAACATTCGTGACGCGGCAAATTATGAAATCTCGAAATGCAGCGCACAATTCTCTTCTTCTTTAATGGGATAATAATGAAGCTGCTTTGCTGGTGATACTGATGGAGTTATTGCAAATGAATTTTTTCAAAGGCTTTTTTTTTTCTAGTGATATCAAGAATAATATTATTATGCTTTATTTTGGTGCAAGTTACCACAACACCATTACCCCGTAGTTTTTTTATATCAAAAATACAACTATGTTGGTGTCCCTTGTTAATTTTACATTGTATTTTTTTTTAAATGTAACTGCCGACTCCCAAACTGTCATTTGAAGTAAAACACATAGCCAAGTATTATTCTACTTAATTCTTTTATTGTGCATTAAAAAAAGAAAACAAAATAAAATTAGACATGCTATCTGTCAATAGAACTTAACCAAAAAGTGCATTCTATGCATCCAAAAATATAGAAAATATACCAAATCAAATCATTATTCAACCAAAAAATAAAATAAAAGCCTCATGTATGTGTCCTGCTTCTTAATATAGGGGGTCAACAATGCCAAGAGTAGGTGAAAGCAGGGGCCCGTCATCCGGAGATAATTCCGAAAATCATCTGGATTATTCTCCTGGAGCTCCCGCAGCAAAGGCATATGACATAATTGGTCACCATTAATAAAGCAACCAATTTTTAGTCCAAGAAATCCTCCTCCTCCATTTGTTCCTGGACTGGACTTGGGTCAAAGCAATAACTCCAAGGCCAATAATAAATAACACGTTATCTCCTCCGATTCCGCAACATGTCTGGTTGACGAACTGCTGTTCAGAAACGAACTGAAAAGCACGAAATGAAAAGTGCGAATCAACACTCACCAAACTTCTACTAACACGAAATTAGCAGAAGGAGCACAAAGGGTAGCGCTAAAGAGCTGAAAAAACACGTAGTACTTCACTACGTTCGTGTTTGTTGGTCGACAATTCCTTGCCGTTTGTATGCAAGACAAAATCCAGGCACACGCCTTCAGACAAAAGTCTGAGGTTTTGTCTATGGAAAATCCGATCGTGTGTACGAGGCTTAAGACTAAAACTGAATTGAAATTTGCTGCCAAATTTAACACTGATTGGAGGGAAGGGACACACCCCTCTTCACACAGCACACAGGAACAGAGCTTAGGCAGTCAATTAGTTGGAGGTCCCTCCCCTGACTCCTTTTTTCTCTTGGTGTCAGGAAAACTTGGCAGAAGTGATTCATGGTGATAGCAGAGGAATGAAGAAACAAATGAACGTCGCCCACGGGACTTTAAATGAGGTGTAAATGGTGATCAAAGGGTAAACAGGTATAAAAGTACAAGTATTTTATTGAAAACAACAGCATAATCCATAGTAGGACATGAGCATGGGTGAACAGGTTCATAAAACAGCAACATTGCATAGTAGTCCTAAAACATAGCCATAATATAATAGTAATACATATAATACAGGTATGCATGGTACATCTCTAACCCGACGCGTTTCGCGAGCTTTCCTCGCTTCATCAGGGGCTGATGTGCATAACTGCTGTCTGTAAATACAGATTAAAGTAATTAGAGTATAGGTTATGATTGGGTAAAAGCAATAAGCCAGAACCGGTCATCCCATACTTACTTGTAAGACCAAAGCTACAGACACATAACCCAGGTACGGGTCGGCGGAGGGCATCTCCCCCGGGAGCTGAAGGGGCCGAGGACCCAGCCAGAGGACCGAGGCCAGGCGTGGGGGGCAGCATGGCAAAATGAGAGAGAGAAAAGAGAGCGTGAACCCAAATTGTTCCCAAATGCACTGCAGGGCAACTCGCTGTAAGGGAATATAAATATAAGGTAGTATAGGATTAAGAAGTTTGGAAGTATGAGATGTATATCGTGGCATCAAATGCAAGGTATGTTAATGAGCAAGGTCTAAAATAATAACATTGGTATTGTCATGGAAATATAAAATGTATGCTACTTGCATGGTATGCATAAGGTGTCCCGCAGAGCAGAGAGAAAAAGAAGGGTACAAGGTGAAGGAGTGAATGAGAAGGAGAGGAAAGGGAAGGGGAGGAGGGGAAAGCAAAGGGAGGTGAAGTGAATAGTGACAGAAAAAAGACAAAGAAGGAGAAGAAAAAAAAAAAAATGAAAAGAAAGGGGAACAGGACCAGGGGGAAAAAACAGAAAAAGTGAAAGAAGTGAAGGGAAATGAGACACGGTGAAAGAGAGGACAGATTGATTAATAATGTGATAAACTAAAAAAGTACTTCCGTGTGAAAAGAGAAAGTGTAATTAGAGGAGTGAGTCAGAAACAGCAAGAGAGGATCAATCTGTCCTCTCTTTCACCGTGTCTCATTTCCCTTCACTTCTTTCACTTTTTCTGTTTTTTCCCCCTGGTCCTGTTCCCCTTTCTTTTCATTTTTTTTTTTTTTCTTCTCCTTCTTTGTCTTTTTTCTGTCACTATTCACTTCACCTCCCTTTGCTTTCCCCTCCTCCCCTTCCCTTTCCTCTCCTTCTCATTCACTCCTTCACCTTGTACCCTTCTTTTTCTCTCTGCTCTGCAGGACACCTTATGCATACCATGCAAGTAGCATACATTTTATATTTCCATGACAATACCAATGTTATTATTTTAGACCTTGCTCATTAACATACCTTGCATTTGATGCCACGATATACATCTCATACTTCCAAACTTCTTAATCCTATACTACCTTATATTTATATTCCCTTACAGCGAGTTGCCCTGCAGTGCATTTGGGAACAATTTGGGTTCACGCTCTCTTTTCTCTCTCTCATTTTGCCATGCTGCCCCCCACGCCTGGCCTCGGTCCTCTGGCTGGGTCCTCGGCCCCTTCAGCTCCCGGGGGAGATGCCCTCCGCCGACCCGTACCTGGGTTATGTGTCTGTAGCTTTGGTCTTACAAGTAAGTATGGGATGACCGGTTCTGGCTTATTGCTTTTACCCAATCATAACCTATACTCTAATTACTTTAATCTGTATTTACAGACAGCAGTTATGCACATCAGCCCCTGATGAAGCGAGGAAAGCTCGCGAAACGCGTCGGGTTAGAGATGTACCATGCATACCTGTATTATATGTATTACTATTATATTATGGCTATGTTTTAGGACTACTATGCAATGTTGCTGTTTTATGAACCTGTTCACCCATGCTCATGTCCTACTATGGATTATGCCATTGTTTTCAATAAAATACTTGTACTTTTATACCTGTTTACCCTTTGATCACCATTTACACCTCATTTAAAGTCCCGTGGGCGACGTTCATTTGTTTCTTTTTCTGATATTAGGGATGGAGGTGTTTTATGTTAGGGGTCAGTTCTCAGACTTTCTTTATAAATAGCAGAGGAATGAGGGAGTGGACAGAAATGATACTTAGTGCTCTGGAGTGCTCTGCAAGTATGCACTATAGAGGGATATGCTTTGCTCATATTTCATGTCTGTGGTTTACAACCGCCTTTTGACAAAACTGCTGGGTGTGCAGCATATAGCAGCATTACAAGTCTCACTCATTCACACAGACATGGCAAAAACTAAAGAATCACCCAACATTTTGGGATCACCTGTTAAGCTTGACTGATTCCTCTGCAGTTTCGGGTGCCGAGTGCTGGAACATTTTTTGCACTCCATACCCCAGTACTGCAACTCTGCCGGAGTGATCTCTTCCCCGACAGTCACAGCAAGTTTACACACCTGAGAGGCAGCAATGCAGGAATGGGTGGTCAGGGAAGCGAACCACTGAACACCGATGTTGGCTTCATTTTACTTCCACTGACACCAAGGACTGGCACTCATTTTATCCGACTGACATTGAGACTCAATGATTGGGGCTTATTTATTTTTTGTTTTACCACCAACACATACGACAAGGCTTGTTTTATTCCTCTGACACCAACGCTGGGGCTAATATTATCCCAATGACACCAATGATGGGGCTCAAACTATCCCCATGACACCAAAAATAGGGCTTATATTATTCCTCTGTCACCAATGCTGGGGATTATATTATCCCAGTGACACCAATGATGGGGCTTACTTTATCCCACTGACACAGTGATCGGGGTTGTTTTATCCCACTGACACCACTAAGAAAAATGATATGGCACCAATGATGGGGCTTATTACTGTATCTCGCTGTCACCTACAATGGGGCTTATAGTATTCCAATTACACCAATGATGGCACTTACTTTATCCCACTGATTCCAATAATTGGCACCTATTTTATTATTATTATTTTATCCCACCGACACGATGAGTTGTTTTATCCCACTGACACCAATAATGAAGCTTATATGACACCAATGGCACCAATAATGGGGCTTAGATGGTCTCTCTGTCACCAACAAGAGGACTTATATTATTCCAATGACACCAAGGATGGGGCCTACTTTATCCCACCGATTCCAATAATTCGCACCTATTTTATCCCACTGGTGCAATGATGGGGCTGCTTTTATTCCACTGACACCAATAATGAAGCTTATATGACCCCAATGACACCAATGATGGGGCTTATTACTGTCTCTCCCTGTCACCAACAATGGGGCTTATATTATTCCAATGACACCAATGATGGGGCTTATATTATTCCAATGACACCAAACAACGGGGCTTATATTATTCCAATGACACCAATAATGAAGCTTATATGACACCAATGGCACCAATGATGGGGCTTAATCCTGTATCTCGCTATCACCTACAATGGGGTTTCTATTATTCCAATGACACCAATGATGGGGCTTATATTATACCAATGATGGCACTTACTTTATCCCACCGATTCCAATAATTGCCGCCTATTTTATCCCACTTGTGCAATGATGGGGCTTGTTTTTTCCACTGACACCAGTGGCAAATATTATATTATCCCAATGGGGCTTATATTATTCCTCTGTCAAAAACAATGAGGCTTATATTATGCCAATGACACCTACAATGGGGCTTATGTTATCCCCATGACACCAACGATGGGGTTTATTTTACCCTACTGTCACCAATGATGAGATTTTTTTTTTTTTAACCTGCACTAACATCACTAATGGGGCTTTGTTTTTTCCCCGTTGATACTAAGAATGGGACTTATTCTTCTTCAACTGACATCAATGATGGGGCTTATTTTTTCCCCAGTGACACCAATAAGGGGTTTATTTTATCCCACTGATACCAATGATGGGGCTTTTTTTATGATATATCTTCACTTGACACTAACTCATCTCCACTCCAGCAATGCGTCGGCTGCGAGCTTACCTCGCCATCACTGACATCCCCCCCCCGCTTCTTGTGGTTGGGGAGGAAGTCTTCAGAAATCCTCCATAAATGTTCAAGGGAGTTCATTCATCCCGGCACCTGGCAGATGCTGGAATTACACACCGAGCTGCGCATGCGCAGTTTATTTTACAGTCTGAAGACAATTGTGAGGAGGAAGATAAGAAGCCTTTTATTTTTGCAGATATAGCATGTAAGAAAAAAAACCTTCCTGCTCGCAATTTTCTGTTTTAAGGCCACAGATCCACCTGCAGAGGGTAATACAGAAGCTCTTTGAATGCACACTGAATATTGAAGATAAAGATGGTTTAGTGTTGAGTCATGAAAATGCTGCCGACTACCACAACAGGAAACTGAGCAAAGGCGTCATTTATGACTCTTAGAGGCCGCTATCTGATCGCATTTTAAGAAATGAAAAGTTGATGCGGTTTGAACTTTGTAGCGAAAGGTTTCCATAAAACGGGTCAGTTATTGTGTGTATGTATGTCAGTAAAGAGCATTGTAAGAAAGTGGGTGAGGTGCCCATAGCAGCCAATCAGAATTAATGCCGCAATCTGAATAATTGCTTAAAGAGACCCTGTCAGGTCTTTAAAGGTTAAAATCTCTTAATTCCCCGCAATAGAAGACATTTTATACTCTCCTCTCCCCCAGCACGTTTCTTTACCTCCCCCCCTTCCAGCTCTGCGACCTCCATGAGACTCTTCAGCTCTGGTGGTGTCCCCGACTGTGTGTTGGTTCCTTTCTCTTTCCCTGGTGTCACTGCTAGAAACAAAATAAATGAAGCGCTTTACAGCAACGCATGTTAAAATGGTTGTGAAACTCAGACATGAAATATGAACAAAGCATATCCCTCTATAGCTTGTACTTGTCTCAATCCAGAGCACTAAGTGTCATTTCTGTCTGCTGCTTCATTCCTCTACTATCAGAATGAGTCACTTCTGACAAGTTTTCCTGACACCAAGAGAAAAAAGGTGACAGGGGAGGGACCTCTAGCACCCAGTCTGTGATTGACAGCCTCAGCTCTGTTCCTGCTGCTGTGCTGTGTAGAGGAGGGGTTGTGTCTCTTTCCTCCCATCAGCTCTCAGGGCTCTCCTCATTGAGCTCTGCCGAATGTAACTTCAGCTCTTCGCCCCGTTTTCTGACCGCTCAGACAAGCTTTCCAAATTCTGGAATTTGAATGACTTTAGAGAAGAGAAGACTGCAGAGGCCTAGTTGAGATCTGTGCACTGCAATAACGCATGTGCATTGCCCTTTGCCAGCTTAACAACTTTAAGGAACTGCCTAATATACCAGATCAAACACGAAAAAAAAAAAATAATGTACTATTTTTTGTAATGCAGCACCACAACGCATGGTACTGTGTGTGCAAGACCCCCTCAAACTGGGGCGGTGCAGGCGTTAGCGGTAAAGTGCCGCTAGTTTTAGCGGCACTTTACTGCTGTTATAGCGACTCTTTTCGGCCGCTAGCGGGACGCTTTTAACCCCCGCTAGCGGCCGAAGAAGGGGTTAATAGCGCCCGTGTTGCGGCGCTGCCGAAGCGCTTTGCAGGCTCTTCAGCAGCGCTGCCCATTCATTTCAGTGGGCAGGGGCGGTGGAGGAGCAGTGTATACACCGCTACTGCACCACCCCAAAGATGCTGCTTGCAGGACTTTTTTCCCCGTCCTGCAAGTGCATCGCCCTAGTGTGAAAGCACTCGGGCTTCCACACTGGGGTAGCTTGGGAGGCACTTTTCAGGTGCTATTGTTAGCGCTAAAACACCTGAAAAGCGCTCCAGTGTGAAAGGGGTCTTACTGTGCCTCGTGGTGCACCGCAGCACATGTTCATTAGCAAAGTGCATTGGGGTTACTATTGAGACTGAATGGCACTGCAACTCACAAATGCGCAAAACACTTTCTGTGGGTGCAGCCCATCTTTCTTAGTGCACACCAGAACGCAGCACGGGAAAGGCAAGTTCCCACGGCGTTTCCCACACTGCGTTCAAAACGCACTGTCTCTGCGACCTGCTGCGGGTGTCAACACATTGTTAACAGCACCCCATGCAATGTGTTTGCAGCATCAGATCATATTGGTATTGCAGTGCCATGCGATTTGGTGGAGCTTTATACCCAAAAAAGTGCATGCACTTTGTTTTATGCGTTCTGGTGCGACGATTTCCAGCCCATTCAAATGAATGGGATGCAAAAATCGCACTGCAGAGGAAAGCACAGGTATTGCACATGCAGACTGCATTCCTGTGCGAATAAGGCATTAACTGGCGCTTAAGACAAACAGTCTTGAGAAAGGTAGTTATGCTCTACCGAAAAACACTGACCATAATAAACCTTCCTCTTGCGGCAAGTCTCATAGAGCGCACCTGCTTTCTTATTGGAATTCTATATATCGTCTTTATGGATTGCACCTGGGAAAGCTCTCTCTATAAGCAAGTATCCTGGCTCACCTTTATAGTGTGTGGGACTATATATATAATTTTTTTTATAACTATTTACACACATACATATATTTTTTTTATTTACACACATGCACGCACACACATTTTATATATATATATATATATATATATATATATATATATATATATATATATATATATATATATATATATATATATATATATATATATGTGTGTGTGTGTAAATAAAAAAAAATATATGTATGTGTGTAAATAATTATAAAAAAAATATATATTATATATATATATATATATATATATATATATATATATATATATATATATATATATATATATATATATATACACACACATATACATATTTATTTTCATTTTGGATAGAGCATGGGAGAGTTATAACCCCTGTCAGATTTGTTTTTCTTTTCACCATCTGTGTCCCATTGCAAAGATTTCCCTTCACTTCCTGTCCCATAGCCAAACAGGAAGTGAGGAACTCCCCGCTCACCCCATTGGAAGATTTCCATTCTATTATTTTTCTGGGGACAACTCAAAATTTGGGATTTTCTGTTACTTTCACTTTCAATAATAATGGTAAACAGGAGAAATAGAGAGGGGGGAATCTCTTTAATGGGGGGAACAGACAACAATAAAAACTGACAGGGGTTCTAATACCTCTCCAAAATGGAAAAAAAGGTTTGCCTATAGTTATACTTTGAAACTAGGGTTATCTTATAAGAGGTCTTTCTTCCCCTCAGGAGAACATGTGCATGTAGAGTCGCTGAGAGTCAGAAAACGCATGTATTTTAAAGATGGCCACCGTGAAGTCTATGGCACCTTGTACTGCACCAGCTACAGGATTGCCTTCCGGCCAGACTGTATGCGCTCCCCCCAGGTAAGGATGGGTTTTTCTACTGGGTTAAAGAAGACTGCATACAAGCAAGTGCGACCATGAAGGATATTACTTGATGCCACAGTGTGGCAATTTGGACCAGCCTGGTTTAGTAGAGTGTCACTAAGCTCATGTATAGCTGAGATAGCCGATATTTAGAAGTAAAGGAAGAGGAGCGCCAGAAAAATATTTTTCGGTGCAGACAAAAAGTCTATGGAGATTGTGACGTCACCGCGCTGTCCAATCAGAGAACACCTTGTATTCATTGAAATCAATACTAGGGGGTTCTGTGAATGGAGGTTCTGCCAAGAAAAAGACCCCTTGTGGTCACTATGCAGAAGGGCAGCCGCATGGGACACGGAAGACTGCGGTGACAGCTACAGTGACCTTCCCAGGGGTGTATCATTCATGGGTGCAATGTGAGTACGGCACATGGGCCCCAAAGAGGGGGGGGGGGGGGACTGTGCTCCGACAGACACTGCACCCATGGATGAGACATCTTCTGTTTCCACAGGAATAGAATTTGTATACTTACATTGATATAAGCTGCACCAACATACCTTCTATGCAATAAGAACCATACCTGGAGTTCAGCTTTAACATCATAGGGCTTCCTATAGTGTTTTATCTGTTGGCTGCCCAGTGAATGGTAATTCATGGTAATCCGGGATAAGCAGTTCCTGAAGTTTTATGCAAATTGTGACCATGGCAAGCTGACGGATCACCACCAGACTGTAATTCAGTTCTTTATCTCGGTATCATGTTCTGTTGATATAAAACAAACAAAGTTGCTATGCAAGCAAATTTAATTCTAAAATTATCTTTTTTTGTTGTTGCTTAAAGCGGTATTAAATCCAAAACCATGTCACATATTGCAGCTTACCAATCATTCGATGTGGCGGCTGCATTCGTTTTCTTATTTTTTAGGCTCCCCCCCCCCTCTGTTTTCAGCTGGTGATCTGGCCAGTAACACACCTCCTGTATTAGAACGCCCCCCCCCCCACTCTGGATGAAGGAGCACAGGGGCCACCTTTGGACAGCAGCATTGTCAGTCTGGGGGGAAGGGAGTGTTAGATGTACTAGCAGATTTAGATATACTAACAAATTGAAGCCAAACTTCAGCTCACACTTTATAATCAGTTACACCAAACAGTTGTTTTTTTTTTTTCTTTCTTTTAACCAGTTGCAGTCTGCCGCACGCCGATATACGTCGGCACAATGGCAGCGGTAGGCAAATGGGCGTACCTGTACGTCCCCTTTAAGAGACGGGGATAGCAGGTGCGCGCACGCCTGCTGCGTACATCGTGACTGTGCCCGCGGGACCGGCGGACTCGATGTCCGCCGGTCTCCCAGCGATCGTGTCACGGAGCCTTGGAATGGGGAAGTGCCTATGTAACAAGTCATTTCCCCGTTGTGTCAAGACAGATCACTGCTCCCTGTCATCGGGAGCGGTGATCGCTGTCATGTGACTTGAAGCCCACCCCCCCCCACAGTTAGAATCACTCCCTAGGACACACTTAACCCCTTCATCGACTCCTAGTGGTTAACCCCTTCACTGCCAGTGTCATTTACACAGTAATCAGTGCATTTTTATAGCACTGATCACTGTCCCAAAATAGTGTCAAAAGTGATGTGTCCGCTATAATGTCGCAGTCCCGATAAAAATCGCAGATCACCACCAGTGCTAATAAAAAAAAAAAAATTAATAATAAAAATGCCAAAAATCTATCCCCTATTTTGTAGATGCTATAACTTTTGCGCAAACCAATCAATTAGGGCTGAAACAACTAATCGATTAATCGACAACTAATCGATTATGAAATTAATCGATTACTAGTTTCATAATCGATTAATCGGCCAGTAACATAATGGGATTAAAAATAATAAAATTACCTCTTTATAGTACAAAAAGAGCAAATAATCGCTACTGTAAATATTACTTTGACAGTTCTACAGTTAAAAAATGAACCCCTTACAGTAGCGATTATTTGCTTTTTTTGTACTATAAAGGGCTCATTTTAGTTTTTTTTTAACCCCCTTATGTTACTAAACGTCTTAGACCTGGTTCACATGTTTGTGTTTTTTGATGCTTTTTGCAGAAACACACTACAGTTCATTTAACATGGTTTTCTATGGGACACGTTCACATCTATGCTTTATTTCAGCCGCTGCGTATTTGGAAAGGGTCAAGGACTTTTTTTTTTTTTTTAACGCAAAACGGTGCTTTTTTGGTTCAATATACTTCAATGGAGAAGCTGCAGATAAGCATATAATGCATTTTTGCAGCAATTTGTATTTTTTAATCTGCCCAACAACAAATTGGCCAAAAAACTGTATTTCTCTTCTAATAGTGTATACAGTGTATCTCCTCTAATAGTATATACAGTATATCTCTTCTGTCTGTTATTCTCAGAGTGGATTCAATATTTTGCTCCCTAACCATATAGTTGGTTGTTTATATTTACCACTGCATAGAGATATTTAAGAATAAATTGCTTTTTTTTTAAACTTTACATATTACCTAAATTATACACCACACTTTTTTTTTAAGGTTATTAACCGATTAATCGATTAATCGAAACAATAATCGACCAACTAATCGATTATGAAAATAATCATTAGTTGCAGCCCTACAATCAATATACGCTTACTGCGATTTTTTTTTACCAAAAATATGTAGAAGAATACACATCGGCCTAAACTGAGGAAAAAAAATGTTTTTTTATATATTTTTGGGGGATATTTATTATAGCAAAAAGTAAAAAATAATGCGTTTTTTTCAAAACTGTCGCTCTTTTTTTGTTTATAGCGCAAAAAATAAAAACCGCAGAGGTGATCAAATACCACCAAAAGAAAGCTCTATTTGTGGGAAAAAAAGGATGTAAATTTTGTTTGGGTGTAACGTCGCACGACCGCGCAATTGTCAGTTAAAGCGACGCAGTGCCGCATCGCAAAAAGTGCTCTGGTCAGGAAGGGGCTAAATCAGGAGTCTCAAACTGGCGACCCTCCAGCTGTTGCGAAACTACAAGTCCCATCATGCCTCTGCCTGTGGGAGTCATGCTTGTAACTGTCAGCCTTGCAATGCCTCATGGGACTTGTAGTTTCGCAACAGCTGGAGGGCCGCCAGTTTGAGACCCCTGGGCTAAATCCTTCCGGGGCTGAAGTGGTTAAACAGATACTTGGATAAAGCAGCAAACACACAATTTGTGATACCAAATAAACAAACAAAATACAGAAATAGCGTGGCCTAAATCAAATTCAGAAAAATAATTATAAAATTAATTGAATAGCAACTCATCAATAACACGCGATAAAGAATATATATCAAAATATCCTCTAAAAAAATATAATATGTGACAATTCATAGAGTCCTTAATAAATATTATAAAGAAAGTCCCATTTCAATCAAAATCTATCCCCTATTTTGTAGATGCTATAACTTTTGCGCAAACCAATCAATATACGCTTACTGCAATTTTTTTTTACCAAAAATATGTAGAAGAATACACATCGGCCTAAACTGAGGAAAAAAAATGTTTTTTTATATATTTTTGGGGGATATTTATTATAGCAAAAAGTAAAAAATAATGCGTTTTTTTCAAAACCGTCGCTCTTTTTTTGTTTATAGCGCAAAAAATAAAAAACGCAGAGGTGATCAAATACCACCAAAAGAAAGCTCTATTTGTGGGAAAAAAAGGACATCAATTTTGTTTTGGTGTAACATCGCACAACCGCAAAATTGTCAGTTAAAGCGACGCAGTGCCGAATCGCAAAAAGTGCTCTGGTCGGGAAGGGGGTAAAATCTTCCGGGGCTGAAGCAGTTAATATAAAGGTTTTACATCAATAAATAAAAGCTGGTCACTGTAAGTACCCCTGTCAGTGTTAAATGTTTTGTCCCATCTCTGTAAAATGTAAACTGATACATTTTCCAGAGAGCGTGTTCTAGGCCTCTTTCACACCAGTGGATGGTCGGTCCGCCTGTCTGGTTTTCGGACCACCCTTTGTTCTCTATGGGGGCGCTGTCACTGACAGGCATCCAATCCGATCCCGTCTACTAAAAACCGGATTGGAAATTTAATTTCCATCTGACCGCCTCATAGAGAACAGTAGGCTGTGTCCGTGTCCGCTCTGTGTCCGTGTCCGCTCTGCATAGTGGGGAGGACACAGACCTGTCACCCACCTTCCCAGCAGAGATAAGCGGAGAGATCCCACGCTGAGCAGGCGGATCCGCTTGGATGGATTCTGCTCCGTATGAAAGGGGCCACACTGGTCAGATCACCAGATGCAAAAAACAAACAAAGCCTAAAAAACAGAAAACGAATGCAGCCACCACATCTAAGAATTGGTAAGCTGCAATATAATAAATGTTTACTTTTGGGTTTAATACCGCTTCAAATAGAGAAGCTGTGGATTGAGCTGTGTTTTCAGTGCTTCCTCAACCCCCCAATCATGCCCCCCCTGTCGCTTTCGCTGGGCGTAGGGCCCGCCAAGCGCAACCCATGCAAGAGAATGGGGCCGCTCTGCAATGCGCCCCGCAACCACGTTAGTGCGTGTCAAATGCTTTCTAAAGAGCGATCTGCGTTCGGCAAGTGTTACTGAAACCTTTAAAGTGAACTTTGCCCAACTTTAAACTTGGCAAAGTTGGAAAAAAAAAAGTCCCCTCTCTGATAAAGTTTCACTCTACTGGAGCCTGGTGAGTCACCAACTGCCATCATCCCCTTGTCCAATGATAATGCCTATACTGAACTCCAGCAGTGATCTTTATTGCATGGTTGCATTGGACCAGCTTGGCACAATGTAAGTATCCATATATCATACGTTGGGGGCACTGAGAGGAAGCAAAGTCACTGTCACCATTCTGATGCTAATAAACGATTGTGTTGTTATAATCAATATTGTGCTGTCAGCCCTCATTGTGTAATATATAGTCAGTATATGAGGACATAGGGGGCATTGTGACATCATACATAGCATTCACAGTGCTGGGACCTCATTTAAAATCCCACCAGGAGAGGGGGCCACCCCCTTCCCCACTCACACCAAAGCCCCCCCTATTCTTCAGATGCCCCCCCCACTTACTTCAGAGCCCCCCTCACTGTAGAGTAGCCCCCCCTCACTTCAGAACCCCCTCATTGCAGAGTACCCCCCCACACTTCAGAGCTCCCCTCGCTTTAAAGTAGCCCCCCCCACTTACTTCAGAGCCCCCCTCACTTCAGAACCCCCCTCATTGCAGAGTAGTCCCCCCACTTCAGAGTAGCCCCCCCCCCCACACTTTAGAGCCCCCTTCACTTTAGAGTTCCCCTCACTTCAGAACCCCCTCATTGCAGAGTAGTCCCCCCCCATTTCAGAGCCCCCCTCACTTCAGAGTAGTACCCGCCCCCACTTTAGAGCCCCCTCACTCCAGAGTTGTCCCCCCACTTCAGAGCCCCCCTTACTTCAGAGTAGTCCCCCACACTTCAGAGTTCCCCCCACTTACTTTGGAGCCCCCCCTCACTTCACAGTAGTCCCCGCCCCACTACAGAGCCCCACTCACTTCACAGTAGTCCCCGCCCCACTACAGAGCCCCACTCACTTCAGAGTAGTCCCCCCCCACTTTGGAGTCCCCCTCACCACAGAGTAGCCCCCCCCCCACTTCAGAGCCCCCCTAACTTCAGAGTAGCCCCCCTCAGTGTAGAGTAGTCCCCCCCTCACTTCAGAGTTCCCCCCACTTACTTTGGAGCCCCCACTCACTTCAGAGTAGTCCCCCCCACCTCAGAGTAGCCCCCACTTACTTCAGAGCCCCCCCTCACTTCAGAGTAGCCCCCCTCAATGGCAGAGTAGTCCCTCCACACTTCAGAAAAGCCCCCCTCGATGCAGAGTAGTCCCTCCACACTTTAGAAAAGCCCCCCTCGATGCAGAGTAGTCCCCCCCACACTTTAGAGCCCCCCCACACTTCACAGTAGTCCCCGCCCCACTACAGAGCCCCCCTCACTTCAGAGTAGTCCCCCCTCACCTCAGAGTAGCCCCCCCCACTTTGGAGCCCCCTCACCTCAGAGTAGCCCCCCCACTTACTTCAGAACCCCCCTCACTTCAGAGTAGTCCCCCCCACTACAGAGCCCCCCTCACTTACATCAGAGTAGCCCCCCCCCCACTTTGGAGCTCCCACTCACTTCAGTGCCCCCCTCACTTTAGAGTAGTCCCTCCCCACTTTAGAGCCCCCCTCACTTCAGAGTTGTCCCCCTCCACACTTCAGAGTTCCCCCTACTTACTTGAGATTTCCCCCTCACTCCAGAGCCCCCCTCACTTCAGTGCCCCTCCCCACTTCAGAGTAGTCCCCCCCCCCACTTTGGAGCCCCTTCCACTTCAGAGCTCCCCCCACATCAGACCCCTCTATACATCAGAGTCATATTCCACCATTCCTCCTCTCAGTTCTCTCACCTCACACTATTCTGTACAGCAGCAGGTCACATGGTACAGTGTCAGCCCCGCCCCGGTCACATGACTCTGTAGCTGTATTCCCCCTCTCAGGCCGTCCACTGTAATGCCTGTCCCTGTCCTGGACAGGATATAAATCACCACATTCGTTATGGGCAACTGCTGCTGACCCTACAGGTAGATTATAGAAGATGTACCCACAAATCTGGCGGGAATGGGCACATATTCCCTCACACACACCACAAGAGAAAGACTTCCCAGAGGAGGGCAGGATGTCATAGTAATAAATGCCCCAGAGGAGTGGAGGTTGTCATAGTAATAAATGCCCCAGAGGAGTGGAGGTTGTCATAGTAATAAATGCCCCAGAGGAGTGGAGGTTGTCATAGTAATAAATGCCCCAGAGGAGTGGAGGTTGTCATAGTAATAAATGCCCCAGAGGAGTGGAGGTTGTCATAGTAATAAATGCCCCAGAGGAGTGGAGGATGTCATAGTAATAAATGCCCCAGAGGAGGGCAGGTTGTCATAGTAATAAATGCCCCAGAGGTGTGGAGGTTGTCATAGTAATAAATGCCCCAGAGGAGGGCAGGTTGTCATAGTAATAAATGCCCCAGAGGTGTGGAGGTTGTCATAGTAATAAATGCCCCAGAGGAGGGCAGGTTGTCATAGTAATAAATGCCCCAGAGGTGGTGGAGGTTGTCATAGTAATAAATGCCCCAGAGGAGGGCAGGTTGTCATAGTAATAAATGCCCCAGAGGTGTGGAGGTTGTCATAGTAATAAATGCCCCAGAGGAGTGGAGGATGTCATAGCAACAAATGTCCCAGAGGGGTGAAGGTTGTCATAGTAATAAATGCCCCAGAGGAGTGGAGGTTGTCATAGTAATAAATGCCCCAGAGGTGGTGGAGGTTGTCATAGTAATAAATGCCCCAGAGGAGTGGAGGTTGTCATAGTAATAAATGCCCCAGAGGAGGGCAGGTTGTCATAGTAATAAATGCCCCAGAGGAGTGGAGGTTGTCATAGTAATAAATGCCCCAGAGGAGGGCAGGTTGTCATAGTAATAAATGCCCCAGAGGAGTGGAGGTTGTCATAGTAATAAATGCCCCAGAGGAGTGGAGGTTGTCATAGTAACAAATGCTCCAGAGGAGTGGAGGTTGTCATAGTAACAAATGCTCCAGAGGAGTGGAGGTTGTCATAGTAACAAATGCCCCAGAGGAGTGAAGGATGTCATAGTAATAAATGCCCCAGAGGAGTGGAGGTTGTCATAGTAGTAAATTCCCCAGAGGAGTGGAGGTTGTCATAGTAATAAATGCCCCAGAGGAGTGAAGGTTGTCATAGTAATAAATGCCCCAGAGGAGTGGAGGTTGTCATAGTAATAAATGCCCCAGAGGAGTGGAGGTTGTCATAGTAATAAATGCCCCAGAGGAGTGGAGGTTGTCATAGTAATAAATGCCCCAGAGGTGGTGGAGGTTGTCATAGTAATAAATGCCCCAGAGGTGGTGGAGGTTGTCATAGTAATAAATGCCCCAGAGGTGGTGGAGGTTGTCATAGTAATAAATGCCCCAGAGGAGTGAAGGTTGTCATAGTAATAAATGCCCCAGAGGAGTGGAGGTTGTCATAGTAATAAATGCCCCAGAGGAGTGGAGGTTGTCATAGTAATAAATGCCCCAGAGGAGTGGAGGTTGTCATAGTAATAAATGCCCCAGAGGTGGTGGAGGTTGTCATAGTAATAAATGCCCCAGAGGTGGTGGAGGTTGTCATAGTAATAAATGCCCCAGAGGTGGTGGAGGTTGTCATAGTAATAAATGCCCCAGAGGAGTGGAGGTTGTCATAGTAATAAATGCCCCAGAGGAGTGGAGGTTGTCATAGTAGTAAATTCCCCAGAGGTGGTGGAGGTTGTCATAGTAATAAATGCCCCAGAGGAGTGAAGGTTGTCATAGTAATAAATGCCCCAGAGGAGTGGAGGTTGTCATAGTAATAAATGCCCCAGAGGAGTGGAGGTTGTCATAGTAATAAATGCCCCAGAGGAGTGGAGGTTGTCATAGTAATAAATGCCCCAGAGGAGTGGAGGTTGTCATAGTAATAAATGCCCCAGAGGTGGTGGAGGTTGTCATAGTAATAAATGCCCCAGAGGTGGTGGAGGTTGTCATAGTAATAAATGCCCCAGAGGTGGTGGAGGTTGTCATAGTAATAAATGCCCCAGAGGTGGTGAAGGTTGTCATAGTAATAAATGCCCCAGAGGTGGTGGAGGTTGTCATAGTAATAAATGCCCCAGAGGAGTGGAGGTTGTCATAGTAATAAATGCCCCAGAGGAGTGGAGGTTGTCATAGTAATAAATGCCCCAGAGGTGGTGGAGGTTGTCATAGTAATAAATGCCCCAGAGGAGTGGAGGTTGTCATAGTAATAAATGCCCCAGAGGAGTGGAGGTTGTCATAGTAATAAATGCCCCAGAGGTGGTGGAGGTTGTCATAGTAATAAATGCCCCAGAGGTGGTGAAGGTTGTCATAGTAATAAATGCCCCAGAGGTGGTGGAGGTTGTCATAGTAATAAATGCCCCAGAGGTGGTGAAGGTTGTCATAGTAATAAATGCCCCAGAGGAGTGGAGGTTGTCATAGTAATAAATGCCCCAGAGGAGTGGAGGTTGTCATAGTAATAAATGCCCCAGAGGAGTGGAGGTTGTCATAGTAATAAATGCCCCAGAGGTGGTGGAGGTTGTCATAGTAACAAATGCCCCAGAGGTGGTGAAGGTTGTCATAGTAATAAATGCCCCAGAGGAGTGAAGGTTGTCATAGTAATAAATGCCCCAGAGGAGTGGAGGTTGTCATAGTAATAAATGCCCCAGAGGAGTGGAGGTTGTCATAGTAACAAAGGCCCCAGAGGTGGTGGAGGTTGTCATAGTAATAAATGCCCCAGAGGTGGTGGAGGTTGTCATAGTAACAAATGCTCCAGAGGAGTGGAGGTTGTCATAGTAATAAATGCCCCAGAGGTGGTGGAGGTTGTCATAGTAACAAATGCTCCAGAGGAGTGGAGGTTGTCATAGTAATAAATGCCCCAGAGGTGGTGGAGGTTGTCATAGTAACAAATGCTCCAGAGGAGTGGAGGTTGTCATAGTAACAAATGCCCCAGAGGTGGTGGAGGTTGTCATAGTAATAAATGCCCCAGAGGTGGTGGAGGTTGTCATAGTAACAAATGCTCCAGAGGAGTGGAGGTTGTCATAGTAATAAATGCCCCAGAGGTGGTGGAGGTTGTCATAGTAACAAATGCTCCAGAGGAGTGGAGGTTGTCATAGTAACAAATGCCCCAGAGGTGGTGGAGGTTGTCATAGCAACAAAAGACGGGGGGGGGGGGGGGTGATTCCATATTATTGACTATGTGGCTATGGTATTGTAATGGGATATCCAATAGACCTATATTGTCCGTATTGGCGGGGTCCTGTCCTGTGATATCTGGATTACATTGGGCCTCATATATACAGACAGTTTGAGGCGGAGACATGGCAGGCGGCGCACACAGCGGCCATAGAAGTAAATGGCTGTACACTTTACTACTTTCATGTATCACAATTCATTCACACCTGAGCGTTTTGTGAACGCACACAAAAATTGAAACGCATGAAGAACGTGCGTTGCGGAGCCATTCCTTGTTAATAGCACCTGAAACACAGTAATCGGACACGTTTACAAAAAAAGTGCAGAGCTCAAAGCTCTAAAAAGCTACGTGAGATACTTTGGTGCGTTTTTTGTGCATATGTCAGACCATTGAAATCAGTGGGCTGTCCTATGTGCGGTGGTGAAAAATGTATACACAAACACAGCGTGATTTTGCCTTAAAAGTATTCACACCCCTTGAAATTTTATTGGGATTTTATGTAATAGAAGAACACAAAGTGGCACATAATTGTGAAGTGGAAGGAAAATGATAAATAGTTTTCACATTTTTTCACAAATAAATATGTGAAAAGTGTGGTGTGCATTTGTATTCAGCCCCCTTTACTCTGATACCCCTAACTAAAATCTAGTGGAACCAATTGCCTTCAGAAGTCACCTAATTAGTAAATAGAGTCCACCTGTGTGTAATTTAATCTCAGTATAAATACAGCTGTTCTGTGAAGCCCTCAGAGGTTTGTTAGAGAACCTTAGTGAACAAACAGCATCATGAAGGCCAAGGAACACACCAGACAGGTCGGGGATAAAGTTGTGGAGAAGTTTAAAGCAGGGTTAGGTTATAAAAACATATCCCAAGCTTTGATCATCTCACAGAGCACTGTTCAATCCATCATCCGAAAATGGAAAGAGTATGGCACAACTACAAACCTACCAAGACATGGCTGTCCACCTAAACTGACAGGCCGGGCAAGGAGAGCATTAATCAGAGAAGCAGCCAAGAGGCCCATGGTAACTCTGGAGGAGCTGCAGAGATCCACAGCTCAGGTGGGAGAATCTGTCCACAGGACAACTATTAGTTGTGCTCTCCACAAATCTGACCTTTATGGAAGAGTGGCAAGAAGAAAGACATTGTAGAAAGAAATACATAAGAAGTCCCATTTGCAGTTTGCGAGAAGCCATGTGGGGGACACAGCAAACATGTGGAAGAAGGTGTTCTGGTCAGATGAGACCAAAATTAAACTATTTGGCCCAAAAACAAAACCCTATCTATGTGTGGAGGAAAACTAACACTGCACATCACCCTGAACACACCATCCCCACTGTGAAACATGATGGTGGCAGCATCATGTTGTGGCGATGCTTTTCTTCAGCAGGGACAGGGAAGCTGGTCAGAGTTGATGGGAAGATGGATGGAGCCAAATACAGGGCAATGTTAGAAGACAACCTGTTATGCCGCGTACACACGGTCGGACTTTTCGTCTACAAAAGTCCGACAGCCTGTCCGACATACTTCCGACGTACCTTCGGCGGACTTGCGGCAGACTTTCTTACGAACGGACTTGCCTACACACGACCACACAAAAGTCCGACGGATTCGTACGTGATGACGTACACCGGACTAAAATAAGGAAGTTCATAGCCAGTAGCCAATAGCTGCCCTAGCATGGGTTTTTGTCCGTCGGACTAGCACACAGACGAGCGGATTTCGGGGTCCGTCGTACTTACGACGTAAAGATTTGAAGCATGTTTCAAATCTAAAGTCCGTCGGATTTGAGGCTAAAAAAGTCAGTTGAAAGTCCGGAGAAGCCCACACACGATCGGATTACCAGCCAGCTTTAGTCCGTCAGCGTCCGTTGGACTTTTGTAGACGAAAAGTCCGACCGTGTGTACGCGGCATTAGAGTCTGCAAAAGACTTGAGACTGGGGGGAGGTTCATCTTCCAGCAGGACAACAACCTTAAACATACAGCCAGAGCTACAATGGAATGGTTTAGATCAAAGCATATTCATGTATTAGAATGGCCCAGTCAAAGTCCAGACCTAAATCCAATTGAGAATCTGTGGCAAGACTTTTGTTGTTCACAGACGCTCTCCATCCAATCTGACAGAGCTTGAGATATTTTGCAAAGAAGAATGGGCAAAAATGTCCCTCTGTAGATGTGAAAAGCTGGTAGAGACATCCCCAAAAAGACTTGTAGCTGTAATTGCAGAGAAAGGGGGTTCTACAAAGTATTGAGTCAGGGGGGCTGAATACAAATGCCCCCCACACTTTTCACATATTTATTTGTAAAAAAATGTTGAAAACCATTTATCATTTTCCTTCCACTTCACAATTATGTGTCACTTTGTGTTGGTCTATCACATAAAATCCCAATAAAATCCATTTAAGGTTTTGGTTGTGACATAACAAAATGTGGAAAATTTCAAGGGGTATGAATACTTTTTCAAGGCACTGTATATGACCTAGGTGTGAATGCAGCCTTAGTGTAAACGTGCATGTATGACGTATTCCTAAAAGGGCGGGTGTTTGCGCTGATGTGCAAAAGCATTGATCTATGTCCAAGTACAAGTGCATACAGCTCTTCACTTCTATACAGGCCACCTGCAGATCCCCGAGCTCGGAAAACACCAGTATTTCACGATCACTTCAGCCTCAAACTGCCCGTGTGCATGCGGACTTATTATCCGTGTTACCCCTCTCAGCCAATCAGGCGTTACCTTTGTAACACCAGCCATCAGCCAGGCTCTGATTGGTTGCTTTGGATAGCGCAGACTTTGTCATTTCCTTCAGATGTTTGTTTGTTGCGCTCAGGACATGCAGGAGTTAACGAGACGCGTATTTCTGTGGCAGGATTCCCCTGGCGAGGCGTTATTTGACAACGACAATGACATCGCCCTGCCCTGCGCTGACAGGATTTTGGCAGGTAAGGACCTTGGCATCGCCTTACAACTTGCCAAGAGGAGCACAATACACCCACACATGTGTACTATTAACAGAGGCGGCGACCCTTCTTCACCGGGAACCAAGGGTGGCAGAGGCAAGCAGGAGACTCTTCCCTGTAGAGTTTCCCAGTATATGGCCATTCCATTTTGACAGAAGGCAATCTAACAATCGACTTATGTTGAACAGGAATATTGGAAAATTTTCCTTCATTCAGCAGCTGCAGCCAATCAGCTGCAGTGCTGATCAGTGTATTCTATCAGCAGAGGAATCCCCCACTATCTGAATACAATAACACAACTGGGAGGATTTCTCCTTCCACCTCGCTTGTATGGATGGGGGAAACAGTTCCCTTTTTTTTTCGATCAGCTTATTAGATGATCAAAAAAAAAAAAAAACAACCCATTTATGACCAACCTTAGCCAGGCAAGAACCAGCAGAGCAAGAACATATAACACATAAAGTAAAGGATGTAGCACAGGGTGTTCCTTTGGCAATAAAAGGTCATGTGCCTACAGGCTCCTGATAAAAGTCAACACTTGAGTGCCAGGCTGAGTATTAGGCTAACTGGCTGTCCTCTGTCCTGTCACAGACCTGATCAGAAGTTCTATGTAAGTCTATGAACAGGTACAGTATCTCTCAAAAGTGAGTACACCCCTCACATTTTTGTAAATATTTTATTCTGTCTTTTCATGTGACAACACTGAAGAAATGACACTTTGCTACAATGTAAAGTAGTGAGTGTACAGCTTGTATAACAGTGTAAATTTGCTGTCCCCTCAAAATAACTCAACACACAGCCATTAATGTCTAAACTGCTGGCAACAAAAGTGAGTACACCCCTAAGTGAAAATGTCCAAATTGGGCCCAATTGTGATTTGTTACTGTTACAAGGTCTCAGGTGTGAATGGGGAGCAGGTGTGTTCAATTTGGTATTGTTGCTCTCTCTCTCTCATACTGGTCACTGGAAGTTCAACATGACACCTCATGGCAAAGAACTCTCTGAAGATCTGAAAAAAAGAATTGTTGCTCTACATAAAGATGGCCTAGGCTATGAGAAGATTGCCAAGACACTGAAACTGAGCTGCAGCATGGTGGCCAAGACCATACAGCGGTTTAGCAGAGCAGGTTCCACTCAGAACAGGCCATGGTCGACCAAAGAAGTTGAGTGCACATGCTCAGCGTCATATCCATAGGTTGTCTGTGGAAAATAGACGTATGAGTGCTGCCAGCTTTGCTACAGAGGTTGAAGTGGTGGGGGTCAGCCTGTCAGTGCTCAAACCATACGCCGCACACTGCATCAAATTGGTCTGCATGGCTGTCATCCCAGAAGGAAGCCTAAAGATGATGCACAAGAAAGCCCGCAAACAGTTTGCTGAAGACAAGCAGACTAAGGACATGGATTACTGGAACCATGTCCTGTGGTCTGATGAGACCAAGATTAACTTATTTGGTTCAGATGGTGTCAAGTGTGTGTGGTGGCAACCAGGTGAGGAGTACAAAGACAAGTGTGTCTTGCCTACAGTCAAGCATGGTGGTGGGAGTGTCATGGTCTGGGGCTGCATGAGTGCTGCCGGCACTGGGGAGCTACAGTTCATTGAGGGAACCATGAAGGCCAACATATACTGTGACATACTGAAGCAGAGCATGATCCCCTCCCTACGGAGACTGGGCCGCAGGGCAGTATTCCAACATGATAACAACCCCAAACACACCTCGAAGACGACCATTGCCTAAAGAAGCTGAGGGTAAAGGTGATGGTCTGGCCAAGCATATCTCCAGACCTAAACCCTATTGAGCATCTGTGGGGCATTCTCAAATGGAGGGTGGAGGAGGGCAAGGTCTCTAACATCCACCAGCTCCGTGATGTCGTCATGGAGGAGTGGAAGAGGACTCTAGTGGCAACCTGTGAAGCTCTGGTGAACTCCATGCCCAAGAGAGTTAAGTCAGTGCTGGAAAATAATGGTGGCCACACAAAATATTGAAACTTTGGGCCCAATTTGGACATTTTCACTTAGGGGTGTACTCACTTTGTTTGCCAGAGGTTTAGACATTAATAGCTGTGTGTTGAGTTATTTTGAGGGGACAGCAAATTTACACTGTTATACAAGCTGTACACTCACTACTTTACATTGTAGCAAAGTGTCATTTCTTCAGTGTTGTCACATGAAAAGATAGAATAAAATATTTACAAAAATGTGAGGGGTGTACTCACTTTTGTGAGATATTGTAGATACAAACAGACGGGCATTCGTTTACTTTTGAGGCTGTCCAGTTTTGCAAAAAAAAGAACAGAAAAAGTCTGCATCATGACGCAATATGGCAGTTAGAGGTTGTCTAATATAAACGGAAGGTAGAAACAAGAGATAATCTGATGTATGCAAACACACATCCAGCTGCCCATAGATCTAATATGGGTCTAAAAAAATCCTGCAGCAAAAAAGTGAATGGATGTCCTTGGTTCTGCTCCAATTCAGCAGGGGATCTTTTCATGGATCCTATGCTGGGTATGCAAAGGCATTTGGTGCTCATTAAGGCGATTTACGCCATTTGCAGCTATTGAGTAATACTGTATATATTATTCAAAGTTTTTGTGCCCGTAGCTGAGCTGTAAATGACCCCAAGCATTCATGCTGGCACGTTTGATATTGTCAATCTGTTCTCATCCCGTTTTTCCTTGACTTGTAGTGGCCGGACAGAGTAAAGTAAAGGTTGTTACTCCTTCGCTGAGCCTGAAGTTTGTCCCGGAAGAGCTTATGATCCATTACAGAGGATTCCGCCTAATGCACTTCCACTTCAGTGACAACGGCTTGAAGACTGAGGCCTACACTGTAAGGTTCAAATGTTGGACGGTTTCCCTTTTGAAGCTGAATACCAATTAGCTGGTTAATGGGTGATGGAAAACCAACTGTTTCCTTTTCTTTTAGGTAGCATTTTCATATTATTTTTTTTATAACTAGTACAAAAAAAAGCAATCAAACACTGACGTGGTTCATCATTTGTGTGGCCACCCATGGTAAATCGCTTATCAAAGGCATCCTCAGTGCCTGTGTTAACCATTACACATGATTGCAAAGCAGTTGTGATGTGGCCCCCTTCACTTGAATGAGTCTTGTTTGGCAGTAGTACCACATCTGCACGTGTAGACACGCTGACTCCTATGGCAACAATCTTGAACAGTTTCTAACAAAGGTTACAATGAACTCTTTCATTTTCTCTACAATCTCCTATTGTAGATCTTCACTCAACTGAGCTCCCAGTCTCTCTCACTAGACTTCCTGATCCACTGCCACTGGATCCCCTGAGCTCTTTCAACCTTCTCACTCAGTATCTTCCTCAAGAGTCCCCCCTTCATCCCTGCTGGGTCCCTAGCTTGGCATCCAAGATAATTCTCAAGAGTCACCCCACTGGCCTGCCCGGTCCCTAGCTTCACACACAAGGCTGCTCTGCAAGCGTCACCTCCTCTGGCTGGGTCCCTGGCTTGACTCCTGCTGAAGTTTCCCCACTCTTCACCATCCCCAGTTAGTGAGAATACTGCTCCGGTACTTGCTTCAGCTACTCACAGTGGTCCCTGGTAACAAGATGGATAGTCCCTTAGTGGCAACAGCTTCCCCTCTACCTCCGACCATGACAGGTTCTCTGGCCAGCAGAACCGTCACTTCTGACTGGACTGAAAGTCGCAGTCCCAACCCTACTCTGCTTTCTTGCTTCTGGATAGGCCATTAGACAGCCTAGCAGCCAGATGTCCCCGGGATAGGCCTCAGGCTCTGGCCTAGCAGCAGCACAACACACGTCCACCCAGACAGCTATCCAGGTGGAACAGAACCCCGATCACCTGACCTCACCCAAATAAATATGCTCCCCATGCAGGCCAAGGGACCCAAGAAGATCCCTGCCTATTGGCTGAGATACTCCATCTATTCCTAATCTGTCCTTGCAATGCCCTTGTCTTATCTAATGCCACCAGATATCCAGCCATCTAGTGACAGAAGAGAGAAGTGCAGCAATTCCATAGCTAGGGTGGAATCAATTGATCTCCTATCAATTGGCCAAGGCAACAATACTTGGCAGGTAAATTTACTAGCAACTCTGCCTAAACTTCAGGGTGCTACATTCAGAAGTTTCAAGACTTCCTGTGCCCCTCACTGGACAAGACAAAAAAACATAGTTAAAGATATTCTTGGAGTCCACTGAGGGACACAGGTCCCATCTGCCTCTGTGTATGATCATGCTCTTGGTACTAGTTTGCTACTGAACTAAGGCACGATGATAGTAAGTAGGATTGTCCCAAGGCTGGCCTACCATTTTTTTTTTTTGCTTTCCAATGTCCAATCCTCCTGTAGATGGCCATTTGACCCAACATTTTTTACTTCCTGTTTCCCATGATGGACTCCAAGAAAACTATATTACAGTGAGTACAAAAATCCTGTTATTACTGGAATACAAAGGCAGCTGGCAAACGTCATGTGCTGATTGTACCCAAGTAGATCTATTTTTTACATGAGATTACTGCCAGCAGCTATAGCTGCTAGCGGTAATCATTGTGTTCTGCCAGCCGGGAAGGCTCCCTGCACACTCCTCCCCCTCCGGGAGAACACAATAGCACTGTCGGAGGCATTCCCCCATCTACACTGACTATGTTGATGTTTATAATCAAGCATAGGTGTGCGCAGCCTATTGCATTAGGGTGTTCACCCCAAAGTTTAAATACATATGCATGTGTATATGTACTGATGGTGTCAGTAGGGCAGTGGACAGTGTCAGTAGTTGTATTTTTATTCTTTTAAAATTATTTTATTTTGTAACATTTTTTTTTTGGATGAAATATCAGTGGTCTAAACAGGGGGGAATATGCACCACACAAGGCGATTAGGGTGTGCCTAGGCACACCTGGCACACCCTGTGCGCATGTAATCAAGCAATTTTCTCTTTCTTTCTACCTGTGGTGGAAGAAAAGAAAATTAAATCATCTATGGTCTGCTTTAGTGTGATAACTGCAGCTTAAGAAAATGAGAGTTTCAGATTTTCATAGACATAGTAGTATAGTAGGGGAGCCGGTGAGAGAGCCAAGGACTGTGTGCATTAATAAAAGACAATCATTTTTTTAAATTTTATTGCTACTGATTCATCTCATTGGTTCTATCATATTACATTTAATGGTGTATCCGCGTGTTGATCTGATTTTTCATTGTAGATGACAAACACCATGATTAAGAACCAGCAGCTGATCAGCTCAGCCATACATCGGGAGGAAGCCATGCTTCGAAGTCTAGGTGAGAAGCACTATGAGATATGATCTCATTACAGCAAGAATATTTACCCACACACATGTGCATCACATCTGTTTATAGATGTTTTCTTAACCACCTCAGCCCCGGAAGATTTGGCTGCTCAATGACCAGGCCGTTTTTTGCGATTCTGGACTGCGTCTCTTTAACTGACAATTGCGCGGTTGTACGACGTTGTACCCAAACAAAATTGACGTTTTTTTTTCCCCCCACAAATAGAGTTTTCTTTTGGTGGTATTTGATCAACTCTGAAGTTTTTATTTCTTGCTCTATAAACAAAAGAAGAGCAACAATTTTGAAAAAAACACAATATCTTTTACTTTTTTCTATAATAAATCTTCCAAATTAAAAAAAAAATGTTTTCCTCAGTTTAGGCCGATATGTATTCTACATATTTTTGGTAAAAAACAACCGCAATAAGCGTATATTGATTAGTTTGCGCAAAAGTTATAGCGTTTACAAAATAGGGGATAGATTTTATGGCATTTTTATTATTTTTTTTTTTTTTTACTATTAATGGCAGTGATCTGCGATTTTTATCGGGACTGCAATATTGCGGCAGAGAAATTGAACACTTTTGACACATTTTTGAGACCATTGACAAAAAATTGCTATAAAAATGCACTGATTACTGTATAAATGTCACTGTCAGGGAAGGGGTTAACACTAGGGGGCGATCAAGGGGTCAACTGTGTTCCCTAGGTGTGTTCTAACTGTAGGGGGGATGGGACTGACTAGGGGAGGAGAGAGATCAGTGTTCATACTTAGTTCTGAACACACGATCTCTCTCCTCTCCCCTGAGAGAACTGGGATTTGTGTGTCTACACACACAGATCCCGGTTCTCGCTCTGTCACGAGCGATCGCGAGTGCCCGGCGGTCATTGCGCCTGCCGGCACTCGCATTGGCTGCGGGCACACGCGCCTCCTACACCATCTTAAAGGGCCGATGTACAGTTACGGCGGCTCGCCCAGGGGAGCCAACTTGTCGCAGTAAAACTGCGGCGGCTGGTCGGGAACCAGTTACAGTGTAACTGAATTTTTTTAATGAGGACAAAACGCTTCCCTGGTGAGTTACATATGTTGCAAGGATTCTTGCTATCTGTATTGGAGCTTACACATGAATTTGACTCACTTCCTGTTTCCCTGGGTGGGATGATCTTCCTGCTGTAGTCACATGATTAGTCCCAGTACTGTAATAAAAGAAGAACAGTGGCTAGCCTAACACATTGGTGATTGGCGTGTCTTATGTCATGGAAATATTTCCTGTGAAAAAGCTGGATTGCACTATTTCCTGTCTTGCTTGCCTGTGTGAAAGCTCTTTTGGGTTCTTTCACACTGCTCCATTAAAAAAATGCATTAAAAACAGATACAGTGCCTTGAAAAAGTATTCATACCCCTTGAAATTTTGTCATGTTACAATCAAAAACATAAATGTATTTTATTGGGATTTTATGCAATAGACCAACACAAAGTGGCACATAATTGTGAAGTGGAAGGAAAAATGATAAATGTTTTTCAAAATGTTTTACAAATAAATATGTGAAAAGTGTGGCATGTATTTGTATTCAGCCCTCTTTACTCTGATACTCCTAACTAAAATCTAGTGGAACCAAATGCCTTCAGAAGTCACCTAATTAGTAAATAGAGTCCACCTGTGTGTAATTTAATGTCAGTATAAATAAAGCTGTTCTGTGAAGCCCTCAGAGGTTTGTTAGAGAACCTTAGTGAACAAACATCATGATGAAGGCCAAGGAACACACCAGACAGGTCAGGGATAAAGTTGTGGAGAAGTTTAAAGCAGGGTTAGGTTATAAAAAAATATCCCAAGCTTTGAACATCTCACGGAGCTCTGTTCAATCCATCATCCATCATCATAGACTATCCCCTCTTCAGTCTATCATGAATGCTGCTGCCAGACTTATCCACCTTACCAACCGCTCAGTGTCTGCCAACCCTCTACTCCAATCCCTATACTGGCTCCCAATCACCCAGCGAATTAAATTAAAAATACTAACCACAACATACAAAGCCATTCACAACTCTGCCCCAAGCTACATCATTAATCTTGTCTCCAAATATCACCCAAATCGACCTCTCCGCTCTTCTCAAGACCTCCTGCTTTCAAGCTCTCTCATCTCCTCCTCCCATGCTCGTCTCCAGGATTTCTCCAGAGCCTCTCCCATCCTCTGGAACTCGCTACCTCCATCTATCCGGCTATCCCCTACTCTTGCTACCTTCAGGCAATCCCTGAAAACTCATCTCTTCAGGAAAGCCTATCACGTCTCCAACTAATCTCCTACCACTTCTATCAGCTCATTCCCCATAGTTACAACCTTTTGTACCACCTGCCCCACCCTATTAGATTGTAAGCTCTTCTGAGCAGGGCCCTCTTAATCCTCTTGTATTGTATTGTATTATAACTGTATTGTCTCCCTTTTATATTGTAAAGCGCTGCGTAAACTGTTGGTGCTATATAAATCCTGAATAATAATAATAATCATCCGAAAATGGAGAGAGTATGGCACAAATGCAAACCTACCAAGACATGGCCGTCCACCTAAACTGACAGACCGGACAAGGAGAGTATTAATCAGAGAAGCAGCCAAGAAGCCCATGGTAACTCTGGAGGAGCTGCAGAGATCCACAGCTCAGGTGGGAGAATCTGTCCACAGGACAACTATTAGTCGTGTACTCCACAAATCTGGCCTTTATGGAAGAGTGACAAGAAGAAAGACATTGTTGAAACAAAGCCATAAGAAGTCCAATTTGCAGTTTGCGAGAAGCCATGTGGGGGACACAGCAAACATGTGGAAGAAGGTGCTCTGGTCAGATGAGACCAAAATTGAACTTTTTGGCCTAAAAGCAAAACGCTATGTGTGGCAGAAAACAAACACTGCACATCACCCTGAACACACCATCCCCACCGTGAAACATGGTGGTGGCAGCATCATGTTGTGGGGATGCTTTACTTCAGCAGGGACAGGGAAGCTGGACAGAGTTGATGGGAAGATGGATGGAGCCAAATACAGGGCAATCTTAGAAGAAAACCTGTTAGAGTCTGCAAAAGACTTGAGACTGGGGCGGAGGTTCACCTCCCAGCAGGACAACAACCTTAAACATACAGCCAGAGCTACTATGGAATGATTTAGATCAAAGCATGTTCATGTGTTAGAATGGCCCAGTCAAAGTCCAGACCTAAATCCAGTTGAGAATCTGTGGCAAGACTTGAAAATTGCTGTTCACAGACGTTCTCCATCTAATCTGACAGAGCTTGAGATATTTTGCAAAAAGTGATGGGGAAAAATGTCACTCTCTAGATGTGCAAAGCTGGTAGAGACATCCCCAAAAAGACTTGCAGCTGTAATACAAATGCACGCCACACTTTTCAGATATTTATTTATAAAAAATTTTGAAAACCATTTATCATTTTCTTCCACTTCACAATTATGTGCCACTTTGTGTTGGTCTATCACATAAAATCCCAATAAAATACATTTAAGTTTTTGGTTGTTATATGACAAAATGTGGAAAATTTCAAGAGGTATGAATAATTTTTCAAGGCACTGTATGCATCCTCATAGTGTCCAGTTCTTCAGTTTTGGGGTATCCCATGCTGCCTCACCCCATCACGTTCTATGTTCCAATAAAACCCTAAAAAGACACCCCTAGACCATTCTTTTGAGACAGAAAAGGCTATGTGTGTCCTAACTGGGGGAATAAGGCCAAGTCCACCAGTGGCTTTTTCAGGGGTGTGCTACACAAATATATGTGGAAGCCACAGTGTCTACATCAAGGCTCCCCTGTATACTGGGGTCCTAACTCATATCATCCGTCCCCGCTCTCGTCCGATTCTGCAGACGGAGGAAAATCCTATTTTTCCTATTTTTCTCCCCATAGGGGAGAGCGAAGATCTGACAGGGCGGTCCCTGCACGATGTGCAGGGACCGCCCTGTCATCCGCTGGCTCAGCCAGCGGATGTTCACAGGACGGATCATCACAGATCCGTCCCGTGTGAAAGGACCCCTAGGGTATATAATTTTTGAAGCAAAGCAAACGCAGCATGTATATCAAGGACCATTAATCAGACCGAGACAGAATTATAGTTAAATCACACTTGTTTAATCATAATATTAAGGTAAACAGAGTAAGCGTATTCAAAACAAGCCAGAGTTCAGTAACCGGATCGGGTAGTCAGCCAAGCAAATGTCAGAGAGCCAGAGATAAACATAGTAGTACAGCAAGCAGGATCAGGAGCCAGAAGGAACGTCAGCCGAGCAAGTCTTCAACAGGAAAGCAGGAGAAAGTCTCTGTGTTGACAAAGGCGAAGGCAGAGAGCTGGACAACTTTAAGTAGGCAGGCAACAACAGCTGGGTAACTGTGGAGAGAGATAGGAGCTGGCAAATAGCCGACAGCTGAGCGGCCAGCTCAGAGAAGGAAGAGCTGAGCCCAGCCCTGACAATTTAAACAGGACTGTAAGATAACCATTTTATTTAGTGATAGGTACTTTGATTGGCATTCAGAGCATGGTGTAAACAAGGCCCTAAAGACGCAGGCAGACACTGGACACCCAGCAAGAGCAAAATGGCAACTAAAGGCATCCAATGTGTCCACATACCAAATCTAGAGAAACAACAATCATAAAACAGGCATCAGATCCCAGAAGACAAGCCAAAGCCAGAACCAGAACCCAAGCCGACAGAATACTGAAATACCATGAAGAACTCGAAGGAATATTTTTAGCTCCGGCATTGTGTCAGTAGGCCGAAATACTTTTAGAAACACAAAAAAGAAAAGTTTGGCAAGGCATCGGGCATACAATGGCCGCCCCCTGGAGTGTTTTGTCTTGGCAGTGATTAAAGCCTGAACATACAGACAAACCAGACGGGTTCAGGACGGGGTCGCTGCCTTTTTTGGCAGAATTCGCTTGAGAATGTACCGCAAGCCCATCTATTGTCTCGTAGAGGCAGCCAAGATGGAAACAATGAAAACAAAAAGCTTCACAACAAACAACAACAGATACAATGGTCTTCTTGTTTAAAAATGTCTGAAATAAGAACGGCATTGCTGTCCTGAAAAGCAGACTCTGATTGGCTGATCTGAAGATCTGACTTCTCCATGTTTGAGGCTAAAGCCTCGTACACACGATCAGATTTTCGTCAGAGGATTGTGTGATGACAGACTGCCTAAAATCCGACCGTTAGTACGCTCCATCAGACAATTGTTGGCCAACTTTCCGCCAACAAATGTTGGATGGCAGGCTAGTAAATTTTTGGCGGCCAACGGTCTGTTGTCAGATTTTCCTATCGTGTGTACACAAGTCCGTCACACAAAAGTCCAAAGTACAAACACGCATGCTCGGAATCAATGCTCACCAAACACGACGTTAGCAGAAGGTGCCCAAAGGGTGGCGCTCAAGAGCAGAAATTCCACGTAGTACGTCACTACGTTCGTGTTTGTTGGCCGACAATTGTGTATCGTTTGTAGGCAAGACAAGTTCCTGGCATAGGCCCTTCGGACAAAAGTCCAATCGTGTGAACGAGGCTTTAGGGCAGTGATGGCGAACCTTGGCACCCCAGATGTTTTGGAACTACATTTCCCATGATGCTGAACTACATTGCAAAGTGAATGAGCATCATGGGAAATGTAGTTCCAAAACATCTGGGGTGCCAAGGGTCGCCATTACTGCTTTAGGGTTTAAAGTGTTGCATTAGAAGCTGCAGCAAGTCAGATAGAGACCGCCTCTAACCCTTTCCTCCTCAGCCTGACTGTCCCCGGCCCACCCCTTTCATTAACAACTTAAGGACTTTTCCCCCTTAATGGCCAGGCCATTTTTTGCAATACGGCACTGCGTCGCTTTAACTGACAATTGCGCGGTCGTGTGACGCTGTACCCAAACAATATTGATGTCTTTTTTTCCCACAAATAGAGCTTTCTTTTGGTGGTATTTGATCACCTTTATATTTTTTGAGCTATAAAAAAAAGAGCGACAATTTAAAAAAAAAAAAACAATATTTTTTACTTTTTGCTATAATAAATATCCAAAAAAAAAAAAAATTTCTTCATCAGTTTAGGCCAATATGTATTCTTCTATATATTTTTGGTAAAAAAAAAAAAAAATCGCAATAAGTGTATATTGATTGGTTTGCGCAAAAGTTATAGTGCCTTCAAAATAGGGGATAGATTTATGGCATTTTTATTATTAACTTTTTTTTTTTACTAGTAATGGCGGTAATCAACAATTTTTAGCAGGACCACGACATTTTAGCGGGACTGCGGCGATCGAACACTTTTTTTTGGCACCAGTGACATTTATACAGCGATCAGAGCTAAAAATAGCCACTGATTACTGTATAAATTTCAATGGCAGATTGACAGATCCTCGTTCTGGCTCTCTGAGGAGCGATCGCGGGTGGCCGGCGGACATCGCGGCCGCCGGCCACGGGCATCGGCTCCAGGTGTTGCGCTTTGGGCGCACCCCATATACCCCTTAAACAGCTACAGGCGATTTACACCCCCTATACCCCTTAAACAGCTACGGCGATTCACACCCCCTATACCCCTTAGACAGCTACGGCGATTTGCACAGGGGAGCCAACCTGCCACCAGGGGCAGATCCAGAGTCTAGTCTCGGGAGGGGCACTGCCAGAAAATCCGTTTTTTTTGGGGGGGCAATTTATCGGGGAAACGGCTGGTGTTGGCACTGCAATCATTCCAGCACCATGGTTGTTACGGTGTCAGGATGATTAAAGCGCATTATTTCTATAATTACATTGTAATTTAAAATGAAATAGTTCAACTCACCATAATGCAGAATCAGTGGGAGCCCTGAGTGTGTCACTTGCCACGTCACCTGCCACACATTGCAGATTGTCACTTGCCACGTCGCCTGCCACACCTTGTGGATTGTCACTTGCCACGTCACCTGCCACACCTTGTGGATTGTCACTTGCCACACATTGCAGATTGTCACTTGCCACGTCGCCTGCCACACCTTGTGGATTGTCACTTGCCACGTCACCTGCCACACCTTGTGGATTGTCACTTGCCACACCTTGCAGATTGTCACTTGCCTGCCACCAGATGCAGATTGTCACCTGCCACACCTTGCGGATTGCCACTTGCCACGTCACCTGCCACACCTTGTGGATTGTCACTTGCCTGCTAAGGTGGTCTTTTGGTTGTCTCTTGCTGTGTCCCAGACTCCCAGAGTCAGGCAACAGAGAGATAATTTAATCTCTCTGCTGCCTGCACAGTGAGGGCGGAAGTTACTACAGGGATGCAGGGCTGGCGGTGAGAGATGATCTCATCTCTCTGCTCCCCCGCCCCTGGCTAACTGATTGGCCAGCTGCCACACCGAGCCTGCTCTCTCACTCTCACCTGCCAACACACTGAGCCACCTGGCAGCCTGGCCCGCCCACAAACCCGGTCCGCCCGGTCCGCCAGCTATCTCACCCGCCCGCAGAGACGCCCGCTATCTCACTCGCCTGCTATCTCGCCCGCCCGGCTGGCAACAAATTTCTCGGGGGTGGCAATTGCCCCGTTGCTCCCCCTGGATCCGCCCCTGCCTGCTGCTGTATAACGACGGTGGCTGGTCAGCAAGTAGTTAATTGGATTTTAGTTTTTCCAATAATGGAGGCTCAGCATGACATGTGGGCGTTACCTAGCCACTTGCCGACCACAATACATATATATATGTTGTGGTTTTCAAGTGAACCCCGGTACCGTTTTGCCAGCAGACGGCTGTCTTTCATGAAACCGTTCCGATGCCCCCCTCTCGCCATTGGCCGGTGTTTCTCGGGCTTACCGTTACCACTGGTTCGAGAAGCGATCTGACGGTGCGACCGTCTGCTCTCATAGGCGGTCATATAATTAACACACCCCCTGCCACGCCCCTTTAGAGAAGAATTATACAAAAAAAATTGGTTAAACCCACAAGTGCTTTTTTTTTTTTTTTTTACCACTACTATTCCTTTATACTGGCTTTTAAAATTTACAAATGCACCAATTTAGAGATTGGATGAAAGGTTTAGCACTGAGAAACACTTTTTGAAAGATAAAAATTGCATTTTATATACGATATAGATCAGACCAAAATGAGGGACAAATGAGGAGGAATGAGGGACAGAGGGACTTTGTACCAAATCAGAGACAGTCCCTCGAAATCAGGGACAGTTGGGAGCTATGCTCTTTGATCGACTCTATGGCCTTGGAGGACCGGAGGGACATCATGACATCACTTCTGGTCCAGGCTAGAAGAAAAAAAAAATTAAAGCAAAAGATCAAAAATACATTTTTTTTTTTAAAGGTAAAGAAGAGATTTGGGGTCTTTTTGACCCTAGATCTCACCATGAAGAGGACCTGTCATCCCTTATTTCTATTACAAGGGATGTTTACATTCCTTGTAATAGGAATAAAAGTCATCAAAAAAAAAATTGAAGCATTGAGCTTCATTTTCTCGGCCCGTCATAGTGTTGTACGTCACCGCGTTCTTGACGGTTGAAAGTTCAGCGAACTTTTGTGTGACCGTGTGTATGCAAGGCAAGCTTCAGCGGAATCCCGACGGAAAAGCCGTCATATCTTTTTCCGACCAAAATCCGGATCGTGTGTACGCAGCATAAGAAAACTACAGCCATCAACCCTGCTGGGAAGTCATAGTCCAGTGTGAATAATGTGTCCGGGTCTCAGACATTCAGAAACCCGGACGCATGATTCCAAACCCGAACTGTCCGGGTGAATCCCGGACAGGTGGCAACCCTATGCATGACACCAATTTCCCTGTTACATTGGTGTCATCTCTCCACTCCCAGCCTGCTGACTGGTCAGTAAAAGAGCAGCAGCAGACTGACAAGATCATCTGTCTGCTCACTCTGTTCTCTCTTCCTATCAACATATTCTCTGTTAGCATATTTGTATGCAGCACGCCTGATTGGCTTCCAGTCCTGTCTCTCCTGCTCCCAGTAGGAGTGCCGCTGCAGAGGCGATTGCAAGAGGCCAATGGCAGTTTAAATTCAGATATATTCACTAGTCCCTTTTGTCAAACAATAAATGTACTACATTTTTTGTTGTCTTTTATATTTGCCTAGAGTTTAGCTTTAAAGCCTAATGCTGGCATTTACACAGCAATTTTCAAACAATGTCAGACACTTTTTCAATTGATTTTCAATCGCAAAAGCAACCGAACAGATCAAGGCAGCCCGCCACCAACACTTATATTAATTAATGGGGGTTTGCTCATAAAAAAATTTACTGTGTGATTGTGTCAGCCTTGTGAATAATACCCGGTAAAGTGTCTAATATTTTTATTTCCTATGATCGCCAGCTCCATCTAGTTGTCATAATGGGGTGCTTTCCTGATTGAGGTATTTCAGGAAAATACAGCGTTATGGCCACTAGATGGAGCTGATGATTATCTGCCTTGTCTTGTTGAAGGAGTCCAGACTGGAAATTTGGATATTCAGGGTTTTAATACCGTTCTGATTTAGTTGGTGAAATGGTGCTTCATGCTCTGCCCTTCTCACTGTTGACAGATAGGCGGGAAAGCGCAGCACAAATGGACTACCCTACAAGGCTTTTTGAGTCAGTAGCAGACTGGGAGAATGAAATTGAAAGGCTCGGAGCGACCGCCTGGAGAGTGACACCCCTTAATGAACGTTGTGACACCTGTACCAGGTAATGCCATGAGAGTAAAGGGACATGCGCTGTATGTTATCACATATGACTTTTAAAGCAGAACTGCAGACCAGAATAACAAGACTAAAGTAAATAGCCCAATGAAAATAAAATAGCAAAACCAGCTTTGGCTGTAATATTCGCTTATAGTCCAGAGGTTCCCGCACAGTATGCTTTTTCTAGATGTCTTCAGTCTGATGGCCAGCAGCATTCAACCCATTTCCTCTGAGCCCAGGTCACCCTTGAATTATACACCCAGGATGTACATGCGGCCTTGACTTCTGCCCAAGTCAAGATTAAGCCCATCCCCTCTCCTGGCGCTAAGCACTTTCTCAACTATTGGATGGCATAACCTCTAAGTTCTGGGATTTAAATGGAGAGTTAAGGGTCTAGTGCAGCCTTTCTCAACCTTTTCAACACAGAGGAACCCTTCAAATAACTTTCCAGTCTCAAGGAACCCCTGCTAAAATGACTAATTCTACAACTCATGATACTTTAGTGTGATGGTCAGTGGTAAGCATGCCCCTTATACTTGTGGTCACTGAGAAGAATTACCCCCTTTTCAGTCGGAACTTATCTGAGAGACAAAAATTCTCATTTGTCAAGGAACCCCTAGCAACCCAACCTCTGGAGGAACCCTGGTTGAGAAACCCTTGTCTAGTGCTACAAGGGGCCATAAAGTTGACTTACCAGAAGTCAGGGTTCCATATACATCCTGGGCCTAGGACCCGAGGACCTCCACAAGGACACAGAGATCTATTTGAGGACTATCAGCACAAGGTTCCTGGACTTCAGCACTGCTCTTACCACTGTATTCCAGCTCCCTTTGTACTATGTATATGAATTGTTCATTTCATATTTGACCAAAACTGATATTTAGGAAGCAGAAGCCTACAGTATAATTATGAAGCCAGAAAGAACTTCAGCTTCAAAAGAATTGACCTATAGCAGATGCTGACACAATCCAAGAATGTAGTCATGCGTCTGAAGTTAATAAGAGGTCCACATTATTTTGTGGAACTAAACTCTTTCAATCAACATTGACTATTTTAATCATTATGCCACTAGCATTAGTAAATAGAGAAGAAAATATTATAATATTATAATATATATATTATTATTATTATTATATTTACTTGTTTTAAATTTTTTTTTAGGTTTCTGGCCTAGGCCAAAATGATGTCATACATCCCAGGAGTCTTCATGGGCATTTTTTTTCTTTCATCCGGGGTGTTCTCAGTTAAGCACACCCTCCTGCCTGCATGCCCAAGATAAGGGCAGATAGATTCCAGGAAGTATAGGCTACATGAATCATCTGCCCTTACTCAAAATGGCTGTGGCTAGAAATGCTAGGGTGATGTTTTTCAAAGTGATTTCTCAACAAAACAAGACATGGATGGTTGGGGGAGAATGCTTTTAATATTAAAATTAAATTAAAGAGGAACTCCAGTCCCTGTTCCCCCCCCAAAAAAAAATTAAAGGGGTTGTAAAGTCTCTAGGTTTTTCACCTTAGTGCATATGCATTAAGGTGAAGAACCTTTTGTGGTGCAGCTGCCTCCAGAGCCCCCCTTTTACTTACCTGAATTCGGTCTTTCCAGCGATGAGAACGAGCCCAGCAGCTCCAGCTGCTGTCTTGGGTCCTCATTGGATAGATTGATAACAGCAGGAGCCCTTGCCTCCCGCTGCTGTCAATCAAATCCAGTGACACGTGAGCCAGGGGGGCGGGGCCGAGTACTGCTGTCTGTGTCAATGGATGCAGCAGCAGGACTCAGGAGCGTGCCTGCACGAGTGCCCCCAGAGAATGCGGCTCTCTGTGGCGTCACTTGAAGGGGAGCCAGGAGCGCCGCTGAGGGACCCCAGAAAAGGAGGACTGGGGCCGTTCTGTGCAAAACCATTGCACAGAGGAGGTAAATATTGGCATGAACCTTTACAATCACTTAAAAAGTCAGCAGATGTTCTCATCTGAGCTGATTCTTCAATTGGCTTTGGATCCAGGTGCTGTCATTTCCACTAAAGGAAACCAGCAGCGAAGCCTTGGGGCTTCACAGCCGGCTTCCAGCTGCCCAGGCGCGAGCCACACTAAACTTTGTGATTGGTCTCAGAAGGCTGCGGAGGAAGGAGGGGGGCTGAACTTCCGCTCAAATTGCCACTGTGATCTGACCGGAAGTGGGGGGGGGGGGGGGGGCAGGCACCTGACAAAATCAGGTACCCGCCCCCCCCCCCCCCCCCCCCCAAAAAAAATATGCCAAATGTAAACTATTGAGGAAGGAGGAGGAAGAGTGGAACTTACAGTCTTGTTCTACTTTAATACAGTGATTTCCTATGATCGTCAGCTCCATCTAGTGGTCATAATGGAGTTCACCCAATGGAGCTGACCATCATAAGAAATCACTGTATTAGGCAAAATAATTCAGAATTCATCAAGAATGGGTGAATGTATGTCACGCTCATCTAATGAATTTTTTATAAATACACCCCTCAGTGTAGATTTTAAAGAAGATTGCAAACAACTACGATGAAGTTCCTTCCTACTACCAATTTTTGTTTTTAAACTTTAGTTCTGCTTTAAATGGCTCTCTATTTGACCCTGGTTCCTGAGCTGGCACAGACAACAGACGCCTCCTTTACAACATCAAGCCTCAAAGTCCTTTATGTCTTTATTTCAGCCTCTCCAAGTACTTTGTGGTCCCCTGCAAGCTCTTGGACAATGACCTGAAGAAGACATTTGCACATTTCCAGCAGAGGCGGATAGCTGTGAGTACTGCGCCGCATCTGATCTTCGTCCCTAGATTAATATGTATGAAATATCATATAACACTGGTTTCTTTTTGTGTTGAATACACAGAGATGGTCGTGGCATCACCCGTGTGGAAGCGACCTGCTGAGAGCGGCTGGATTTCAATCCAACACTGACCCCGATAAAGAGGACCTCAAGTAAGCACAACTTGGGAGGGGGGTGGCTAATCCTGTTCGGATGATCCATCTCAATGGTTGTCCCTTCTTTTTAACGGACTTCTGAAGAGCTTTGTGTCTTGGAAAACGTCAACCTGCTCTATCATGGGTTAAATTGTAACCAATCTGGACATAGCCCATGTTTCTGGCTGCCTAGGAACCCCATGGTTGACCTGCATGTCTGGATTGGTGCTGAACACATGAATTTTGGTTGTACATATGGTCACCATTGGGTGGACTTATAATTGTTAAGCAGAGCTCACTGGCAGAAGGACTCATGCCCATGGTCAATTAGGTCACTGCCAGAAGGGCTCATGCCCATGGCCAACAAGGTCACTGCCAGAAAGGCTCATGGCCGATGAGGTCACTGCCAGAAGACTCATGCCCATGGTCAATGAGGTTACTGCCAGAAGGGCTCATGCCTATGGCCAATGAGGTCACTGCCAGAAGGGCTCATGCTCATGGCCAACGAAGTGACTGCCAGAAAGGCTCATGCTCTTGGCCGATGAGGTCACTGCCAGAAGAATTCATGCCCACGGTCAATGAGGTCACTGCCAGAAGGGCTCATGCCCATGGTCAATGAGGTCACTGCCAGAAGGGCTCATGCCCATGGCCAATGAGGTCACTGCCAGAAGGGCTCATGCTCATGGCCAACGAGGTGACTACCAGAAAGGCTCATGCTCATGGCCGATGAGGTCACTGCCAGAAGAACTCATGCCCATGGTCAATGAGGTCACTGACAGAAGGGCTCAAGCCCATGGTCAATGAGGTCACTGCCAGAAGGGCTCATGCTCATGGCCGATGATGTCACTGCCAGTAGGGCTCATGCCCATGGCCAATGAGGTCACTGCCAAAAGGGCTCATGCTCATGGACGTACAGCACCCAGATCAGCATATTTTTGCAGCAGGTGCAGCCAGGTGTTTCCCATCAGTGATGGGTTGACACTGTCCATGGCTGCCCACATGTGTTCTCACATGGAGTAATTACCTGCGGTAATGGAAGGTTGTGTTCCTTCTGGATGTGGACAGTGTCAGCCAATCATTGATTTGTACTGACTTCCTGTCTGTGACTGATTGGAAGCACTTGGCTGTACCCGCTGCAGAAATACGTTGATCTGGGTAGTTGTGCAGCCCTACAGCTACTGTATATGCATAAACTCTATAAATTCAGGCTTTGGTATGGAGTGTTCTCCACAGTGACTGGAGGAGAGGCCATGTGTTGAGCTCTCCTTTTCCTGAAACTTTTCTTTCTTCCATATATTGAAATTAATGGGGCTTTGCTCGCTTCAGAGTCCTAAGCACTAAAGGGTCTGTTTATAAATAATTTGTTGTGTAAATGTCTCAGCATTCACGCAGATGTCCCAAATAATTACTGTAATGATTGTAATATGTGTGCTATGTCATTTTCTATGTATTTCCTAAGATCGTCAAAGCCATCTAGTGGCCATAATGCAGTAGTTTCCTAAAATACTGCATTCGGGAAAAATGTTGCATTATGGCCACTAGATGGAGCTGCCAATCACAAGGAATATATAGAAAATAAAATTTCACACATATTGCAAACAATAATAAGATTATTTGAGACATTTGTGTGCATGCTGAGACATTCGCATAGCAGTTTTTTTTTTTTATAACTAGACCTCTAAGTGTCAAAGCACTGAACACATTTATAAACCACATAAAAGTGTTTTATAAATGTCCCAGTTTTTTTTTTTCTTAGCCTCATGTCCACGGTAAGACCCTATGTCTCAAGTAAAGAATGTTGTTCAGCTAATCCATTGTGTGCTGGCTTCCTGTTCGGGTGAACGCACTCTCACCATGACAGAAAGTGAAAGGAAAGCTCTCATTGGGGACACAAAGAGCAATTAAAATCTGACAGAAGGTTCTAACTCTTCACTGCTCTAAGCTCTCCAAGTTTTACAGTAGAACGGAGAAGGGTTAGAATTTTTTTCAGATTTTCCCTGCTAATCAATAAACAATCTATCCAGCACCATGCTTTTTGCGCCTGGCAAGGTGGGGTCTGGCCTACAATGATGCTGCAAAATATATTTGGAAAAAAGTGGCAGTGTGCCATAGGGGATATACAGTGTAGGGAGTTCCACCCCCTACACCCATATGCAGGGAGTTCCACCATCAACATGAAAAGTCAACTGAAAGTGCCAAGCCACCTGGCTCCATTGTCAGCAGCACCGCTGCTCTCCTTACCAGTCCATCTGACTGTGTTTCCCAGCTCTCCTGGTTCACTTGGCTCGCTTAGCCTTTAGTCGCAGCACCCTGCTGCATGACCCACTCCTGGCCTCTGAGTAGGCGTTCTCCTGACACCTCAATAGGAGCCCAACTGACTCCTGGGACAAGATCTGTATCCTGGCTGGGGCACCTCTGACCCCTGGGTGAGACCCCCTGTATCTTGACTCCTGGATGGGGCCCCTCTGACCCCTGGATGAGACCTTCTATCTCCAATATGGGAGCTGTCTCTAAAATGGGAACCCTGAGCTATCCCCAGGCTTGGGTATATAATGACCCTGCACACTTGTGTACTCACAAAGGCTGCAGGCATCCAGTAAAATCCGCACGCAGGATTGAAGGTTCCATCCCACCCAAGACTCTTTGGAGCCTTCAAGCTCCAGGCCCAAATCCAGGTCAGCAGAATCCAGAGAAAGCCTAAAACACAGCTTTCTCTGCTCAGAAACAATAGTCTGGAACTTTGCAAAAGCCTTAATGGGAATCCTGTGTCATTTTCTCCTGCATTTCCACGGTGGCAGGGCTTCGCACTGTCACTATATACTAAATATATATATGTATATATGTGTGTATATATATATATATATATATATATATATATATATATATATATATACATACCCATTGATTATACAAGATCAATACACCTGTTGAGTTGCCTATGCCCCATGCCCATGTCCCAGTTTACAGCAATTTACCATCTTTTAAGGATAGCAAGCAGTAAAAAACCTAGAATGGCAAGCCATATGTGCTAAGGGGATGGCATGTATTCCGCACACCAGAACTTGCACACACCACTTGTGTTCTGGAAATCAGAAGTTGCCAGACAGTGCCTTGCTGCACCAAGATGCATCACCTGCTGTCTGCGTCCTCACTAGGAGTGTTCAACCTGTATAATTGTCCTGGTGACCATTGTCCCTGGGACTGAAAGTGATGAGAAATCCAAAAGTTTGAGTTGTCGCTAGTAGGGTTAAACTGGGTTTGATCTGAACTCGGTCCAAAGGTGGTGGAACCCGTAGGAAGCTGTCACATAATCTCATCCCAGCCAACCTAATCAGCAGCACCTGGGCATTCCCTGCTCCACATCTGCACATACAGGCGGGCATGCTCCTGATGTCATTGACCCAATATGACCACATGGCCATTGACCCATATTAGGTCAATGATGTCACAATTCTTCCGATGGGGACACCTGTCCAAGAGTAGACTTTTCACATTTTGGAGAGATTTCCCCACACTTCCTGTTGGATTTACAAGACAGAAAGTGAAGGGAAAGTCTCCCCATGGGGACACAGTTGGCACCTTCCCTACTCTATCCAACAGTAAACGTTTTGGCTTTATATGTACTTTAACCATAAGTCAGAGAGAGGGCCTCATCATTCTGCAGGACTATTCTATCTGAGATTATTACAATGCAGGTGATGTATACTGTACATAATTGTATAGAATGAGAATGAACACAGTCTTAGTTCCTAGCGAAATCGCAGAATTAATTTTGATGGGCTGGCTTATGCAAAAAATGTTCACCAGTTCAGAGTCTCTTAGGTTTGTGTGGTCAAGAGATACTGCAACAGTATCTGTATACGTGACTCTGCATGATATAGCATAGCACAGCTGTACTGAGTGAAACCGTAGTAAGGTAAAACTCATCTCTCCTTCAATTACATGTCATGACCCCTCGTCCTACGATTTCCCTGAAAAGACGTATTTGCTTACGTCTCATTGTCTCTTCTTTATCTCTTTCATAGAGCACATGGTTATCTGTACTGTATAGTCTTAGCACAGAAAGTCTTGACCAGTGTAGCCCATATGTCCCCAACCTTCTTAGACTGCCCAACCACTCATACTCCACCAACACCCTCTTACCATTCTAAATTAACGAGACCACAACTGAATTTGGAGTATAACTGGCCATAGCAGCCTTTTATTAACAAAATATCAATAATTCAAAACTTTTAATCATAGCATCTGTAACAACAACTTTTTACCCTCTGTCTGTTGGTCTTTGACGGCACCCCGAACTTCACACTTCTTCCACCACTACACTGCAGGACCTTTTTCCATGATAGGCCTCCAGCCGTACCACCGGCTCGGAGACAAACCCCCTTCCCGCAGTGCCGTATTCCACTAACCATTACCATTCCGTTCTACTGGAATACACCAGAGGGGCACATACTACCGATGAGTCCCCCAAAACTTCCACTTGTGTGTTTTCTGACACCATCAAAGACCAAAAACACCGCTGTTACTCCACTGCTATGACAAACCGATTTCCACTGAACCTGAAATGAAATAAAAACAGACAGACAAAACAAACAAGACAAAAACACAGGGAGGGAGGGTGGGAAACTGCTTTCTCCTCTCTGCCCCTTCCTCTGCTGCCTGGAAGTCCCACCGCCTCCTTAAATAATGCTCCACCCCCTCAGTCTTTCTCAAACCGTTCCAACCCCTTCCTGTTACACTTTCTTGTTTCACCATTTGTTAACCCTTTGTTGTCTCCCCTTGCAGACTGTCATGCCCGGCCCTGCACTACTTTCTTCTTTTCTTTCCCTTCCTCACTCTGCAATTAAAGGGATCTATTAAAAAAAAAAATAATTGTTGTTTAGATGCCTCAGTATTCCCGTAATGTTTCTAATATGTTTATTTCCTATGATCATTAGCTCCACCCAGTGGCCATAATACTGTACTATGTATGTTTGGATGTGGTCTTTGTCTTTTATACTTGCATTGTACCATGTCGAATTGTGTTCAGTTCTACCATGTAATGCTTTAATACTTCAATAAAGCACTCCTGTTTTGTTAATAAATAGAGTCCAAAGGATATGTCAGTGTATTTGGCATCACATCTCACTGTATACAATTGTATATGAATCTATAGCAAAATTTCTTAGCTGAAGACTTTGCCAATAACAGCACTTCCTGTTGCAGGCTGCGAATGCTAAGCTTTTGCCTACCAATTAGTAACAGCGTTGTTAGCCTGCCGTACTGGCTCCTTCAGTTGGCCCTACAGCTGCCTGTCAGGTCTATAAGACAGGCATCTAAATGGCCAATTAAAGGGGTACAAACAGGAGGCTGATAACACTGCTGCAATTTGTGCGGCAGTGTCTTAGCATTGTCGATCTACAATCAGCATGATCTCCAGCTAAGGAACAGTAAAACATTTGCTTAAGAAAACTTAGGCTGATGTCAAACATACTGAAAATAGTTTTAGGGCAGGCATCTGCAATTAGCGGACCTCCAGCTGTTGCAAAACTACAAGTCCCATCATGCCACTGCCTCTGGGTATCATGCTTGTGGCTGTCAGAGTCTTGCTATGCCTCATGGGACTTGTAGTTCTGCAACAGCTGGAGGTCCGCTAATTGCATATCCCTGATTTAGGGTTTACATACCCTTCAACTGGTGTTGCAGAGATTTCTATGCCACTAGATGGCGCTGACTTTTATAGGAAATAAGAATGCTCCTCAGTGCCATCTAGTGACCATAATGTAGTATTTTCCTCATTCACACCATTGAATTACAGCAAATATATCCTAAGAACATTCAGTTTTGCCCTATTCACACAGAATGGAATTACATGCCATTTTGATGGGTAAACAGCTATGCAAATTTTTTGTAAATACACCCCAAACGCATTAAAATCAGAGACAGCCAGGAAACGAGTATTTTTTAGGATAAGGGCAGCAGTGGCAACCTGTGTGTCTCTTTTAGTAGAGCTCCTCTTTAACTGATTGTTAATTAAAGCTCTGATGTTCCAGGTCAATGCGACTTCTGTTATTCGTCAACCATTCGCAGTGTGTGGTCATCGACACCTCTGAAGACCTTCCTTCCATCTCCGACATCCAGATCTCTTATCTTAAATTGCGCAGCTTGTGCTCAGCGGGTAAACCGTTCTACTATTACATTGCTTTGTATGTTTTTTTAAGGTTGTTGAGTTGGGGTTTAAGATGTTTTCCACCACCATTAATGCTATGTGCTGGTATTTCAGAATTTTATTTTAATGAGGCAAAACTTTGCAGTTTTTCTGACTACTGAAGACTGAATTGAGATTTGGTTGGTTTATAAGACCTTGTTTCTGGGGAGGATGCAAACCGTTTGTGCCAACTGTGCCATTGCTCTGGGACCCAGGGGACCATTTTTACCAGATGTTCTGCTGGCCTGGATACTGGGCAAGAAGGAAGTATTCTTTATGATGCCCCAATCTTGCCAGTAGTTTATAATATCAAAATCTTCCACTCTTTGCCTGAGAAGCGCTTAGACATGAGTTTAGCACCATATGGACTGGATAGGTGCACCATATGGACTGGATAGGTGCACCATATGGACTGGATAGGTTCACCATATGGACTGGTTAGGTGCACCATATGGACTGGATAGGTTCACCATATGGACTGGATAGGTTCACCATATGGACTGGATAGGTTCACCATATGGACTGGATAGGTTCACCATATGGACTGGATAGGTGCACCATATGGACTGGATAGGTTCACCATATGGACTGGATAGGTTCACCATATGGACTGGATAGGTGCACCATATGGACTGGATAGGTTCACCATATGGACTGGATAGGTTCACCATATGGACTGGATAGGTGCACCATATGGACTGGATAGGTTCACCATATGGACTGGATAGGTTCACCATATGGACTGGATAGGTTCACCATATGGACTGGTTAGGTGCACCATATGGACTGGATAGGTTCACCATATGGACTGGTTAGGTGCACCATATGGACTGGATAGGTTCACCATATGGACTGGATAGGTTCACCATATGGACTGGATAGGTTCACCATATGGACTGGATAGGTTCACCATATGGACTGGATAGGTTCACCATATGGACTGGATAGGTTCACCATATGGACTGGATAGGTTCACCATATGGACTGGATAGGTGCACCATATGGACTGGATAGGGTCACCATATGGACTGGATAGGTTCACCATATGGACTGGATAGGTTCACCATATGGACTGGATAGGTTCACCATATGGACTGGATAGGTTCACCATATGGACTGGATAGGTTCACCATATGGACTGGATAGGTTCACCATATGGACTGGATAGGTGCACCATATGGACTGGATAGGTTCACCATATGGACTGGATAGGTGCACCATATGGACTGGATAGGGTCACCATATGGACTGGATAGGTGGACTGAAGAGGTGTTCCCTGTCTGACCCCATTAGGATATTATGAGCCAAGAATTCAGGGGATCACAAAGACTATCTATCTATCTATCTATCTATCTATCTATCTATCTATCTATCTATCTATCTATCTATCTATCTATCTATCTATCTATCTATCTATCTATCTATCCAGCCCTCCATATGTTTACCGTTCTATCATCTTTAGCAAGCAAGGATACAAAGCAAGCACCTATGTGTGTGGTACAAATCCACACACATGGCCAAAAACCTGTATTCCAATACCCTGGAACAGGTATTATGGATACATAAGTAGGGATGAAGGGTCCCGGGTGGACCTTGTTGAGCGTTGGCCATGTACATACACTATATTACCAAAAGTATTGGGACACCTGCCTTTACACGCACATGAACTTTAATGGCATCCCAGTCTTAGTCCGTAGGGTTCAATATTGGGTTGGCCCACCCTTTACAGCTATAACAGCTTCAACTCTTCTGGGATGGCTGTCCACAAGGTTTAGGAGTGTGTCTATGGGAATGTTTGACCATTCTTCCAAAAGCGCATTTGTGAGGTCAGGCACTGGTGTTGGATGAGAAGGCCTGGCTCGCAGTCTCCGCTCTAATTCATCTCAAAGGTGTTCTATTAGATTGAGGTCAGGACTCTGTGCAGGCCAGTCAAGTTCCTCCACCCCAAACTCGCTCATCCATGTCTTTATGGATTTTGCTTTGTACACTGGTCCAAATTATTTGGTGGAGGGGGGATTATGGTGTGGGGTTGTTTTTCAGGGGTTGGGCTTGGCCCCTTAGTTCCAGTGAAGGGAACTCTTAAGGCGTCATCATACCAAGACATTTTGGACAATACCATGCTCCCAACTTTGTGGTGACAGTTTGGGGATGGCCCCTTCCTGTTCCAACGTGACTTTGCACCAGTGCACAAAGCAAGGTCCATAAAGACATGGATGAGCGAGTTTGGGGTGGAGGAACTTGACTGGCCTGCACAGAGTCCTGACCTCAACCCGATAGAACACCTTTGGGATGAATTAGGGAGGAGACTGCGAGCCAGGCTTTCTCATCCAATATCAGTGCCTGAACGCACAAATGTGCTTCTGGAAGAATGGTCAAACATTCCCATAGACACACTCCTAAACCTTGTGGACAGTCTTCTCAGAAGAGGTGAAGCTGTTATAGCTGCAAAGGGTGGGCCAACTCAATATTGAACCCTGCGGACTAAGACTGGTGTGCCATTAAAGTTCATGTGTGTGTAAAGGCAGGCGTCCAAATACTTTTGGTAATATAATGTATTTGTACCACAAAATGTATGTGATTGCTTTGTAATATCACAATTGGTTTGTGCAGCCTATTGCATTTGGGTGTGCGCCCCAGAGCACAAACACACATGCGTGTATATCAGCAGAGCAGTGGACGGTGTCAGTAGTTGTATTTTTAATATCTTTAACGTTATTTTTTTAATTTTTTACACTGTTTTTAGAAGCCTCGTTGGGGGGCTTTGGTGAAATATCAAAGGTCTAAACAGACCCCTGACATCTCACTTTTGAGACAGAAAAAGGGAATGAGGACAGAGATTCCCCAGTCCCTTTTTCTGCAGCCTCAGCTACACTGGGCATTTAACAAATGGGAAGTGCTCTGTGCTGAGCGGCTTTCTATTCATTCACAAACTGAAGCATAATAAACATAGTTTACTATGCCTCAGTTAAGAATGAACACAGGAGCAATCGGTACAGATCACACACTGTGTTCATTCAGAAAAGGAAGGGGTCGGGAAATAAAATTCGTTCTCCATCCTAAAACATCCCCCGCAGCAGCCAGTGGGAGAAGATAGAAGGGAAGCTGGCAGCACTACAGGGGGAACGGGGGTGTCAGGAAGCAGGGGGAATTGGCACCACACAGGGTAATTAGGGAGTGCCCAGGCACGTCCGGCACACCCTGTGCGCACACCTATGAATATCACCTTAATAAAGGGGATCCATGTTTTTGAAACATTGGGTATGTTTTATATGGCACCACAGTACAAGCAGTATTTGTATATGGAGTGCTGGCTTTTGAATGGTAATGGATGTTTAATGGTACGACTGTTGGCCGAGCACCCGCTCTGTTTCTACTGGCAGTTGGAAATACAAATTGTTGACTTTGGAAAATTTAAATTCCTCCCCACCATATTCAAATCCAGAGTGAGGCTTTAAAGCAAAACTAACCTTACCTTTCCTTCAACGCTCCCCGTCTCCCACCAGTATCTACTTCCTGGTGCTGGTCTATGGCTGTATTCATTGGCCAGCACCGAATGACGTCATTTTTGCGTATGCACAGGAGTCAGCCATCCCTGCACACGGGACTGTGCTAGCGATGTAGGCAGAGCTGCACATGCGCAGCTCAGTTTTCATGCCATAGAACAGTGGTCTCCAAACTGCGCAAGAGAAAAACTCACCCAAGCGCTACCGCTATATAGTATAGTTGGTGTGTAGAATAGTCGGTGCTCTGGCTAATTAAGCTCACAAAAGATCCATAGAAAGTACAGGTCGGCAACTCGACAGCTTCTCCATAGAAAATATTTATTTAAGCATTACAGCAATAACATCATCCAAACACTGACGCGTTTCGGCCTTAGGCCGTCATCAAAAGCTTTTGCTGAAGTCCTAGGGCAGAATCGCGTCAGAATTTTGGATGCTGTAATGCTTAAATAAATATTTTCTATGGAGAAGCCGTCGAGTTGCCGGCCTGTACTTTCTATGGATCTCCAAACTGGGGCCGGATGTGGCCCTTTGCCTGCCTTTATCTGACCCTTGGAACACTATTCCTCTTATGCCCCATACCCATGGTCGGATCTTCCAATATAAAATATTCGATGGGAGCTCGTTGTCGGAAATTCCAACCGTGTGTAGGCTCCATCGAACATTATCTATCGGAATTTCCGTCACACAAAATTTGAGATCTGGATCTCAAATTTTCCAATAACAAAATCAGTTGTCGGAAATTCCGATCGTGTGTACACAATTCTGACGCACAAAATTCCACACATGCTTGGAATCAAGCAGAAGAGCCGCACTGGCTATTGAACTTCATTTTTCTCAGCTCGTCGTACGTGTTGTACGTCACCGCGTTCTTGACGTTCGGAATTTCCGACAAGATTTGTGCGACCGTGTGTATGCAAGACAAGTTTGAGCCAACATCCGTCGTAAAAAAATCTATGGATTTTGTTGTCGGCATGTCCGATCGTGTGTACGCGGCATTGCTGTTATGAGACACTTTTCGTCCAACTGACACCCGACAGCGGGGCATCATTTTTCCCCCTGACACCAATAATGGGGCATTATTCCTCCCAATGATGCCAACGATGGGGCACTATTCCTTCCCCTAATACCAAATATGGTGATGTTTATGCCCACTGATGCCTGGAGAATTTCCACCACCACTGGCCACAGTCCGGCCCCCCCTAAAGTCTGAAGAACAATAAACTGGTCCTTTGTTTATAAAGTTTGGACACCCCTGCCCCAGAACATTGCAAGCTTGCAGGTAGGGGCATTTTATTGGAGATTGGAGAAGTCTTTTCTGCAATAAAAAAGCCTGCCTGCTTGCAGTTTGTGACGGCAGAACTTCAGTTCTACTTTAAGCCTTTCTCTTTCGGGAATCAAAAAAAAAAAAAAAAAAATGCAAGCTAGCTTGAAATCAAATAGAACTATGATTTTGTTTTCCTTTATTTCTTTATCTGAAGCCTTGATCACATTTGAATAGATTTGGAGGAAGTCAAGAGGGAAGACGACTCTATTTAATATCGGACTTACAATTCACAAGGGCAAACAAGTCCTTCTTCACTCCATTAAACCAGCTTCAGGTCGGTTATTAGATCAATAATATGTCTACAGGTTTCATTGATGTAAAGGAGACCTTCCTGAATAAACATCTAATGTTTTAACTCTTTCTAATCGGGTTACTTTGAAGAACTAATGCAACTTTCCTTAACCATTTTACCCCAGAGGAGTCATTGAAATCTTTTACAGGTCTGCATTACAATTATATTTAGAACTTACGGTGTGTTATCAATATCAGTATCTTATAAAGGGAATTATATAAAAAAAAAAAAGAATAACGGATATAAAGAATATAAAGAGAGGTCACTATATGGGATTTTTCCAAGTGCTTGTTGACCACGCCAAGGCCAGCCCTTGCTAACATTGCTATTTTTTCAGTGGTTGCCTAATAAAAACAGGTTTCCTATCTTATCTACTGACAGCCTATTATAAATTAATATTTTCTGCTTTTTATAGATACATCAACACCCACACCTGATGAAAAATGGCTTTCCAACTTGGAAGGAACCAGGTGGCTTGATTATGTGAGGTAATGGCTTTAGATGATTAAATGAGTTGTAATTGAATCCTATTGTAAATAAAGATTTCTTGATTTCAGAATGTACAACTGTATTGTCTTCGTGGGCCAATGTTTTTTATGACATGCCCATATAGTGTCTAATATGTTTATTTCCTATGGGTGTCAGTGCCATCTAGTGGGCACAATGTGGTATTTTCCCAATGTTTCAGGAAAGTACCGTATTATAACCCCTAGATAGAGCCAGTGATCAAAGGAAATACACATGAACAGGAAATTAATCTGAAAAACACCTGACATTCTGTCAGTGAGTTGCCTATAGGAACTAATTAGATTCCGTCTTTCTTGTTCCTAGCACAGAGTAGAAATAACTAGCAGGATTTTGATTTGCTTATATAGTTTACCTAGCTGCTTTCCTTTCCTTTTTAAAATAGATAAGCACATTTGTGAATTTTTGGCACATGAGAGGATTGAGTGATGCATATAAAAACAAAATCTTGTGGCTTCTTAAGATTACTAAAAAATGGTAATGTGGAACTGGGTGACATATGACCACCATTATAACCTCACATAAACATAACACCAATATGAGACAATCCTGCCAGGACTTGGGCCTGAACCTGCAACCTCTGCTGTGTCTGATGGTGTCTCTTATTTCTGAGCCAACTGGGATGTTGGACAGCAGCATGGACAATTCCTTGAACAATCTTGCCTTGAGCCTTGTTTCTCTTGAACCTTGACCCTTTGCTCCTCCCATGAACTTCTTTTTTTACCTGTGCCTTTGCACTTCCTGTTTGCCAGATTATTGTGCTCTCTCAAGCCAATATCTCACTCTTGGCACTCTTGTCCTCAAATACGCTTCTGCTTGATCCCAACCTGCAACCACTTGTTACAAACCTTTTGGTTTGTTTACTGACTACACTGCTTTATCCCTACCTGTTTTATCTGCTACTTGACCCTAGCTTGGTCAACTCCTGTTTGGGCAATCCTGAGGACCCCGACCCGGTACTAACATGTAGCTAACCCATCTCCACCATCAGGAGCTCTGGTTAGTGTTTAGACTCCGCACCTCGGGGGAGCCCGTGTCATCCACCAGGGTGACCTGCTTCTGTACTTATTCAGCTTGTCAGTGGGAGCCACTCTACTGCTATAGCTAGTGGTCTCCAAGCCTGACCCCCTGACCATGACAATTCCAGTACCATAAGCATTCAAATAGAATTGGCCAGGGGCGTAACTACCACCATAGCGACCCATGCGGGCGCTATGGGGCCCGCAGCCAAGTGGGGCCCAGTGAGGATGAGAGCACCGCCGGCACAGTCTCCCAGCCAGGGGAAGATAGAGGAGAGCAAGAGGCAAGCTGTGACCTGTGCCCAATGCAGCGTGACCTGTGCCAAATACAGCGTTGCCTGTGCCCAATACAGCCTGGTCTGCCTGTGCCCCATACAGCCTCACTTGTGCAGAGGAAGAGGCAAGCCACCCGGATCAGCAGAGAGCTGAATTGGCCGATGTAATAGCATTCATTAGAACTTCCAGTGTTCCCAGGGCTCACGTCACATAGCTCCACCTCTTGGCCTGGCGCCTTTGATAGACAGAACGCCAATCCAATGCGGGACGTGTGATGTCATCAAAGGCGTCAGGCCAAGAGGTGGGGCTATGTGACGATGAGCCCCGGGAAGACGGGAAATTCAAATGAAAGCTATTACAGCGGGCAATCCCGCTCTCTGCTGATCCGGGTGGCTTGCCTCTTCCTCTGCACAGGTGAGGCTGTATGGGGCACAGGCAGACCAGGCTGTATTGGGCACAGGCAATGCTGTATTGGGCACAGGTCACGCTGCATTGGGCACAGGTCATGCTGTATGGGGCACAGGTCACACTGTATGGGGCACAGGTCACGCTGCATTGGGCACAGGTCACGCCGCATTGGGCACAGGTCACGTTGTATGGGGCACAGGTCACGCTGTATGGGGCACAGGTCACGCTGCATTGGGCACAGGTCACGCTGTATGGGGCACAGGTCACGCTGCATTGGGCACAGGTCACGCTGCATTGGGCACAGGTCACGCCGCATTGGGCACAGGTCACGTTGTATGGGGCACAGGTCACGCTGTATGGGGCACAGGTCACGCTGCATTGGGCACAGGTCACGCTGTATGGGGCACAGGTCACGCTGCATTGGGCACAGGTCACGCTGCATTGGGCACAGGTCATGCTGCATTGGGCACAGGTCATGCTGCATTGGGCACAGGTCACGCTGTATGGGGCACAGGTCACGCTGTATGGGGCACAGGTCACGCTGTATGGGGCACAGGTCACGCTGTATGGGGCACAGGTCACATTGTATGGGGCACAGGTCACGCTGCATTGGGCACAGGTCACGCTGCATTGGGCACAGGTCACGCTGTATGGGGCACAGGTCACACTGTATGGGGCACAGGTCACGCTGCATTGGGCACAGGTCACGCTGTATGGGGCACAGGTCATGCTGCATTGGGCACAGGTCACGATGCATTGGGCACAGGTCATGCTGCATTGGGCACAGGTCATGGTGCATTGGGCACAGGTCACGCTTTATGGGGCACAGGTCACGCTGTATGGGGCAAAGGTCACGCTGTATGGGGCAAAGGTCACGCTGCATTGGGCACAGGTCATGCTGCATTGGGCACAGGTCACGCTGCATTGGGCACAGGTCACACTGTATGGGGCATAGGTCACGTTGTATGGGGCACAAGTCACGCTGTATGGGGCACAGGTCATGCTGCATTGGGCACAGGTCACGCTGCATTGGGCACAGGTCATGCTGTATGGGGCACAGGTCACGCTGCATTGGGCACAGGTCATGCTGTATGGGGCACAGGTCAGGCTGCATTGTGCACAGGTCACGCTGCATTGGGCACAGGTCACGCTGCATTGGGCACAGGTCACGCTGCATTGTGCAAAGGTCACGCTGCATTGGGCACAGGTCACGCTGCATTGGGCACAGGTCACGCTATATGTGGCACAGGTCACGCTGCATTGACACTAGGGCAGCTGTGGGGGGGGGCTGTTTTGCAGGGGGCCCCATACAACATTTTGCTATGGGGCCCTGCTATTTCTAGTTACGCCCCTGGAATTAGCCTTTCTTTGTAGCTATAACAGCTTCCACTTTTCAAGGAATGTTTTTCACAAGATTGAAGGTAACTGTGGCAATTTGTGTCCATTTTCCAAAACAGCATTTGTGTGGTCTGACGTTCGATGGGAAGACCTGGCTCACAAATCTGCATTTCATTTAATCCAAAGATGTTCAGTATGGTTGAGGTCAGGGATCAGTGCAGGCCACTAGATGTCCTCCATAACAAACTGGGCAAACCATGTTTTTATGGAGCTGGCTTTCTACACAGGGCGAGGGGAGTATTTACAATCTTTTTTCCAGGGGACCCTTTTTTTGGCAGTTTTAACAATAGCGTTGCTTTAAGGTAATCACTTTAATAATAACGCAAAATGTTCTAGTTGGAAAATATACTTCACTTTTTCTTTAAAATGTATGTATTTTGTTTCCTATAGGTTATGCCTCAAGAAAGCCAGTGACGTTGCCATCTTGTTGGGTGAACGGAGGCGATCAGTAGTCCTTCAAGGTAGGCCATTAATTGGGTCAGTTGAGCTTTCTCTGTAGGAGACCTAACAAAGGTCAATTTTGTGACCCGTTCCAGACTCTGCTGGAGTCCATTAATGAAAAAAAAAAAAACATATAAAGAAGTGTAGCCCACTAGACTTTAGGGAAGCTTTTTCAAGTTTTTATGTACTGATGAGAATCTGAATTTAAAGAGGAGCTTTAGCTGGGGAATATTGTCCTTCCCCATGCTTCTGTTCTGTGCCACCATCTTTGAATGTCTTGTGCATGCACAGATGTGTCGCAGGTCCTTTCCAGGTCCTAAACACTTGACAGAGACCTACAGCACATCTGCACGCGTGCCGTTTGTTTTTGGTACCAGACCTTGTACAGACCTGCAGTGTGTATGCCAATTGTGTAAAAGGAAGGGAAGAGAAACAAGGAAAGAAAAAATATGTTTTTATGGGTGAAAGTCCACTTTGAATGTAGAAAGAATTAAATGTCTATCTGGATTCCCTGAATCTCTATGTAAAATAAATAAAAATTCCAGCAGAGAGAGAGAGAGGGAGCCCCTCATAATGGCCACAGCAAGTGTACAGACCCATAGAACTCACCAATAGGGTGCATGAAAGATGTTAGGTGGGTTAACTCTCCATCATCCACCAGACACTAAAATATCAATTGTGCATGGATTGGGTCTTTAATGTTCCAAGTAAATTGACAGGCTCAGTATACTGAAAGTACTTTACACATTGGGTGTCCTGATGCACTTCTTCTTGGGCGTCGTGTACAAGGGTATACTACAGTGTACACCCACGCGAGGGCCATGTTTACACACATGGGGATGCGCAGGTGCTCCATGCATTCCCGTGCAGGCAGTCCCATAGATGTCTATTTGAAAACAGCAGCAGGACGGATACATCCACTGCTCCCTATTTGATATCAATTTGATATTTGATGTGCATGGACCCAAATGCATTCTGTCTGTGTTTGTGGCTGTGCACTCACACTCACAAGAATGTCAAATTGGGAGCAGCGGCTGTGTTCGGGCAGCTGCTCTGTCCCAATAAACATTAATTAGACTGCCTGCACTGGGATGCACAGAACACTTGTGCATTCCCATGTGGGTAAACACAGTCCTTGCATAGGTGTATGCTGAAGTATTACTACGGGAAGGAAGCCTAAATGAGCTCTATGCCCTGTCTCAATTCCCTTACATTCTTAGTTTTCTTTACCCAAACCACAAACCTCCTACAGTAAGTGGCAAAACTGGTTAAAGAGGAGACTGCTTTCTGGAAGCAGTGTGCGAACCAGTTTCTGATGCTCGTAAGGAAACTCTAAAAAACAAAACAAAAAAAACCCCTTGCTTCTCAAAATAGGTTTTATCTCTGCTATCTCACAAGGTAACTATAAGTTATGTTTACACTGTAACAAATATTCCCAATGCACTGGGTTTAGAACAACCTCACTTCAATAATTTTTAAGAGGACCTGTATTGCGGAAGCTCTGCACAAACAAAGGCAAGCTGTGGACAAAGGACTAGTCGCCAGTATTTCCTGTAATCTTCCCACAGCTGATACTGTATCCAATACTGACTTACCATGCCCTTTTCGGCACAGTGTTTCTTTGTGGAGGAGGCCATCGTGGTAAAGGGAGGGTTTTGCTTCTCATGTTGAGCTACCCCTAATGACCTGTAATCAGTTGACTGGTGGGGTAATATTCAAAAAGCAGCAGAAAAAGGGAAAAATACCCAGATCCACAAAAAGGGTGAAGCAAAAGCAGGGAGATCTTTGCTTTGCAGGTTGCCAGGTACAGCTTCCCCACCAGCAAGGAGAACAATGAGCAGCACAGTAGTGATATCTCCAAATCTCTTGAGACTAGCTATTGTAGACAGCAGTGTATTAGCACTCACACTGCAGATATACAGCTAAGAGGCTCAAGACACAGAAAGTGCACTGCTTCTTTTTAGGAGGAATTTAGAATTTTCAGGGTACTGCGTAGGCGAAATTAACATTTCTAGATTGTAAATCTTCAGTTCTTAAGTTCAGGTCCAGATTTCCATTTAGTGTTGTAGAGGAGGAAATCAAAACAAATTCGTTCTAGCTAACTATGGCCATTCTTTTCTCAAAAAAATAAAAGTGGTCAGATTCATTCTATGGGTCAAAATTTTTACACAATGTATTTAGTCATTATAACTGTGCATACCAATCGTGATAAAAGAATATAGTCCTAATTGAAATTCTCTTACTGATGCTGATATTACCATGTCATACAGCAGAGAAGCCATTCTCAACCAGGGTTTTATAGAATCCTACGGTTCCTCCAGAGGTTGCTTGAACAATGCCTCTTAGATGATTAACCACTGACATTAACAATCTTTTTCGCTAAGGGGGGGATTCTTCCGAATGACCACAAATGTAACGAGCATTCTTTCTAGTGACGACCACACTAATATACTCTAAGCTGTAGATAAATTCATTATTAGCTGGGGGGTTTCCTGAGCCCAGAAAGTAATTTCAAGGGTTCCTCCATGTTAAAAAGGTTAGGAAAGGCTGCAGTACAGTATTGTTAAGTTTTGCTAATATTACCGTAAAAAGTTCTTTCCTATACTGATTGTTTTATCTTCCGTGTCATGTGACAGAATCCGAGGATCGGGACTTGAACTGTCTGTTGGCATCGCTGGTCCAGTTGATTCTGGACCCCCACACACGAACCTTGTCCGGCTTCCAGAGTTTGGTTCAGAAGGAGTGGGTCTCTGCAGGACATCCTTTCATGCAGAGGATAAACCACTTTAAAAGATCTGACAAGGAGGAGGTGAGTGTGTTCTTTGAAGTAAAAGTCTACCATCTACTGAGAGAAATATGGGGGCTGCCAATGCTTACCTCCTTCTGCTGATTTTCTGTTTGTCCCTCTGGATCTAATACCTTCTGAGTCACTGACCCAGGCAAGTATGCAGCAAATTAAGTCATACTTATTCTGGGTTGGTGACTTAAAAGTATAACTAAAGGCAAAACTTTTTTTTCTAGTTTTGGACAGAGGAGAGATGGATTAGAACACCTGTCCGGTTTTTTATTGCTGTTTGTGCCCCCCGTTAAGGAGATTCACCTGACACCCTCTCTATTTGTCCTGTTTACCATTATCATCAAATGTGAAAGTAAAAGAAAATCCCAAATTTTGGGTTGTCCTCAGAACAATTATAGCCAGTGGCGACCGCTCCATTAGGGGCGAAGGGGCGCCGCCCCCCTAATCCATTAGCCCGACCCCTAATTTACATGCAAGGCGCCGGACGCATGGATTTCAATGGGGGTTTTTTTTTCGAAACACATGATTAGAGCCTGAGGCTCTAATTGGCTTCAAAAAGGGTGGGCTCCGGGCGCAGAGCACTGCACCCCGAGCCCACACAGTTGTGTGACAATAGCAAATTAATATTTGCTATTGTCTTCCTGCTTCTTCTCCTGGCCAATCAGTAAGCGGGTCTTAAGATGCGATTGGCCAAGAGGAGAAGCGACTGTATTGGCCAGGAGCATAAGCAGGGGGGAGCCCGCGGAGGAGGAGATGCAGGGGAGGCTGCCAAATGCCCGTGACCTAGATGGGGTAAGTGGTGGGCAGAGGAGGCGAGCAACGGGGGGGATGAGGTTGTTCACCGAACGAGGGGGGGTAGGTGGGAGGGTAATTTTGCTTTTATAGTATTGTTCAAAATTTTCCTATTTATTTTACTAAGGCTTCATTCACACTTGTGCAACTTGAAGTCGCATGACAAATCGCACCCCAGGTTTTTCAATGACAACCATTCAAGTATATGTGACTTAATGTGCCAGCATCTTTTAAAAGGTTCCTGCACTACTTTGGTCTAACTTTCAAGAAACTTGCAACCATAGACTGCAATGTAAACACTCAAAAAAAGTTGCATGAAAGTCTCACCTGAATGTTATACATGTGACAGTTGTGCAACAGTTGTCCATTATCATTGGTCAAAGCCAAAGTGTCATCCAAGTCACACCCATGCAAAGTTGCATCAAAGTTGCACTCCAACTTTGAAGTTGGTCAAGTGTGAATGCAGTCTAAGTTATATATATATATAGCACTGACTGTTCCTCGTTGCAAGAACATTGAACTATTCACATTATTTCTTGCCCCAGAAGAGCTTACAGCCTAATGTCCGTACCACAGTCACACACTTTTAACATTACAGTCATTTTAGTACAATTATCCTTCAAATGCTCAGACTCCCCCCATTCAGCCAGTGGCCTGCTGGGTATTACACAGCTGCCACTCCAGAATTATTCCAGCCGGGCTCACTGTCTCCTGAATCTCCATTCATACCTATGAAAAAGGTGGTTTATTTTGTGTGGGAACCTTTTCCATAGGAGTGAATGGAAGAATTGCCCAGCTGGGAGACTTCTACAGCAGTGGCTGTGTGGCTCCAAGCAGGACATACAGCAAAGGTCTCGGAGAAGTGGGTACTGTACAGGTAAGAACAGCACTTGGGACATGGGATGGTTGCTGGCCAGGGGAGCATTTAAAGGTTAACTGTGCTAAAACTACAGTTAACCTTGCAAAGCCTTAAGGGTAAGTAAATGTCCAACAGCATTGGCATTTACCCATAAAAGTGATGCATTAAAGCGGAATTCCGGCCACATTTTTTTTTCTTTTAATTGATCCGAGCAAAACTAATTATTAAATTAAAAAACGATTATATAATTTTAATGATGGATGTTGCTAAAATAAAAATGTTATACTCACTGGTTTTTCTCTCCTGTTGTGGCTGTTGCCATCATGATTGTGGGCATGTGAAGCCCAATCAATAACTCTTCCTGGATAAGTTTAGGAGAGGTGCATGCTGGGTAACCAGCATGCACCTCTCGATCTCGCGCATGCGCGATTCACTGGAGGCTGTAGTGCCGATTGTTTCTAAAGTTGCCATAACAACAGGCGGCAACGGAGGAAGGTCCCTTCCCGTTGTTATGGCAACATAGATAAACACATCTCGTCGCTGTGATCCGCCTTGAATCGCATCATTTCCTGTCAGGAAATAACGCGATTTTTGATCACAGTACTGCCCACAGACTCCTAGGAAATGATAACACATCATTTCCCAGGAGCACTTGCGAGCGAGGAAGTGACGAGGAGCTCCACGGACCAGGAAGTGGCAGATTAGGAGGACTACACAGCAACAGGGCAATTCTGGTAAGTAAAAAAAATTTCCTCCATATGTTTTTTTATAGGTTTAGAGGAGTCTGATTATGAAAAAAAAAATTTCAGGGTGAAACTCCGCTTTAAGGGTAATATGCTTTACGTAATACAGCAGCCATCAGCATTTTCAAGTATACAGCCACACACAGCCATTCACTTGTATGGGCAGCTGTACGCAACACCTATAGCTCCCTGGTTGCAGGAAAGCACCAGAAACGTTACCCTAAAAGACTTTTTGCATGTAAACATTCCCGTGCATGAGGCTTACCAAGAACAAACTAGGGGTTATCATATTATTGAGGTATTTATATTTTAAAATGAGTTATAGGATTTATTTAGCAATGGATAGGCTCCATTTTTGACCTGTTACCCTTGTCTTTTCTTGCAGTCTCCGGTGTTCCTGTTGTTCCTGGACTGTGTCTGGCAGTTTGTGCAGCAGTCACCAACAGCCTTCGAGTTTACGGAATCCTATCTGATGGCCCTGCATGATAGCACTTACAATCTGTTCTGTAGCACCTTCACTCACAACTGCCACTGGGACCGCATAAGAGGAAGCCAGGTAGGTACCTGCCCAGGGTGGAATCAAATAAGTGACCATCAAGGACCTTAAAGCGGAGGTCCGCTCCACCGCTGCAAAAATTAAAAGCCAGCAGCTACACATACTGCAGCTGCTGACTTTTAATAATCGGACACTTACCTGTCCTGGAGTCCAGCGATGTCAGCACCACAGCTGATGTTTCCATCAGCTGTCAGGTGCACGCCGCCTCCATTGCGAGTAAGTGAATCCGGCAGTGTAGCCTTACGGCTCCACGCCGGGAACCCTACTGCGCATGCGCTAGGCGCCACTCCTCTCTCCTACTGGCCCAGCGCCGGGGGTAAGAGGAGGGAGCCACGCGATGACGACAATACCCGCGGCTGAGGCTTCCGGATGTGGGGACAGCATACCTGTGAAAGACAGGTATCCTGGGGCCCCCCCCCCCCCAAAAGGTGCCAAATGTGGCACCGGAGGGGGGAAGGAGTACAATGAGCGGAAGTTCCACTTTTGGGTAGAACTCCACTTTAAGTCTGAAACATGTAAGTCAATGTGGGCGCAGCCATCAAGGGCACCCATTCCTACTCCTCTCAGGGTAGAACAAATATTTTTAAGTAGAAAGTAATAAAAAGATATCAAATATGTACGAATGTACACACAAATTTAGGTAACTAAGGCTTAAAAGAGAAGTATGGCTGGAGCTTTTTTGGTCATACTTCTCTTGTGGGTCACAAAAGTACGCTTACTTTTGCTCTCCTATGAATCAGAGTCAGCTTATAGTGAGCTATTGCCTGCTGTCAGCTGACGTGGCAGAGCTGCTCCTGGCTCTGGAAGGATCCTGACATTATTGGCAGGATCCACCCAGCTGCCTGATTGACATCTGGCTCTTGGCCTCTCATTGGGCCTGAGACCTGGAGTCAGCATTTCTCGCCCCCTGCCCAGCCTAGCACTCCAGTTGAGCACTGGAGGGGGAGAGCAGTGACTAACAGTCACTGGTCTTCCCTCTGAGCAAACCAAGAACTGAATGATCAGCGGTCATGTGATTGCTCTGTTCATGGGCTTAGAGCTGATGTGGGAAAGCTGCAACCTTACACCGATGCTGCATCTTAGAGATGAGTATGAATGTGTATTTTTATTTTTTTATGAACCCCATACTTCTTCTCCTTTAAATCCAGGCAGATATAAAAGACACAAATTAATGTATCTCTAACCCTTCAACAAATACAAACTATGTAATCCAGTCCATCGGATAGTGGCGGCTATCGAGAAGTGCCCAGGACGAACGGCGCATGCACAGCACAACAGCTGTTGTGACGGCGAGACGGCGCCTGCGCACAATAGCCGACGGAAGAAATTTTTGTGTCAGATTGTGCCCCGCGCTGGCGAGGCATGTTCATGTCAGTGAGGGGCGGATTAGTACATGATGGGGGTGGATTATTCAATGGTGGCCAGTGCTGCAAAACACATCTTTTTCTGCTATTCTTCCTGGACGCTTGCGGGGCGTGTTTAGCCAACTGAAGGGCGGGTTTTTCTATCAGTAAAATATGTGTTTAGAAGCACTGCTCATCATTTAATAATCCTCCCCCATCATGTACAAATCCGCCCCTCAACGGCATGAACACGCCTCGGCAGCACGGGGCACAATCTGACACAAAAATTTCTTCTGTCGGCTATTGCGCGCAGGCGCCGTCTCGCCGTCACAACAGCTGATCGTAAAATCAGCTATTGTGCTGCTCCCTACGGCGCATGCGCCATTCGTCCCAGGCACTTCTCGATAGCGGGCACTATCCGATAGAACACCGGCTTCATTATAATAGGGGATTATTGCTACAAGCAGTGTAATTATCTGACTTTAATTTGGTATCTGCCTCTTGCAAAATCCTATTTGTTCTGGCTGAGAGAAGGAGAAGCAGTACAAGGAGCCAATCAGTTGTGCTGCAATGTGCTAACTACAGAAACAGAGAGAAGAGTGAAAGAGACTAGAGGTTATCAGGGCTGTGTAAATCTCAGAACTGAACGGACAAAAAATATAGTCATTTAGCAGGTAGAACAGCTCCCTTATATGTATTTCATTTTAATGTTTTGCCCGGAAATTAGCTTTAATAACCCCTTTCAGCTGCCACCTCCTAGCCCTTTAAGAGTTTCTAAATGGCGGGAGACGGAGGCGGGCATTCGGGTCATATGATCGCTGTGATTGGCTGTCACAGTGGTCACATGACCGGAAAGCTCCCGATCACAAGTATGCATTGGGAGCTTTCCGGTCCCCACCAGTGACTGTGCTGGGAGCACACAGGGCGTGCGCTCTCAGTACATAAATTTGTTTACATAGGGCTGAATATATGCGGTGCCCCAGTGTAAAAGCCCACCCACTGTGAGGCCGCATATATGCGTACCATCGGCGGGAAGAGGTTAATAATTTACCCAAAACCCTTATTATTTTTCTTTAAAGCAGAGTTCCTAGCATTATTACTAATTAAATGCCAAAACGAATATACAATGTTCATTATGGATTTAGCAAAAATATAAATTTCTTACTCAATATTTCCTTCCTCCTGGTGTGGCCGTTGCCATCATGATTGTGGGCATGTGAAGCCCAATCGATATCTCTTCCTGTATTAGCTTTGGAGTGGTGCATGCTGGGTAACCAGCATGCACCTCTCGATCTCGCGCATGCGCGGTTCACCGGTGGCCGTAGCACCTATTGTTTCTAAAGTTGCCATAACAACGGGCAGCGATGGAGGAAGGTCCCGCCCGGTTGTTATGGCAACATAGATAAACACATCTCGGCACTGTGATCTGCCTTAAATCGCGTTATTTCCTGTCACAGTACTGGCCACAGACTCCTGGGAAACGTCATTTCCCAGGAGCACAGGCGAGGGAGGAAGTGACGAGGAGCTCCACGGACCAGGAAGTGGCAGATTAGGAGGACTACATAGCAACAGGGCGATTCTGGTAAGTATAAAATACTTTTTTCCTCTAAATGTTTTTTTTTATACGTTTAGAGGAGTCCAATTCTGATAAAAAAAAAATTCAGGGTGAAACTCCACTTTAAGTTATATTTAAGATGAACTTCCATGTCGACTTATCAGTGTGTAGAAGGATTTGATCTTTTTTTGAAAGTCTTTTGATTTGGCATGCGTTTTCTTCTTTTAGCGGCACTCATCTAGCCAGACGTACACGCCGGTGAATGGTTGGAGAGACATAGTGAGAGAGAAGGTCCTGTTGAACGGAGATTACAAGCCAGTAGAAGACATGAGGGCCGTTCCTCCAACAGTCTGGGAATGGAGCCTGTTCTACAGTCATGTGCGAAGGAAGCAGTTCCGGAACCCCGTGTATCAAGTCAGGGAACAGGCTGTGTTAAATGGCAATGGAAGTGGGCACAATGCTGATAAGGTGAGCTTTGCTTTAAGAGGGGGTTTCATTAAACTCCATTGAATCTTAACATGGCCAACTGGCAACTCATTTTAAAGGTCTAAAATTCCCCAAAGTGAAGTTGTGAAATTCTCAGCATAGGGAATTCACTGTCCCCCATTGTCCACTGGTCTGCCCATCATTGTGGGAAGAACAGAAGTCCTGTGTAAGCTCCAAGGCCAAAGCTTTTCCTCCCCCACCTGACAGATTTGAGTCCAGAAATTGGTCGCTTGGGGAGTGTTGCATCATGGGAGTAAGGGTGCAGAGTCACACGCTCCCTTATGCTTGGAACAAATGTAATTTCTCTTTGTTCCAAGCCACTAAACACGGTGCTAGGGGGGCAACTGTAAGGGGAATATATTTGAAAGTGGGGATGGGTATTTAAAGCGGAACTAAAGTTCCACTGTGAGCAGGAAGGCTCTTTATTGCAGAAGGGACAGGCAATGTCTCTTCTGCAATGAAACACACCTGGCTGCCCACTCACAGTGATCCCCGGCATTTAAACTGAGCTGTATATGTGCAGCTGAGCTATTTGTGGCTGGCCTGATCCCTGTGTGCAGAGGTAACTAGCTCCTGTATATGTATGCACAGGAGTGACATCATCCCATGCCGGCCAATAAAAATGGCCAAAAACCAGCACACACAAGAATATGCTGGCAAGGGAAAGGGACTGTTGGAGGAAAGCTGAGTATTCCACCCTTTAGTTTTGCTTTAGGTGAATCTGCCACTTGGTCCTGCATGGGCAAGTCCAGTTCCTTAAAGTGTCAATAATCTATAACCTGCAAAGAGCCTTACCTTTAATAGAAGTCTGCGAATACTTACCTTATCTGCTACCCATGCCACCAGAAAGTCACTCCGTTCACTAGAAATCTTCATCTTCATCAGAAGTGCACAGCAAAATCAACACTTCAAGGCATGTTGATCTACTGGGTTCTCTGCAGCTTTCAGGGGTTCCTCCTGCTGACCTCCACGTCATTGCAGGACAAAATATAGATGTGGAATGGGGATGGGTAGCTGTTTATCCAGCCCATATGTACACAGGTTACCCTGTTTCAGGAGGCATAATTGAGAGTGATACTCTAAACTAACCATTCTCAGCCAGGGTCCTATGGAACGCTAAGGTTCCTCTAGGGTAGTGGTCTCCAAACTGTGGCCCGGGGGCCGGAAGCGGCCATTTGCTTGCTTTTATCTGGCCCTTGGAGCACCATTACATCCACTGATATGAACAATGGTGCATAATCCCCCCCTTGACACCAATGATGGGGTACAATTCCTCCTAATGACACCAACAACAGTGCACAGTTCCTCCCAATGACACCAACAATGGGGCCCAATGACATCCTTGATGGGGCACAATTCCACCCAAAGACACAAATGATGGAGCACAATTCCTCCTAATGACACCAACAACAGGGCACAGTTTCCTCCCAATGACACCAACAATGGGGCCCAATGACATCCTTGATGGGGCACAATTCCTCCGAAAGACACAAATGATGGGGCACAATTCCTTCTAATGACACCAACAACAGGGCACAGTTTCCTCCCAATGACACCAACAATGGGGCCCAATGACATCCTTGATGGGGCACAATTCCTCCGAAAGACACAAATGATGAGGCACAATTCCTCCTAATGACACCAACAACAGGGCACCGTTCCTCCCTATGACACCAACAATGGGGCCCAATGACATCCTTGATGGGGCACAATTCCTCCCAATGACACTAACGTTGGAGCACAATTCCTCTCACTTACACCAACGAACAGGCACAATTTCTTTCACTGACACCAAAGATGGTGCCTTGTTTACTCCCAATGATGCTGGGACATTTTCTGCTCCCAATGTCCACAGTCCAGCCCCCTAAAGTCTGAATGACAGTAAACTGGACCTTTGTATAGAAAGTTTGGAGACCCCTGCTCTAGGGGTTCTTTGAGCTGTGGTTGATTGGTCTCCCATCTGATGATTCCTGCATTGCCCCAGGACCAATGCTACTTATCAAAGCCAAAAGTATGACACCAGTTATATTTTTAGCTGTCTGTAAGGGTCTCATTCTTCCTATTGCCCACTAATGTTAGAGGCATATTTGTAACTGGCCCCTGATGAACTGGTTTTAGTAAGATAGGGTTCCCTGAGACCTGAAAATTATTTTAGGGGGTTCCTCCAGGGTAAGAAAGTTAAAGGGTAACTCCACTTTTGTGGGGAAAAAAAAAGCAAATAAAGAAAAAATAATATAGCGTATACAGTTGCAACACAAGTCATATTGTAATTGAATGTTATTAAAAATGACCTTTCCTTTTCAATCTGCAGCCTCTATAATTTTCTGAAAATGCAATGCAATATGGCTACCTGGAGGTATTCTGTACACAGAATGTGTACAGAATGCCACCCAGAAACATCGTTTCCTGCTTGTGTGATTGGCTCACTGATTTTCCCAGAAGTCTGCCTAATGTACAAGTCAGATTTCAGGCATCCCCTGCAACAAAAATGTCATTTTTAGTGAGATACTCCCAATAGGAACATGTCTAAAGGGATGCAGGCCCAGCGGGTTTCCTCATTAGTGTCCTGCAGTTGCACAGCTGATTGATAATTATGAAACCACTCCCATTAGATTCACTTACCACATGAGCACTGAGGAACACACAGGGATTTCTTCAAAATGACAAAAGGTAGGAATCTGCAACACAGTTTGGTAAAATCCTTGCATTGTACATATATCACCCAGAGGGGAATGTTTTTTCTCAACAAAAGTGGAGTTACGCTTTAAGAAAGGCTGCTCTAGACATATAGTATATTCCTCCTATTATATATACAGTGCATTGACTTGTGTTTTTCTTTTTTTCTCAAGATGAATGTCTCCAACAACTGCAATGTGTACATGCTCTCCAAGGGGTCCCTCGTCCTACAGTCTCCATTATTCCCAAGGAAAATCGGTACAGTGTCTAAGCGGACGGCTCGCCGTGCCCAGTCTACTGAGAGTTTACTGGAAGAAGAAAAACCATTTAGGAGTAAAGTTACCGCTTACAGCCCCGCAGAGGACCTTCTACTTCCTATAAGTGTGGGGCCTTGGGTCACGCTATGGAAAAGATGTTACTTGCGCTACACCACAGACATGGCACAGGTAACTAAACATGGCTGGAAATTGGCAGATGAAGATCAAGTATAAATACACAATATAGTCAACTGTATGTCGACACCTGGCCATGACACCTACCTGCATGGCCAAATAGACTCCCTTCTGAAATCTTGAGTTCAAATGTTCAAAAATATTGCTACAGCATGTGAAGACAAATGTGCACTTCCAACCTTTTGGCAGCAGCCTGAAGAAGGTCCTTTTCTGTCCCAGCATTACTGTGCCCCTGTGTACAAAGCCAGCTCCATAATTGCTCCCGGGGCTCACGTCACATAGCTCCACCTCTTGGCCCGGTGCCTTTGATAGACAGAACCCCGATCCAATGCGGGACATGTGACGTCATCAAAAGCGTCGGGCCAAGAGGTGGGGCTATGTGACGATGAGCCCCCGGGAAGACGGGAAATTCAAATGAAAGCTATTACAGCGGGCAATCCCGCTCTCTGCTGATCCGGGTGGCTTGCCTCTTCCTCTGCATAGATGAGGCTGTATGGGGCACAGGCAGACCAGGCTGTATGGGGCACAGGTCATGCTGTATGGGGCACAGGTCACGCTGTATGGGGCACAGGTCATGCTGTATGGGGCACAGGCAGACCAGGCTGTATGGGGCACAGGTCACGCTGTATGGGGCACAGGTCACGCTGTATGGGGCACAGGTCACGCTGTATGGGGCACAGGTCACGCTGTATGGGGCACAGGTCACGCTGTATGGGGCACAGGTCACGCTGCATTGGGCACAGGTCACGTTGCATGGGGCACAGGTCACGCTGCATGGGGCACAGGTCGTGCTGCATTGGGCACAGGTCACGTTGTATGGGGCACAGGTCACGTTGTATGGGGCACAGGTCACGCTGTATGTGGCACAGCTCACGCTGCATTGACACTAGGGCAGCTGTGGGGGGGGGGGGGGGGGGCTGTTTGCAGGGGGGCCCCATACAACATTTTGCTATGGGGCCCTGCTATTTCTAGTTACGCCACTGACCACCAAGTCTGGGGCCTTCTACTCTCATTGGCCACAGTCCGGCCCTCCTAAAGTCTGAAAAAACAGTAAACTGGTCCTTTGCTTAGAGTGTTTGGAGGACCCTGTTCTAAAGTCTACCAAACACTGACATATCAGCTTTGGGTTGACTGACCCTTTAAGTAAAAAAATATTTTTGTGACAAAAGCTTTATGTCGCTTTTAACATGAATCAGTGGTGGAACTACCGTAATTATTAGCTACGCAAACAGAAATGCCAGTGGCATTTATCACTTCTTCTCCTCCAGCCATAGCTTCTATAAATGTTCTGTGTTATCCTGCCCCCTGCTGGGGGATTTGCACAATTTATATTCGGATTTAGATTGGATTAGGTTCCATTTGGATATATTCTTGTTCTTAATGTAGCGCTACCATTATGTGATGATTTTGGTTCTGCAGTGAAAGATACCCAAACTAAAATGTTTATTGGTTTACCTGCAGGCTGAGCTAGTTTTTTTTTATATGCTTTAAAGCCTCTATTGACAAACTTTTCAAAATCCAATTACCTAGTTACTAAAGCACCAGACTAGGCAAAGTTTTCACAACAGTACGGATGTTTAACTATCTATGGTTTTTAATTCTCTGGCTAAGTGCTGATATGCCTTGTTTATTTTACTGCTAAAAGTCTTAATGGCAATGTTTTGATGTCCTTTGAAGCTCAATTGAAAGTCTCTGCTGATGGTTAGATATTCACTTTGATTGTGTACATTATAAATTGTGCTTGGTGAGTTGGGTTAGAGAGAGAATGTCTGGCACAAGCAATAGACTTAAATCCAGATGGTTTATAGCAGACTGGTGAATTTTAGAGGAATGAGGGTGACACCGTGTGCGACCTGACTTCCCCCCTCAGTTTGGAGCCTTCAGACCTCATTATAACACGTTTCCGTGCCCTACCCTGTTTCCCCGAAAATAAGACCTAGCGTGATTGTCAGTGATGGCTGCAATATAAGCCCTACCCCCCAAATAAGCCCTACCCTGTTTCCCCGAAAATAAGCCCTACCCTGAAAATAAGACCTACAAGGACTTTAACTAGGGCTTATTTGGGGGGTAGGGCTTATATTGTAGCCATCACCGACAATCACACTAGGTCTTATTTTCGGGGAAACAGGGTAGGACCTGGTACTGAGCCTGCTTATGTATTGATAATTACGAACATTTTTATAAACCAATCTCCACTGTTACTGAGTTAACTAAAACTATTTTCTGGGGGAGTCTATTCCACATTTCTACAGCTCTTACTGTAAAGCAGTCTTTTTGTGTGCGGAGGTTAAACTTTTTTCTGCAGATACAAATTTTACTGCCACTGACTACCAATGCAGGGAAGGTGGCCTTTGGGTTAGATTTCACTGCCACTGACCTTTCATTGCTGCAGAGTGCAGTGACCACCGAGTGTAGGGTAGGGGGTTACATTTCTCTGCTACTGCACTGACTGCCAATGGTTGGGGGGGCAGAGTTAAAAATTACTGCAACTGACCACCAATAGGCGGTTAAATAGCATTCTTAATATGCACCAGTGCAGGGGAGTGGGGTGGTTACAGCACTGCTACTGATGCTAATACTGGGGGTTATTATTGCAGACACTGACATCAATGCTAAGGATTATTATTGTGGCCACCGGCACTAATGCTGGTTATTATTGTGGTCATTGACACCAATGCTGGGAGTCATTTTTGTAGCCATTGAGACTAATGCTGAAGGTTATTATTGCGGCCACCTACACCAATGCTGGGGGTTATTATTGCAGTCTTTGACACCAATACTGGGGGTTATTATTACAGATGCTGACATCAATGCTAAGGATTATTATTGTGGTCACCGACACTAATGCTGGGAGTTATTCTTGTGGCCACTGACACCAATGCTGGGGGTTATTATTGCAGTTTATGACACTTATACTGGGGGGTTATTATTTGCAGACACTGACATCAACAGCATATATTATATTATTATTATATTATATTAGTGTGTCAACCGACCCTAATGCCGATGGTTATTATTGTGGTCACTGACACTAATGCTGCAAGATTTTCTTGTGGCCATTGACACTAATGCTGAGGGTTATTATTACGGCCACCAACACCAATGCTGGGGGTTATTATTGTGGCCACTGACACCAATGCTGAGGATTGTTATTATGGTGTCTGACACCCTACACTGGGGGTAGTAATGCAGACACTGACACCAATGCTAAGTATTATTATTGTGGTCTCTGACATGTACAGTAGTAGGTTATTATTGCCAGGTCATTGGCATCAGTGATGTTTTTTTTTCTTTTGCAGCCACTGACTCCTATAATAACTCCAACTTTCTCTTTATTGTACATTGTGTTGAGGTGTGTTAAAGCCCATTCATTTTGATTGAGCTGCCTAACTCAAAGCAATGCTCCTGAGTGCACAAAAACACGTCAGTACTCTGTGGCCCTCTGAAAGTATTGCTGACCACATTTGAGGTCCTCCATTATTTTCAAGATGACCACCACTGACTTATGTTCACACACCCCCCCTAAATTCTTCTTTTCTTTTCATTATAGCATGACGCAGGCCATCCTCCAGCGACCAGCCTAGTCGAGGAGCTGAGGATTCTTGAAGACAGACTGAGGAACCTCCATACAAACAGCCAAGATCAGAGACTTGGAGTACCCAGCCACCCTAATGGCCTTACCCCTTCTTCCAACCGATAGCAACCACTTACTGGGACTCTATACTGAACAGTCGTCCTTTTCACTGATATCTGCAGATGGGTTTCTTCTGACTTGTACATATAGGGGTATTTGACACATAAAAAGCTACAATTCCAGTTTAACCTAATCAATGCGGAAAGGTGGAGAGAAGACTGGAAATCAGTGACTCTTGTATATAAAGACTACTTGTCTATAATATTTAAGAAAAAATAAGTAAAATAAGCCTATACTCTCTATAGATTTTCATAATTAGCTCTCTGGCTGTGTATTAGGTACTGTAAGGTCCCTTTAGTTTCTGTACCAGTCTTTTCTGGCTGCAGTTAAGCACTTTGTATTGAGAACGGAATCAGCAGCTGCTTCTCATAATTTAGTACTCACTGCCTAAGCAGCCAATCACCAGGCCTGAACGTGGTCAAAATTAAGCACTTGCTGCTTAAGCAGCCAATCGCCGGGCCTGCATGTGGTCACATGGGGGCAGGATGGGGGAGTGGGCTGGCAAGGTAAATGTAAGCACCTTGGGATGCCTGCTACTCAGACTGATAGCTAATTAAGGTGGTTCTAAAGGTAAAAGGTTTTTTTTTACATTAATGCATTCTATGCATTAAAGTGCTTGTAAAGTCGAAACAATTTTTACCTTATGAATTCCTTGCAATAAGGTAAAAAATGTTTAAGTGTTAGCATCCCCCCCGACGGCAGCAGCGGAGTCTAACGTTAGGATGCAGGGGGACTCCTCTCCGTTCTCCTCTGGGCTGAATAGGAAGTGTATCCTGAGGCATGATTGGCCAGTGTGGCTTGAGGCACGATTGGGAGTCCCAAGACTCCCTGGCCAATCGGCTCTCAGGAGCTGCTTCCTGATTGGCTGAGAGAAGAATCAGGAAGACAATAGCGAATAATAATTCACTATTGCGCCCCGGGTCCAGCCTTTTTTGAAGCCAATTAGAGCCTCGGGCTCTAATCACGTGCTTAAAAAAAAAAAAAAAAAAACATTAAAATCCATGCATCCGCCACCCTGCATGTAGATTAGGGGCCGGGTGCATGGATTAGGGGGGCGGTGCCTCTGTGCCCTGCATTATGGCCTGCCACTGCCCCCTTGTATTATGGGCTGCCATTGCCCGCCTCCAATCTGACCAAACCCTACCATTAAGTGACTATTCCAACCATGATAAGCCAAACCCTGAATCTTGGAATTCCTACAAAGTTCTTAGGAAGCAATTAGTCCCTGATTAGTGGAGCCGGGCCCTATGGTGGTAGAGGTGGAGGATCTTCCTTTCAGGATCTAAAGGATGGCAGGTGACTCAAGCCTTTAGACAAAGTGGAGATCCATTTACGGCAGATTTAGAGCCATGCCATACTGGTGATTATGCCAGAGCTGGCATCAGCATAACCAAAATGTAGCTACTGCTTTCCCTTAGCCAAAGTCACACTCTAACAGGCTAAATGCAGAATTTCATGTCAGGAAGGGAGACACTTGCCAATGCCATAGGTGAAGGTAAAAATGAGTCTCAGGGGTTATGGCATTTTTTTTTTGCCAGTGACAAAATGTCGCCACTATGACATAGGCTTTACACTTTACAGGTCTGCCTTTGTTCTACCTTCCAGATTTTATGTGCTATAATAATGGCAGGACAATCATCCCCTTTCTCTATGAGAAAACTGTCTATATATCATGTTAAAGTACGATTCTGTCTAAATCAGAGCTTGGTCCTGCCATCAAGGACCCTGATGGGCCATTTCTACCCAGTGATGAGTTCAGATTTTTCAGCCAAGCTACTATTGGCACTGCCTTGTGTTGGCCATATATCTCTGAGAAATGCACTAGAACAGTGGTGATCAACTTATGAGTTATAGGGGGGCCTCAACTGTGGCCCTGACATCACCAAAGGGTTTCATTATATGTAATACTACAGAAGACTGGGGAAATACCACAGAAAATGGTCAGAATCTGTGGACATGCTACAGGTGTGGTTGGAGACTGGAGACATTATTGGGTCAGGCATAGTCTAGGAACATGTTGCAAGAGACTGCTAGAGATCATTGCCCTTGTAGTCACTTTAAAAATCAATACTTCCATTACTAACTGCTGGGGTCCAATGGCTGCACAACAACTACCCAAGGGTCACAGGTTGGGCACCAGGGCACGAGAGGATACAGGTTCGTTCATCAACTACTCTCTAGTGGATTCTCCATCTTGGACAACTCTGGTAATAGCCATGCTGGGTGTAGGAGACATCTTCTTCTGGGACCCAAGATCTGGTGATAAAACCTTTCCCCACTCCACTAAAAACTTAGAAATCCATGTTGACTAGATTCCTTCTTCAAATTTGTTTTATATGTTTTAGCTGCTACCCGAATTCTTCTTGTCAGTGGAGTCTGGTAAAGTGTCTGCCGACCCCTTCGGTGGGGAATGACGTCTACACTGAATTGGCATTGTGTGATTATTTGTATATTTTGTAGTAATGTAAAAGCTCAATAAAGCAAATTATTTATAATGAAAGGTGTGGTTTATATGGTATGCAAAACATCAGCAACATTATGGTTTATGGTCGATCTACTATAGAATATCAGTGTCGCATCATCTGTTTGCTGGCAGCATATTCATACATAGTGGAGGTTAATGGGATATCCTTCATATATATATGGCTCAGTTCCACATACAGCTTCCACAGTGTAAATATACAGTATATACTGTATATATATATATATATATATATATATATATATATATATATATATATAAAATATATATATATATATATATATATATATAAAATATATATATATATATATATATATATACACACAAACACACACACACACACACACACATATATATATATATATATATATATATATATATATATATATATATATATATATATATATAAACTACACATTAGTATAATTGCTATATCAACACCATACTTTCAGTGCCATGTACAGGCCCCATGCACACTGGGCTGGATGGTGCACACAGCAGAACTTTCATTTAGTGCAGTATGTGCCCAGGGACAAAATCCCAAAATTCAGACTGCTTGTGTTGTAAGCATTCGTCCCTGAGCACATACGGCCCTAACATTCATACCACTAGGGGCACCGTCCAAGCCGCCATCAGCCTCTCATAGAGTTTGACATGCTGCTGGTAGCTGGACTAGATGGTGCACTTGTGCCCTGGGCGGGACACAGCATTGGCAGGACACAGCACGGGCAAGATATTACCCCCCAAAATAACCATTTAAAGGGCCAGTGCACTTAAAAGTAAGATTTTAGTTAAAGGTGGAGCTGTGTGTCATGTATTTAATACTCCAGCAATAACATCTCTGTAATTCTATTTATTGGTAGTAAGTAATTCCCTTTTGCCTTGTAAATGTCGTTGTGTAAGATTTTCATATATTGATGGAATTAAAATTAATAAACACTTGTTGATGCTGCCAGTTTATGATCTCCCTGAGGCCATCTTTAACAGTGTGACCCCCAGCACCCAATGTACAGCATTGTTGTCACCCTCCAGGCAGCTGTGCTTTCTCCTCCAATTTGTTGTAGTCATCGCCCCCTGCTGGTCTATAAACCAGGGGTGGGGGGGGGGGGGGGGCACCTTATAAAATGTAATTATCATTTCTGCTGGACAGCTGGGCCTGTTACTAGGAGAAGAAAAAAATAACAGATCTCCTGGCAGGATCAACCAATCATACAACTGTTACCGGGCAGACTCAGAAAAACCAACACTGCTATGTGAATGTTATTGACAGACAGACATCATAGATGTCATTTTGTATTTGGCCCAGAGCTCCACTTTAATATGTTTCCTATAAGACACACAGAGCTCCATTTCTGTACACAGTAGTATCTGTAACTGTCACAATTCAAACTGAAAACCGGTTGCTGATTGGCTGCTGTGAGTTTTTAATGCAAAAAAGTTCAATTACATTGATTGCTGATTGGCTGCTATGAGTGTATGGGAAAGTCAGATGTCCATATAAAGATAAATGATTGCTGATTGGCTGCTGTGAATATATTAGAATGTCAGAATTACAAACAATGATTTAAAAACTCGATGATACATAACAGTTAATTGGTAAAATAAACTCTAATATTTTCATTTCACTGATCAATGTTTACTGATTATTAAATGCTAATAGATCTGATCACTGCAGTCCATCTTATACAAACAATCTATCCATGTTTGTTAGCTTGTTGTTTTGTCAATTACGTTTTCACTTAAACAAAAAAATAAAAAAATAGTGGAGGATGTTTCGGCAGTTAGCATTATGATTTTATAGTGTGGGCGGAGCCAAAACCCATAAATAGATTTGTACATAACAGTTAATTAGTAAAATAAATGCTAATATTTTCATTTCACTGATCAATGTTTACTGATTATCAAATGCTAATAGATCTGATCACTGCAGTCCATCTTATAAACAATCTATCAATATATTGTTAACTTGTTGTTTTGTCAATAAAGTTTTCAATAAAAAAAAAAAAGTCAGTGGAGGATGCTTTGGCAGTTAGCACTATCATGTCATGGTGTGGGCAGAGCCAGTAGCTATACATAGAGTTGTTGACAACAGAGCCAGCCAGTCTTGGGCTTAGCACAGAGAGATTTCTCCTGCAGGAAGTGTAATTAGGATTGCGATATACTAACCCGAGATATTATTCTTATTCAGATTGTGGTAGAAGCTGTACGTTAGGTAGGTCTTGTTATATTTTTTCCAAAAATGTATATTTATATCTGTATATATCTGTATAAATCAGGCAGACCCTGGCACTGCATAGCTGTTACAATTTCTAAAATATCCTTTACATACTCTAACGGATGGGATCAGCTTAATATTCTTCAGTCACACAGTTAACCAATGGGATAACAAACTGTTTTTTTTTAAACAAAAAACAAAGTGACAGTTAATTTCAGCCTGAGCCCTGGTTCACACAGGGGCGGCACGACTTGCAGGTCGCCTCACCGAGGCGACCTGCACGCGACTTCCAAGGCGACTTGCAAAACGACTTCTGTATAGAAGTCTATGCAAGTCGCCCCCAAAGTCGTACAGGAACCTTTTTCTAAGTCGGAGCGACTTGCATCGCTCCTATTACAACGGTTCCATAGCACAGAACGGGAGGCGACTTGTCAGGTGGCTAGGTCGCCTGACAAGTCGCCCCTGTGTGAACCGGCACTTAGAGACTGAGATCATTTGTTAGGGAGGGATCTATTTATAGAACATTGGTTGGAGAAATGCCACACATTGGTGTAAGCTGGACACATTTCCTCCATATTTTCTGTATCAGATGAATTATTATGATCGGCATTGCCATCTAGTATACAGTATATTTTCTCATTGATGTATTTCAGGAAAAATATACTGCATTTTAGCCACTAGATGGAGCTGACAATCCTAGGAATTAAATCTATTATAGAAAATACAGGGAAAATTCATCCCGCCTGTAGAAATGTGACATTCATCCAACAAATGTCTTATAAATAGACCCCTTATCATCTAATGACATTAATATTGGTTGTAGTGGGTCATACACTGGCCGTCATCCGCTTACTCCCAAATTTCCCATGTTAGAAATAAATATATATATATATATATATATATATATATATATATATATATATATATATATATATATATTTATTAAGGTGGGTCCAGATCAATGTTTACTGATTATCAAATGCTAATAGATCTGATCACTGCAGTCCATCTTATAAACAATCTATCAATATATTGTTAACTTGTTGTTTTGTCAATAAAGTTTTCAATAAAAAAAAAAAGTCAGTGGAGGATGCTTTGGCAATTAGTACTATGATGTCATGGTGTGGGCAGAGCCAGTAGCTATACATAGAGTTGTTGACAACAGAGCCAGTCAGTCTTGGACTTAGCTTTGGTGAACACACACACACAGAGATTTCTCCTGCAGGAAGTGTAATTAGGATTGCGATATACTAACCCGAGATATTATTCTTATTCAGATTGTGGTAGAAGCTGTACATTAGGTAGGTCTTGTTATAGATTTTTTTTATAAATAAATATATATCGGTATATATCTATATAAATCAGGCAGACCCTGGCACTACATAGCTGTTAGTTTATCTAAAGGAGATTTTATAGATTGTAACGGATGTGATCAGCTTAATATTCTCCATTCACACAGCTAACCAATGGGATAACACTTTTTTTATTTTTTTTTCAAACAAAGTGACAGTTAATTTCAGCCTTAGAGACTGAGATCAGTTGTTAGGGAGGATCTATTTATAGAACATTGGTTGGAGAAATGCCACACATTGGTGTAAGCTGGACACATTTAATCCATATGATTAGATTCATTGGTATGATCCCATCTAGTATACAGTATATTTTCTCATTTGATGTATTTCAGAAAAAATATACTGCATTTTAGCCACTAGATGGAGCTGACACTCATTACAGAAAATACAGGAGAAATTCCTCCAGCCTGCAGCAATGTGACATTCATCCAATGAATGTCTTATAAATAGACCCCTTACTGTCCAATGCCATTGACATTAGTTGTAGTTCATTTTGTGCGATATTTAAGTAAAAACTGAAAAATGACCATTTGTTTTTTCTCTTTGCAGGTGCGGATTACTTTTAGAAATTTCATAAAGTTTTCAGATACAGATTGACAAGATGTTGCCCTACACCTACGCCATCAATGAGCTGCTTCAGGGCGCTCTGAGGCATGTGGTAAGTATTTTTTTTCACTCTTTTTATATTTGACTGGTGATGTATAAAATTTTATTATGGCTCCTTTACACATGCAGCAACCCTGGCCGTCCCTCTGAGAAGCGATCCATGGAGGGTTGCTTTTCAGAGGGTGGTTGACATGCACATGCAGCAGCCCTTGCTGTCCCTCTGAGAAGCGATCCATGGAGGGTTGCTTTTCAGAGGGTGGTTGACATGCACATGCAGCAACCCTGGCCGTCCCTCTGAGAAGCGATCCATGGAGGGTTGCTTTTCAGAGGGTGGTTAACATGCACATGCAGCAACCCTGGCCGCACCTCTGAGAAGCGATCCACGAACAGTTGCTTTTCAATGGGTGGTTGACATGCACATGCAGCAGCCCTTGCCTTCCCTCTGAGAAGCGATCCATGGACGGTTGTACTGGGAGGCGGTTTCCCACCTTCTCAGTGCCTGCTTTAACTCTTAAAAGCCTGCACCACTTCTCTGCAGCCACATGTGGTGGTTTCATTGAGACCTCATTCACCAAATGTGACTGGGGGGGGGGTATCATTTTTACCGTAGCATGCGTGCAACCTTGACCACCTTTGCGGTGTAAGGGGGCGGTAAAACTGCAACTCAGTTGCCTATTTTTCCCACCCCCCTATACACAAGTGTAAACAAGCTCTAAAAGTGGCCTTATAACTATAGAATTGCCTTCGAACAAACCCATTCATCAGAGCATTCAATGGTACTTATATGACTAATTTTCTATGACACTTCGTTCGATTTCCACGTCAATGTGTCGAATTTTAACCACTTGCCGACCGGCGATGTACCAGTAGATCGATAGACTTCAAGTGATTATACCGGGATGGTGCCTGCAGCTTCAGGCATCCTGCTATTGTTTTTTAGAGCCAACGGTTGGCTCTATTGTAAAAGCGATCCAAGCAGCTAACTAGCCTCTGGATTGCTTTTACAAGTAGTGGAAGGGGGTTTTCAGCACTTCCTGGTTACCCGGATGTGAACAGCGCCATTTTTAAAATGGGAAAGCATCTGATAACACCGATCTTGTTGTGATCGAATGCTTTTAAGGGCAGAGGAGTAATCTGAGATCTTATAGACCCCAGATCTCTCCATAAAGAGTACCTGTCACGTGCCGATTGCTGTCACAAAGGATGTTCACATTCCTTGTGACAGCAATAAAAGTGATCACATTTTTTTTAAAGTGTAAAAATAAATAATTAAAACAGCGATCGCCCCATACTTGAGGTATCACCGCGAACGTCAGATCAGGGGCAGTAATTCTAGCACCAGACCTCCTCTGTAAATCTAAAGTGGTAACCTATAAAAGATTTTTAAAGCGTGGCCTATGGATAGTAAAATTGACGTCGTTTGTCAGCGTTGCACGGGCGTGCGCAGTTTTAAAGCGTGACCTGTTCGGTATCTATTTACTCGGCGTAACGTCATTTTTTCTATGTTACCATACAATTGGGTATCATATTGTGTTTTTGTGCGTTAAGATTCCAAAAAGTGTATTTTTTCCAAAGAAATTGTGTTTCAAGAACCGCTGAGCAAATACCATGTGACATAAAAAAAATTGCAGCGCCCACCAATTTATTCTCTAGGGCCTCTGCTTTTTTAAAACAAAATATATATATAATGCTCTAGAAATGTTCTAGCAAAAAATACTGATTGTTACATGTAAACAAAAAGTGCCATAAAAAGTGGAAGTGGTTCATTTCATTATGTCTGGTAGTGCAAATTAGAAAAAATTTTATCCGCATGAAAATTGAGCAACCGTTCCAAAAGCGAACATATTTCAAACAAAATTCTACAGGTATAAGGCCAGCTTTAGGATTGTAGTAAACCCTTTACCCCTGGACTCTGTGATAAGGCTGTGCTAGTTATCCCTGTTGGTGAGACAGATTTACTTTCTGTTGTGTCACCGGGGCAGGAAGTGAGGGGAAATCTCCCATATGGAGACACAGACAGTGATAATAACCCAGAAGAGGTTCTTACATACAGTACAGCAGATTCTGGCAGAGCCCTGATAGGAGATGATTTATGATTTGTGGTTTTAGGAGTGTATCTAAAGATATGTAAATAGATCCGTTTTTTTATATTGGGGGAATAAATGTTTAATGAATACCTATTGGGAAGCCCCCCGCTCACTTCCTCTCTTCCTGAGATGACGGGAAGTGAGAAGACATAAAAGATAAAAAAAAAGCTTGGAAAAGATTGAACTCTTTTCCCACTCTATCCAAATAAAAAAGAAATGGGTGGAGTTTCACTTTAATATCTGTACTTTAACTTACCTTCTTTTTTTTTCTTTATAGAGGCACAAATTTGGTTCTGAGGATGAAAGGGCGAAATTAGTGGAACATATGGAGGAAGAGGAAAGGCAAGAGGAGGAAAGAATGAGAGAGGAGGCCAGGATAAAGGAGGTGGTCAGGATACGAGAGGAGGAGATAAGAAGCGAGGATGAGAGAATAAGAGAGGAGGACAGAATGAGGGAGGAGGCCTGGATAAAGGAGGAGGCCAGGATAAGAGAGGAGGCCAGGATAAAGGAGGAGGCCAGGATAAAGGAGGAGGCCAGGATAAAGGAGGAGGCCAGGATAAAGGAAGAGGTCTTAGTGAGGGAGGCAAAGTTAAGGAAGCTGGCCAGGAAAAGGGAGAAGGCCAGGATAAGAGAGGAGGCCAAGAAAAGAGAGGAGAGGATAAGAGAGGAGGCCAGGATAAGAGAGGAGAGGATGAGAGAGCAGCAAAGGATAAGAGAGGAGGTGATGAGAGAGGAAGAGATGATAGAGATGGCATGCAAAAGAATATACAGTATACAACAGGAGATGATAGCAGACTGCGAGAAGTATGAGCTGAAACGGAAAGAAAAAATGAAGGAAGCAGAGGAGAGGAAAGCAAAGAAGGAAATGGAGGTGGCCAGGTTGAGGCAGCAGGCCAAGGAGAGGGAGGAAACCAGGGAGAGGGAGAAGGCCAGGATGAAGAACGAGTCCAGGCTGAGGGAGGAGGCCAGGGAGAGGGAGGAGGCCAGTCTGAGGGAGGAGGAGGCCAGGCTGAGGGAGGAGGCCAGGGTGAGGGAGGAGGCCAGGCTGAGGGAGGAGGCGGCCAGGACACAAGAACAGGCTAGAATAAGGGAGGAGACCAGGATAAGAGGGAAGGCCAGGATAAGGGAGGAAGCCAGGATAAGAGAGAAGGCCAGGATAAGAGAGGATGCCAGTGTAATAGAGGAGGCGGCCAGGATTAGGGAGGAGGCCAGGATAATAGAGGACAGCAGGAAAGTAGAAGAGACCAAAATAAGAAAGGAAGCCAGGGTGATGTATTTGGCTAGAATAAGGGAGGAGGCCAGGATAAAGGAGGAGGCCAGGATAAAGGAGGAGGACAAGATATGGGAGGAGTTTAGGATGAAGGAGAAGGCCAGGAAGAGTGAGGAGGCAAGGATAAGGAAGTCGGTTAGAGAAAGGGAGGTGGCCAGGATAAGGGAAGGGGCCAGGACTAGGGTGGAAGCCTGGATTAGGGAGGATACCAGGAAGATGAAGGAGGCCAGGATGAGACAGGAGCCCTGGATGAGACAGGAGGCCAGGATGGGAGAGGAGGAGGCCAGGGTGAGGCAAGAGGCCAGGATGGGGGAGGAGGAGGCCAGGGGGAGGGAAGAGGCCAGGATGAGGGAGGAGGAGGCCAGGGGGAGGGAAGAGGCCAGGATGAGGGAGGAGGAGGTCAGGATGAGGGAAGAGGCCAGGATGAGGGAAGAGGCCAGGATGAGGGAGGCCAGGATGAGGGAAGAGGCCAGGATGAGAGAGGAGGAGGCCAGGATGAGGGGGCAGGCCAGGATGAGGGAGGAGGCCAGGATGAGGGAGGAGGCCAGGATGAGGGGGCAGGCCAGGATGAGGGAAGAGGCCAGGAGGAGGGAGGAGGCCAGGATGAGGCAGGAGGCCAGGATGAGAGAGGAGGCCAGGATGAGGGGGCAGGCCAGGATGAGGGAAGAGGCCAGGAGGAGGGAGGAGGCCAGGATGAGGCAGGAGGCCAGGATGAGGGAGGAGGCCAGGATGAGGGGGCAGGCCAGGATGAGGGAAGAGGCCAGGAGGAGGGAGGAGGCCAGGATGAGGGAGGAGGCCAGGAGGAGACAGGAGAGCAGGATAATGCCGCTAGTTAGGAGAACGATACAAAGGATGAGAGAGATGGTGAGCAGAGATAGAGAGATGCTAGTGGTGGAGTGCAGAAGAACTGTCACACACTACAGGTGGTGAAACCAGACAGGGAGAGGAATGCAGCAGAACTGGGGGAAATAAAGAAAGCAGAAGAGAGGAAAGCAAAGAGGGAAGAGGCCATGATAAGGGAGTTGGTGGTCAGGATAAGGGAGGAGGCCAGGGTAAGAAATTGGGGGTGGGGGTGCAAGAGTAAAGAGGATGAGGAGGAATAGGGTGTTAGAGGAGGTGAGGAGAGATGGAGAGAGGATAGTGATGGAGTCCAGAAAAATTGTCAGCATAATACAGAGAAATAATGAAGAACATAGAAGCGAGGAAAGAAGAGAGGAAAATGGAGGAGAGGAAGGGAGGGTAGTTAGAAATGGGGAAGCTAGGAGAGGGTAGGGGCAGGGGTGTATTGGGGGGTTAGCAGTGTCTGATGGTGGGTGAGGAGTGGGAGTACAAGGAGTGGAGCGCATTAGCTGCACCTTCACTTCTCATCCCCAGTCAGACGCTACTGAACCCGCGGGGGCTGTGCCATCTGAGGGGGGTGAGGAGAGGGGGGCAGCAGTGTCTGATGAGAAGGTGAGGAACAGTGGGGTGCGGTGCGGGGGCTGCCCCCTAGTTCTTGCCCTCATCAGGCACTGCTGCCCCGCCTCTCCCCATCAGATGCCACTGGGGGGGCAACAGCATCTGACTGGGGGTGAGGAGCAGGGGGGCGGCAGTGTCTTATGGAAGGGGAAGGAATAGGAGGATGGGGAGTAGGGGGCTACACCCTTTCATCAGACACAGCTGCTTCCGGGGGGGGGGGGGGGGGGGCAGTTCAGCCGTATCTGATAGGTGGTGAGGAGGGTGAGATGCATGTACACTCACTGTGCCAGCCTGCCCCACTGTCACTGATCACCGCCCCGATGTAACAACAATAAATAAAGTGTGCAGCCAACCCATGTGCGGCAAACAAATATTAATTCGCTGTTGTCACACAAGTGGGTGGGCTCAGGGCACACTGCTCTGCCTTTTTGAAGCCTCTGGCTCTAATCACGTGTTTCGGAAAAAAAAAAAAAAACATTGGAATCCATGCGTCCAGCATGTAGATTAGGGGGCGGACGAATGGATTAGGCGGGAGGCGCCCCTGCACACCATATGAACGGGTCGCCGCTGGCACTATCACAGTTCCACTATAAGTCGCTGATCACCGCCATTCCTAGTATAAAAAAGAAAATAATAAAAACTCCATTATACATACCATAGTTTGTAGACGCTATAACTTTCACGCAAACCAATCAATGGACACTTATTGGGATTTTTTCTCTACCAAAGACATGTAGCAGAACACATTTTGGCCTAAATGTATGAAGAGATTACATTTTTTTATGTAGCGGTACCTCCGTAGGAGCTGCTGAATATTGTGGTCCATCTGTCACCCTGCCCAGCCAGGTAAACACTCTTTCAGTCCTCAGAGACAAGAAAGCAGTCCTTGCATTTCGTTTTTGTTTGTTTTATTGAGGAATTTTAACTTGGATAGGGATGGGGACCTATGAGATGCCCAGTTGATCAGAACATTGCAATTTGGGACTTTATATACATCCGGTATGTACATCACTCCATTTCTCCTCTTGCACGTCGCTTCCTCTCTTTTGAGTAGCACTCCATACTCCTCCTGCACATCGCTTCCTCTCATTTCTCCTCCAGACTAGCTAGCACTGTAGGCCTGACACTGGCTCAGCCAGTCCTGAAGCAAATGCCCTTTTTACAGGCAGGGACCGCGGGCCCCTATGGTGTAGCAAATAGAAAGTCCCAGTGCTAGCTGTCCCTGTGGCTACTGGGACCAGCACCGCCTCATCAGGCCCTGCCAGCCCTCCTGGCTGCAGCTGCCTTGCTCCAATGCCCGTGACACCACCATCCTGCAGACTGGCTCTGCACCCATCCTAGACTGCTCCACATCAGTCCGCTCAGGCGTGCCTCCAGATGGTGTGCTCACTCACCAGGCCACTTGGCTGCCTCTGTGGAACTACTGGAGACTTGCCCGGCAGTGTTCTCCCACTGTCTTCACTTGCTCCTCCTGTGCCTCCTGTCCAGGACACCTCCATGTTTTTTTTGAGGGCCCCGTCCACACCCGAGCCCAGGCTCAAGGTCACCCCTTGGTCAAATCATTAGTAAGACCTCATCTGGAATATGCAGTTCAGTTTTGGGCACCAGTTCTCAAAAAGGATACTGGAGAAAGTGCAGAGAGGGGCAACCAAACTGATAAGAGGCATGGAGGAGATCAGCTATGAGGAAAGATTAAAGGAACTGAATTTATTCACTCTTGAGAAGAGGAGAATAAGGGGGGATATGATCAACATGTTCAAATATATAAGTGGTCCGTTAAGTGAACTTGGTTTTGAGTTATTCTCTTTACGATCAACACAGAGGACATGGGGACACTCTTTACATCTAGAGGAAAAGAGATTTCATCTCCAAATACGGAAAGGTTTCTTCATAGTAAGAGCTGTGATAATGTAGAATAGACTCCTGCCAGAGGTGGTTCTGGTCAGCTCAGTAGATTGCCTTAAGAAAGGCCCGGATACTTTCCTAAATGTACTTAATATAACTGGGTACTAACATTTATAGGTGTAGCAATAACTCATGGTGGAGCTGCTGGTTAAAGCGGGTCTGTTACCTTCACTCTGCTTCCCTCTGTTTCACCGGCACCGGGTCTAGGGTTCCGTTGAGTTTACTGATGGACGACACACGAACCAACACTGGAGTACGTTTTCAATGCTTTATTAAAACAAACGACTTAGGAAATAGCAGGAAAGAGGTGGAAAGGAAACTTGCAGAAGAAACTCAAATATCTCTTGACAAATGTCCTGGTAGAATTCAGATACTATATGGAATGCGCTCCCCTCCTGGGACACACTCCTTGCTCGTCTGGATAGGCCTCTCTCACCAGTCTAGCAGCTAGCACGCAGCACGAATCAAAGTCTCTGACACAGACTTGTTTGGGAATAAAACCCGTACGATCCTCTGCCACAGGATGTATCAGATTTTCTGTAGTGAACGTCAGTCACAGTGCTTGAACCTTTAAGCCAACCCGGCAACACTATGCTGTATAGTTACTTTCGGATACGTCCTCCAACCGAGTCACCAGGCCCCTCTATAGACCAGCACGCTGCATGATCCCTCCAAGACGGGTCCTCCCCTGGGATCTTCTTGGTTGTCCAGCTTCGTCACACAGGACCAACAGCTCAGGACAAGCTTCTGGGCCCACCCCTGCGCCGCAGCAGTGTGGGCCTCCGGAGTGGAGGACCACGAGGTAGCTCCTTAACGCATACCTGACGGCCAGGAGGGCCAGCAGGTGGCTGAAAAATGAACCCCAAAATATGGCGTCTGTCCCAAAAATACCCTCGCCCAGAATGCAACTCGGAGGACCACCTCCACCGAGTTGTCTCCGGGACAGAAGAGCACCCATACGCTTCAACACGTTGCCTTTCCAACACTAACCAGTGGTAATAGTGACACCCACCGGTCAGCACGGAAACACACGCAACGTCAGCCAAGCTGGAACAGAGGCAAACTTAACCTTCCTAATGCACAATTTACTAAATTTACCTAACGTGCGGTAGATTGCAAATCTACCAGCGCTACATAGGTAAAGTTGATCCAGGGAAAATCGGATTTCCTCTTGGGGGATCAGGAAGGAATTTTTTCCCCTGCTGTAGCAAATTGGACAATCCGACCGTGTGTGTGGGCTTCATCAGACTTCCAATGGACCTTTACGGTCGAAAATCCAACGGACTTTAGATTTGAAACTTGTTTCAAATCTTCGCGCCAAAATCTCAGTTCCGATTGGGAAGCCCGTTCGTCTGTATGCTGGTCCGACGGACAAAATACGACGCAAGGGTAGCTACAGCACCTGTCCGCGAGAATGTTTCCGGTGACAGAGTACTGTACATCTCGCTGCAATAGGAAAAGCACATTTTCCTATTGCAGCGAGAGGGAGGCGACAATGTCTATAGAGGGAGGCGAACAAAACGGCGTGGGGGCCCCCCCCAAAATCCATACCAGACCCTTATCCGAGCACGCAGCCCGGCCGGTCAGGAAAGAGGGTGGGGACGAGCGAGCGCCCCCCCCTCCTGAACCGTACCAGGCCGCATGCCCTCAACATGGGGGGGGTGGGTGCTTGTCCCCATGTTAATGAGGACAAGGGCCTCTTCCCGACAACCCTGGCCGTTGGTTGTCTGGGTCTGTGGGCAGGGGGCTTATCGGAATCCGGGAGCCCCCTTTAATAAGGGGGCCCCCAGATCCCGGCCCCTCGCCCTATATCGTACCCCTACCCATTCACCTTTGGAAAAAAGTGTCAATAAAAAAACACATTAGACAGGTTTTAAAAGTAATTTATTAGGCAGCTCCGGGGGTCTTCTTCCGACTTCGGGGGTCTCTCCAGCCTCTTCTCCCGGTGTCCGATTCTTCTCCGCTCTCTCCGGCCTCTTCTCCCGGTGTCCGGTTCTTCTCCCGCTCTCCGGAAGTCCGTCGGGAAGACCGTCGGACCTAGTCTGCCGGAAAGTCCAGTCGTGTTTACAGGGCATAACACTTCATCTCCATTCTTCCACCTGATCAACTCCTCCGCAGCTGGACTGACTCTGGGTATTTGAGGAGGCCTGCCCCCTGCCAATCCAATCCCCAGAACACCCCAGGTGGCTCCACCCCCCCTCCAGCCAATCTTTCTAGAAAACACTTGAAGATTCTAGAAAGAAGTAGGAGGTCCTAGTGATGCCACCTGTGAGTCACCCAGCACTTACTCTGAGCCACTCCCAACCTAGATCACAAAACACACCAAGCATGGAAAGTTACCTGTACTAGGAAAAAAAACGTACACGATTTCCCTAGCACACTACATTTCATTTTTTATTGGATATGTTTTCTATCAAAAAGCATTTTGGGGGGGGGGTTCCATTATTTTTGTACCATTGTACATCTGGTTGTACCAGTAACTATGGTGTTTTTTATTGTATTGTTTTGGTATTTTGCGATACCTTGTTTTGTATTTTTTTATCTGCCAAAATTAATAAAAATAATATTAAAAAAAAAAATTCTGGTCTTTTTTCATTTATAGCACAAAAAATAAAAAAACCAGTGGTGATCATATACCACAAAAAGAAAGTTCTACTTGTGTGAAAAAAAATTTATATAAATCTCATTTGGGTACAGCATTGCATGACCGCGCAATTGCCAGTTAAAGTAGCTCAGTGTTGAATAGCAAAGAATGGCCTGGTCATGAAGGGGGTAAAACCTTCCGGAGCTGAGGTGGTTAACAACCGATGACTCATCCCTACTGCCGACAGGGACACGGTTGGGTGCTGCTAAATGCTAAAAAAAAACGTGCAACAAAATGCACAAAAATGCAGGATTTCTGTGTTTCCATGCATTTCTATAAAGAAAAAAAGCTCTTAAAAAATGCACCAATCTGCCCAAATCCAGCTACAAAAGAAGCTCCAAAACTTTTTAAAAACTTCAGGCATTTGGCTTCCTGTGACTTGGAGTGGAGATGTGATGAGATTTTTTTTCTCCCTGAGCATTTTGGAGCTTCAAGCTACAAAACACTCAGGTGCAGGGCCGTAGATCGTTTTTTGTTCGGGGGGGGGGGGTTCAGCAGCAAAAGTCTTTTTAACCACTTGACGTCCACGCTATAGCCGAATGACGGCCACAGCGTGGACCTCAATTTCCAGGACGCCGTCATAGGACGTCCTCCCCTGTGCTTGCGCTGTGATCACCGAGTCACGGAGACTTAGGTGATCACAGATCCGAGTAAGGGCCCGATCCTGGCCTCTTACCATGTGATCAGCTGTCAGCCAATGTAAACAAAAGCTCGGTAATCGTTTTTTTTTTCTCCTCAGGCTGACAGCGTGAGGAGAAAAAAAAGCCGATCACCGGCTTATGTTAAGGGGACATCGGTCCCGAAGAGAAAGGAGGCACATATGCCTCATCTATGCCAACCAGTACCCCCTACCAGTGCCACCTGCCATTGCCACCTGCTAGTCCCCACAGTGCCACCTATCAATGCCCATGAGTGCCACCTATCAATGACCACCAGTGGTGCCAATCAGTGCCACCTAGCAGTGCTGCCATCAGTGTAAGCAATCAGTGCCCATTATTGCCACCCACCAGTGCCCATCACTGCCACCTATCGGTGCCCATCAGTGCCGCCTCATCAGCGTACATCAATGAAGGAGAAACATTACCCGTTTGTAAAATTTTATAACAAAATATTAAAAAAATATAATTTTTTTTTTTTTTAATTCTGTCTTTTTCAATTTTTTTAATAAAAAATAAAAACCGCAGAGGTGATCAAATACCACCAAAAGAAAGCTCTATTTGTGGAAAAAAAATGATAAAAATTTCATTTGAGTACAGTGTTGTATGACCGCGCAATTGTCATTCAAAGTGCGACAGCGCTGAAAGCTGAAAATTGGTCTGGACAGGAGGGGGGTTTAAGTACCCAGTAAGCAAGAGGTTAAATAAAACAAATTTGTGTCAAATTCATAAAGACTGGGAAAAAGAAAGATGATGTGTTGCTCATAGTAAGCAATCGCATCCTTAACCTGTTCCCGACCAGCCGCCGCAGTTGTACTGCGGAAGAATGGCACGGGCAGGCGAATTGCCGTCATACTACGTCGGGCGCGCGGCCGCCATGATCGGATTCGATCCAGAACCGATCAATCTCCAGGCCCAGGCCAATGAAATATGGCTTGGTGATCGGTCCTGGCGAATGAGATCCTTCCCCTGTCGTGCAACTGTAAACACTGACAGGGGAAGTGATGTCTGTAATGATATCACAAAGCTGTGTGGTTAGTAGTGAAGGGCACACCACCATGACCTTGCCCCCACCTTTTTTCTTTCAGTTATCCAATACACAAACTGGTGACTGAGGCCAGGACCTTATCAGTCCAGTGATCAGAATACACAGACTTTTCCATTACCCAATCCACAATTTAAAGTGGAGGGCCACCCTAAAAAAAAAAAAAATGACATGAAAATGTTCCTAAAAATTTGGAGAAAAAAAAAATATTTTTTTTAACTTACCAAAAATGGCTGTTGCTAGGCAGAGCGTCCTAATCTGCCACTTCCTGCACTGCGGTGATCTTCAGTCTTCTCCTCCTTGCATTGTCTTCTGGGGAATGGGGCGCGGTATGTTCTGGGAACTGTGTGTGTCCCACAACACAGCGCGCCCCATTCACAAAGCGCTGCGCGACTCGCGCATGCGCAGTAAGAAACGGGCAGTGAAGCCGCAAGGCTCCACTGCCTGTTTCCCTTAGTTTGACCGAGCCGAGGGACGGGTCGGCCTCCGGCGGCCGGCATCGCGGGCACCCTGGACAGGTACAGTAAGTGTGCTTATTAAAAATCAGCAGCTACAGTTTTTTTTTTTTTTCTGCTGGCCCACTACTTTAAGGCCGGAACCCCTAATAAAACTGTCACCCCCTCAATCCAGAGAACCAACAGATACCTGTCGTAAATACCTCAAACCACATAGAGTGCAGACAGTTTAGAGCCCTTTCACACTGGGGCGGTTTGCAGGCGCTATTGCGCTAATAATAGCGCCTGCAAACCGACCCGAAAGTGCCGCTGCCTTAATTCCAGTGTGAAAGCCCTGAGGGCTTGCACACTGGAGCGATGCGCTGGCAGGACGGTAAAAAAAGTCCTGCTAGCAGCATCTTTGGAGCGGTGAAGGAGCGGAGTGTATACCACTCCTTTACCGCTCCTGCCCATTGAAATCAATGGGAAGGCGCGGCTATACTGCCGGCAAAGCGCCTCTGCAGAGGCGCTTTGCGGTGGTTTTTAACCATTTCTCGGCCGCTAGCGGGGGGTAAAACCGCCCCGCTAGCGGCCGCATACCGATGGTAAAGCGCCGCTTACAATAGCGGCGCTTTACCGCCGACGCCCGCCCCAGTGTGAAAGGCCTCTTAGTATAGTTCTGAAACTTCAGCATGTTTCCAGACATCCCAACCTGCAAAAATTAATTTCAGGGAGGTGGCGCTTCACGCTGGCACCGACCCCGTCGACTGGGCACACTTCAGGGCACGGGGCACACAGCGGGGCATTGGGAACACATCAGGGCACATCATGGGGCACACAGCAGGGCATGAGGCACACAGCAGGGCACATCATGGGGCACACATCAGGACATGGGGCACACAGCAGGGCACAGGGCACACAGGGGCACTGGGCACACATCAGGACACGGAGCACAAAGCAAGGCATGGGGCACACAGTAGGGCACACATCATGGGGCACACAACAGGGCACAGGGCACAGATCAGGGCATGGGGCACACAGGAGGGCCCACAGTGGGGCATGAGGCATACAGGAGGGCACACAGCAGGGCACATCATGGGGCACACAGCAGGGCACACAGGGACACTGGGCACACATCAGGACATAGGGCACACATCAGGGCACACAACAGGGCACACATCAGGCATGGGGCACACAGCAGGGCAGGAGGCACACATCTGAGCACAGGGCACATCATGGGGCATACATCAGGACACAGTGCACACAGCAAGACATGGGACACACAGCAGGGCATACAGCGGGGCATGGGGCACACAGCGGGACACCGCACACCGCGGGGCACACAGTGGGACACTGGGCACACAGCAGGGCACACAGCGGGGCAAAGGGGCACACAGCAGGGCATGAGGCATACAGCAGGGCACATCATGGGGCACACATCAGGCCATGGGGCACACAGCAGGGCACACAGCAGGGCACTGGGCACACATCAGGACAGGGGGCATGGGGCACACAGCGGGACACTGGACACACAGCAGGGCTTGGGGCACACAGCAGGGCAAACAGCAGGGCATTCTGTACACAGCAGGGCACTATTCCCACAGCTGGGCATGGGGCGGGGATCTGACACCCTTGTTCGTCACAATGTCATCTCTCCTCGTGTCGGTCTTTTCCGTTCCAGACCGAGGAGAGATAACATCTAAGTTGCACCAACACTACACTGACACCAGGTCACATAGGCACACAATTCACCCCGATCACCCCCCAATCACCCCCAGTTAACTCCTTCACCACCTGCCACTGTGTCACCCAGTACAACATTCAGATTTTTTTTTGATCGCTGTACTGGTGTCATTAGTGACAAAAATCAGCGTAAGTAGGTAAGTAGTCTTAGGCCCAGATAGGTCTAGGGACCGACCTAAACCCCCCAATAAAGGTTTAACCCCTTGATTACCCCCTGTCACCTGTGATCACTGTATAAGTGTCACGGGTGACGCAGTTTAGCTACTTTATTTTTTATAGCGTCAGGACACCCGCCGTATTTTACCCAATAAAGGTTTAACCCCCTGATCACCCAGCGGGTTATCAAAGTTAGGTTTTAGCGTCAGATAGGGTCTGCGTCGCCCCAGGCAGCGTCAGATTAGTGGCAGTAGTGCTAACACCCATGCACGCACCATACGCCTCCCTTAGTAGTATAGTATCTGAACGGATCAATATCTGATCTGATCAAATCTAAACTAGCGTCCCCAACATTTTAGGGTTCCCAAAAACGCAGCATTAGTGGAATAAGGCCAGATACCTGCTAGCACTTGCGTTTAGCCCCTCCACCCAGCCCACCCAAGTACAGTATCAATCGATCACTGTCACTTACAAAAACACAACACACATAACTGCAGTGTTCGCAGAGTCAGGCCTGAGCCCTGCAAACGCTTTTTTTGGTAACGTTTGAATCAGTCGCTAACAGTCAGGAGCTTTTTTACCTGTGAGTCTCACTAGTGTACCAGTAATAAATTTAGAGACCAAAGTGTCAAATTGAAGGTACAGTAGTGAAGAGGCCTACACGTTTCTGAGCATGACAGAGTGTGAAGAGGAAGTCACTCATCTGTCAGATTCAGGCTCAGAATACTAACCTGTAGACAGCAGTAGCACCCTGGCAGATAGCTCTGACGACGGAGTTGTGGTCCCTGCCAAGGTCAGGTGTACCCGACCCCATTCTTCTGCTGTCGTTGAGGTGCAAGAACCGCAGGTCCCTCGTATGGAGCAGAGAGCCAGTACTAGCGCCACTCATCCTTCTGATGAACTGGCAAGCACCAGCGGCCTAGTACATCCTGGTCATACATCCAGCACTGCAGTAACACTTGGTGACGTGGCGAGTCCCATAAGTACAGTTCAAGCTGGCGAGGTGGCAAGTATGAGTAGTGTCCCGCTGCCACCAAGAAGACAAAGACAGGCCCGTCGTGCCCATAGTATCCTTCCTGCAGAATTCGCCAATCCTAATTGGGAACCCACCACTTCTGCAGCACCCGTACTTCCCCCATTCACTGGCCAACCCGGAATTCAGGTGGAAACAGTTGATTTTACGTCACTTGATTTTTATTCGCTGTTTTTCACTGAAGATCTTTATAGATCTATTGTGGACCAAAGCAATTTATATGCTGGTCAATTTATGAGCTGGTCAATTCATCGCCGCTAATCCCCAGCTGACCCTTGCCAGAGATTGGAGACCTATTACGGTCTTCGATTTAAGACCTTCCTGGGCCTTCTCATGGGCGTAACTAAAAAGAGTGAGTTGCGGTCATATTGGTCCACTGACCCAATTCACCATACGCCCGTGTTCTCTGCCTCCATGACCAGGACATGATATGAGCAGATCTTGCAGTTCATGCACTTCAATGACAATGAACTCTGTCGTCCTCGGGGTGACCCTGGATTTGATCAGCTCTACAAAATTCGGCCCCTCGTAAACCACTTGAACCAATGTTTTGCAGCCTTGTTTACTCCCGATCAAGTTGTCTGCGTTGATGAGTCCCTGATTAAGTTTTCTGTCCGCTTGTCTATCAAACAGTATCTTCCCAGCAAGCGTGCCAGATACGGGGTCAAGATGTATAAGCTCTGTGACAGGGCCACAGGCTATACATGTAGTTTTATGGTTTACGAGGGAAGAGATAGTCATGTAGAGCCGGAAAACTGCCCAGACTACATAGGGAGCGATGGTAAGATTGTGTGGGACTTGGTGTCACCCTTATTCGGAAAGGGGTACCACTTGTACATGGACAATTTTTACACAAGCGTGACACTTTTTAGTCACCTTTTTGATTATGGAATTGGTGCATGTGGCACCGTGCGATCTAATTGCCGGGGCTTACCCCAACAGCTTGTAGAATCCCGACTTAGACGGGGGGAGAGAGCCTGCTTGAAGTGTAATAATTTGTTAGCAGTGAAGCGGAGGGATTAATGGAATGTTTTCGTTCTGTCCTCGCTTCACGCAGACACGGCAGTCCAAATTCCTACTGCGACTGGTGTTGTGGAGAAACCCCTCTGTGTCCACGAATAAAACCTTAACATGGGAGGGGTGGACCTCAATGACCAGTTGTTGGCGCCGTACCTAATTGCCCGTAAGGCCAGACGCTGGTACAAAAATTGTCTGTTTATTTATTTCAATTGGCTTTGCTGAACACTTTTGTGCTATTCAAAGCTTCAGGACGGACTGGATCCTTCCTTAAACTCCAGGAAGAGATCGTCAGAGCCCTTCTGTTTCCAGACGGTGCTCTTGCCCAGCTTCCCAATGCAAATGCAGTGAGCCGGCTGCACGAGAGGCATTTTCCTTTTGTCCTCCCTGGTACCCCTACGCAAAGAACCCCCAAAAAAGATGTCGTGTCTGCAGCAAATGTGGATTTAGGCGTGACACCCGCTTTTATTGTCCCTCCTCTCCTGACCAACCTGGTCTCTGCATTGGTGAATGTTTCAAACGCTACCACACACTAGTTGAGTATTAGTGTAGGGTACAGCACCACACAGTCATAGGCACACTAACACAGGGTCTTGGGGTCTCGAAAGATGTGATGGCCATCACATTTTGAGAGACCCTAATCTGCAACGTTCAGTTTGAAGTTTTTTTTACAGTTTTTATAAAAGTGAAAAAAGTGTAAAAAATAAAATAAAAAAACACACAAAAAAAAATAAATAAAAAAGCCAAAAAGAGTTGTGGTTGTATTTTTCTTCTCTCTCTCTCTCTCTCTCTCTCTCTCTCTCTCTCTCTCTCTCTCTCTCTCTCTATTTTTCTCTCCCTTATGTTCGCTCTTTACTGTCCGCTCTATTGTTCACTAACTATTGTTCTATATCTATCGTTCTCTCTCTCTGTTTTATTGTATTTGCTTTGCAGGTATGGTATATTATAATGTAATGTTTGTTTTATTGTTAACCATCATTTGCTTAGCAGGTACGCCATTCAGCTGCAGCACGGGATTATTTATCTTGACAGCAACAGCGTTTGCTCCCACGATACATAAAGCCGTGACTCCAGCGCTGTCGGAGGTGATTTCACAACCACAGTTAAAAAAAAAGAGCATATATGCTAAAGCATGGGGGCAGGGGTGGAGGAGCGGTTTGCTCCTAACATTAGGGGCGGATATAAAAGCAATCCTAGTGGCTAATTAGCCCATAGACTGCTTTTATAAGCAGTGGGAGGGAACCTCCTCCCACCGTCTTCCATGGTTTTCTCGGGCTCCTCTGTCCCAACAGGGAACCCGAGAATGCAGCCGGTGGTTCAGCTAGCTGACCATAGAGCTGATTAGAGACCAGAACGGCTCCAATCATCTCTATGGCCTAAGAAACCGGAAGCTACGAGCATTTCATGACTTTCGCCGGATATAAACAGCGCCATTGGGAAATTGGCAAAGCATTTTATCACACTGATCTTGGGGTGGTTAGATGCTTTGAGGGCAGAGGAGAGATCTAAGGTCTAATAGACCACAATTTTTTCAAAAAAAAGAGTACCTGTCACTATCTATTGCTATCATAGGGGATATTTACATTCCCTGAGATAACAATAAAAATTATTTAAAAAATTAAAGGAACAGTTTAAAAATATAATAAAAAAGCAAAATAAATAATTAAAAAAAAAAAAAGAAATTTCATTTTCCCGCAACTTGTGGCAAAATATAAAATATTGCATGGACTCAACATGCCTCTCATCAAATAGCTTGGGGTGTCTACTTTCCAAAATGGGGTCATTTGGGGGGGTTTGTGCTATCTTGGCATTTTATGGCCTTCGAAACTGTGATAGGTAGTGAGGAGTGAAATTAAACATTTACACCCTTAGAAATTCTGAAGGTGGTGCTTGGTTTTCGAGGTCCTGTATGCGGATAGGCTCCCAAAAAGTCTCACACATGTGATATCCCCGTACTCAGGAGAAGCAGCAGAATGTATTTTGGGGTGTAATTCCACATATAACCATGCCATGTGTGAGTAATATATCATTTAGTGACAACTTTGTGTAATTTTTTTTTTTGGTCATTTTCATATTCAATGGGCTCAACATGCCTCTCAGCAATTTCCTTGGGGTGTCTATTTTCCAAAATGGGGTCATTGGGGGGGGGGGGGGGGGGTTTGTACTGCCCTGCCATTTTAGCACCTCAAGAAATGACATAGGCAGTCATAAACTAAAAGCTGTGTAAATTCCAGAAAATGTACCCTAGTTTGTAGACGTTATAACGTTTGCACAAAACAATAAGTATTCGCTTATTGACATTTTTTTTTTGACCAAAGACATGTGGCCGAATACATTTTGGCCTAAATGTATGACTAAAATTGAGTTTATTCAAATTTTTTTATAACAAAAAGTAGAAAATATCTTTTTTTTTCAAAATTTTCGGTCTTTTTCCGTTTATATCGTAAAAAAATAAAAATCGCAGAGGCATTTAAATACCATCAAAAGAAAGCTCTATTTGTGGGAACAAAAAACATTGCATGACCACGCAATTACCAGTTAAAGCAGCGCAGTGCCAAATTGTAAAAAGTCCTCCGGTCATTGAGCCGCCAAATCCTCCAGGGCTGACGTGGTTAATAAAGCAACCAATTCTTGGTCAAAGAAATCCTCCTCCTGTTCCTGGACTGGACTTGGGTCAAAGCACTAACTCCAAGGCCAATAATAAATAACATGTTATCTCCTCCGATTCCACAACATGACTGGTTGACGAACGGCCGTTCAGAAACTAAATGAAAAGTGCGAAATGAAAAGCGCGAATCAACACTCACCAAACTTCTACTAACATGAAATTAGCAGAAGGAGCCCAAAGGGTGGTGCTAAAGAGCTGAAAAAACATGTAGTACGTCACTACGTTCGAGTTTGTTGGCCGACAATTCCTTGCCATTTGTATGCAAGACAAAATCCAGGCACACGCCTTTGGACAAAAGTCTGAGGTTTTGTCTGTGGAAAATCCAATCGTGTGTACGAGGCTTTAGAGTGTGGCTCTCCAGGGCCGTCTTTAACCCAGGGCAAAAGGGGGAAGCTGCCCTGGGCCCAGTCATTGTGTGCCCCAAAGCAGCCGCCCTTTCAGCCCACAAAGAGTTGATAAGTGGGCCCCAAGAAAATGTTTGCCCAGTCAGGTCCAATCAATATTAAAGACAGACCCGCTACTCATTTATTTATACATGTTTTGCTTGTGATAATCACTTTCCAGTGACTCTGCACAGGAAGCCATAAACACATTTGCATATAAATATAAGTAAGTATTGACATATAAATACTCCTGAATGGAAAATTCCATTCATTTAAAAAAAAACCCTTCTAGCTCCTTCAGGTTTGTTTACACTGTGCGCGTACAATAAAGTTTTTATCAGTGTACAGAGCTTGCCGGAACGGAAGTGACGTGGAGGAAGTAGGGACGTAGCGGCGCTGAGGCTGTGTTGCATGCTGGTTGAAGATGGCGGCGGGACCGATTTCGGAGCGGAACCAGGGTAAGGCGGGGTGATAAGCAGGACTGCAGAGGGAGGTGACGGTGGGCTCTACGGACCGGCCTGCTGTAGAATTGGGAGCTGTGTGGTTGGGCCTTTGTTCATAGCAAAAACAGCGCCGCTCTGGGAATGGCAGTAACCCTGGTTGCTACGGGCAACGGCTCCCAGTGCTCGGCCTTGTAGTGTATTGGCGGCCTGTGGAGTGGAGAGGGGTCCACACGTGACTGCCTGGTCATGGGACTCATTGAAAGAGTAAAGGGGGCTGGCTGTCTTCTGAAAATGCCATTTGCCTGGCTTTTCACACTGGAACGTGATCTGCCTGCTTTGCGCCGGTGTCAGAATGACTGAATGGAAGCCGGTGCAAGTAGCCAGACAAGTAGCATTTTTAGAAGGTAGCCTGCAGTGGCATATTCTTGCTTCCCTCAGCATTCCCTCAGAGGGGCCCAGACCGTCCTGGAGGCAGAACACTCCACTATGACGGGGAGGGGGGTCTCCGCTAATGACGGGGAGGGGTGTGTCTCCGCTAATGACGGGGAGAGGGGGGTCTCCGCTAATGACGGGGAGGGGTGTGTCACCACTAATGATACGGGGAGGGGGGTCTCCGCTAATGACGGGGAGAGGGGGGGTCTCCGCTAATGACGGGGAGAGGGGGGGGTCTCCGCTAATGACGGGGAGAGGGGGGGTCTCCGCTAATGACGGGGAGAGGGGGGGGTCTCCGCTAATGACGGGGAGAGGGGGGGGTCTCCGCTAATGACGGGGAGAGGGGGGGTCTCCGCTAATGACGGGGAGAGGGGGGGGTCTCCGCTAATGACGGGGAGGGGGGTCTCCGCTAATGACGGGGAGAGGGGGGTCTCCGCTAATGACGGGGAGAGGGGGGGTCTCCGCTAATGACGGGGAGGGGGGTCTCCGCTAATGACGGGGAGAGGGGGTCTCCGCTAATGACGGGGAGAGGGGGTCTCCGCTAATGACGGGGAGAGGGGGGGTCTCCGCTAATGACGGGGAGAGGGGGGGGTCTCCGCTAATGACGGGGAGAGGGGGGGTCTCCGCTAATGACGGGGAGAGGGGGGGGTCTCCGCTAATGACGGGGAGAGGGGGGGTCTCCGCTAATGACGGGGAGAGGGGGGGTCTCCGCTAATGACGGGGAGAGGGGGGGTCTCCGCTAATGACGGGGAGAGGGGGGGGTCTCCGCTAATGACGGGGAGGGGGGTCTCCGCTAATGACGGGGAGAGGGGGGTCTCCGCTAATGACGGGGAGAGGGGGGGTCTCCGCTAATGACGGGGAGGGGGGTCTCCGCTAATGACGGGGAGAGGGGGTCTCCGCTAATGACGGGGAGAGGGGGTCTCCGCTAATGACGGGGAGAGGGGGGGTCTCCGCTAATGACGGGGAGAGGGGGGTCTCCCCTAATGATACGGGGAGGGGGGTCTCCCCTAATGATACGGGGAGGGGGGGGTCTCCCCTAATGACGGGGAGGGGGGGTCTCCGCTATGACGGGGAGGGGGGGGTCTCCGCTATGACGGGGGGGTCTCCGCTATGACGGGGGGGTCTCCGCTATGACGGGGGGGGGTCTCCGCTATGACGGGGGGGTCTCCGCTAATGACGGGGAGGGGGGTCTCCGTTAATGACGGGGAGGGGGGGTCTCCTCTATGACGGGGGGGGGGTCTCCTCTATGACGGGGAGGGGTGTGTCTCCACTAATGACGGGGAGGGGTGTGTCTCCACTAATGACAGGGAGAGGGGGGGTCTCCCCTAATGATACGGGGAGGGGGGTCTCCCCTAATGATACGGGGAGGGGGGTCTCCCCTAATGACGGGGAGGGGGGGTCTCCGCTAATGACGGGGAGGGGTGTGTCTCCGCTAATGACGGGGAGGGGTGTGTCTCCGCTAATGACGGGGAGGGGTGTGTCTCCGCTAATGACGGGGAGGGGTGTGTCTCCGCTAATGACGGGGAGGGGTGTGTCTCCGCTAATGACGGGGAGGGGTGTGTCTCCACTAATGACGGGGAGGGGTGTGTCTCCACTAATGACGGGGAGGGGTGTGTCTCCACTAATGACAGGGAGAGGGGGGGTCTCCCCTAATGATACGGGGAGGGGGGTCTCCCCTAATGATACGGGGAGGGGGGTCTCCCCTAATGACGGGGAGGGGGGGTCTCCGCTAATGACGGGGAGGGGTGTGTCTCCGCTAATGACGGGGAGGGGTGTGTCTCCGCTAATGACGGGGAGGGGTGTGTCTCCGCTAATGACGGGGAGGGGTGTGTCTCCACTAATGACGGGGAGGGGTGTGTCTCCACTAATGACAGGGAGAGGGGGGTCTCCCCTAATGATACGGGGAGGGGGGGTCTCCCCTAATGATACGGGGAGGGGGTGTCTCCGCTAATGACGGGGAGGGGGGGTCTCCGCTATGACGGGGAGGGGGGGTCTCCGCTATGACGGGGGGGGTCTCCTCTATGACGGGGAGGGGTGTGTCTCCACTAATGACGGGGAGGGGTGTGTCTCCACTAATGACGGGGAGAGGGGGGGTCTCCGCTAATGACGGGGAGAGGGGGGGTCTCCGCTAATGACGGGGAGAGGGGGGGTCTCCGCTAATGACGGGGAGAGGGGGGTCTCCCCTAATGATACGGGGAGGGGGGGGTCTCCCCTAATGATACGGGGAGGGGGGGGTCTCCCCTAATGACGGGGAGGGGGGTCTCCGCTATGACGGGGAGGGGGGGTCTCCGCTATGATGGGGGGGGGTCTCCTCTATGACGGGGTGTGTCTCCTCTATGACGGGGAGGGGTGTGTCTCCACTAATGACGGGGAGGGGTGTGTCTCCACTAATGACGGGGAGGGGTGTGTCTCCACTAATGACGGGGAGGGGTGTGTCTTCACTAATGACGGGGAGGGGTGTGTCTCCACTAATGACAGGGAGAGGGGGGGTCTCCCCTAATGATACGGGGAGGGGGGTCTCCGCTAATGATACGGGGAGGGGGGTCTCCGCTAATGAGAGGGGGGGTCTCCGCTAATGATACGGGGAGGGGGGTCTCCGCTAATGATACGGGGAGGGGGGTCGCCACGCCGTGGCTTGCATTGTACAGCCCATTTTTAAAATGCAGGCTGCGGTGTGGCCTGGTCACATGACTGTCAGCACATCACATGACCAGGCTTTCCTTCAGGCTGGGTTCACACTTAGTGCGGACGAGGCTGACAGCAGGGGACTGGTGCATCCCTATTCTACGTTTCAGGGACGAATCAGGCCTGAATTTGGACCTGAAATGGAGCCAAAGACGCACAGGTGACAAGCAGGTATTCCCTCACTTTGGAGGACTTAATTCTCGCTTCCTGTTTGGGCTATGGGGATCGGAAATGTCATCAATAAGACACAAATGGCAAAAAGCACACACGGGTTATATATAACGCTCCCGTACTCAGGACATATATTATGCAATTTGCTTTCCACAGGTTGAAGGAGAGAAAATTGCTAGATTCCCCCCATCAACGCAGTTAGTGTTGAGGAAATCCCTCCTGGTGGCGATTGTATTCTGACAGTGGGAGGTTTCCCCACCATCAGAATACAGTGATCACTGCCAGCAGCTATTAGATGGGGGGGGACAGATGTGTTGGTTGTATAGAAATCAATCAATAGATCAACTTCAATCTATAGATGGATTGGAATTCAGCCAAATCCTGCTGAACCGCCAGATGTTTGATCAGTCTAGGGCAGTGATGGTGAACCTTGACACCCCAGATGTTTTGGAACTACATTTCCCATGATGCTTTTGCACTCTACAGTGTAGGTGAGCATCATGGGAAATGTAGTTCCAAAACATCTGGAGTAATAAGGTTCGCCATCACTGGTCTATGGGCTGCTTATCTCTATCCAAAACTAAACCTAAAAAAAAAAAAGTTTTACCTTTAGTCATACTTTCTCAATGTTTGCTCATTTCAGGGGTGCTGAACCTATAGAGGTTTGTATAGCCCACCACTGAGCTCCACACAGGATCGGAAATGCCGCCCTACCCAATGGCACATACTGACTTTTGTTACCCCACTGAAGGGAATGCCTGGTACTTCCAAGGATGGCGGAGCATGTGACTCGCTCATGTGACCACACTGGGTTTGTGCACGGCAAACTGTTGGCATTTGGAGGATGCTGAAATTAGTAGCTGAGATGATGTAATTTCAGTACAAATGATCAGGTGTTACAATTTCAATGGTCTAAGAAAGATATCAGATGTGGAAGAGATGTTGGCAGCGGTGGAGAGAGACAGATGTCATTGCCGGTATATGGAGAATTTAGTCTAACTGCCATATATATAATGGCCTGTCAGCATGTTTTCATAGTTGCAGTCTTGGTATCGGGTATTTTAGCCAACAAATCAGCTGTCCAGTAAAAGTGATCCAGGGGGGCTCTACAGCCACCCAATCGGTTATACGGTATTGAGAAGGGTCTTCAACACTGCCGGCGGTGGTTCCCAGGCTCTCTTGTTCCTCCGTAGTGCCCAGGACCACAGTACATGACCTGGACAACTTCACACAGAGGAGATGGAGAAGAGTTCATTCCCCGATCTCCTCTGTTCTGTCACTTCCAGTTTCAGAGCGGTCATTCTCTGACCGTTGGGGGCCCTTTCACACCGCTCTGTAGCAAAATCGCTGTAAAAATGCATATGCGGGTTTTATTGCGATTTTGCTGTTTCAGATACTTTTACTGTGTGTTTTTGGGTTGCCTGCACCTGTGAAAAATGAACATGTGACTCAAAAACGCAAATTTTGCGTTTTTTTTTTTTTTTGTTTTTTTTTCTTGCCAAAATTTAACAGCTTTTTTTCTATTGATTTCAATGGGAAGCTGCGTTTTTGGTGTGTTTTTCACCAAAGGATGCAGCATTCATGACTTTTCAAAACGCACTACACCCATAATGCAGTGGTGTCAAGAGTCCCTTTCTTGCAAGGTAAAAACGTATCAGTGTGAAAGAGCCCTTACAGCCAGGGAACAGCTAATCAAGCACTATCTGTGTTTGGTTAGTCTCTTTGATGGGCAGGGGAGACCTTGGGGGTCTATTAGATCTTTGTCTGCATGAAGATTACCTGTCACCTGCCCAAAGCTATCACAAGGGGGTCTGTTCACAAAGGGAAATTAGCTCAAATGGTAGAGCGCTTGCTTAGCATGTGAGAGGTAGCGGGATGAATGCCTGCATTTTCCATTAGGCAAAGGGCCCAATTGTTTATAGCAAAAAAATTCAAGTAAAAAAAAATGCTTAAAAAGTATATTGCTCTAATGGATATTAAAGTCTCCATAAAGAGTACCTGTCGTCTGGTGAATGCTCTCACAACAGGGCTTGTTAGTCCCCTTGTGATGGCAATAAAGTTAAATGAAAAAAAAAGTGTAATAAATAAAAATAGTTTAAAAAAAAAAAACTTTTTATAGCACCCCCACCCCCCTGCACATACATTAAATGCAAATGTGCATGTAGGCCTGTCACACACATGTAAACTGATTGCACTATGCGTGTGAGATATCACCACAAACAGAGTGAGAGGAATAATTATAGTGCCATCATTCATAATTAATGTTTTATTAGATAAAAGAAATCTATGTGACTTTAAATGAGGTCTATGACCAATGGGTCAAGGTATCCTTCATCCCTAATTCTGATAAGAAACCAAATGAAGGATTGGGACTTTGAATGAAGCATGCACCTAAAAATGTAGTAAATCGTAGCAAGTTTATCCCATGTATAAATGAATAATAAAACCAAGACGCACAGCACCGTGCATCCGAAATTAATGTTATATATATATATATATATATATATATATATATATATATATATATATGTACACATACATCAATGCAAGGCACAATACACATGATAGTAAAATGTAAGTAGGTGAAAAACAGGTAATGACATAAAACAAGGGGTAGGTATCTGTACCAGTTGTTGGCCCCGGTCCACCGTTGGTGATCCTGCCATACCCGAGATCCATGGCTAGCTTTGTAAGTATGGATGGAGGCTATGTCACCTCCCCTTTACTTAATTAAAATGCCCTATTCATGCAATCAGTCTGACTTATTTATATTTGTATCTCACAGGCTTCGGCCACAATTGCTCTTGATGAGTGGTTATCAACCACAAAACGCGTCGAGCTATGGATGCTATACCCATGCATCTCCCACTTATACCAAGATCTTGATATGGCCAACAAAGTGCCTATCCATTGCCAGACTAGATACTTACCTCCTTGTTTTATGTCTTTACCTGTTTTTTAGCTACTTACATTTTACTATCGTGTGTATTGTGCCTTGCATTGATGTGTGTGTACATATATGTATTGTGTGTGTATGTATGTGTGTGTATATATATATATATATATATATATATATATATATATATATATATATATATATATATTATGATATGAATTTCGGACATTGATGTGTGTGTACATATATGTATTGACTCTATATGTATATATATGATATGAAATTAATTTTGGACGCACAGTGCTGTGCGTCTTGGTTTTATTATTTATTTATACATGGAATAAACTTGCTACGATTTACTACATTTTTAGGTGAATGCTTCATTCAAAGTCCCAACCCTTCATTTGGTTTCTTAAGGTTTTATTAGCTGGTGGTTAATGCATCCTTTGTGCTGTTTTGTTCTCTCCTAGACGCCACAGTCTATGTCGGAGGTTTGGACGAGAAGGTATCCGAGCCGCTACTATGGGAGCTGTTTCTCCAAGCCGGGCCAGTAGTAAACACTCACATGCCCAAGGACCGGGTCACAGGGCAGCATCAAGGTGAGGGCAACATATGGTTGGTGCCTATTGGTCTCCTGCACGTAGAAGTAGTAATACCAGCATTCACTTGTACTTCCATTGAATTGTCTCTTTATGGACCCATAAAATTCAGGCTTGCTGGGAATGCCCTCCATCAGACTTTTACCAGCTATATGGCTTGGCTTTACCATTAGATTTCTACTAAAGAGAGCGTTTGCATTCTTCAAATTTTCAACTTGGGGCTTAAGCACTGTAAGCCATTAAAAAAGTGCCTCTAACACCTACCATAAAACATCCAAACACTTATCCTGAAGTGAAATGAAGACTTAACTATTATCTTCCCTACTTGCAAGCGATCCTTAAAGGATATGTTCACCTTTTGGTGACATGTTATGTTACACCTGTATTTAGGGTGTAACATGTCGCCAAGAACACCTGCTTGTGCCCCTCTTATCCCCCACTGTGACAGCCAGCAAGGGATTTTCTCCCTGCACCCACTGTCACAATTTAAAGAGTACGGCTGTCCAAGGCTCCGCCCACATCTGAGTCATTCATTCACAGCAATCTGCAAATGAGTGAACTGCAACTACTGTTTGCCACCATGGTAGATGGCTTGTAGGTTTCAGTGAACCGTGAGGACGCTGGTGAGTGCTCTCCTAGTTCATTGCTCTTCCTACTCTCCAGTAACTACCTGTACGGGAGGTGTGGGTAGACAGCTATACTGAAATTCGTCACGAGCCTGATCTTGCACCCGTGATCTGCTGATTGCGGGTGCAATGCTCTGCAGGCCCCCCCAAAAAAATGCATTAGCTACATACAGTGTTCCTATTCTGCTCTCAGAACAAAATCAAGTTAGGCTTTAAAACCTAAGCCAAACCAATTTTTTTATTTTTTTGGATCACTTTGTGACTCCACTGGGGAAAACTTCCTTCACTTCCTGCCCCTGTGACATCCATACAAGGTGGTCGACAAGATGGCATGGACAGAAATAAACCATTGTTGGAAGTTCACTTTACTTACTCACTGTGACAAAAATGTCCCCATCGGAAGTGAGGGGAAATCTTCCCTAATAGGGGCACAGATGGCAATAAAGAAAAAATTTTTCTAACCCTTCCCTTCTCTAGCCGAGAGGAAATATATTGTTTTTCTTGGAGCTGGATTTTTATATGGGAGCTGCCATTGCTGAATTGTTGAAGATGTATGCAGGCCCCAGCTGGTATAATTCCCTACCTAATGAATCCCTAACTTACAACCTAGGATGTAGGACTGCAGGAACATTTCAAACATGAGTGCAGGTGCTCCCAACTCCCAAGTTCTTTACTCAATCAGGCCTCATTGACATGGGCACACTGATCCGTACACTCGTGTGAAGAGCCGTCTTCAGCCTCCTGGGTTGTACAGGTGTTCTGTACCGGCAGCCTGTTCATATCAATGGCAGGTGGCCGACTGCACAGATCTGAGCCCATCCATGTATGTACATCTGTGCCGGTCAGGAGGCAGTCTTTCGGTATTCTGATTTGTGTACCCGATCCACACAGAGTTGTGCAGGCTTCCTGCAGGGAACGCCTGTGCATCAGTATGTCTGTGTGAATGAAGCCTAGCTAAAAGTTAATGGAACTGCAACATCAAATGGGATTGTAAGGATCCTTGGGACAGTAGAGACCCTTGTGCTCCTGAAGGCAGGGGCTTATTGGAGGGACTCAAGACTTTCCACTCAATGCAGGTCTAGACAAATTCCAGGAGCCAGTAGCTGCTGCCTTTTGGTGTTTGGAGGTACATGTTGCTTTGCCTGCTGTCTCCTGGCTTTTACTGTAGTTTGTCCTTCCATGACACTTATCCTGTCTATTATTTCTTTGCAAACATGTAACTTCTGATCGTGTATATTGGGGTCTGAAGTAATTATGCTAATATTCTGCAGGTTATGGCTTTGTGGAGTTCCTTAGTGAGGAGGATGCAGACTATGCCATTAAGATTATGAACATGATAAAATTATATGGGAAGCCCATTCGAGTGAATAAAGCCTCGGCACACAACAAAAATTTGGACGTTGGAGCAAACATTTTTATTGGTAACCTGGACCCTGAGATCGATGAGAAGCTTCTGTACGACACCTTCAGTGCCTTTGGTGTCATCCTGCAGACCCCCAAGATCATGCGAGATCCAGACACTGGCAACTCCAAGGGCTACGCTTTCATCAACTTTGCCAGCTTTGATGCTTCAGACGCAGCCATCGAGGCCATGAACGGACAGTATTTATGTAACCGTCCCATCACAGTGTCCTATGCCTTTAAGAAAGACTCCAAGGGTGAGAGGCACGGCTCTGCGGCAGAGAGGTTGCTGGCTGCACAGAACCCACTGTCCCAGGCTGATAGGCCTCACCAGCTTTTTGCAGATGCCCCTCCTCCTCCTTCAGTTCCTGCTGTCATCACTTCTCTAACCAGCGCTGTAGCTGCAGGTGAGTTGGACTTGGTGGTGTACTAGGGGTAGGGGCACACAGGAATTTTTACCAGCCTTTTTTCATCCATCCTTGCTAGGAACGGTTGTGCAGCATCAAAAATGTTCTTCCTTCAGGCTTTTCATTCCTTTTGTATTTTTTCACCACCTGTGACACATTCCTTCAGTTTATATTTTAGTTTCTTTTTGCACATTCCACTGTGTTTATTCATAGCTAAGCTCAGTGGGTCAGAGAGGGACAGGAGCTTGGTGGGGATAGGTGGAGCTAAGCAATAAAAATCATGGCTGGACAGGCAGAGGCAGCATCAAGGCATGGCTCTTTATTTTTCAGCAGCGATGACAACAGCTCCACAACTGTAAAATGGCTATGAGGTGCCAGATAAGACAGTTTGTTGCATGGGATAAGACATTTACTTTAGGCAGTTTTATCAATAGCAAAGTATAGAAGCATGATATGTCTAAAGAGATGCCATGGGGGAGGAATATTTTTTATTCTCTGTGACTAATCACATGGCTATAATAGAGGCATACCTTCCACTTTGTATCCGTTTTATAAGGACCTCCACAAGTGCATTGGCATGGTCCATCTCAATATCTGGAGAGCAGAATTGGATTATAAAGTAAAGTTTGCTAAAATCCTTACTATGAGGAATAACCGACACAGCTACTACTTTTATGTACTCATGGACTTTACTTCCACCAGGCACTTTGTATGCAGTTGTATAGATGTAAATTATGCTAAGCAAAGATCTTAATACATTTCACAGCCCTTTTTAAAGCTGAAGTTTGGAGCCTAACTTCATGTTTTAGTGAACTTTAAATAGTGTGTTGGACCAAGCTGGCCAAAACAAACAATGTCCTTTTGCTAACAGATGTAGCAGCTGTCAGTGCTATATGAACTGTGTGTGGTAGTGATGCACCTATATATCGGCCGCCAAAAATTATCATCTGAAAATAGGGTTATCTACGTTTTTTACCAATTAGAAGAAAAGTGCAAATAATGACAGCGAAAATTATCACCCGAAAAGGTGCCGATAATGGACAAAAATTCATATTCATTTAAATTCATGATATTAAAAAGTCAAATACAATACAATCATGTGATAAAAAAAAAATATATATATATATATATATACATTTTTTCTATTACATAAGTGTATTTGACTTTTTAATTAATAAATATATATATTGAAAAATTTTAAACTGTCCATTTCGGTTTTCGGCCAAATCCATCCTGATTTTTCGGTTTAGTTTTCTGCACTGGAATTTTCATTTCGGTGCACACCTAGTGTGTATCCTCAGCACATACACTATATAGCGCTGCTCAGCCATTCACAGGAAGCTTTGTATTTTTTGGAATGAGTGCAAGGTTTCTTCTGCATGGCTGAGGCAGAGATTGTGACGTCATCTGCCCACCTTAGTGAATCAGAGGAATCCTTATACTCTTTCAGAATGTACAACGCTCCTTGTGAATGGGTGAGTAGCACTCGGCCTGACTCAGTTTTGGTCTGGGAGTGAAATGGGAAATCCCTGTCCTGCTGCTGGAACACAGTGCTGAATACTGTGTGTAGCTGAGACTACATACAGTTGAGTGCTGACAGCCGCTGCATATGTCAGTGAAGGAAATAGTTTGAACCAGCTTGGTGCAAACTGTTTCAAGTTCACTAAAACATGGAGTTGGGCTTTAATCTCATATTGTGCCTTCCCTGGTTTCTCTTTTCCCCTTATCAACATGCTAATGAATGATTCGATCAATCCTTTCTATTATATACGTTCTCTCACTGGATCTCCATGCTTCTCTGTGCAATGCATACAGATCATGGCTGGTGGGAGGGGCCAGCTGGGGGGCTGTACATAGCTTCCTAGGAACCTCACAGCACCCTGCCTCTGTACTCCTCTCAAGCCCTCCTTCCAAGGGCCAGTCCACTGCTTGTATCAATGTGGCGTATGGTTTGATATCAGTTTGGAGGAGTGGGTGTTCTAGGCTGACTGTATTTAAGTTCAGATGTCCTAGATAACATCCACATGTGATGCTGAGCCTCCGTGATTGAAAGAACTGAAATCCAATTGATGAAGTAAGTGGATCAGGGACAGTCAGGCTAGAGGGGAAATGGCTAGATAATGCTGGACGTCCTCCAGCCAAGTAATGGGGCAAGCTCTGTCTAACTTGCTGCAGTTTCTAATGCACACTCAGTGTGCAGTGAAATCTGAGTCGGCAAGTTTTTTTTGTTTTTTTTTTTCAGGCCATCAGTGCTGTTTTCTTACGTGAATGTTATTTCTTTTTACAGGCTTACCCGCTTTTCCTCCAGTTCCGCCGCCTGGTGCATTACCTCCAGGAATGCCTCCAACGATGCCTCCACCCCCAATATCTTCACTCACTGCAGCAGGAGCAGGTGGTGGTGCAGGTGGTGGTCAACCACAAGTTCCAATGCAGTTCCAGTCTGGAGCTATGCATCCAGGTAAGTGACGCTGCCACAGGATAAGCTTGATTGAGAAATGTATTTTATTTACTTTATATAATAGGACTGACAACGCCTAGCAGATTAGAGGCTGCTCTTTGGGGTTAAAGCGTTTAACCCCCCAAAAAAAAAAAATGTAGATTCTGGTCCCTTAAAGCAGATTACACAGTGCTTGTGCTATGTAATATCCCCCCCTCTAAACTGTAAAAAAAAACAAACAAACCCTAAACCTACCACTTCCGGTATGACCTCTCTAAACAGACCACAATAACCAGAGCAGCTCCGCCCTGATCACCGTGGTCAAAGTGCCTGCTATCTGCTCTCCTCTCTCCCCCCTCACCCCCTCCTCCCTCTCTGTCAGCGCCCTCTCTGGCCCGAACCCCGCCGCTATTATTGTAACATTAAAGTAAAATATTAAATTTGTCACTGCCAGCCTCTCTATTAGAGGCTGACATAGCACAATGTGTAAGTTGTATTTAAAAACGAGTGCTGTAAATCCTGAATATCAGCTGTCTTCAGGCTGGTCTCGTGACTCAGAGGGGAATCACAGCCCCTCCTGCAGATGACATCTATCAGAGCTGGAAAGCAGCCGCGAGTGATGTGACCAGCCTGAAGACAGCTGATATTCAGTATTTACAGCGCTTGTTTTTAAATACAACTTACACATTGTGCTATGCAAGGTTCTAATTTATGGCATTTTTATAATTATTTTGTATTTTTTTACTAGTAATGTAATTACTACAAACCGTAGATCTATCTCTTCTCTCCCTTTAGAATGAGTATTTGTGTGTGTGTGTGTGTGTGTATCCCCTTTCTGGCTCTCATGCCTGTGATCGCGGGTGGCCGGCAGCGATCGCGCCCGCCACATGCATTGGGTCCCCCGCCGTGCAGCGGGAGCGCACGCCTGCTATGGCTCTTAAAGGAGCCGACGTACCCATACGGTGATTCGCAGGAACGTGCCACTTTGCCAATGTATGGCAGGTTGGCAGGCTCCGGTCCTTTGGACGAGCCACGATGATGTCACTCCCACTCATGCACTGGGGAACTGATGTTTACAGCACGGGTATGTCGTTCCTTCAGAGTGCATGCGCTAGTGACACCACTGGCGGCTTCGCAAGTAAACATCTCCTAAACGGTGCGAGTTTTGGAGATATTTACTATACCTATAGGCAAGCACCTCCTTTGGCTCTTTAACATCAGGCTACTGTTTCACAGATTTGCAGGGTTGCCGTCTGGTCTGGTATTCGGGCCTCATTTGATGCAACTATCGAAATAGAGTCCTTCAGGCAGCTCTCTTAAGTGGCAGGCAGTCCTCATGACTAAGCTCCGGGGGGGCGGAGCAAAACATGTTGGGGGCTTGCCCAGGCTGAGGTTGTCTCTCATATCACCTTAGGACTCTGTGGATGTGTACAGCACCAGGGATCTTTCCTCTTTCAGTGACTACAGGAGCTGGGATGAGCTCCATCGCTTGCTAGCACTCCTGCAGTGGTTGCAGCATCACCCACACTACTCTCCACAGTGATTGAGCCTGAGCAGCACACTAAACAAACCGTGGGTCACCATGGCAGGCAGTCCTGGTCTGTTGTTTTGTGACTGTTTTGTGCTGTCACCCACCCCTCAGTTGAACTGCTTTTGGAATTATTAATTACAGGTACTTGTATAGCGCCAACAATTTACACAATACTTTACAAATATATTATACATTCATATCAGTCCCTGCCCGCAAGGAGCTTACAATCTAAGGTCCCTAACTCGCTCCCATACTTATACATAATAGGGCCAGTTTAGACAGAAGCCAATTACCCTACCAGCATGTCTTGAGTGTGGGAGGAAACCGGAGTACCCGGAGGAAACCCACACAGGCACAGGCAGAACATGCAAACTCTAGGCAGGTAGTGCCATGGTTGGGATTCTAACCGACAACCCTACTGCTTCTAGGTGAAAGTACTAACCACTTAGCCACTGTGCTGCCTATAGGTTAAAGCAGAGTTCCACTCAAAAATGGAACTTCCGCTTTAAGTGCAGGTGACCCCCTGACATGCCACATTTGGCATGTCGTTTTTTTTTGGGGGGGGGGGGGGAGTGAATACCCTGTTTTTAGAGGCACCCAGCTCCCACTTCCTCCCTTGGCGCCGGAAGGAAGATCACCTCTCCCCCTCCCTCCTTACAATCTTCTGGGACACGTCACAGGTCCCAAAAGATTGCCGGCCATTCACAGCGCAGCTTGCCTACAGTTAGAATTCCGGCACCACAAAGAGGAGCAGGGCTTCGTACGCCCGCATCGCTGGACCGTGGGACAGGTGACTGTCTGATTATTAAGTCAGCAGATACACTTTTTGTGGGAAATTACAGCGGCTCCAGATCCAAAAAATTACTATATGACTTATAGCAATTTGTATACTCCAGGGCTCAAAATTTCAATTCCTGAGCTACTAGCCAGGCCTTAAGGGTTACTAGCCACCAGTTGCCCCACCCAACCCTTACCCTGCCCGGCCCCCAACCACGCCCTCATAAATTATCTCATGAAATTACACTTAAATGTTTTATGCAGAATTAAAGTGGTTTTCCGCGAAAAAAAATAAATAAAACTCAGCAGCTACAAAAGGTGTAGCTGCTGACTTTTAATAATCCCACGGTCCATCGATGTGGGCGTACGAAGCCCCGCTCCTCTCCCCCTTCTCTCCATGACGCCGGCATGCTTACTGTGGGCGCCCGGCTGTGGCTTCACAGCCGAGCACGCACTGTGCATGTGCGCGCTGTGAATGGCTGGGCAATCTTCTGGGACCTGTGACGTGTCCCAGAAGATTGCAGGGAGGGAGTGGGGAGAGGTGAACTTCCTTCCGGTGCCGCGGAGCCCCGGGAGGAAGTGGGAGCTGGATGCCAAATGTGGCATGTCAGGGGGTCACCGTCACTTAAAGCAGAAGTTCCATTTTTGGGTGGAACTCTGCTTTAAGTTACAAAAATAAATATTAATAACAATTTTATCAGTGCAGCGTGACCACTGCCCACCAATGAAGCCTCACCTGTGCCCACCAATGCAGCGTGACCTGTGCAGAGGAAAAGAGAGGGGAGGAAGAGGGGAGCCGGATGGATCACAGAGCGGGGATTGCCCGCTGTAACAGCTTGCATTTTAATTGCAGTCCACTAGCCGTCACACACAGTCCCGCCTCCTTTGATAGACGCCACATGTCCTAGCATTGGACCAGTGTTCTGTCTATCAAAGTAGCCGGGCCAGGAGGCAGGACTGTGTGTGACAGCAAGCGGACTGCAGTTCAAATGAAAGCTGTAGCGGGTAATCCCCGACCTATGATCCGTCCGGCTCTCCTCTTCCTCCCTTCTCTCTTCCTCTGGAAGAACGGCTTCCATTCAACCCTGCCTGCGGTGCTCGAATGCGAGCAGGCAAGTGGAAATTTTGGGGTCCGGTATACGATATATAATTTTTTTTTTTATTTCAACGAAAGTAGAGTTACCCTTTTTAATAATTTTTTAGACCTTGGAATATGAAAAAGTATGTATGAGAGAGACATGAGACTGCCACTGCTTGTCTGCTCTATCTGTAAATACTCCTTGCCTGGCTTCCAAGTCATGTTGTGGAGCAAGTATCGAGTCTAGAGACAGCCAGGCAAAATAGGATTTTTGTAATCGTAACATCTATTTCTTGGAGTCTATTGACCATCACAGATAGTCAACTGCCAGGGATTACTGCTACCTACAAGAGGATTAGGCATCGGCAAACAAAAAAGATTGCAGGCCAGGATAAGCCTCCCACTCCCATCTTGCCTTAGTTTGTAGCAAAGCAGTACCAAGAGAGCGGTCATAAAACGCAGAGAGGTTGGACCGATTTCCCTGAATGGACCCTGGGAAAAGAATTTCACTGTAATTGCAAAAATCCTTAGTTTTTTTTGTTTTTGTTTTTTTTTTTTTTTACTAGTTCCTGTTTTAACCACTTGCCAATCGCCTCACGACGATATACGTCGGCAGAATGGCACGGGCAGGCAGGATCACGTGCCCGAGGCGGTCTGCGTTTGTCCCCCGGCAATCGGAGGTGAGGAGGAGGCCATCCATCGTGGCCCCCCCCCCCCCCCTCGCGATCACTCCCGGCCAATCAGATCATTCCTCTGCTGCTGTATGCTAAACAGCAGCAGAGGAAATGTCATCTCTCCTCGGCTCGGTATTTTCCGTTCCGGTGTTCTGCCGAGAAAGTTCCCCTCGGCGGATAAGGACCCCCCTCTACTGTGCAGGCGCAGCGCTTGCGCAGTAGAAGCCGGCGAAAATAGCCGAAGACAAATAGAAGAGAAATCAGCTGTACGCGGCGCCTGTAAGAGGGCCCCTCGCGGGCTCACTTCGCTCGCCACGCTTCGCTCGCCACGCTTCGGGCACTTTTTTATTCTCCCTCTAGGTCCACTTGGATGGTGGGGCTTCAACCTGGACCTAGGGCGCAGGCGCTGTGTACAGCTGATTTGAAGTTTTTCAGCTTCGGCTATTTTCGGCGGCTGCTTGTCCTTCGTACTGCGCAAGCGCTGTGCCTGAGCAGTACAGGGGGGTCCTTATCCGCCGGGGGAACTTTCTCATCAAGACACCGGCGCCGAGGAGAGAAGACTTCAATGTGAGTGCACAAACACTACACACACAGTAGAACACGCCAGGCACACATTACACCCCCCGATCACCCCCCCCCCCCCCCCCCCGTCACACTGACACCAAGCAGGTTTTTTTTTTTTCCTGATTACTGCATTGGTGTCAGTTTGTGACAGTTATAAGTGGTAGGGCAGTTAGTATTAGCCCCCTTTAGGTCTAGGGTACACCCCTAACCCCCCCTAATAAAGTTTTAACCCCTTGATCACCCCCCGTCATCAGTGTCACTAAGCGATCATTTTTCTGATCGCTGTATTAGTGTCGCTGGTGATGCTAGTTAGCGAGGTAAATATTTAGGTTCGCCGTCAGCGTTTTATAGCGTCAGGGACCCCATATACTACCGAATAAAGGTTTTAACCCCTTGATACCCCTTCACCAGTGATCACCATATAACTGTTACGGGTGACGCTGGTTAGTTTATTTTTTATAGTGTCAGGGCACCCGCTGTTTATTACTGAATTAAGGTTTAGCCCCCTGATCGATCGGCGGCAATATGCGTCGCCCCAGGCAGCGTCAGATTAGCGCCAGTACCGCTAACACCCACGCATGCACCGTACACCTCCCTTAGTGGTATAGTATCTGAACGGATCAATATCTGATCCGATCAGATCTATACTAGCATCCCCAGCAGTTTAGGGTTCCCAAAAACGCAGTGTTAGCAGAATCAGCCCAGATACCTGCTAGCACCTGGATTTTGCCCCTCCGCTCGGCCCAGCCCACCCAAGTGCAGTATCGATCGATCACTGTCACTTACAAAACACTAAACGCATAACTGCAGCATTCGCAGAGTCAGGCCTGATCCCTGCGATCGCTAACAGTTTTTTTTTGGTAGCGTTTTGGTGAACTGGCAAGCACCAGCAGCCTAGTACACCCCAGTCGTAGTCAAACCAGCACTGCAGTAACACTGGGTGACGTGGCGAGTCCCATAAGTGCAGTTCAAGCTGGTGAGGTGGCAAACACAAGTAGTGTCCCGCTGCCACCAAGAAGAAGACAAACACAGGCCCGTCATGCCCATAATGCCCTTCCTGCTGCATTCGCCAATCCTAATTGGGAACCCACCGCTTCTGCAGCGCCCGTACTTCCCCCATTCACATCCCCAACCAAATGCAGTCGGCTGCGTGAGAGGCATTTTCTTTATGTCCTCCCGAGTACCCCTACCCAACGAACCCCCCCAAAAAAGATGTCGTGTCTGCAGCAAGCGCGGATATAGGCGTGACACCCGCTATTATTGTCCCTCCTGTCCTGACAATCCTGGTCTTTGCATTGGTGAATGTTTTGAACGCTACCATTCACTAGTTGAGTATTAGCGTAGCGTACAGCACTGCACAGACTAGGCACGCTTTCACAGGGTCTCACAAGATGCCATCGCATTTTGTGAGACCCGAACCTGGAACCGGTTACAGTTACTAAAGTTACAGTTACAAAAAAAAGTGTAAAAAAAAAAAAAAAAACACAAAAAAATATATAAAATAAAAAAAAATAGTTGTCGTTTTATTGTTCTCTCTCTCTCTATTCTCTCTCTATTGTTCTGCTCTTTTTTACTGTATTCTATTCTGCAATGTTTTATTGTTATTATGTTTTATCATGTTTGCTTTTCAGGTATGCCATTTTTTATACTTTATCGTTTACTGTGTTTTATTGTTAACCATTTTTTTTGTCTTCAGGTACGCCATTCATGAATTTTGAGTGGTTATACCAGAATGATGCCTGCAGGTTTAGGTATCATCTTGGTATCATTCTTTTCAGTCAGCGGTCGGCTTTCATGTAAAAGCAATCCTAGTGGCTAATTAGCCTATAGACTGCTTTTACAAGCAGTGGGAGGGAATCCCCCCCCCCCCCCCTTCCGTGTTTTTCTCTGGCTCTCCTGTCTCAACAGGGAACCTGAGAATGCAGCCGGTGATTAAGCCAGCTGACCATAGAGCTGATCAGAGACCAGAGTGGCTCCAAACATCTCTATGGCCTAAGAAACCGGAAGCTACAAGCATTTTATGACTTAGATTTCGCCGAATGTAAACAGCGCCATTGGGAAAGCATTTTATCACACTGATCTTGGTGTGGTCAGATGCTTTGAGGGCAGAGGAAAGATCTAGGGTGTAATAGACCCCAATATTTTCAAAAAAGAGTACCTGTCACTACCTATTGCTATCATAGGGGATATTTACATTCCCTGAGATAACAATAAAAATGATTAACAAAAATAGAAATGAAAGGAACAGTTTAAAAATAAGATAAAAAAGCAAAAAAATAATAAAGGAAAAAAAAAAAAAAAGCACCCCTGTCCCCCCTGCTCTCGCGCTAAGGCGAACACAAGCGTCGGTCTGGCGTCAAATGTAAACAGCAATTGCACCATGCATGTGAGGTATCACCGCGAAGGTCAGATCAAGGGCAGTAATTTTAGCAGTAGACCTCCTCTGTATATCTTAAGTGGTAACCTGTAAAGGCTTTTAAAGGCTTTTAAAAATGTATTTATTTTGTTGCCACTGCACGTTTGTGCGCAATTTTAAAGCATGTCATGTTTGCTATCCATGTACTCGGCCTAAGATCATCTTTTTTATTTCATCAAACATTTGGGCAATATAGTGTGTTTTAGTGCATTAAAATTTAAAATGCGTTTGAAAAATCGCTGCGCAAATACTGTGTGAAAAAAAAAAATGAAACACCCACCATTTTAATCTGTAGGGCATTTGCTTTAAAAAAAATATATAATGTGTGGGGGTTCAAAGTAATTTTCTTGCAAAAAAAAAAAAAATTTTTCATGTAAACAAAAAGTGTCAGGGCTTTGTCTTCAAGTGGTTAGAAGAATGGGTGATGTGTGACATAAGCTTCTAAATGTTGTGCATAAAATGCCAGGACAGTTCAAACCCCCCCCCAAATGACCCCATTTTGGAAAGTAGACACCCCAAGCTATTTGCTGAGAGGCATGTCGAGTCCATGGAATATTTTATATTGTGACACAAGTTGCAGGAAAGAGACAAATTTTTTTTTTTTTGCACAAAGTTGTCACTAAATGATATATTGCTCAAACATGCCATGGGAATATGTGAAATTACACCCCAAAATACATTCTGTTGCTTCTCCTGAGTACAGGGATACCACATGTGTGAGACTTTTTGGGAGCCTAGCCGCGTACGGGACCCCGAAAACCAAGCACCGCCTTCAGGCTTTCTAAGGGCGTACATTTTTGATTTCACTCCTCACTGCCTATCACAGTTTCGGAGGCCATGGAATGCCCAGGTGGCACAAAACCCCCCCAAATGACCCCATTTTGGAAAGTAGACACCCCAAGCTATTTGCTGAGAGGTATAGTGAGTATTTTGCAGACCTCACTTTTTGTCACAAAGTTTTGAAAAAAGAAAAAAAAATGTTTTTTTCTTGTCTTTCTTCATTTTCAAAAACAAATGAGAGCTGCAAAATACTCACCATGCCTCCCTACAAATAGCTTGGGTGTCTACTTTCCAAAATGGGGTCATTTGGGGGGTTTTGTGCCACCTGGGCATTCCATGGCCTCCGAAACTGTGATAGGCAGTGAAGAGTGAAATCAAAAATTTACACCCTTAGAAATCCTGAAGGCGATGATTGGTTTTCGGGGCCCCGTACGCGGCTAGGCTCCCAAAAAGTCCCACACATGTGGTATCCCCGTACTCAGGAGAAGCAGCTAAATGTATTTTGGGGTGCAATTCCACATATGCCCATGGCCTGTGTGAGCAATATATCATTTAGTGACAACTTTGTGCAAAAAAAAAAAATTTGTCACTTTCCCGCAACTTGTGTCAAAATATAAAATATTCCATGGACTCGACATGCCTTTCAGCAAATAGCTTGGGGTGTCTACTTTCCAAAATGGGGTCATTTGGGGGGGTTTTGTGCCATCTTGGCATTTTATGGCCTTCAAAACTGTGATAGGTAGTGAGGAGTAAAATCAAAAATGTACGCCCTTAGAAATCCTGAAGACGGTGATTGGTTTTCGGGGCCCTGTAGGCGGCTAGGCTCCCAAAAAGTCCCACACATGTGGTATCCCTGTACTCAGGAGAAGCAGCTGAATGTATTTTGGGGTGCAATTCCACATAGGCCCATGGCCTGTGTGAGCAATATATCATTTAGTGACAACTCTTTGTAATTTTTTTTTTTTTTGTCATTATTCAATCACTTGGGACAAAAAAAATTAATATTCAATGGGCTCAAGATGCCTCTCAGCAATTTCCTGAGGGTGTCTACTTTCCAAAATGGGGTCATTTGGGGGGGGGGGGGGTTGTACTGCCCTGCCATTTTAGCACCTCAAGAAATGACATAGGCAGTCATAAACTAAAAGCTGTGTAAATTCCTGAAAATGTACCCTAGTTTTTAGGCGCTATAACTTTTGCGCAAACCAATAAATATACGCTTATTGACATTTTTTTTACCAAAGACATGTGGCCGAATACATTTTGGCCTAAATGTATGACTAAAATTGAGTTTATTGGATTTTTTTTATAACAAAAAGTAGAAAATATCATTTTTTTTCAAAATTTTCGGTCTTTTTCCGTTTATAGCGCAAAAAATAAAAACCGCAGAGGTGATCAAATAACATCAAAAGAAAGCTCTATATGTGGGAAGAAAAGGACGCAAATTTAGTTTGGGTACAGCATTGCATGACCGCGCAATTAGCAGTGCCAAATTGTAAAAAGTGCTCTGGTCAGGAAAGGGGTAAATCTTTCCGGGGCTGAAGTGGTTAACAACAAAAAATGACTTCATAAATAATTCTACTTCACTGTTGTTGTAGATGTGATGTGTAATAGGGTGAGAATTGTGGAGAGGGGCTATAAAACCTTTCTAAGCTTCACCTGCGTTGTCATGGGTCTGCCCTAATTAACTTTCTGTATCCACAGGTCTACAGATGCAGGCACCGCACCCAGGAATGGCTCCGTCCCCTGCTCAGATGGCCGCACGTCCTCCTGGTATGGCTCCTCCTGGACCCCCTCCAATGGGAATGCCACCACGGGGACCTCCATTTGGAGCGATGGGTAAGTTTTTGGTTTTTTGTTTGTTTTTTTTTTTTTTTTTTTTATTGCACAATTGTGGTCAAAAGTAGCCAAACCGATTCTTTATCCTGTCTGGATAGTTATGGTTAGATTTGGAAATGATTGTTTGTGGGCCGCTGACCTTCTGTCAGCCATCTCATGTTTATGGGCGTCTTCCAGGACAAGTGCACTTATAAGTGGGCACACATGGGCAATTTTTTTGGTATAGCAATTATTCCCCATGGTTGTTCTAAAAGGAATCACTAGTGATGGCTACACATGCAGTTGCATGAAGTAGCAGAAATCAATTGCTCAGATTTGGAGCATAGTTCTACTACTGGCCATGAATGACTGCTGCATGCTACACGTCATTGCTGTGGTGTGTGTGTGTGTGTGTGTGTGTGTGTGTGTGTGTGTTGTGTAGTAGTCAGTGTGAGGCACTCTTTTGGGATTGGTATAGCAGAATTACCTGTCTGCAGTCCACCCTTAAAGTGACACTAAAGGTATTTTTTTTTTTTTTTAAATAACAAACATATCTTACTTGCCTCCACTGTGCAGCTCGTTTTGCACATAGTGGCACCGATCCTGGTCTTCTGGGGTCCCTCGGCGGCTGTCTCGGCTCCTATCAGATAACCCCCTCCTGGGGGGTTACCTTGCGTGTGCGCTCCTGAGTCCAGCATTCGGCGTCCATGGACACTGAATGCAGGAGTCGGCCCCGACGGCCGCGTCATTGGATTTAATTGACAGCAGCGGGAGCCAATGGCTGCGCTACTATCACTCTAGCCAATCAACAGCCGAGAACCCCCTAGCAGAGAGAAGGCTCGTCCCCGTGGGACAAGTTCAAGGGTTCAGGTAAGTAAAATGGGGGGGGGGGGGCTAGGGGCCGGTCACTGACAGGTGTTTTTTCACCTTAATGCATAGGATGCATTAAGGTGAAAAAACATTTACCTTTACAACCCCTTTAAGCTGGCCATACACCATACAATTTTCTTCAATTTTCTTTAGATTTACCTTCAACTATGTAGTGCAAGGGCCTGCCTGATTGCATACAAATTGAAAGTGTTTAGGTTTGACCTCCTATTTATATGGTTTTGGTAAATCTAAAGGAAAGTTGTACAAGAAAATGGTATAATGTTTGGCCAGCCTTAGTGTTAGCAGCTCCTTCACCACCAATCAGTAGAAACAGACATTTCAGCTCAGTGCTTGTTAGTGTAAACACATTAATGCCTTGTATTAGTTGCAGCTGTCCGGGATATTCAATTATGATGTATCTGTTTTGTAAAGCAGCTGTGGTAGTTGATGGTTTTGTTGTTTGTACATGTCTATTGCTGCTAAAGGTCTTGCCATATAGCAGCTGTCATTGCTATGCAAACAGCACCTTGATGATTTCTGTATAAATAATGAACAGTTGTCCAGATTGGAGAAAATTCAGCATGTGAACTTAGAGCTTCAAAATGGAACTCCAGCCCCCTCCTAATCTCCCAATCCCACTCGACGAAAAAAAAGTCCTTTCTTTTCACGCTCCAGCGCTGTTTCTTGACTTCCTCTTTTGTTCAGCCCCCTGGAGTTCTGGACAGAAGCACTGTCGTCCTCTGAGTAAAACTGTTGTGTACATACACCTCTAGGGGTCACATCAGAAGCAGGCTGGGCTCCTAGGACTCCAGAACTGAGTCGTGGTCAGTCCTTGAATGCCCAACCCCTACCACCACCAGAGGACGCTGCCATAACATGGCTGGAGTTCCACTTTAAAGCAAACCTGTGACCCAAACAAAATGGCAAAGCTACACCTGCCGCTTGCTGAGGGCACAGTACTGCTGCAGATTTGCCTCAGAGCTGCCTTGGGTCTCCTGCACCTCCTGGTAATGATCACAGGCCCCCAGTTCTCTGCCTATGCTACCTATCGGCACTCCTGGGTAGTGCCACTAGAAATGGCTGAGTGTGCCTGTTAACACTGAAAGAGCCACAAAGGTCAAGTTACTGGTTTGATGTTGAGCAGCTCTAAGTGGAGACTTAGAAAAAGGCTTTTACTGGTGTCTGGCGATAGACACCTACTAAACTCTCAGCTATTCAAAACTGCTGTTCTTTTGATTTGGCTCTAGATTTATTTAATTTTAAGAGAACATGTTCTAGAAAAGATCTTGATAAGCTAACTTGATCAGCTAATTCCTTTAAAGCAGGGCTCTCACTGACGGCCCTCCAGCCTTTGCGAAACTACAAGTCCCATCATTCCTCTGCCTGTGGAAGTCATGCTTGTACCTGTCAGCCTTGCAATGCCTCATGGGACTTGTAGTTTCGCAACAGCTGGAGGGCTGCCAGCTTGTGACCCCTGCTTTAAAGGAATGCGAAAGAAAGGAGCCTGTATTGCAATTTGGAGCACAAGGACTTGCCAGAGCTTGACATGGAGCTACATTAATGTGTATCTGGTATGACCTAGCAACAAATGTTGTGTAATACCAAACCCCGCAACTGCTTATCCTTTCATTCCCCTGCTACTGGTTAATTGACGGGAGAAAGCCCTTTGTAAATTGTAAGTTGCCACTTGGTAAGTGCATATGGCCATGGGCTCTCTCTGTCTCCCATGTGACAGATATGCCTGAGTGGCATGTCAGCAGCATTGCCATTTGGAAGGAGGGCTAGTAAGTGCATGCTTCCTCATAATCTCTCTATGGTTCTCTTATCTTGGTGTAAGGGGCAGCAGATTGGTTATAGACTTGAGCTCTGACAAGGTGATCCTAGGCCAGCTAGGAAATTAACTTTAAATCAGTGTTCTTGGCCTTAGCTAAGCTGCCCATGTCTACAGCAGCTCCAGCAGTAGCCTTCCAAAGAGCATCCCTGTAAGATGCCCAGATAATCTCACCTGGATCTACTTACCTGGGAGTTGGAAGGAACAAGGACACTGTAATTTTACTTTCAAAGTGGTTGTAAACCCTTGTGTGTTTGTTATTGTTATATTTAAAAAAAAACATGCCTATACTTACCTGCTCTGTGCAATATTTTTGCACAGAGCAGCCCTCTCCTCTTCTGGGGTGCCTGCCGACGCTCCAGGCCCTCCTATTCATTGAGTGCCCTCACGGAAAGCTGATTTCCCTGGGGACACCCGTGCAGGCTAGATCCTGAGTCCCGCTGCTGCTTCCATTGACACAGACTCGGCCCCGCTCCCATGTCGCTGGCTTTGATTACTGTCAAAGCCAATGGCTCCATCTGTCCAATGAGGAGAGAGACAGCGGCTGGATTGGGCTCGGGTAAAAAAGTGGGGTGGTTCTGGGGGGAGCTGCAGCACAGAAGGTTTTTCACCCTAATGCAAAGGAATGCTCTTGGGTGTAAACCCTTGAGACTTTACAACCCCTTTATGAAAAACTTGTGTGCTGAGATGTGAAACATTCTGTAAATTTTTCTTCTGCTAACCTTATTTCCCTTGTGCCTTAGGACATCCAGGAATGCCTCCCGGAATGCGCCCACCACCTCTCATGCCACCACACGGCTTCAACGGTCCTCCCAGACCACCTCCCTATGGCTACCAGCGTGGTCCTCCCCCACCTCCTCGCCCAGCTCCACCACCTCCACGTCCCCCAGCTGCCCGTCCCCCTGCACCTATGAGGATGCCAATGCCACAGTGATCAGGAAACGGACTCCCCGCCAACCTGCATCTTGTGAGAACTCTGTACAGTGCTCCAGCCTACAGCTTGTTCTTTTTTATGTGTTCTGTGGAAGTCTCTGCAGAGTTTTGTATGATTCTGAAATGTATACAGACTTTTTTGTTTCCTTTTGATTTCCCTCAGTTTGAAAATTCAGGGTGTCTGGGGAACGCATTAAAATCATCGTAATACCAGCGCAGGCAATGCAACACTTCTCTGGGGACCTTTGATGAATTTTCCATTGTCTTGCTTAGAGAGCCTGTCATTTTTGTAAAATGGTTCCATTTAAACTGGGTTCGTTTTAAAAGGGCTTTTTTTTTTTTTTTTTTTTTAAACACATGACACAGATTGCCAGACTACCTAGCTACTATACCGTATCCCAAAGCTGCCACGTTTAAAGTTAACCTGTGCTGAGAGTTGGAGCGTTACTATTGACGGCTTTTCATTCTGCAAATCCTAGTTGCCTGATTGTCATGCTGATTGAACGTCGCTAACCCAGAACAAGTTTATAGATGATTATTATACAGGATTTATATAGCGCCAACAGTTTGCGCAGCACTTTACAAAATGAAGGCAGATGTTACATTTACAATACAATTTGGTACAAGAGGAATCAGAGTGCCCTGCTTGTTACAATCTAGGTCTTGTGATTTTTTTTTTTTTTTTTTTTCAGATTGCTATACTTGTCCCAAGTCACCGACTAAGAAAGTGGGTGCCAAGGCCTCCTCCCTGGTATACTTGCCAATACATGTTGCAGGAGTCCACCCTGAAGAAGCTGCCATGGTTGGAGCTTACCTAGGTGGATGATGTCACTGCAGGCCCCCCTCCTTCTCTATGATCATGTTCAGGCCCAACGATTGGCCACTCAGTCCTCAGCACTGTCACATGGTAGTGGTTGAATGCTTCCCTATACATGAAAGCCCCACAATGCTAGAGCAATAGAGCCAGGAGGTAGTGAGGGAACATGGATCGGTGAGTATACCTTGATGGGTAGGGGGCTATCAGGAGGTAGGGGGCAGCATGCCCTTTATGGGTAAAGTGACTGACTCTCCACAGCTTAGGTGGCTAGTATTTTCAGAATTAGCAATTTTCTTTTACTGTACTTTTCTTAGGAAAGGTTTATTTTTAAAATAACCATAAAGTGCTTGATAGTTGCTTTAAAGGTGGCAGGAATTTTCCAGCATGGCTAGGAGCTTGGTAAAGATACTTGCGTTTTTCATCATTAATCCACAGCAGGCATTTGCCAATGGGAATGCCAGGGCTGCCATCGCTGATTGCTTCTTTTACTCTGGTTGCATAGCTGTCATGCCAGTCCTCTGGATTATGCACTTTGAGTCACTGACTTGGAATTAACATGCAGCCAGGACTTCTGCTTTGCATACTTGTTCCAAGTCAAGAAATCCAGATCAGCACCACAATTGGGCAGCTAACATTTTTAGGATGCAGTCATCTGAAATATTTTTTACTCCAGTATCGTTTCCTTTTCCAATAAAGAAGTATGCAAAATATAGCAGGGTTGACACAAGTACAATTCTTGCATAGTACCTAGATCACTGGGTAGCTATTGTAGTTTTTGTTCAGCAATGGGGGGGGGGGGGGGGGGGGGGGGGGGGTGTCTTAACTGGGTTTACAAAAATTGTCATTGCAACCCAGCTGTGTGCCATATTATTTTTATGCCAGTGCATATGAAAATGCTAGTTGCCAGGCTGCTTTACTTTAATATATTCCTATTCGCTGAACCCAAGAATACATATCATTGTGGTCAGGAGCCCTGATCCTTTTACTTAGGATCAGTGAGTCAATATGCTGAAGCCCCCCCACCAGGCAGCTATCATTTTCAAAAGGAGGGACAAATCCATGTTCCCCCCTCACAGAAGGGTTTCTGCAGCCATTCAACTCAGCTGCATAAGTGTGGGCAGGTCTACATGGAGTAATGTACTTTGAGTAAAGTCAGATTTGTTCAGTAGCACCTCCTTGTGTTTGCCAGAGTGTACTGCAGCTGTCATATGTGTATGAGATTGACAGTTGCCTTTCTGTGAGGTTAAGGCATTCTGCAATGCTACCTGTCAATCCAGTTGTCCACATCAGAGCTTTGTAAAGCTCCATCCTTTTCGTCCCCCTTACATTTTACAATAGGCACCGTACAAAGGGCAGTCCATTACAAACCTGTCAGGTTTTCTTCAAGATTTGCAGCTCTGTATAAACAAATTTACAACCATGTTTTTTTTTTTATTTTTTAGTAAAAAGTCTTTGTAAATGGTAGAATATTTTAATAAAATACTATTTACTGAAACCTGTGTTCTCTGTCTTGGGGGCCCATTCACGCTATTTCTTTACTTTCTGCATTTTTTTTAAGCCAGTGATCAGTCAACAGCCAATGCTTTTTTTGGCCCTACTTCTATGGTTCACAGGAGTGCAATTTTCGAGTATAAGCCGAGCACCTAACTTTACCACTAAAAACTGTGAAAACTTATTGACTCGAGTATAAGCCTAGGGTGGGAAATGCAGCAGCTACTGGGTAAACAATGCCCATCTGCAGCCTCACTGTGCCCATCTGCAGCTGTACCTTTTGATAACTAAAACAGCGGGCGCCTCCCGCTGTGTCATGCAGTCCGGCGGCCGTCCATTGTAACAAAGCCCCGCCTCCTCCTCGTCCGTGACAGACAGAACACTGATACAGTTTCCCAGCATTGTATCGGTGTTCCTCTATCACGGACGAGGAGGAGGCGGGGCTTTGTTACAATAGACGGCCACCGAACAGACTGCATGACATAGCGGGAGACACCCGCTGTTTTAGTTATCAAAGGTACGGATGCAGATGGGTACAGTGAGGGTGCACCCTCACTCGAGTATAAGCCGAGGGGGGTTTTCAGCTGAAAAAAAGTGCTGAAAAACTCGGATTATACTCGAGTATATACGGTAATTTCATCCATGCAGAAGCTTGTTCACTGCACTTGTGTCACTCTCATTGGAGTTGCAATGCTCTGCAGGCTTCAGTCCAAAAAAGTAATAACACATTTTTATTTTAATAATATGGTTGTATCACATCTTTGACGCTCCTGCATTATTTTTATATCCTGTTGCTTCCTGATTGGCTGAGATAACTGCAACCATAAGCGGGTGTTACTAATAAATTGATCAGTTGGGGTATTATACATTTTTGGAACCAGTGGCAACCAGAACCAATAACATTTTCAAGTGATTTTCACATTTTCAATGTAGAAGGTGCACATGGCAATTGTCGGGTACACAGTGCTTCAGCAATCAAAAAGTCTCCAATAGAGGATTTGCATCTACTTGAACATACAGATTTTTCTTGGAGTGCAAATAGCAATTGGCCAAGGTTTTCCCTTGCATTTTTTATTTAAAATTTTACTGAATCTTCATGTCAAGAAGTGGTAAAGAAACCAGGGAAAAAAAGCGGGATATCAGTGTTCATTGGACAGGAATTGAAACTCATGTCGCCTCTACCCTATAGATGTGACGTCTGTGAACTCCCTCGGCAGTGCGGATTTCTTCTGCACGGCTTCTTCCAAGTGCAGAGTTTTTGACCAGGACGCAAGGGTGGCTTCACACTGCCCAGGCGTGGTCCTGCTGGATTTTGGGCAAAGTGCATCCATCCTGTGGGCTTTGTGTGGGTTAGCTGCGCTTTCCCATAGACCTTCTATGATGTCCTGCAGTTTTGGTGCAGTTACAGAAAGAGGTAGCACCAAAGATGCAGCGGAGTGCATGGATTTTTGACTACTTGGGCAAAGGTTAAATTTCCACTGCAGCTGATGGAACACAGACTGTTTCATTGGCTTGCTTCCCCCAGCACTAATCCCGGAGAATGACAGCTCTGGTCCAAGAACTGACATCATACACGTCGCTTCCTGGTCTCTCTACAGACTGAGCAGGTGGAAGATCGCTAAGCTCCAGCCACCCTTCTCAATGATGCCCGCCATGATGGGCCGGGCCCGCAGGTGGGACAGCTGAGACCGGTGAACAAGGCAGGGGAAAGGCGGCACATTGTGTTGGTGGAAGTGATGGGCGGCTTCACAGCTGCTTGTATCACTTCCATATGAAAGCCAATAGTCAGCTTTCCTAAAGTCCAAAAAACACGTCTACAGCGCTGTAAAAATTTGAATCCCCAGCAAGTGGCTGGGGATTCTGATTATACCGCCCCCCTATCCTGGCGCCCTAAGGCAGGTGCTTAAGCCACCTTTATGGTAGCACCAGCCCTGGCTGCATGCGCTGTAGCAAAAGCACAGTGGGACGGCGTGAAGTCGCCCTAAGGGCCCTTTCATACTGATGTGTTTGCTGCGTTTTTACGTTGCTAAAAACGCAAGAAAAAAATGTTTCCCTTTAAATCCTATGGGACTCTTCACACCACTGTGCTGCGGGTGCGGTGCATTTTGAAAAGTCCTGCTTGCTGCATCTTTGGTGTACTTTTCAAAACCACAGCTCCCCATTGAAATTAATACAATGCGGATCAAAAATGCATCACGGTTGCATTTTTTGAGTCGCATGTCCATGTTATACAGGTGCATGCTGGGAGTCACACAACCAGAAAACTCACCGAAAACGCATCGCGCTCCCAGAGCGGTGCTATCGATAAGTGTTGTATGTACAGCTCAATATACATTCTCAGCACACTTTGGTTCCCAGATGGATGAAATCCTGTGCACATGCATGAGCGTAAGGGGACTTTTACAGTGCTCCATAAAAAAAAATGCTGCAAAAATGCATATGCGTTTTTGGTGAGTTTTCTGGTTGCATTTTTCATGCATTTTTTTTTTTTCATGGAGCACTGTAAAAGCACCCTTACTCTCATACATGTGCAGAGGATTTCATCCATCTGGGAACCAGTGTGCTGAGAATGTATATTGAGCTGCACATACAACACTTATCGATAGCACCGCTCGGGGAGCGCGAACACTAATAAATGAAGCTCTGTACAGGAGGTATGTCAGACCACTGGAGATCCGGAACACTGCTCTGTGTTGAGCAGTCTAGATTTCCAGTGTGCTGCCGCCACAAGGAATTTTAACAATAGCTGCAGCGTGATAGTATATAAAAAAATTAGGACGCACCTATTGAGCCATCAACCAGGATAGATGACCGTATTAAAATAACTTGTGTTGCTTATTGAGTCTAACCGTTCCCAGGCCATACAGTTTTTTTAAGCTCTTATGAAGAGGAAATATGTTGGTGACCCTTGAAAATGCACACTCTGTTTTTCATATGAATTAAATAAACGAATCATTTTGGACTCTACTGTCATTGGTGTGGACTCTACTAGGGAGCCAGATTTGGTGTTCCCTGGCAGACCAGGGCAACCTAACCAGAACCTGTAATCTCCAAGAATTGAATTCCACTTTGATAAATAATACAGAATTTCAACAGTGCATGATCCAGCCCGTCGTATTCTGACTTCCCAAGCTTGTGACAGCCAGCACAGTTATTATGATCTCCGCTAGAAACCCCCAACCTGGAGCTTGTAGGGTGCTTTAAAGACCTCAAGAAAGCTGCATGCTGTACATATGCATGCTTCAGCTTGTATACGAGCAATATGTACAGCATGCAGCTTTCTTGAGGCCTTTACAGCACCCTACAGCTCCAGGTTGGGGGTTTCTAACAGAGCTTATAATAGCTGTGCTAGCTGTCACAAGCTTGGAAAGTCAGAATAAGACGGGCTGGATTATTCACTGTTGAAATTCTGTACTATTTATCAAAGTCAAATTCAATTCTTGGAGATTATAGGTTCTAGTTAGGTTACCCTGGTCTGCCAGGGAAACACCAAATCTGGCTCCCTGGTAGAGTCCACACCAATGATGGTAGAGTCCAAAATTATTAGTTTATTGACTTCATATGAAAACGGAGCGTGTATTTTTAAGGGTCACCAACACTTTTCCTCTTCACCAGGGCTTAAAATAAGACTTCTAAGTTTTCGACATGCATGCTTCAGCTTGTATAAGAGCGATGTCGAAAACTTGAGTCTTATTTTAAGCCCTGATGAAGAAGAAAAGTGTTGGTGACCCTTAAAAATACACGCTCTGTTTTCATATGAAGTCAATAAACTAATAATTGTGGACTCTTGGACCCTGGTTAGGCTCCCCTGGTCTGCCAGGGAGCCAGATTTGGTGTTTCCCTGGCAGACCAGGGCAACCTAACCAGATCCTATAATCTCCAAGAATTGAATTTGACTTAAAATAAGAAATACAGAATTTCAACAGTGAATAATCCAGCCCGTCGTATTCTGACTTCCCAAGCTTGTGACAGCCAGCACAACTATTATAAGCTCTGTTAGAAACCCCCAACCTGGAGCTGTAGGGTGCTTTAAAGGCCTCAAGAAAGCTGCATGCTGTACATATCGCTCTTATACAAGCTGACGCATGCATGTCGAAAACGTATCAAGTACAATCATCCACCCAACTGAAGCCACGTAGTCTTGTTTAAGAATTTGTACACATTGAGATGCGCTAATAAGGAGCTGACATGCTTGTAAAGAAAATGCTCAGTCAAATCAAAGTGGGCAAGCTATCTGAGAAGCTTGTGGGAGCGAACCCAAAAAGACTATCCAAGTGGGCTCCTGCTATTTACTAGCAGCTCTTTCTTTCAGTGCACAGAGGCTGCTCAGCTGTCGGTTAATTACCAGCCACTATTTTTTTTTCCACAGTGACTCGCCTGGTTGCCATTACCTGCCTTGTTTGTCCAGCCTACAGCCAGCCCCTTTTGGCTATTTAAACAGCTTTTCTCCAGCGTTCCCTCCATGCCCTCGCGTGGTCAACATCTCCAGTGTGTTTCTGTGTATGACTTGGCCTGGCCGACTTCTCTTCTGATTCCTGCGCCTGATTTTTGGCTCTTGACCATGCTGACTTTTGGTTCTCTGATCCTGGCTAATCTGACTACCCGCTCTAGCTTCTGTTTTTGACTACGTTCCTGAATTGTTATTTTTGCTATTACATTAAAGGTGTGATTTTAACTGCATTTTCTGTCTCTGCCTGGTTTATGGTTCCTGACACCAAGTTGACAAGTGGTCTAGCAGAGGCCCCAAAGACTTCTGATGATATCAAGAGACAGAGGCGTACTTACAGGGGTTGCAATTGCAGCTCCCTTGTACACCCGGATAGGAGGAGCGGCAGCTGCATTTATTGATCTCTCCATTTTCCTCCTGCAGTTGCTGAATGCCCGCAGGAGGGAGAGGAGGAGAAGCGGGCATTCAGCGGCTGCAGGAGGAAAATGGAGAGATTGGTTCCTCTATATGCAGCTGCCTCCGCCTCCTCTTCTATCAAGATTCTTTCTGTAGCCCGCCTGTGCTCTTTCCCAGCCCCCATGCTCTCTCCTGGATCTCCCACTTGTCCCCTGCAGCTCTGCTGGGTGCTGCGAGGCATCTGTCAGAATGGAGAGCAGGGAAGGGGTTGGTAAATGTGTCATTTACCAGCCCCTTCCTTTTCTGATCTGTATCGATCACTGACTCTGTCCATTTATAACGGAAGCATAGTAAACTGTGTTTAATATGCTTCAGTTTATGAATGAATAAAGGGTGTGCACCCTGAAGCTCACACACACGTGTGTGTCTACATATCTTTGACCTCAGCACATTGATCTCCCTGCCGGCACAGTGAAAGAAGTGCGTACTTCTCTTATGGCAGAGCTGGTTAAAGGGAAACCCAGGCACATTCGGCACACTCTCTGCGCACATCTATGTTGATTGGTTTGCGCAAAAGTTATAGCGTCTACAAACCATATACTGGACCTTTTCTTTCGTTCTTTATTTTTATACTAGTAAGACCCCTTTCACACCGGGGTGGTTTGCAGGCGCTATTGCGCTAAAAATTGCGCCTGCAAACCGACCCGAAACAGCCGCTGCTGTGCCTCCAGTGTGAAAGCCCCGAGGGCTTTCACACTGGAGCGGTGCGCTAGCAGGACGGGAAAAAAAGTCCTGATAGCAGCATCTTCGGAGCGGTGAAGGAGCGGTGTATACACCGACGGTAAATCGCCGCTAACACTTTACCGCCGACGCCGCCCCCGCCCCAGTGTGAAAGGGGCCCAAGAGCCCTTTCACACTGAGACGCTTAAAAAACGGCCTAAAACGCCTTAGCGCTATTACCACGTTTTTACAGCGGTTTTGGGGCGCTAGCGGTAAAATTACCACAACGCTGCAGGCATTTTAACAGCGTTTTTCAAGCGTTATTGAAGCATGGGAGTCAAAGAACAACCCCACCTCCCTACATCACAATTTCAGTCCTGTTGTTGTAGATGCTCCCTTTTCTGCTTGCGTGTTTACCTTTTTGTGAGATCATGTGACTTTTCTACAGCTCAGGGCGGATTATAGGCGCTATTCAGGCGCTTTTACAGCACTTTCAATTCATTTCAATGGAGAAGGGCGTTTTTGAAGCACTTTTTTCAACGCCCAAAAGCTGCTCCAAAGATGCTGCTTGCAGCACTTTTCTCAACGCCCCGCCAGCGCAACGCCACAGTGTGAAAGGGTCCATTGAGATGCATGTCAAGCGTTTTATAAGCATTTTAATAGCGCTATTTTTAGCGTTAAAATGCCTCAGTGTGAAAGGGGTCTAATGGCGGCTATATTGCAGCAGGCAAGCTGACACTAACGGACACTTTTTGGGAACCATAGACAATAATACAGTGATCAGTGCAAAAAATATGCACTGTTACTGTACTAATGACACTGACTGACCAGTGTTTGTGTGTACAGTGTGCTGCTTTTACTATTTTACTTAGGGATGTGCTGGATTTTATTTGATTCAGAAGCAGCGCATGCACACCCCCTACCCGGAAGAGCAGAATCATTTTTAACACAGCTCCTGTATTAAAGTGACCCCCCCCCCCCCGCACTCTGGAAGAAGGAGAACAGGGGGCACCTTTGGACAACAGCATTGTCAGTCTGGGGGGAGGGGAGTGTTGGATGTTTAGCAGATTTGAATTCACTAACAAATTGAAGCTGAACTCCAGCTCACACTCTATAGTCATTTACAGTAAACCGTTTTTTTTTTCCTTGTGGGATGAAGGTTTTACATGAGTAAAAAAAAGCTGATCATTTTAATCACCCCTGCCAGTCTTAAATGGTTTGGCTCATCCATGTAAACTGATACATTCTGCTGGAGAGCTTGTGCTTTTTAAAAACAGACCTGCTGGCTGGGTCACCAGATGAAAATAGAAGACTAAAAGCCTAAAATAGAAAACGAATGCAGCTATCCCATCTAATAATTGGTAAGCTGCAATATAATGTTTGCTTTTGGGTTTCGTACAATTTGTACAATGAGCCCTTGTGCGTCTACGCTTTTCGCCGTTAGGCTTCTTCAGGACACGATCAAGGTTCAGAGACGTAACAAAGAAAAAAGAGGCGAGCGAATCTCACTGTCTTAAGGGAAAGACACTCTATTTATGGGGAAAAAATTACATCAATTTTGTTTGGGTACAACGTTGCGCGACCGCGCACTTATCAGTTAAAGCGACGCAGTGCAGAATCGCAAAAAATGGCCTGGTCATTAAGGTGGAAAATCCTCTGGGGCTGAAGTGGTTAAAGAGGTTTTGGGATGTACAGGACCTGGCATTTTTATTTGCCATGTTTTATAACAGGAAGTATGGTAAACTTTTTTTTTTTTTTTTTTATAATTTCCGGTCTTTTTTCCTTTTATATAGTAAAATAAAAATTTGGTTATTAAATACAGCCAAAAAAAACCTCTATTTTGCTCACAAAATAATAAAAAAAAAATTCATCTGGGTACATTTGTTGCATGTCGGGGTAATTGTCAGTCAAACGGTCACATCACTGAAAACTAAAACAATTGCCTGGTAACAAAGGGGTATTGTAGGCTGGTACTTAAGTAGAATAATCGACTCCTGAGGGTTACAGAAGCTCCTTAAAGTGGGGTACACACTATAAGAAAATCGGGCATTTTCGTCCAAAGAATGTTCGTAGGATTTACGTATAGTGTGTACACAACTTTCGACAGCCGATTCCGAATTTTCGTAAGAAAATTCCCAAAGGGACAAACTCCAAAATTTTTCTCGTACAGGAACAGAACGAGCGTTTAACCACTTCAGCCCCGGAAGATTTGGCTGCTCAATGACCGGAGCATTTTTTGCGATTCGGCACTGTGTCGCTTTAACTGACAATTGCGCGGTCACGCGACGCTGTACCCAAACAAAATTGATGTCCTTTTTTTTCCCACAAATGGAGCTTTCTTTGATGGTATTTCATCATCTCTGCGTTTTTTATTTTTTGCGCTATAAACAAAAAAAGAGCGACAATTTTGAAAAAAACACAATATTTTGTACTTTTTGCTATAATAAATATCCCCATTTTTTATTTAAAAAAGCCAATTTTTTTCTCAGTTTAGGCCGATATGTATTCTTCTACATATTTTTGGTAATAAAAATCGCAATAAGCGTATATTGATTGGTTTTGGGCAAAAGCTATAGCATCTACAAAATAGGGGATAGATTTATGGCATTTTTATTATTATTCTTTTTTTACTAGTAATGGCGGCGATCTGCAATTTTTATCGTGACTGTGACATTATGGCAGACACATCGGACACTTTTGACACATTTTTGGGACGATTGACAATTATACAGCGATCAGTGCTATAAAAATGCACTGATTACTGTATAAATGTCACTGGCAGGGAGGGGGTTAACACAAGGGGGCGATCAACTGTGTTCCCTGACTGTGTGTTCTAACTGTAAGGGGAGGGGACTGACTATAGGAGATGACAGATCATGGTTCCTAGCTATTAGGAACTCACAATCTGTCTCTCCTCACAGAAAAGAACAGGGATGTGTGTGTTTACACACACGTTTGCCGCCCGCTGCTCGCCCCTGGAGCCGATGCGAGTGCCCGGCGGTCGCGATCACCGCCGGGGCTCCCGCGATTGCTGCTGACACACAGAGAACCGGGATCTGTGTGTAAACACACAGTTTCCGGTTCTCTGAGGGGAGAAGAGACAGATCGCCTGTTCATACTCCGTATGAACAGCGATCTGTCATCTCCCCTACACAGTCCCCTCCCCCCTTCAGTTAGAACACACATTAGGGAACACAATTAACCCCTTGATCGCCCCCTAGTGTTAACCTCTTCCCTGCCAGTGACATTTTTACAGTAATCAATGCATTTTTATAGCACTGATCGCTGTATAAATGCCAATGGTCCCAAGAATGTGTCAAAATTGTCTGATGTGTCCGCCATAATGTCGCAGTCCCGATAAAAATCACAGATCGCCGCCATTACTAGTAAAAAAAAAAAAAAAATAATAAAAATGCCATAAAACTATCCCCTATTTTGTAGACGCTATAACTTTTGCACAAACCAACCAATATATGCTTAATGCGATTTTTTTTACCAAAAATATGTAGAAGAATACATATCGGTCTAAACTGTTTTTTTTCAAAATTGTCGCTCTTTTTTTGTTTATAACGCAAAAAATAAAAACCGCAGAGGTGATCAAATACCACCAAAAGAAAGCTCTATTTGTGGGGAAAAAAAGGACGTCAAATTTGTTTGGGTGCAACGTCGCACGACTGCGCAATTGTCAGTTAAAGCGATGCAGTGCCAGGATGGGGGTAAAATCTTCCAGGCCTGAAGCGGTTAATGACGGCGGCTGGTCAGCAAGTGGTTAATGTGCACCGTTTTTAGACGATTTTCGTAAAAAGGAAAAATCAGAAAAGACTGCGCATGATCAGAAACAATAATCAGCAAAAAAAAAGCCTTTGTTGCACAAGAATATTCTTAACAATTTTTCTTTCATCGGTTCCGATTTGCTGTGAAACATCGAGAAAAATCAGACAAACGTTTGCCTGATTTTCTTATAGTGTGTACCCCACTTTAGCCCAGGTTCCCACTGCTGCGGGTTAGAAAATCTCAAACTGGCAATGCATTTCGACTTCGGGGGGATGATTTGACAGACATCTGTGCGGGTTCCTGCACAGATGTCTATTCAAATGCCCCCCCCCCCCCCAAGTCGCCAAAAGTAGTACAGGAACTACTTTTGGGAACCGTGGGGCGCCATTGATGGCAATAGCCGCCGATTTGGCATGCAATTTGACATGTCAAATCGCATGCTAAATCGGCCCAATGTGAACATGGGCTAAAACTATCCCGCACCTGCTCTTGTGCCAAAAATGCACCCCCGTTAGCTTAGTTTTTTTTTTTTTTTCCAAAGAAAGAAAAAAACTGCAAAAAAATAAAAGTTAAATATTAAAAAGCCACAGTATCCAAAAACAAATCAAATGGACACAAAAAGGAAAAAACACAATACAAACCACACTCAATTAAATAAACTAAAGTGCCCTAAAACATTCCACCATAATGAACATACCCCCTAAATAAAATATATTTTTTCAATGAGCAAAATTAATTATAAATAAATATAAAGTAAATATAAAAATATAGATAAAAAATAAATAAAAATAAAAATAAATAAACGTAATTTCTGATTTGATGGACTTTTGCTGGCGATAATATTGTGGCCAAACTCCCTCATCTCATCGGTGGTAGTTGACGTGCGGGTTGTGATTCATAGCCTGGCCTCACCTTCTGTGCTGATTGAGAGGCAAGATGGAGACGCTCAGTGGGGGAATAGCTAAGTTTTTGTTCGCTGATTATAGACAGGAGCAGTTTATAAGTCGGATAGTTCATATTTGGCAGTGGTTTCTGTAAATATTGGAAAAGCAAACGGTTGCTTGAACAGCAAGCTAAAATTAAACACTTAAACCTTTTCCATCTCCAATCTTAACCCTTAAACTAACCCTTAAAGTAGAACTATAGGCAAGATTTTTTTTATTTTTTTTTTTTATTTTGAATGGCGTAAGGGAGGGTTATAACCCATGTCAGAATGTTTTATTTTATTTTTACCATCTGCGTCCCATTGGGGAGATTTCCCTTCGCTTCCTGTCCCATAGCCGAAACAGGAAGTGAGAGGAAATCCCTGCAAATTAAAGGAAATCCCTTGTAATGATAATGGTAAACACTGGACAAGGTGAATCTCCCTATTGGGGACACGGACAGCAATAAAAATTGGCACACAGAGGGTGTGGTGTATGTCCTTCAATCTAGTTGCAACCTACAATATGTGGGAAGAACTAAAAGGTTGTTGAAGATTAGAATTAAGGAACATGTCCAAAACATTTTGAATGGTTTTCCTAAAGATAATGTATCGAAGAACTTTGCACAAGTCCATAACAAAGACCCCACTCATCTACAGTTTTGGGGGATAGAAAAATATAACAGATCATGGAGGGGGGGGACTTAAGTTGAGAACTATAAGCCAGAAAGAGTCGGAATGGATACATACTTTGAGGACCCTCACACCGGAGAAAGTATTCACACAGCACTTAACTCTTTCCTCCTTTTGTTATATTACAGCCTTATTACAAAATGGATTAAATTCATGATTTTCCTTAAAATTCTACAAACAATCCCCCATAATGATAAAGTGAAAGAAGCTTGTTTGAAATCTTTGTAAATTTATTAAAAATAAAAAATGAAAAAATGTACATAAGTATTCACAGCCTTTGCTCAATACTTTGTTGAAGCACCTTTGTCACCAATTACAGCCTCAAGTCTTTTTGAGTATGATGCTACAAGCTTGGCAATTCTATTTTTGGACAGTTTCTCCCATTCTTCTTGGCAGGACCTCTCAAGCTCCATCAGGTTGGATGGGGAGTGTCGGTACACAGCCATTTTCAGATCTCTCCAGAGATATTCAATCGGGTTCAAGTCTGGGCTCTGGCTGGGCTACTCAAGGACATTCATAGAGTTGTCCTGTAGCCACTCCTTTGTTATATTGGCTGTGTGCTTAGGGTTGTTGTCCTGTTGGAAGATGAACCTTTGCTCCAGTCTGAGCGCTCTGGAGAAGGTTTTTTCATCAAGGATGTCTCTGTACATTGCTGCATTCATCTTTCCCTTGATCCTGACTAGTCTCCCAGTTTCTGCAGCTGAAAATCATTTCTACAGCATGATGCTGCCACCACCATGATTTACTGTAGGGATGGTACTGGCCAGGTGATGAGCGGTGCCTGTTTTTCTCCAGACATGACACTTGCCATTTAGGCCAAAGAGTTCAATCTTTGTTTCATCAGACCAGAGAATTTGGTTTCTCATGGTCTGAGAGTCCTTCAGGTGCCTTTTGGTAAACTCCAGGCGGGCTGTCATGTGCCTTTTACCGAGGAGTGGCTTCCGTCTGGCTACTCTACCATACAGACCTGATTGGTGGAATGCTGCAGAAAAAGGTTGTTCTTCTAGAAGGTTCTCCTCTCTCCACAGAGAAACTCTGGAGCTCTGTCAGAGTGACCATCGTGTTCTTGGTCACCTCACTGACTAAGGCCCTTCTTCCCTGATTGCTAAGTTTGGCCAGGCAGCCCACTCTATGAGGAGTCCTGGTGGTTCCAAACTTCTACCATTTATGGGTGATGGAGGCCACGGTGCTCATTGGACCTTCAGTGCTGCTGACATTTTTCTCTACTCTTCCCCAGATCTGTGCCTCCATACAATCCTGTCTCAGAGGTCTACAGACAACTCCTTGGACTTCGTGGCTTGGTTTGTGCTCTGACATGCACTGATAACTGTGGGACCTTATATAGACAGGTGTGTACCTTTCCAAATCATGTCCAATCAACTGAATTTATCACAGGTGGACTCCAATCAAGTTGTAGAAACATCTCAAGGATGATCAGTGGAAACAGGATGCACCTGAGCTCAATTTTGAGTGTCATGGCAAAGGCTGCAAATACTTAATGTACATGGGATTTTTTCGTTTTTTATTTTTAATAAATTTGTAAAGATTTCAAGCAAACATCTTTCACGTTGTCATTATGGGGTATCGTTTGTAGAATTTTGAGGAAAATAATGAATTTAATCCATTTCGGAATAAGGCTGTAACATAACAAAATGTGGAAAAAGTGAAGCGCTGTGAATACTTTCTGGATGCACTGTATGTATGTACAGTATCTCACAAAAGTGAGTACGCCCCTCACATTTTTGTAAATATTTTATTCTATCTTTTCATGTGACAACACTGAAGAAATGACACTTTGCTACAATGTAAAGTAGTGAGTGTACAGCTTGTATAACAGTGTAAATTTGCTGTCCCCTCAAAATAACTCAACACACAGCCATTAACCACTTGCCGACTGGCTCACGCCGATATTCGTCAGCAAAGTGGCACAGGTGCGCAAAACAACATACCCGTACGTTGTTGCGTTATCGGCGTCTAGCGGGCACGTGTGCAGTGCCACGGGAGCGTGCCCGGGGGAGCCGTGGACTCGATGTCCACCTGTGGCCCACGATCGTGACACGGAGAGGCAAAACGGGGAGATGCCTATGTAAACAAGGCATTTCCCTGTTCTGCCTAGTAACATGACAGGGATCTACTGCTCCCAGTGATCGGGAGCAGTGATCTCTGTCATGTTCTAGTGAGCCCATCCCCCCTACAGTTTGAACACGCCCAGGGAACACACTTAACCCCTTGATCGCCCCATAGTGTTTAACCCCTTCCCTGCCAGTGACATTTACACAGTAATCAGTGCATTTTTATAGCACTGATGGCTGTATAAATTCCAATGGTCCTAAAATAGTGTCAAAAGTGTCTGATCTGTCCACCGCAATGTCGCAGTCATGATAAAAAGATCGTCGCAGATCGCCGCCATTACTAATAAAAAAAATTAATAATAAAAATGCCATAAATCTATCCCCTATTTTGTAGACACGATAACTTTTGCGCAAACCAATCAATATACGCTTATTGCGATTTTTTTTTTTTTACCAAAAATATGTAGAAGAATACTGAGGAAGAAATTGTTTTTTTTTATATATTTTTTTGGGATATTTATTATAGCAAAAAGTAAAAAATATTGCTTTTTTTTCAAAATGTTCGCTCTTTTTTTCTTTATAGAGCAAAAAATAAAAACCACAGAGGTGATCAAATACCACCAAAAGAAGGCTCTACTTGTGGGAAAAAAAGAACGTCAATTTTTTTAGGCTACAACGTTGCGCGACCGCGCAATTGTCAGTTAAATCGATGCAGTGCCATATCGCAAAAAAGGGCTTGATCAGGAAGGGGGTAAATCCTGATGAGACCAAGATAAACTTATTTGGTTCAGATGGTGTCAAGCGTGTGTGGCTACAACCAGGTGAGGAGTACAAAGACAAGTGTGTGTTGCCTACAGTCAAGCATGGTGGTGGGAATGTCATTGTCTGGGGGCTGCATGAGTGCTGCCACCACTAGGGAGCTACAGTTCATTGAGGGAACCATGAATGCCAACATGTACTGTGACATAGTGAAGCAGAGCATGATCCCCTCCCTTCGGAGACTGGGTCGCGGGGCAGTATTCCACCATGATAATGACCTCAAACACACCTCCAAGACGACCACTGCCTTGCTAAAGCAGTTGAGGGTAAAGGTGATGGACTGACCAAGTATGTCTCCAGACCTAAACCCTATTGAGCATCTGTGGGGCATCCTCAAATGGAAGGTGGAGGAGCGCAAGGTCTCTAACATCCACCAGCTCTGTGATGTGGTCATGGAGGAGTGGAAGAGGAGTCCAGTGGCAACCTGTGAAGCTCTGGTGAACTCCATGCCCAGGCAGTGCTGGAAAATAATGGTGCCCACACAAAATATTGACACTTTGGGCCCAGTTTGGACATTTTCACTTAGGGGTGTACTCACTTTTGTTTCCAGCTGTTTAGACATTAATGGCTGTGTGTTGGGTTATTTTGAAGGGACAGCAAATTTACACTGTTATACAAGCTGTACACTCACTACTTTACATTGTAGCAAAGTGTCATTTCTTCAGTGTTGTCACATGAAAAGATATAATAAAATATTTACAAAAATTGAAGGGGTGTACTCACTTTTGTGAGATACTGTATTGATAATGTATATATATATATATATATATATATATATATATATATATATTGCAATAAAAATATATATTATTATATGAGCGGGGACACTCATATTTTAGTGTTAGGACCACAGATACCAGGGTGCTGTGACGTGGCTCTGTGGCTTACGCATGCGTTTGCACATGTGTGTGGACTAAACCCCTGTTTTTAACGCATACTGTTAGACAGGTTAATTCGGTTGTCTGTGAGCTGGTTGGTAAGTAGGCTTGAGTTTTTTTCTGGGCATCCCCCAGGCTTTGTTGTTACCTGTTTTAGCCTTCCAATGCTGCTTACTACGATAGCCAGCTATACACCCTGTTCCAAATTATTATGCAAATTCAGTGTCACAAAGATGAAATATTTTGTTTTTCAGTTTAACTCATGGGTGGCATTGTGTCTCAGGGCTCTTTTGATCACTGAAAACAATCTCGGGCACCTGTGATAATTAGAGTGCCAGGTGAACCCAATTACAGGAAAAACTACTAAAGGAGGGTGTTCCACGTTATTAAGCAGAGCACCATTTTCAAGCAATATGGGGAAGAAAAAGGATGTCTCTGCTGCCGAAAAGAGTGAAATATTTCAATGCCTTGGACGAGGTATGAAAACATTAGATATTTCACGAAAACTTAAGCGTGATCATCGCACTATTAGGAGATTTGTGGCTGATTCAGAGCACAGACGGGTTCCGTGCAGATAACGGCACATTGAGGAAGATTTCTGCCAGATCCATGCATCGGATCAAGAGAACAGCTGCTAAAACACCATTACATAGCAGCAAACAGATATTTGAAGCTGCTGGTGCCTCTGGCGTCCCACGGACATCAAGGTGTAGAGTCCTCCAGAGTCTTGCAACTGTGCATAAACCTTCCATTCGGCCACCACTAACCAATGCTCACAAGCAGAAATGGCTGCATCGGGCAGAAAAATACATGAAGACTAATTTTCAAACAGTCCTGTTCACTGATGAGTGCCGTGCAACCCTGGATGGTCCAGATGGATGGAGTAGTGGATGGTTGCTGGACGGCCACCCTGTTCCAACAAGGCTGCGACGTCAGCAAGGCGGTGGTGGAGTCATGTTTTGGGCCGGAATCATGGGAAGAGAGCTGGTCGGCCCTATTAGGGTCCCCAAAGGTGTAAAGATGACCTCTGCAAAGTATGTGGAGTTCCTGACTGACCACTTCCTTCCCCGGTACAGAAGGAAGAACTATGCTTTCCGTAATTAAATCATCTTCATGCATGACAATGCACCATCTCATGCTGCAAAGAATACCTCTGCATCAATGGCTGCTATGGGGATAAAAGAAGAGAAAGTCATGGTGTGGCCTCCATCCTCCCCTGACCTCAATCCTATTGAGAACCTTTGGAGCATCCTCAAGCAAAAGATCTATGAGGGTGGGAGGCAGTTTACATCCAAACAGCAGCTCTGGGAGGCTATTCTAAAGTGTTCTGAAACTTACTATGCGTAATAATTTGGAACAGTGCATTGTAAGTTTTTTATTTCGAAAAAAAAAAACTGTTATCATTAGGAGGTTTGTTCAATAAAATTTGAATAGTACTCTTAATAGTTGATAACATGAGAATTATGCTGACTGTTGTTTACATCAATTATTTAGGTAAATGAGAAAAATAACATTGGCATAATAATTTGGAACAGGTTGTAGATGAGGGCGGTGGCAAGTTTTTCGTTATCACGTTGGTGTTTGTATTGGTCCAGAAATGCACCAACGCCTTTGCAGCCATTGTGCTACTTGCTGGGTGTCTGGTGTGGTCCTGTACCTTTAAGAAGGGGTGGGCTCTCCTTCAGTCCACCTGCCCTCATTTATCCATCAGAATGTATGTGCCTCCACTGTGGGGACACTCATATTTTAGTGTTAGGACCACAGATATCAGGGTGCCGTGACGAGGCTCTGTGGCTTACGCATGCGTTTGCAAATGCGTGTGGACTAAACCCCTGTTTTTAACGCATACTGTTAGACAGGTTCATTCGGTTGTCTGTTGGCTGGTTCGTAAGTAGGCTTGGGTTTTTTCCTGGGCATCCCCCAGGCTTTGTTGTTACAATAATATATATATATATATATATATATATATATATATATATATATATACAGTGGGGACGGAAAGTATTCAGACCCCCTTAAATTTTTCACTCTTTGTTATTTTGCAGCCATTTGCTAAAATCATTTAAGTTCATTTTTTTTCCTCATTAATGTACACACAGCACCCCATATTGACAGAAAAACACAGAATTGTTGACATTTTTGCAGATTTATTAAAAAAGAAAAACTGAAATATCACATGGTCCTAAGTATTCAGACCCTTTGCTGTGACACTCATATATTTAACTCAGGTGCTGTCCATTTCTTCTGATCATCCTTGAGATGGTTCTACACCTTCATTTGAGTCCAGCTGTGTTTGGTTATACTGATTGGACTTGATTAGGAAAGCCACACACCTGTCTATATAAGACCTTACAGTTCACAGTGCATGTCAGAGCAAATGAGAATCATGAGGTCAAAGGAACTGCCTGAAGAGCCCAGAGACAAAATTGTGGCAAGGCACAGATCTGGCCAAGGTTACAAAAAAATTTCTGCTGCACTTAAGGTTTGTAAGAGCACAATGGCCTCCATAATCCTTTAATGGAAGACGTTTGGGACGACCAGAACCCTTCCTAGAGCTGGCTGTCTGGGCAAACTGAGCTATCGGGGAGAAGAGTCTTGGTGAGAGAGGTAAAGAAGAACCCAAAGATCACTGTGGCTGAGCTCCAGAGATGCAGTCGGGAGATGGGAGAAAGTTGTAGAAAGTCAACCATCACTGCAGCCCTCCACCAGTCGGGGCTTTATGGCAGAGTGGCCCGACGGAAGCCTCTCCTCAGTGCAAGACACATGAAAGCCTGCATGGAGTTTGCTAGAAAAAACCCGAAGGACTCCAAGATGGTGAGAAATAAGATTCTCTGGTCTGATGAGACCAAGATAGAACTTTTTGGCCTTAATTCTAAGCGGTATGTGTGGAGAAAACCAGGCACTGCTCATCACCTGTCCAATACAGTCCCAACAGTGAAGCATGGTGGTGGCAGCATCATGCTGTGGGGGTGTTTTTCAGCTGCAGGGACAGGACGACTGGTTGCAATTGAGGGAAAGATGAATGCGGCCAAGTATAGGGATATCCTGGACGAAAACCTTCTCCAGAGTGCTCAGGACCTCCGACTGGGCCGAAGGTTTACCTTTCAACAAGGCACTGACCCTAAGCACAAAGCTAAAATAATGAAGGAGTGGCTTCACAACAACTCCGTGACTGTTCTTGAATGGCCCAGCCAGAGCCCTGACTTAAACCCAATTGAGCATCTCTGGAGAGACCTAAAAATGGCTGTCCACCAACGTTTACCATCCAACCTGACAGAACTGGAGAGGATCTGCAAGGAGGAATGGCAGAGGATCCCCAAATCCAGGTGTGAAAAACTTGTTGCATCTTTCCCAAAAAGACTCATGGCTGTATTAGATCAAAAGGGTGCTTCTACTAAATACTGAGCAAAGGGTCTGAATACTTAGGACCATGTGATATTTCAGTTTTTCTTTTTTAATAAATCTGCAAAAGTGTCAACAATTCTGTGTTTTTCTGTCAATATGGGGTGCTGTGTGTACATTAATGAGGAAAAAATGAACTTAAATGATTTTAGCAAATGGCTGCAATATAACAAAGAGTGAAAAATTTAAGGGGGTCTGAATACTTTCCGTCCCCACTGTATGTGTATATATATATATATATATATATATATATATATATATATATATATATATATATTGTATATCTATAATAAAATAATAACAATAAAAATAATATTTTATATATAAACATATAAAAAATATATTTATATATTATATAGATATTTTTCAATATATAATTTTTTTTTTTTTACGAAATATGCAGCGTAGAAAATCGTGGAAATAAAATTGGAATTTGTGATGTGGAGATGGCAAATGTGGAATTTGCACCTCTTGACTTGTTGCCCTCTCCCCCCCCCCCCACTCCCATTTCCGCTCTCTCCATCTTGCGTCTTTCCTACACCCTTCCCCTCTCGCTCGCTTGCGCTCAGTCAGTGGGATCTGTCAGCTGAAGCCTCCTAATAATAACACACAATTTGTCAGGTTCAGCTCCTTCAGTGCATTTCAATGAGCCACATTAGGCCTGGCACCGATGAGCAAGATGTAGGGGGGGAGGCGAGAAGAGCCCGTACCACTTTGCGGCGATCTAATCCGCCCCCTCTGAACCGACCGCAATTTCAATTTTATACAAAAGAATGAGCAATCAGATCGCAGCCCTTACTGCCCTCTTGGGAGCGTCTGTTGATGATTAAGGCATCCCTCTCTCTACCCTCCCCCCCTATTTTTCAGCTCTGTGTGGTTTCACCCGATGCTCTGTTGTAAGGGCAGGAAGAGACATCAGCAGCTCTGCATCTGGTACCCAGAGCCTCAGCATCCTCATCCCAGCATCCTTCCACCCAGCCTCCCTGGCACCCACACCCACCTCCCAAATCTGGCTGGCATGCTGCACATCAGGTAAGACCCACACTCATTAACCCTTTCTCTCCCTCCTCCATGCATGCCATGTGGATCAACACCCCCGTTCACTCCTCCTTGCACCGTGCTGTGGCCATTTTGTCCTAGAAATCCTTGGACCTCAATTTATACCTATAGGTCTCTTAAAGGGACCTAGTGACAGCTGTCATTGAGTGCCGGGCTTCTGTCAGGCTGGGAACTTTGGCTTTTTGTCTGGTAATGCTGAGCAGTTCCCATCCTTCAATAGCATGAACTGTGACCTTGGAATCTGTACAGAACTGGGGAAAAAAAAAATATTTTTTTATTCTTGCGCAATGGGAGTTATAACTACGGAATTGTTAGACAATCCGCCCTCAAGTGGAAGGGTTAAATATTGGATATCTGTTCATCTGATTAAAATATGTCATGTTAATATGTATATATTAAAGTGCTGCGTAAACTGTTGGCGCTGTATAAATCCTGTATAATAATAATATATATATATGTATATATATATATATATATATATATATATATATATATATATATCTTTAGAGATCTAGTTATCTCTCCATTTTATTATATATGCATACAGTATATATATATATATGCACGATGCACGTGTGTGTACATTATATATATATATATATATATATATATATATTTAAAATATGTTGTAATATATAATATATTTAACTCTGTAATTCTCAAACAATTCCTACTAAAGTGGAAGGGTTATATTTTGGATATCTGATTATCTGATTAAGATATGTTATATATATATATATATATATATATATATATATATATATATATATATATTATATATACAGTATATAAAAATGAACTGGAGAGATAGGTAGATCTCTGTATATGTATATATATATCTATATATATTTACATGAGCTATCTTGATATCAGATATCCAAAATGTAACCCTCCCACTTTAGTGCAGAATCACAGAGTTAAATATACACATTCACATTTGCAGATTACTTGAGAATTCCAGAGTCAAATATATGTATATAGATATAGATTTTTTTTTTTTTACATAAGATATACTAATCAGATATCCGAAAGTTAGCCCCTTAAATTGGTTAAATACATTATGTATTATATATATATATATATATATATATATATATATATATATATATATATATATATATATATATATATATACACACATGTACACATGTATGTGTATATATATATATATATATATATATATATATTATAATACATAATATATTTAATATATTTAACCCATTTAATAGGCTTACTTTTGGATATCTGATTAGTATAGCTCATGTAAAAAAAAAAAAAAAATCTATATCTTTATCGATATAGATTTATATATATATATATATATATATATATATATATATATATATATATATATATATATATATATATATATATATATATATATGACTCTGGAATTCTCAAGTAATCTGCAAATGTGAAGGGGTTAAATTTCAAACATCTGGTTAGCATATGTCATGGAAAAAAAAAAAAAAAAAAAATATATATATATATATATATATATATATATATATATATATATATATATATATATATATTTATTTATTTTTTGACTCAGGAATTCTCAAATAATCTATACAAGCATGAAGGGGTTGAATTAGATATGTCATCATGTATTAAGTATATAAAAGAAAAAAAATTATATATATATATATATATATATATATATGTATATACATGTGTGTGTATATATATCATCAAGAAGACATAAGCTATAGCTAGATTTATATATATATATATATATATATATATATATATATATATATATATATATAAAAATAGATCCTTTTTCAAACATAAGGGTGTCTCCTTTCCTTGCACGAAACTGTTTTCCAGCCATGCATGAAAGGGTTAACCTTGAGCACCAAAGGGGTTAACCTGGTCCTGCTTGGCGGTTTCCATTCTCATTCCGCAGTCAGCCGAGCTGTTGATTCATCCTATAGATACTGTACTGTCACGGGAAACCCCTCACCGTGCTAGGTAGCTCAAAGTGACCTTGACTTTTTTTTTTTTTTTTACGAGACTTCATAGTATAGGTATGGTGTTTTTTTTTTTTTTCCGCCTTGTCTACGCTTATAGCAACTGGCAGTCCGTGTCGCTCGCTTAGGGAATAGGCAAACCCCACTGGCTCACTCCTTTGCTGCAAAGCAAACACATTTTCAGCGCCTGGGGCAAGAGACAAGTTATCACAACATCTTTATAATAACAGCCTTTTGAATGCATGAAAAAAAAAAAAAAAAGTCACGATTAGCGACAATCGACATAGGTGCTTTGAAAGGTTAATTTGCGGCGAAGACAAAAAAAAAGAGCAATCTTGATGAATAGTTTATGGATTTATAGGACCAGGATCAGAGCCAATTTAATTGTACTGGTGGAGTGTCACAGATCTCAGTGATTTATTAGATCAATTTAATCTATAACCCGTTTATTTATTTATTTATTTATTTTTAAACCTTGGTCTCCTGAGGTGCGTGTAACAAATTGTGAATTCATTTTCGCAAAGCGTGCTTGAATCTTCGTTTACGGATTTGACGCCTGGGTGATTTCAGCCACGACAGAGGGAGGCTGGAGGAAAAATAGAGCAGATGATGAGCGAGCAAACATCGTGCACCTCCCTGTAATGTGGTTTGAAGGTTGACTACAGCTTTGAGGACCTCTGATTTGCACCGACTTGTCCGCAAGGCTCTGCTTTTGTTGCTCAGAAACAAAAGGAAGGGGGATAGTTGTAAATTGGACTCAGCTGTAGGGGTGTATCATTGTGTTTTAAAGCCTCATTTACCTTAAATCAGCTGCATACATTTCCAATGTATCAAATATACAAGATGTGCATAGTGTTATAGTTCATTTTTTTTAGAAAGCAGCCACAGCTTGAGTAGAAAAGCCTCTCCCCAGCTAGCGTGCTATAGAATAGGATCCTTGCTCCCTGTGTGGAAGCAGTGGTTTCCCTGCAGAGCTCTGACACCCCCCCCCCCTGCTAAGTTAAGTACATGCTGCCTGTTGATTTAAAAAGCTCTCTGCAAGCATGCTGCAGACAAAGCTCCTTGCTAGAAGCAGTGGTCTTTCTGCAGAGGTCTGACACACCCCCTAAGTCAGATCTACAGCTCTGCAGCCAATAAAACACATTCCTTGCTGATTTGAAGTTTCTCTTCCAGCATGCTGCAAAGAGGGACCCTTGCTTTCTGTGTACAAGCATTTTTCTCTCTGCAGAGCTCTGACACCCCCCCCTGCTAAGTTAAATATATACAGTGCCTTGACATAGCTCCCAACTGTCCCTGATTTCGAGGGACTGTCCCTGATTTGGAACAATGTCCCTCTGTCCCTCATTCCTCCCCATTTGTCCATCATTTGGGTCTGATCTATATCGTTGTATATAAAATGCACTTTTTATCTATCAAAAAGTGTTTTTCCAGCGCTAAACCTTTCAACTGATTTCTAAATTGCTGCATTTGTTAATTCCAAAAGCCAATATAAAGGAATAGTAGTGGTAAAAAAAAGCACTTGTGGGTTTAACCAATCTTGTTTTTTTTGTACAATTCTCCTTTAAGGGGGTGTGGCAAGGGGTGTGTCCTATGCCTGCATACGTTTTGCTGATAGGTGTCCCTCATTCCCATCTCAAAAAGTTGGGAGGGATGCCTTGAAAAAGTATTCATACCCCTTGACATTTTCCACCTTTGGTCATGTTACAACCAACAATGTAAATGTATTTTATTGTGATTTTATGTGATAGGCCATAATTGTGAAGTGGAAGGAAAATGATAAATGGTTTTCAATTTTTTTTACAAATAAATATGTGAAAAGTGTGGTATACATTTTTATTCAGCCCCCCCTGAGTCAATACTTTGTAGAACCTCCTTTCACTGCAATTACAGCTGCAAGTCTTTTTGGGGATGTCTCTACCAGCTTTGCACATCTAGAGAGTGACGTTTTTGCCCATTCTTCTTTGCAAAATAGCTCAAGCTCTGTCAGATTGGATGGAGAGCGTCTGTGAAGAGCAATTTTCAAGTCTTGCCACAGATTCTCAATTGGATTTAGGTCTGGGCTTTGACTGGGCCATTCTAACACATGAATATGCTTTGATCTAAACCATTCCATTGTAGCTCTGGCTGTATGTTTAGGGTCGGTGTCCTGCTGGAAGGTGAACCTCCGCCCCAGTCTCAAGTCTTTTGCAGACTCAAACAGGTTTTCTTCTAAGATTGCCCTGCATTTGGCTCCATCCATCTTCACATCAACTCTGACCACCTTTCTTATCCCTGCTGAAGAAAAGCATCCATACAACATGATGCTGCCACCACCATGTTTCACAGTGGGGATGGTGTGTTTAGGATGATGTGCGGTGTTGGTTTTCTGCCACACAAAGCGTTTTTCTTTTAGGCCGAAAAATAAAATTTTGGTCTCATCTGACTAGAGCACCTTCTTCTTGTTTGATGTGTCCCCCACATGGCTTCTCGCAAACTGCAAATGGGACTTATGGCTTTCTTCTTGCCACTCTTCCATAAAGGCCAGATTTGTGGAGTGTACGACTATTAGTTGTCCTGTGGACAGATTCTCCCACCTGAGCTGTGGATCTCTGCAGCCCCTCCAGACTTACCATGGGCCTCTTGGCTGCTTCTCTGATTAATGCTCCCCTTGCCTGACCTGTCAGTTTAGGTGGACGGCCATGTCTTGGTAGGTTTATAGTTGTGCCATACTCTTTCCATTTTCGGATGATGGATTGAACAGTTCTCTGTGAGAAGTTCAAAGCTTGGGATATTTTTTTATAACCTAGCCCTGCTTTATACTTCTCCACAACTTTATCCCTGACTTGTCTGGTGTATTCCTTGGTCTTCATGATGCTGTTTGTTCACTATGGTTCTCTAACAAACCTCTGAGGGCTTCACAGAACAGCTGTATTTATACTGAGATTACATTACACACAGGTGGACTCTATTTACTAATTCAGTGATTTCTGAAGGCAATTGGTTTCCATAGATTTTAGTTAGGGGTATCAGAGTAAAGGGGGCTGACTACAAATGCAAGCCACACGTTTTACATATTTATTTGTAAGAAATGTTGAAAACCATTTATCGTTAGCTCTATAGCTCTGCGGTCATTGAATCATACATTCCTTGCTGACTTAAAGGCTGTCTTCCAGAATGCTGCAGAGAAGGACCCATGTTTCCTCTGTGGAAGCAGTGGTCTTTCTGCAAAGGTCTGACACACCCCCTGATAAGTTAGCTCTATACTTCCGAAGTCAGTAAAGCACATGTTGCCTTTTGATCTAAAAAGCTCTCTGCAAGCTTGCTGCAGAGAAAGGTCCTTGCTCTCTTTTAGACGCATTGGTGGTCTTGCAGAGGTTTGACACACCCACTGTTAAGTTAGATCTATAGTTCTGCAATCAGTAATTATTATACAAGTTTTCTATAGCGCCAACTGTTTGCGCAGCACTAAACAAAATAAAGGCAGACATTACAGTTACATTACAATTTTGTACAAGAGGAATCAGAGGGCCCTGCTCAATAGAGCTTACAATCTAAAAAGGGAGGGTCAATTGATATAAAAGGTAATAGCTGTGAGGGATGAGCTGATGGAGGAAATAAAACATTGTTAGTTAGAGGCAGGATAGGCTTCTTTAAAGAGATGGGTTTTCAGGGATCGTCTAAAGATGGATAGATTAGGGGACAGTCGGACAGATTGGGGTAGGGAGTTCCAAAGGATGGGAGAAGCTCTGGAGAAATCCTGGAGGCTAGCATGGGAGAAGGTGACAAGGGAGCTAAAGAGCAGAAAGTCTTGGGATGACCGAAGAGAGTGGCTTGGTTGGTAGTTTGGGACTAGGTTAGTGATGTAGCTGGGGGCAGAGTTATGGATGGCTTTGTAAATTATTGTTAGTACTTTGAATTTTATTCGTTGGGTGAGTGGAAGCCAGTGGAGGGATTGGCAGAGAGGGGTGGAGGACCCTTAATGGTTGGTAAGGTGGATGAGTCTTGCAGCGGCATTCATTATGGACTGAAGGGGGGATAGTCTATGTAAAGGTAATCCAATGAGGAGGGAGTTGCAGTAGTCGAGGCGAAAGATAACCAGGGAGTGAATTAGAAGCTTGGCAGTGTCATTAGTTAAAAAGGGACGTATCCTGGAAATGTTGTGGAGGCTAAGGCGGCATGATTTGGACAGGGATTGGATGTGGGCCTGAAAGGACAGTTCAGAGTCTAAGGTTACCCCTAGCACCCTGGCATGTGGGGACGGACTGATAGACGTGCCATTGATCTTGACAGAGAGGTCAGAGGAAGGGGCACATGGGGGGGGGGGGATATTAAGAGCTCAGTTTTAGATTCAGTTTAAGGAAGTGGTTTGACATCCAGGCTGATATGTCTGTTAGTAAATCAGTGATGTGTGAGGAGACTGATGGGGTGAGCTGAGGGGCAGAGAGATAGATTTGGGTGTCATCAGCATATAAATGGTAGTGGAAGCCATGGGAAGCTATCAGCTGACCCAGGGAGGACGTGTAGATCGAGAATAGTAGAGGTCCAAGGACAGAACCTTGGGGGACCCCAACGGTAAGAGGAGTTGGAGAGGAGGAAGTGGAGTTGTAAGTGACACCGAAGGTGCGATGAGATAGGTAAGATTCGAACCAACGGAGAGTGCAGCCATGGAGACCAAGCAAATTGAGTTTTTTCAGGAGGAGGGGGTGGTCAACTGTATCAAAGGCAGCGGAAAGGTCCAAGAGTAATGCCCCGTACACACGATCAGATTTTCCGACAACAAATGTTGGATGTGAGTTTTTTGGCTGCAAGTCCGACCGTGTGTATGCTCCATCGAACATTTGTTGTCGGACTTTCCGCCAACAAATGTTGGCTAGCAGGTTCTCAAATTTTCCGCCAACAAAGCTTTGTTGTCAGAATTTCTGATCGTGTGTACACAAGTCTGATGCACAAAAGTTCACACATGCTCAGAATCAAGCAGAAGGAGCCGCACTGTCTATTGAACTTCCTTTTTCTCGGCTCGTCGTACGTCTTGTACGTTACCACGTTCCCACGTTCGTAATTGTTGGCCAACATTTATGTGACGGTGCGTATGCAAGTCAAGTTGGAGCCAACAACCTTCGAACAAAATTCCACGGTTTTGTTGTTGGAAACTCCGATCGTGTGTACGGGGCATTAGCAGTAGTGTATTTAGGTTTTGTGCTGCCCTAGGCCTGACTAAACTTGTGCCCCCCCTAATTTAAATATGACCTACCCCTTCCTGTCAAGGCCACACCCCTTGCTGTTAAAGACCTGCCATGACATTTTCGAGTGGGGACACTAGTTCTTAGGGCCGGGGTGGGGTGGGGTATGGATTCCCTTAATTTGCATAGATTTCCTCTCACTTCCTGTTTGGCTATGGGGCAGGAAGTGAAGGGAAATATCTGCAATGGGACGGGAATGGTAAAAAATAAACTAACAGGGGTTTTAACCCTCCCTTACTCTATCCAAAATGAAAAAAAAAAAGTGTTGCCTACAGTTCTACTTTAAGTAAAATTTCTGATAATTTTATGGAGAGGACTAAGAAGATATAACCATGCCAATGGTGCAGCAGAAAACATATAGCACTGTGAGGAAGGTTTGTGGTCCAGGATGATAGGACAGTCAAAATTAGAAGTGGCACCACCCCCCCACCCCACCCCCCACAGTTGTGGAATGCCAGCTGCCCGCATACCGGAAGCAGTGTGGATGCTTTATGGGGCACTAGACTGATTTGCTTCTCAGCCCAGTCCACCCCATAAGACTGGTGCTACACTAACAGTGAAGCGCAAGCTGGCAGGGACTCTTTCCCTGCTGCCCCCCTGCAAAGTGCTGCCCTAGGCCTGGGCCTTGTCGGCCTAGGCCAGGATACAGCGTTGGGCATTAGAGTACGGAATAATGACGGTTGGTTTTGGCTGTTAGTAAGTCGTTTGTGAGTTTTAGGAGGGCAGTTTCTGTGGAGTGCTGTGGGCGAAATCCAGACTGAATATAGTAATGTATATATTCCTTGGTGATTTGAAGGCTCTCTTCCAGTATGCTGCAGAAAAGGACCCTTGCTCCCTCTGTAGAAGCAGTGACCTCTCTGCAGAAGTCCCTACATGCCTCCTGATGAGACAGATCTACAGCTTTCCAATCAACTGGAGCGTGTGCTCTACTGAATGCAGACCTATAGATCAAAATTAGCAGAATGTACGCTGGACTTCTACAGAAGGACCACTGCTTCCACACAGAGAGCAAGTGTCCTATGCAAAAGCATGCTAGCAGTAGAAGCACATGCTTCTACTCATGCTGTGGCTGCTTTCTAAAGAAAACAAACTGTAATGCCCTGTACACACGGTCGGACATTGATCGGACATTCCAACAACAAAATCCTAGGATTTTTCCGATGGATGTTGGCTCAAACTTGTCTTGCATACACACGGTCACACAAAGTTGTCGGAAAATCCGATCGTTCTGAACGCGGTGACGTAAAACACGTACGTCGGGACTATAAACGGGGCAGTAGCCAATAGCTTTCATCTCTTTATTTATTCTGAGCATGCGTGGCACTTTGTGCATCGAAATTTGTGTACACACGATTGGAAATTCTGACAACGGATTTTGTTGTCGGAAAATTTTATAGCCTGCTCTCAAACTTTGTGTTTGTCGGAAAATCCGATGGAAAATGTGTGATGGAGCCTACACACGGTCGGAATTTCCGACAACAAGGTCCTATCACACATTTTCCGTCGGAAAATCCGACCGTGTGTACGGGGCATAAGACTTTCACATACCTTAATTTTGGTGCACCAGTAATGTATTTACTGTAGTTGATTTATACTGAAAAATCAGGCTTTATAAAGGCATCACCGACCTCCATCTGTGTTGCCTGTATTCACCAATCAGGATGCAGATGCCATTTTTCAAAAGCTGGATAATTATAAATGGCTGCAAATGCTTGTGATGGGCCAGGCCCCCTTTTTCCATAAACGGATGTATGAAGTTGGGATGGGATGGACAGCGTTTAGGATGGTGGCCTAAGGGTTCTTGCTACGTATATGGCCATGCCAGTTAGTTTGCAAGGCCAACCTTTGGTCAGTGCAACTTTGCCCCCAAACCATCTACCCAGTTGTGTTTTGCTATCTCCCAAGGTGCCATTAAGACTCATTAAGATGGTAATTGTTTATGAGTGCTGCATTTAGCACTTAAATGCTACTCACTATGAATACAAAATGTATCAGGACAGATCTAAATAGGACCTGCTGTGTCCAGACAACGAAGGTCAATGCAGCCTTAGAACACTGCACCATTAAGATAAATGGAAGCCTGCATGGATGCAAGTAAAGTGTGCTTTACATCGAGCTTCAGTTTCCACAAAAAAGAAACAATTGTTGTTATGCCAAAGTTAAAAATAAATAAAGCTTTTGCTGCAATATTCACTTTTGGGGCTCACGTCTGTCAACGGGAGATGTTTTTCTACATTTGACATGTGTTTGGAACGCACGTCAAATGCAGGTCAGCAAAATCCACTAGATCTAAACTGAACTGTACACATGGCAAGTTTAGAGGCTGTGTTTGACCTGCTTTGTGTCAAAGCGTGTCCTACTGAAGTCCTACTGAACTTCAGGAAAAGCAAGTCAACATAGCCTTCAGGGCTGGTTCACACCAGCTTTGGTCTCTGAAGCACAACCCACGTTCAGGGCGGATTCCTCTTCAGAGAGCATTTGACAGGTGGTGTATTGGCTTCTCTCTGCTTTAACCCCTTGATGGGGTTTGATGGGCAATGTTTTGTCACGGTTATGTGATCGTTTACGATTTTTGAAGTTGTATTCGAGATGTGCAAAGAGAAATCACACAAATACTTGTAAGTATAACATTCAATTAAGTAATGACAGATACAGATAACACATGTAATAATATTAGAAAATATAACAAGAATACTTAACTAAAGATGCTGTTTCCACCACGGGTCCCTCCATCTTATATGGCATGGCGCAGATGACCAGATCAGATATATGCATAACGCAGCTCTGAGATGAGACGCTTATTAGAAGTTTTAACTGTAGTACAGTGCCGTGAAAAAGTATTCACACCCCTTCAAATTTTCACACATTTTGTCATGTAACAAACAAAAATGTAAATGTATTTTATTGGGGTTTTATGTGATAGAGCAACACAAAGTGGCACATAATTGTGAAGTGGAAGGAAAATGATAAATGATTTTCAAATTTTTTACAAATAAATATGTAAAAAGTGTGGGGTGCTTTGCACATCTAGAGAGTGACATTTTTGACCTTTTCACTTTGCAAAATACCTCAATCCTGTCAGATTGGGTGGGGAGCGTCTCTAAACAGCAATTTTCAAGTCTTGCCACAGATTCTCAATTGGATCTAGGTCTGGACTTTGACTGGGCCATTCTAACACGTGAATATAATTTGATCTAAACCATTCCATTGTAGCTCTGGCTGTATGTTTAGGGTCGTTGTCCTGCTGGAAGTTGAACCTCCGTCCCAGTCTCAAGTCTTTTGCAGACTCTAACAGGTTTTCTTCCAAGATTGCCCTGTATCTGGCTCCATCCTTTTCCCCATCAACTCTGCCCAGCTTCCCTGTCCCATCTGAAGAAAAGTATCCCCACAACATGATGTTGCCACCACCATGTTTCACGGTGGGGATGGTGTGTTCAGGGTGATGTGCAGTATTAGTTTTCCACCACACACAGCATTTTGCTTTTAGGCCAAAAAGTTCAGTTTTGGTCTCATCTGACCAGAGCACCTTCTTCCACATGTTTGCTGTGTCCCCCACATGGCTTCTCACAAAATGCAAATGGAACTTCTTATGGCTTTCCTTCAGCAATGGCTTTCTTCTTGCCACTCTTCCATAAAGGTCAGATTTGTGGAGTGCACAACTAATAGACCAGTAGATGACGTCACGTATGACGAAACATGTAGGGCGTGGCCTCGCAGTGCTTGCCATCACGTGTTCTGAAAGGTTTACTTTGCACGGGCGTCCTGCCTTTGTATATGCCGGCTTTTTATGAATTTTTTATGGAGTCTTTTTAAATGTTCACTTGTGGTTCATCCAATAAAACCCCAACGATATTACACCAGAGGAGCTTCTTCTTTTTCTCCTTATGTCTTTTTTGTCTATGGGCCTCTCCATTTTCGGGTCCCCCCTCTGATGCTGGAGCTGTTGGACTATCCCGACCATCTGGAAGTCTGCGGTGTACGCTGTCAAGACCTGGTTACCAACATTTGGTCCCTGCAGAGGGCGAAATCTGCAAGCTCGTAAGACCTTGCCACAGAGGAGGTCCAACAATAGGGGTAAGCGCACACCTATTACTCTCTCTGCAATCAATGCACGTCCGATAGAAAGCTTCTTTGATCTATCAGCCCCTATGGTTTGAAGACTAGACAATTTAAATGGACTTTTATTCCTATTGGAATTATTGTTTTATGGACATATTATAGGTGGTGTTGTTGCCTGAACATCGACTCTTAGCACATAACTATTTCCTGTTATAAGGTTTATGCACTTATTGTTACTTGTTGATTGGGACTTACATACATATATTGTGTGTCCTAAACACTTTTTTCAATTATATTATCACTGCTAGCGCAATTAAGTTTTATTTTATAGGTTTGCAGTTATGCCATACTCTTTCAATTATCAGATGATGGATTGATCAGTGCTCTGTGAGATGTTCAAAGCTTGGGATATTTTTTTATAACCTAACCCTGCTTTAAAATTCTCCGCAACTTTATCCCTGACCTGCCTGGTGTATTACTTGGTCTTCATGATGCTGTTTGTTCACTAAGGTTCTATAACACACCTCGGAGGGCTTCTCAGAACAGCTGTATGTATGCTGAGATGAAATTACACACGGGTGGACTCTATTTACTAATTAGGTGACTTCTAAAGGCAATTGGTTCCACTAGATTTTAGTTAGGGATATCAGAGTAAAGGGGGCTGAATAAAAAATGCACACCACACTTTTCAGATATTTATTTGTAAAAGATTTTGAAAACCATTGATCATTTTCCTTCCACTTCACAATTATGTGCCACTTTGTGTTGGTCTATCACATAAAGTCCCAATAAGATACATTTACGTTTTTGGCTGTAACATGCCAAAATGTGGAAAATTGCAAGGGGTATGAATACTTTTTCAAGGCACTGGATAGATAGGACTTGAATGTAAGGTAATGGCAAACTCATTCCCCTTGGAGCAACATGATCTTTTAAGGACTTGGTCAGTTTGTAATGACATTCCTTTAGTATGAAGACAGCTAAGATAACCAGGATATTGCAGGCTTTCTTAGATATTGTGGGACAATTTTAATAAGGAAATATAAAATATGCAATTTCCCCATCACTCCAAAGCCTAGCTCTCAAATATCATAAAGAAATGCCTCCAATATCCTTGTTATGGGATCGGATTTTACCGCCCCTGACCGCTAGTGTGAATGAGCTCTTTCTTGTCAAATGCTGCGCTTACCATTTGAACACATACTATGCATTCGAAAAGCAAATGCAGCGTTCGAAAAGAATGCCCATCGACATGAGACCTCAGTCTGGTGCTAGCCTGCTGCCACTTTTGGTCTTCCAGTTGAAAGACAGCCAGGTTCATCCAACCCACTTCCTATGAGCCCAAGCTATCATGGGTCTTGACTCTCTTGAATAGGTCTAAAGAATGCTGGGAAAAAGTTTTTTTTTTAAGCTCCAAGGTAGCTTTAGGAAGGAGGATTAGGGTTTGAGTTGGGGGTTTTGAAGAAAGCTTGAGTTCAGCTTGAATACGTATATCAAAGACCAAAACAAAGCCTATTTACAGGAGGCCTTACAGAACCCAAAATGGCTGCATGTTGCCAAAATATGAAAAATATGACGTGTCACCAGACAAAAAAATGTCATAGCTATGATGTCACCAAAGTTAATAGTTTTATTTGAACCAACTGGCGCTAAGTTACAGTTATGGATGCTTTGTTATAAAATAAATGAGTGCAGCAAATAATACCTTCCAACAGTGGCGGCTGCTCATTAGGGGCGAAGGGGTGCCATCCCCCTAATCGATGCGCTCGGCCCTTAATCTGCATGCAGGACGCCAGACGCATGGTTTCCAATGGGTTTTTTTTTTTCTTTTTGAAGCACATGATTAGAGCTGGAGGCTCCAATTGGCTTCAAACCAGCCACCACTTGGAACAACTTCCAAGTTTTTAAGTCCAGAAAGAGCGGCAGCTATACAAAGAATGTATGCAGAGAATTAAAATATATATATATATATATATATATATATATATATATATATATATATATATATATATATATATATATATATATAAATATTAGCTTATTGCACATGGCCTTTTTTTCACTTCTACTTTTCCTTCATACTGACTTTTGAAATAAAAAATGTGATCATTTAGAGCAGGGGTCTCCAAACTGCGAGCCGTGGGCCGAATGTGGCCCTTTGCTTGCCTTTATCCAGCCCTTGAGGCACTATTACTTCCACTGACACCAATTATGGGGCACTATTTCTCCCACTGACACCAATTATGGGGCACTATTTCTCCCACTGACACCAATGATGCAATTTTTTTAACTCCCATTTACCACAAAGCCCACGGTGTTGTTTACTCCAACCGATCCCAGGGCATTTTCCACTCACCACAGTCCTTCTCCCCTAAAGTTTGAAGGGTAGTAAACTGGCCCGTTGTTTCAAAAGTTTGGAGACCCCCTGATTTAGGGCAGCCATTCTCAACCAGGGTTCCATGAATCTCTAGGGTTCCTCCAGGGGTTGCCAGGGGTTCCTTGGACTGTGGCTAATCGACTTCCCATTCAAGAGTATCTGCATAGTTCTGAGGCCAACGCTCCTGATTTGAACCAGCTGGCCCTATGTTCCAGTAGGGAGGAGATAATTGCCAGTCTCTATTAAAGTTTAACTAAAGGCAAAACCTTTTTATTTTAGCTTTGGATAGAGAAGAGATTGATTAGAACATCTGTCAATTTTTACTGCTGTCTATGTCCTCCATTAGAGAAATTTACTCTCTCTATTTGTCCTGTTTACCATTATCATTAAAAGTGAAAGTAAAAGAAAATCCTAAATTTTGGGCTGTCCCCAGAAATGTAATAGAGGGGAAATGTTCCAATGGGGACACTAGTTCGGATGACCTGGGGGTCCTCAAGAGGTACTGTTTTGGCTACGGGACAGGAAGTGAAGTTAGATCTCTCCAATGGGACACAAGTGGCAAAAACAAACCTCAGGCTGGGTTCACACTGAGGAGCGGCTCACAGCAGGGGGGTCCGGTGCATCCCTGTTCACCGTTTCAGGATGGAAATCCTAATTTTTGGCTGAATTTGGACCTGCAACAGACCAGAAGACGTACAGAACTCTTCTGCAAACCACTCTGCAGCTGTCCCGGAGCTGTGAGAACCGGCTCTATTGAGAACTGGTCACAGTCTCATGACATGCAAATTGGATGCGGGGAAACTAGCATCCAATTTGCACCAGTGTGAACCCAGCCTAACATGGGTTATAATCCTTACTCTATCCAAAATGAAGTTTTGTCTATAGCTCTACTTTAAAGACCTTTCCATACCAGGTGCCAGGGGCACCCTGTCTGTTTCTGATTGAGCATGTTACTGGTGTGATGCCCCTAATTTTGATGGGTTTCTTTTGAATCAACTGATGCCATGTTATGGAAGATTGGAATTAAGAAGATAAGCCTCTGTTAAAAAACCTTTCCGCTGCTGCAGTGGAAATAGCCATACTGCATCCGGCCACCAAACAGCAAGGCCGGTACTGTAAGGCCCCAGGCACACTGGACGTTTTTGGACATTTTTACAGCAGGTGTTTTTGGCTTCAGACATTTTTTTCTACAGTCAATAAACTCTCCAGAATGTTATACTATGTGTCCATGCATACTGTTAATAGCAGTTTTTGGCTGGGGCATTTTTTGGCTTTAAAAAAAACCCAAAACTAGTGGGTTCTGAGAGGAGTTTTTCAGCTGTAAAAACGCTCTAACGTCAAAAAACGCTGATAAACGCTCAAAAATTCAGCACACCAGCGATTTTTTTGACGTTTCTGATCCATTAAAAGAAAAAAACTAAAACGCAAAAAAACGCTAACACGTAAAAACGCTAAAAATGCTATTGCAAAAACGTAAAAAAAATGTTGAAAAACTCACTGCAAAGCTACTGGCGTTTTTATAACGTTATTTTAATGTGCAGTGTGCATATGGTCTAAAGCTGAGGACACACGAGGCTCATTTCAGGAAGCAAACACTTGGGTAATTCTTATTAAAGCTTAGAACAGGTTAAACAGCCAAGTTATTCAACCCAACATTGGAAAAGTATCATTAACAGGGTTGCAGTACACAAAGCAAGCATGGCATTACTGCGACTTACATAATTACAGCTTCAGTGGGCTGTGGGGTGTAAAAGAGGGGTTAGCACACAAATGAGTTACAGAGCGAGAAGAGTTTAGAAGTGAAAGGCAGGGTAGGGGAAGGGAAGGGTGTAAGGGGTCTGCGACTGGAGGGGAGGGTTGTTTTGAGTTGTCAAGGTCAGTTAAAGATTCCATCTAGTGCCAACAGGCCCTTCTCTGCTAGTAGTGCCTCCTCAGCCCACATTGGCCAGCGGTGGCCGCTCCTCTCGTCCTGCATCCTAGTTCTTAGTCAGCAGGTCAGCTCCGCTGCTTAGCCTTCTTGGCTCCCATTGGCTGGTGATGTTATGTGCCCTATTTAAAAGTCACAAGCCTAGAGCTCTGGACTTGTGATAGTACTATGTACATAGGGGCCATCTACACAATGAACATTGATCCTGACTGTAGTTTACCTGCCTTAATCTTAGCCTGAATTACATTTATTATCTGCTGCCTTCCCTGACCTCTGCATGTCCCTGGATTACATTTATTGTCTACCGACCTCCCTGATCTCTCCCTGTCCCTGTATTACAGTTGTTGTTTGCCGCCTGCCCTGACCTTGGCCTCTCCCGAAATTACACTTATCATCTGCTGCCCTCCTTAATCTCTGCCTATCCCTGGATTACACTTTTGTCTGCTGCCTGCCCCGACTTCCACCTTTCCCTGGATTACGCTTATTGTCTGCTGCCTGCCCTGACCTTGGCCTGTCCCTGGATTATACTTATCATCTACTGCCCTCCCTAATCTCTGCCAATCCCTGGATTACACTTTTGTCTGCTGCCTGCCCCGACTTCCACCTTTCCCTGGATTACGCTTATTGTCTGCTGCCTGCCCTGACCTTGGCCTGTCCCTGGATTATACTTATCATCTACTGCCCTCCCTAATCTCTGCCAATCCCTGGATTACACTTTTGTCTGCTGCCTGCCCGACTTCCACCTTTCCCTGGATTACGCTTATTGTCTGCTGCCTGCCCTGACCTTGGCCTGTCCCTGGATTACACTTATTGTCTGTCATCTTCCCTGACTACCACCCGCCTCTGGATATACTGACTTCACATCTGCTGAACAACAGCCCCTGCTTGATACTCCTAAAAACCTCAGGTACTCTTTCCTACATCCTTGGGGTCCCTTATGCCACTTGGCCAGAGACTGAAGCATCGTGAATTACAGTGAGGATGCCTGTGATGAGGGGTGTGGCTGTTACTCAGCTCTGCCAGCATAGGACACTGCAGTGGGAGGGCAGGAAGAAGCATTTTAAAATAGGAAGTTATTATTGCTTGGCAAACTTTGGTCACAAATCATAACATACCAGAATACAGGAACCATGCAAACCTTGGGTGCCGCTCCAAGCAATCGTCCTCTGATACTTGGGTGACTCACATGCATTAGTGCAGTTGCCTGCATCAAAAGAGCCCATCCCAGCTTTGTGTTAACACATAGAAGAAGGGAGGACGGAATGTCACACTCCGAAGGAACAGCCCAGATGTAAAGAGGAGTGAAAGCGACTTCCGGCTGACGAATTTTGTCCCGCCCAAAAGGCTTCGTTATAGGGGACCCCCATGACTAAGCCCTCTGGAAAGGGCGAAATGCGTGGGGAGCATAATCTGGGAGGAGTTGGACTACAGCCGCTTTCCCTCTTCTTTACACCTGTGCCGCACCTTCAGAGTGTGGCGTTCCATCCTCCATTCTTCTATGCCAGAATACAGGGCTATTAGGAGATAGAAAGATAAAAAACTTCAATTGGGCTTTAAAGGGCAAACAAATTAATCAAAACATGTATAATGCTCCCCCTTTAAAAACAAATAAGGTGTTCCTAAATCTGTACTTCTTACAGCTTCCACCTGGAATTGAATTATCAGTTTTCAGCAGGCTAATAATTCATCATGGAGGTGCAGTCATCTACGTGCCTATAAATATCCGGGTTCTGTGTTCCGTAAAATCTTTCACACACGTTTTTCTCACCTCCCTCACTGCAGTGGCTCTAAGAATAGATCCCTAGCTGAGGACTGACATAAAAACGAAGTGCGAGGGGAGATCAGCACGCCGTCTACCCGCCGGTAATTCTGCATCTCACTAGCGCAACACATCCAGTGCGCTATAAACATAAAATGTAATATATGACGTTCCGATGTCACCTTCCGCCGCAAGGATTGTATAACTGAATTATAATAGACAGAGGAGAATAAATGGACTTATTTTCTCAGTCAAAGCTGTAATAAGGTAAAACATGCCATGACCTTCTCCTGAAAATGCTAGGTGCCTAGTTGTCCCTGGCTTTAATCCTTTCTAGGTCACGTGGTGAATAGAATTTGCATGTCGGATCTTCATATTTGTGCCCATCAGACATGTGCACTGCCAAAAAAATTCATTTGTTTTCGTTTCATTCGTTTATTGTTTTTTTTTCGGAAATTCTAAAATTCTGAAATCCGAAAATTTGAAAAAATTCATAAGGTCGAAAATTCGGAATTTGTAAATTCGTAAATTTGAAAATTCATAAATTCAAAAATTCGGAATTCGAAAATCTGAAAATTCAAAAGTTTGGAAATTCGAAAATCCTAAAACTCGAAAATACGAAAATAAGAAAGGAAAATCCGAAAATTCGAAAGAACAAAAATCCGAAAATCGAAAAATTTGAAATAATAACTAACTAATCAATACTATTAAATTATAGGTATTGGAATTTCCTTTCAAATTTGGCTATTAGTGAACGTAACGAATACAAATTTATCTGAAGTTACGAATTATCCAAAATAACGAATGCCGCATCTAAACAAATGGAACAAAATAATAATAAATAATGATAATAATATGTTTTTGTTATTATTATTATTGTTATTATTATTAATTTGTTACATTCCATTCATTATTACAGATAATTCGTAACTTTGGATAAATTTGAAATCGTTACGTTCACTAACAGCCAAATTTGAAAGGAAATTCCAAATACCTATAATTTAATAGTTAGTAAAAGTTAAATCGGAGTTCAGCCGATTTTTTTTTTTTTTTAAGTCAGCAGCTACAAATACTGCAGCTGCTGACTTTTAAAATATGGGCACTTACCTGTCCAGGGCGCCCGCGATGTCGGCACCCGAAGCCGATCTGTCGCTCGGCTCTCAGGTGCTGCCGCCGCCATCTTCCCTACTGTATATGCGCGACTTGCGCCGCACGTTCCCACTCGTCCCTGCTGTCTCCTGAGACCTGTGCGTCTCCCAGAAGACAGTGGGTGTGGGGGGGGGGCGGGGCGGGAAGTGGCGTAGATACCCGCGGGTGGCGCGGGTATCTATGCCCAGAAGTGGGAGCAAAATACCTGTATTAGACAGGTATCTGCTCCTCCCTCCCCCCTGAAAGGTGCCAAATGTGACACCGGAGGGGGGGAGGATTCCAAAAAGCGGAAGTTCCATTTTTGTGTGCAACTCCGCTTTACGTTATTAATATTTAGTTAATATTTCATATTTTTCGAGTTTTTGAACTTTCTGATTTTCGTTCTTTTTAATTTTTGGATTTTCATTCTTATTTTTGGATTTCCGAATTCAGGAATGTTCGTGAACGAATTGTGCTAACTGAATTCTCCTTTAGGAATCAAAATTGAGTCTCTCTCCCTACCTGCCAGCAGAGCATGCTGGGATTTGTAGTCCTGCCTATTTAAATGTCAGTGAGGTCGCTCTGTGCTGAGACTCCATATTCCAGAGTCCTTTGCAGCTGCTTCTTGCGGCTTAGTACAGTGCCTCTGATTGGCTGCTGCAACTGTGTCTTCAATTGGCTCCTCTCCTGCCAATAGGAGCACATGGGAGGCTGCAGAGTGAACAGCTCTGTGTGAGTCAGTGAGGAGAGGGAGGGGGGTGAAAAGCCCATGCAGGGACTGACAGGCAGCTCTCTCCCTCCTTCAGGCTGGAAAGCCTGTGTACATCCCTGCGGCCAGCTTGGTGGGGTCACAGGTGACAGAGTGAGGCACTCGCTACACAAGGATGGTGTCTTATCTTATCTCCCTAAGATTCACTCCTTTTTCTCTCATCTGTAGCCTGCAAACTTCAGCACTGTAAAGCTTCTGTCAGCCTTCCTCTCTAACTGAGCCAAGACATATAATCAAGGCTGGAAATGTACATTTTTTAAATGCAGAAAGTGACACGTAGTTTTTGATACCAAAGGGGGGGGGTTTCCACTAAAGAAGTGACTGCTCTGGGCTGCAACAAAATGGTGGAGGCAATTTACAGCACACACTAATGTTGGTAGCATAATTATTAATGTGGAATGTACGTTCTTTTATTAAAGAACATTATTTGCTATGAAACTCTTATGGGCAACGTTCCGCTTTAACAGTGTCTGCATCTAAAAAAAAAATACATTTAATGATGAATACTGAACTGTATTCATTTGTGTCTTCTCTATCTGCCTGGAATTCAGCTTTAAGACCCTTTTTTGGTACTTCTATAAGGTTTGTATAGGCAAAGGCATCCATACCCTAAAGGAAACATAATCTAAGTGATGAATTCTTGGTCATGCTCCAATAACCCTAATACGTAATTTACATCCTATGGCAGAGACTAAACAAATGACTTTAAGGTAAAAATGAAAATCATCTGGTATCACAGAGAAAGGTCATATCTCCAACTTAGCATATAATGCATGAAAATGATGATGCAACCCCGCGGGGTGACAATCCGAAGAGGGGGATTGTGGGTGGGGGAGGGGCTGTTACGCTGACATACTAGCTTTAATACGTAAAGCCACTGCCACAGAACAAATATGCAGATGAGGAAAGTCATATAAAAGTCTGAAGACCTGATCTGAATATTTGGGCTTGACTATTTAAGGTGGAACTCAAGGAAAAAACGGTATGCCGTGTGCTGGGTCCTGCTTAGTTAAAGCGGAACTTCACTTAAATGTGAAAGTTCCTCTCACCCTCCTCCTTCAACCCTCCTCTACCACTTTTGGTATCTTTTTGTACTTGGGTGTGGCTATCTTTTTCTGACAGGTACCCGCTCCCACTCCCTCTTTTCTCACCTGTTGCCCATTGGTGGCCTGTTCCTTAAATTGGTGGTCAGTGGGATGAATGTCCCTTACATTGGTGGTCAGTGGGAAGAATGTCCCTTAAATTGGTGGTCAGTGGGATGAAAGTCCCTTACATTGGTGGTCAGCGGGAAGAATGTCCCTTACATTGGGGATCAGTGGGAAGAATGTCCATTACATTGGTGATCAGTGGGAAGAATGTCCCTTACATTGGTGGTCAGCGGAAAGAATCTCCAGAAGAAAGCCATAACGTTCAGCAAAAAACAAAATGGCACGTTTTGAGTTTGCGAAAAGGCATGTGGGAGACTCCCAAAATGTATGGATGAAGGTGCTCTGGTCTGAAGAGACTAAAATTTAACTTTTTGGCCATCAAAGAAAACGCTATGTCTGGTGCAAACCCAACACATCACATCATCCAAAGAACACCATCCCCACTGTGAAACATAGTGGTGGAAGCATCATGCTGTGGGGATGTTTTTGAGCGGTTGGGACTGGGAAACTGGTCAGAGTTGAGGGAAAGACGGATGGTGCTAAATACAGGGATATTCTTGAGCAAAATCTGTACCACTCTGTGTGTGATTTGAGGCTAGGATGGAGGTTCACCTTCCAGCAGGACAATGACCCCAAACACACTGCTAAAGCAACACTTGAGTGGTTTAAGGGGAAACATGTCAATGTGTTGGAATGGCCTAGTCAAAGCCCAGACCTCAATCCAATAGAAAATCTGTGGTCAGACTTAAAGATTGCTGTTCACAAGAGCAAACCATCCAACTTGAAGGAGCTGGAGCAGTTTTGCAAGGAGGAATGGGCACAAATCCCAGTGATAAGATGTGGCTCATAGAGACTTATGGAGACTTGGAGCTGTGATAGCCGCAAAAGGTGACTCTACAAAGTACTGACTTTAGGGGGATGAATAGTTATGTACATTGACTTTTTCTGTTATTTTGTCCTATTTGTTGTTTGCTTCACAATAATTAAAAAAAAAACATCTTCAAAGTTGCGGACATGTTCTGTAAATTAAATGATGTAAATCCTCAAACAATCCATGTTAATTCCAGGTTGTGAGGCAACAAAACATGAAAAATGCAAAGGGGGGTGTGAATACTTTTGCAAGGCGCTGTAGTTGTAGCAGAGTCAAGTCACCTGACAGGGCTGTGTGCCAGAGCTGTGTAAATCTGATAAGTGGATGAACAGAGATACAAATCCTTTGGCAGGCAAAACAGATCCCTTACATGTATTTCATCTGTGTGTTTCTCTGTTTGCCTGGATTTCAGCATTAAAGATTAACTCGGCGATCGGTTCTGTGACCTTTATAAAGGCGCGTCACCTGCAGCCGCGTGCGTTTATACGGTCATTGAAACTTCTCGCCAAGTCCGAATTGGCTTCTGATTTGCAGCAGGGGTTTTGCTATCCCATCAATTACAATCTGCCTATTGCTCGGTTATTAACAATCATCGAATAAACAGCAAGTGCTGCAGACAAAGGAATATTAATACGGTATGGCGGCGGTTTTCTTGCTCCTAAATAAATTGTTTTTATCGTTTTTAGCTCCACAGGGACCTTGTTCTGCGAAAGATTTGCTGCGCAGTATTAATACAGTAAGCCTGAGAGGGCTGTCGGAGAAGGAATGTGACGTGAATTTTAATGCCAAAAAAATGCTGCTGTCTTGCAGTCATGCCGGGGTCACCGCGATAGGGAAGTTCATCAGGCAGTAGAGCCTCGAGGATGACCTCGGTGCTGCGCCATCAGTCACATGCGGATCATCGATGACGCTTTTCTTTAACCACTTAAGGACCGAGCCTCTTACTGAGATTTGTTGTTTAAAACACTTTTTTTTTTGCTAGAAAATGACTTAGAACCCCCAAACATTATACATTTTTTTTTCTAACACTCTAGAGAATAAAATGGCGGTCGTTGCAATACTTTCTGTCACACCATATTTGCGCAGAGGTCTTACAAGCGCACTTTAAAAAAAAAAAACTTTTTTGAATTAAAAAATAAGACAACAGTATAGTTAGCCCAATTGTTTTTTATATTGTGAAAGTTAATGTTACGCCGAGTAAATTGATACCCAACATGTCACGCTTCAAAATTGCACCTGCTCGTGGAATGGCGACAAACCTTTACCCTTAAAAATCATAGGCGACGTTTAAAAAATCCCACAGGTTGCATGTTTTAAGTTACAGAGGAGGTCTAGGGCTAGAATTATTCCTCTCGCTCTACCGATCGAGGAGATACCTCACATGTGTGGTTTGAACACCGTTTTCATATGCGGGCGCTAGTCACGTATGCGTTCGCTTCTGCACGCGAGCTCGGCGGGACGGGGCGCGTTTACATTTTTTTTTTTTTTTCATATTTATTTTACCTTTTTTTTTTTACATTTTTACACTGTTTAAAAAAAAAAATTGTGTCACTTTTATTCCTATTAAAAGGAATGTAAACATCCCTTGTAATAGAAAAAACATGGCAGGACCCCTTAAATATGAGATCTGGGGTCAACTAGACCTCAGATCTCATAGTTACATTAAAATGCACTAAAAAAAAAAAAATGTTGTCATTTAAAAAAATGAAAAAAAAAAATGGCCCTTTAAGAGCTGTGGGCGGAAGTGACATTTTGACGTTGCTTCCGCCCTGCAGTGATATGGAGACGGGTGGGGGCCATTTTCCCCTCACTCGTCTCCATACCCAGCAAGGAGACAGACGCATTCGCCTCCTCCGCTGCCGACAGCTCAGGTAAGAGGAGGGCAGCGGATTGCGGCGGGAGGGGGGGGCCCTCTCCCGCCGCCAATAAAAGTGATCTTGCGGCGAATCCGCCGCAGAGACCACTTTTATCTTAAACTGGGCTGCCCTCTGAAAAGGAGGATACTGGGGTTATGGTAGCTAGCTGCTGTCATAACAACGATATCCTCCTTCAAAGTACCGACGTAAAACGACAATGGGCAGTCTGGAAGTAAGCAGAACACCAACCAAAAATAACAAAGATAAAATGAATAGCCCCATAATAGATAAAATAATGAAATCAGCTTTTTGCTACAATATTCACCTTCAGCCCAGAGATTTCCCCCCCCCGCAGTACTTTTTTTTTTGGATAGACAACATCTTTAGACCCACTTCCTCTGAGCCCAAGTCATCCTGGACCCCCCCTCCCCCCAGCCTGTCACTGGACAGTGATAGGAGAAGCAGTTATGAGCTCACCTCTCTGTCACTCTGCTCTCTACTCCTAGCGATAGGCTTCTTGTTAGCACATGAACTGATTGGCTCCTTGTGCTGCTTCTTCCTCCCACCCCAGCTCTGCTGTACTGAGAGGCTGATAACCGGTCACATTCAGGTACTTATAGTGATTGTATTTGAAAAATACATTTGATGATGTATTTATTGGCACAGAGCTGCATTCATTTGTGTTTTTTATATCTGAGTTTAGACTCTTTGTGGTCATTTTTAATGAAGGTCGAACAAATCGCTTGAATTTTCCAGTATAGTGGGGTTACTTAAAGCGGAGTTCTGCTTAAAAAAAATAAAATAAAAGTCAGCAGCTACAAATACTGCAGCTGCTGACTTTTAATAATCGGACACTTACCTGTCCCAGGGTCCAGCGATGCAGGGGGAACGAAGCCCCGCTCATCTCCCCCTCCTCTCTGCAGCGCCGGCTTTGTAACTGTGGCGCCGCGCGCCGTGACTGGCCGGGCAATCATCTGGGACCTGTGACATGTCCCAGATGATTGCCGAGAGGGAGGGGGGAGAGGTGATCTCCCTTCCGGTGACGCGGTGCGCCGGGAGGAAGTGGGAGCTGGGACCCTCTAAAAAGAAGGTATCTGCCCCCCCCCCAAAAAAAATGACATGCCAAATGTGGCATGTCAGGGGGTCACCTTCCCTTAAAGCGGAAGTTCCATTTTTGGGTAGAACTCCGCTTTAAGGCAAATAGACTGTGCACTTTGCAAGTGCAGTTACACTCTGCAAGGGCATTTGCTCCAGGGCTTAGTAAATGATGGGGAAGCTCTGCTGACTCCCATCATCCAATCAAGTGCAAGCAAAAATGCATTTTTTTGTTTGTTTTTTTCCTTACATGCGATTGGGTATTATTTGCAAACTGAAGATTCACCTCATTTACTAAGGAAGACCAAAGACAGTCAGGCTGCAGGAAAGAAATTCGCACAATTCCCCCATCAAAACAGGCAGGGCTGACAGGGGAATCCCTCCTGCCGCTAGCGATCATCTCAAGTAAAATCCGGCAGGCTGGTTGCACTGGCGGGCCGGGCAGGCCATGGCTGGGGGGGTCCCTGTTTACGCCCGATGGTGCAAGTTCTCGGATGTGCCTGCATACCCGCTTCACAAACACCCACCTGTGCATCCAGGGGATGGCGTCTGCACCCTGGCGGCCATCTTTGCTTCGATGAATGGTGAGTCAGCATTTTATGAAGCCTCTAAAGCCAGTTTGCAGACTACTACAGTATGGTGCAAGGAATTTTATGTGAAAGGGATCCAATGAACTTTTGTATGTATTATTTAACCTCGTGATGATTAATTATTATTGATATTAATTATCAATAATAACTAACAATTTTCTCAATTATATATATATTTTTTTTCTCCGCCTTTTTGGGGGCAGGTTTCTTGAATGAGGGTTTTGCTATTTAAAGCACTTGCCTATAGGTGCTCGGAGTAGCTTAGCCCTGAGGAAGGGGGGTGCGCTGCCGAAACGCGTCAGCTGTATACCCCGCAATGTCAATACGGCACATGTGTGTCCACACTGTTCAGCATTGTGTGTTTTTATGGCCTACCTTTTATTTGCCACCTTGTGAGTATCCATTTTTTATTGATCTTATTATTGAATAAATGTCACACAGGTCTTAGGCTAAATTGGGCTCAGCCACTGCACCTGCCTGTGTGACAGGCACAGCAACCAGACAGGGAGCTCCTATTACTGATCCTGTGGCTTTACTTGACTCAGTGTCACTGAGCCGCACTGAAGACAGAGCGTCAAGTATGGACACTCTGGCCTCATTGCTGGCCCTCCACCATGCCTCCATGAGTGCCACCTGAGACAAACACCTCAATTGGCCTCATGGGTGGCCCCTGTATGACAGTTATGGGGGCCTGACTGGCCAATCGCCAAGCACCAGGCCTATCACATAGGAGAGAATTAGGTCACATGCTCCATGTGCAGTAGTGCTAACCACTAAGCCACTGTAGCATCAAAATCGAAGGGGTCTGTTTATGAAAAAAGCCATTATGAATAACCCCTTAATGCGTCTAGTATGTTTTCTTCCTATGCCCATCAGCTCCATCTAGTGGCCATAATATGGTATTTTCCAGATTGAGATATTTCAGGAAAATACCACATAATAATCACTAGATGGAGAAGCCAGTCATCTATCAACTGTTACTACATCACAGTCTGTTTTGGTGCGTATGTGAAGTCGAGAACATTGCTCTGCCTGAACTCTTCTATGCTTTGGATGCAGGCTAACTTTATCCTTTATTACACTACAGTTTGTCTTATGCCGCGTACACGTGATCGGACATTCCAACAACAAAATCCTGGATTTATTTCCGACGGATGTTGGCTCAAACTTGAGGAAACAGTAGGGGGTACTACTCAAAGTATTACCAAAAGGCGGACTTTATAGGCCAAGAAACAATGAAGAAGGAAACAATATAAACAATCAAATTTATTAGAAAAATAAAGATAACAAACATTGTCTTGAAAAAGGGGTAAAAACCATAACATATATGCATCTGTGTTATTAGTGCAGTGAGCCCTTGTGCGTCTACCCGTTTCGCCGTTAGGCTTCTTCAGGAAACAGCCAAGGTTCAAAGACGTAACAGATAAGAGAACAAATCTAAAATGAGATACATTGCCATTAAAATCACGTCTATTACATAGACAAAGATAAAGAAATATTTTTTAAAAAAGACATGTGTTGAGAACTTTTGGGAAAAAGTAATTTGTTCTCTTATCTGTTACGTCTTTGAACCTTGACCGCGTCCTGAAGAAGCCTAACGGCGAAACGTGTAGACGCACAAGGGCTCACTGCACTAATAACACAGATGCATATATGTTATGGTTTTTACCTCTTTTTCAAGACAATGTTTGTTATCTATATTTTTCTAATAAATTTGATTGTTTATATTGTTTCCTTCTTCATTGTTTCTTGGCCTATAAAGTCCGCCTTTTGGTAAAACTTTGAGTAGTACCCCCTACTGTTTCCTCAATATTTACGGATGTGGCTATCTAGTGCACTCTCTCCTCTTATTTATATCGACTCAAACTTGTCTTGCATACACACAGTCGCACAAATGTTGTTGGAAATTCCGATTGCCAAGAACGCGGTGACGTACAACAGGTACGACGAGCCGAGAAAAAAGAAGTTCAATAGCCAGTGCAGCTCTTCTGCTTGATTCCGAGCATGCGTGTAATTTTGTGCGTCGGAAGTGTGTACACACGATCGGAATTTACGACAACGGATTTTGTTGTCAGAAAATTTGAGATCCAGCTCTCGAATTTTTGTTGTTGTAAATTCCGACAACAAATGTCCGATGGAGCCTACACACGGTCGGAATTTCCGACAACAAGCTCACATCAAACATTTGTTGTCGGAAATTCTGATCGTGTGTACGCGGCATTAGTGTGTTTGTGAGGCAGAGAACATTACTCTAGCTGAGCTTTACTGTTACCCTACATGGTTGATTTTTCTGCATTCAGAGTCAACGTCTTATCTGACCCAGCTATGTGGAATCAATGCCCCATTTAGTGAATGTATTTTCTTTGGATTGTGTGCTATACACAAACAATTTGATCCATTAAATATCTTGGTGCCTTAAGATCCCATATTTGATTTAAATGCCTGTTGGAAACTGGACTTCAGCTAGTGTGCATCAATTAAACCGGAGTGGACTCTTAGCTGTTATGGTGTGCCATGACAGGTGACGCAGGCTTGCCCAATGTCACACGCCTGACGAAGGGGTCCTGTGAGGCTCTGAAACTTTACTTCTGTAACTATGATATGATCACTGAATAAAGCTTTGGACTCATTCTAGAGACCCTTGTTGGGCTGGTGACATACTTTCTGAAGGCTCACCCAAGGTGCAGAGTCTAAGTGGCAGTTGGGCTTCACATTTCCTAGAGCTTCTCATGGTGGTGAAAGCCAGGAACCCTAGTGGCCCTGTTTTTTTTGTTTGACAACTGGCTCCAGGTCATGGCCCTTGGGATCACCCCACAAGGGATTGCTGTAGTTGAAAAGCTACGATGTGGAGACTTCACAGGGTTGCATACAAGAGAGTGGTTAGGTCAGTTAGAGGTCTTGGCAGGCTGCAGGCAAGAGAGTAGTCAGGTACAAGCAGAGGTCAAGGCAAATGGCAGACAAGAGAGTAGTCAGGTCCAAGTGGGGGTCAGGGCAGGCAGCAGACAAGAGATTAGTCAGGTCCAGGCAGAGGTCAAGCAAGTGGCAGACAAGAGTAATAAGGTTCAGGCATTGGTCAAGGCAGGCAGCAGACAAGAGAGTAGTCAGGTCCAGGCAGGGGTCAAGGCAGGTGTCGGACAAGAGAGTAGTCAGGTCCAGGCAGGGGTTAGACAGGTGTCAGACAATAGAGTAGTAAGGTCCAGGCAGGGGTCAAGGCAGGCAGCAGACAAGAGAGTAGTCAGGTCCAAGCAGGGATCAAGGTAGACAGCAGACAAGAGAGTTGTTAGGTCCAGGCAAAGGTCTTGGCAGGCAGAAGGCAAGAGTGTAGTCAGGGGTCAAAACAGACAAGAGGGTAGTCAGATCAATCTAAGTTGACAACAAAACTGGCAAATGGCAGGCAAGTATTATAGCTCTTTTAGCTATAAAAGGCTCTGGTGATAAGACACAAAATCAGCTAATGCAAAGGCTGGTGCTCAAATACCCGTCTGGTCAGAAGACATGCTCAATGTCTTTACTGGGAACTTAGGAAGTCCTGGAGACAGTGGAGGTCCTAGGAATCCTGGAAATCCCAGTAGGGATCCTACGAGGAATCCTGAATGACCCAACCTCATATCAGCTTGGCTAACGAGTTTACCCTATATTCCAAATTGCTTACATCAATCACAAGCTCTCATCTTTGGAGATATTACTTACCTATTAAAAGCCCTTTGAAATATTTTGTTTTCCCTGGAACTCAACAGTTTAGATGGGCATCTACAAGGGGCCTTTCAGCTATAAATATGCTTTTATATACAGTTTTGATATTTGATGACACTGCCACTTTCTTGATCAGCATTTTTAGGGCTGTACAAGCTTTTTTTAATGTGCTTTGTGAATGTGTTTTGATCCCTCTTATCTTTTGGGGTAAGATCCTATTTTAGATACTCTCTAAGCATAGATAAAAGTCATGTTATCTAGTAGAATCACACTCTGGTTTAAATTTCTGGTTTCCAGCCTTTATAGTACAAATTATAGGGTATATAAAGACAATTTTTTAGAAGTTTGGAAAATTGTGGAGAATGGTGTACCCACTACGGAAATTTATACTCCTTTGTCTTGGCTTGATTATTGCCAATAGGACAGAGAGTGAAGGAAAATACTCAATTTTGAGGTGTCATCCCACCAGGAATAACGGGGAAATCTTCGAACTGGAACACATGAGCCTGTAACTACTAAGAGGGGATTTTCCTCACTTTTGAGAGATTTACTCTCATTTCCTGTTGTGTCTACAGGACCGTAAGTCAAGGAAAACTTCTCGAACTAGACACAGAAAGCAAAAAAACCTGACATGGATTTTAACTATTTCTTACACCAAAAAAAATATAAAATGTGGCTTTAGTCATACTTTAAAGCTGACCTTCACCTTCCCCTACCCACTTTCTGTCATTCCACTCCTACTCCCTTCCTCGCTAACAATACGATATTTTTTTATTTAATTAATTTTTTACAATACTTTTTTTCAAGGAAGTCTCCCTGCACTTCCTGGATTCTCGCCTAGATGAGAATGACGTATTTGTTGTATGTAGCCCCCTGTGATACCCACATCATGCATTCCAGGAGGCCTTGGGGTATGCTATGGTACATGCACCACAATGCGTTATCAGGGGTCTACTGTCTTTTCCTAGTTCTTGCAACCATCCTCCTGATGATGCACCATGATGCATGCACATTATCATGTGGCTGGCTGCAAGAACCTGGAGAAGACTGCTGGCCGCTGATGATGTTATAGAAGAAGATGGTGGCACAGGACCAGGTTTGCAGTAACGGAGTGGTGGATTCCTCTAGAACTCCACTGGATTGCTGGGCATGTAAGTATGTTTTTCATTTATAACCTAGCGAAAAGTATGGGGGGGAGTGAAGTTTCTCCTTAAGGATGACTACTTATTGCCTAGATCAGAAGTCTTCAAACTGCGGTCTGGGGGCCAGATGCGGCCCTTTGCTTGTCTTTAGCCTGGCCCTTGGGACACCATTCCATCCACTGACACCACCAATTGGGCTTAATTCCTGTCACTGGCACCAACAATGGGGCACTATTCCTCCCACTGACACCATCAAAAGGGCACAATGTCTCCCACTGACACCAACGATGGGGCGTAATTCCTTCCATTGACACCAACGATAGGGCATGATTCCTTCCATTGACACCAACAATGTAGTACAATTCCTTCCATTGACACCAACGATGGGGAACAATTCCTTCCATTGACACCAACGGTGGGGCACAATTCCTTCCATTGACACCAACGGTGGGGCACAATTCCTTCCATTGACACCAACGGTGGGCCACAATTCCTTCCATTGACAACGATGATGGGGCACAATCCCTTCCATTGACACTAATAATAGGGCATGATTCCTTCCATCGACACCAACAATGGGGCATAATTCCTGTTACTGACACCAACAATGGGGCACTATTCCTCCTACTGACACCAACAATGAGGCACTATTCCTCCCACTGACACCCTAAAAAGGGCACAATTTCTCCCACTGACACCAACGATGGGGCACAATTACTTCCATTGACACCAACGATGGGGCACAACTTCTTTTATTGACACCAATGATGGGGCATCATTCCTTCCATTGATACCAAAGATGAGCCACTATTCTTCCTACTGACACCAACAATGGGGCATTATTTCTCTCACTGACATCAACGAAAGGTCACAATACCTCCCACTGACACCAATAATGGGGCAGAATTCTTTTCACTGACACCAACAATGGAGCACTATTTCTTCCACTGACACTAACAATGAAACACTATTCCTCCCACTGACACCAAAGATGTGGCATTATTTATTCCCACTGGACGCTGGAAAATTTTCTACTCCCACTGGCCCTAGTCCAGCCCCCCTAAATTCTCAAGGACAGTAAACTGGCCCTTTGTTTAGAAAGTTTAGAGACCCCTTGCTTAGATCCATTTATAGTGCTTGTGAGCAGATCAGACCATGAATGCTCTTCCAAGTAGGGTGAGAAAGAGGGCCTTCCACTATTGGAAGTCTTACCTTGTTGGAATATCTCTGTGCAGAGTTTGGACACTGGGCGCTTTGAAATTTCTTGCACCATGTGATCCCACAATCATTGAGACCACTATCAATTTTTCCAAGCATGCAAGGGCTCACCACTAATGCCCCGTACAAACGGTCGGACATTGATCGGACATTCCGACAACAAAATCCTAGGATTTTTTCCGACGGATGTTGGCTCAAACTTGTCTTGCATACACACGGTCACACAAAGTTGTCGGAAAATCCGATCACTCTAAACGCGGTGACGTAAAACACGTACGTCGGGACTATAAACGGGGCAGTGGCCAATAGCTTTCATTTCTTTATTTATTCTGAGCATGTGTGGCACTTTGTGTGTCAGATTTGTGTACACACGATCGGAATTTCCGACAACGGATTTTGTTGTCGGAAAATTTTATATCCTGCTCTCAAACTTTGTGTGTCGGAAAACCCATGGAAAATGTGTGATGGAGCCTACACACGGTCGGAATTTCCGACAACAAGGTCCTATCACACATTTTCCTTCGGAAAATCCGACCGTGTGTACGGGGCATAACAGTGGAAGCTTTATAAACACATAAGCATGCACTCTCACACCATCCGAACATGCATGTTTATGCCTGTGGAGGAGGAGAAGAGGCAGCATGCCCAGGAAATTCCAATACTAGATTTATCAGGGGAAACAACAGTAATAGGATAACATTATCCAGCTCAACTGATCTGTATTTCTCCAGATATTTGTCTTCTGCTGGGCCTGAGCATGGCCGGTGGGCACATACATAATTAATTATCGTAGCCCAGCCTAGCCAAAACAGGACAGCGACTGTGTCTACGGGAGGCGATCATTAGCTATATAACTCAGCTATACATAAACAGTATAGATGAATTATAAAAAACTGTAAAATGTGTACACATTGCCATGCACTAGGCACATTTAGGCAGAGAGAATGTTTCAGCTTACTACATCTTTAATCAGGGAGTGAGGCCTTTCGGGACCACTCAGCTACTGTAGTACAATGTATGATCTCTCTGTCTTTGTACACATGCAGGCACGAGAGCCCAATTTACTGTGTCTGTAGGGCGTTGTGAAAGAAGTAGAGCATCAGCGCCATTCATTATCGTGAGCAGCGCTGACGCGCTTCGAGCCTGTGAACGTTATAAACCGTGTAGTAGCACTGAGGGAGATGTAACAAGAAGATATGGCCAAATTTCCAGTATTTCATAGAATTTTAACTACCACTAAGTGCTAAATGAGACAAATAAGACAAAAATAGGATTTCTAGAAGGAATTGACTTAGCAATAATGATGCTAGTATTTAACTCTACAGTTTCTTACTCTGCTTATACAGTAGTTAAAGGATTGTTTTTCTAGATCTGGGACGGTGCTTGGAACCTGGGAACACCCTGACCTGCATTTCCACAGTTTTCAATTCAGGCCCAGGTTGAGTAAATGTATAAGATGATGACCCTGAGTCATTTTTAAAGAGAACCCATTCTTTGCCCATTCAGGATGAAGTGACAGGTGCATCTCCTCCACTGCTTCTCATAACTTCCTAGTGTTGCCCGCCAACCAATTCATCTGCCAACGCAAGTGAAAAGGTTCTGCTGGTCTGGTTGGAGCCTGATTGGCTAAGGGCGCCGCTTTCCCCATGTGACAGTCCTTGGGCTTGGCGATTGAAAGCTCAGGCACCCAGGACTGCCTTGTGAGATAAAGGGGAGTCACATGCACCACCATACCAGAAACTATGGAGTTTTAGTATTCAGTCCTCTTATTGGGCTCTTTGCATATTGGTCCAGTTTACCCTGACCTTGCTCCAGTGTGTTGACCCAACTTGTCTTGACCTGGTTGCTTCGATACCCACCATGAACTGCATTGCCCTGGCCTTTCTCTTAGATTTTGACTTGGTTTGGAAATTTGGCTTCTGCGTACCTGGATTGAACCCTTGATTTTACAAACAACATAGTCATTGTTGCCAAAAGGGACTACATATCCCAACTTGTCTTGACCTGGTTGCTTCGATACCCACCATGAACTGGATTGCCCTGGCCTTTCTCTTAGATTTGAACTTGCTTTGGAAATTTGGCTTCTGCTTACCTGAATTGGACCCCTGCTTTTACAAACAACATAGTCCTTGTTGCCAAAAGGGACTACATATTCTAAAGCCCAGAAAACTGCTTTTTGACCTTGCCTGATCCCAATATGTTTAACAAATATTCAAAATGATAAATCCGCATAGCTCTCTTGCTCACCTATTGAATATAAGGTATGCACAAGCAAACAGACATTAACAGAGGAGCATTGATGCACTGCACATAAAGTCCTAACTCGATTGTACCTTCTTACTGATTTGACACCTGACCGTGCCCACTTTCACCTTTGCGCAAGTGGCGTTTTCCAATACCTTTCTATTGTTCTCAAGACCTGGGGGCATTGAGGTATCTTCAAGCATATATAAGAAGTGTGGCCCCCCAAAATATATTCTAATCTGTAGGGACCAAACTGTATAGAGGACACATTGATTTATAACTTTTCCATAAATTTGCTAATGAAGGCAAATTGAGACCTGACCATACATGCCCAGATGTCACCGTAGCACTGGGACCCACCTTTTTTTCTGGTACAACATAGATTGAAGGAGTGGATGTGTGATTAATACCTTCGGGCAGGTCACACAAGATTTTCAAATAAGTTGGGAATCCCCTCTGAGCACGTTTTATCATCTACCTAGGGTAGCAGATTTTTTATTGGGTTTCTTTTATTGCTGGGCTAACACAGTGGATCAATAGAAAACCTAAACCTCAGGTAAAGTCTTGCACCCTTTTGTCTCTTTATAGTTCTGTACCCCACATGTTCTGATGTGCTTTAGAGGAGAAAGGGGGCCAAATCTCTTTTGGCCTTACTTCTCTTGTGGGTCACAGGAGGACACCTAGTTCTTCACTCCTGTGACCCCTATTTAGCCAACAAGTCCACTGTCAGCTGACGTCATTCAGCTGCTCCAGACTCTGGAGGGATCCAAACTTTAATGTTGGGATCCATACAGATGCTGGAGCGGCAGCTGTCCCAGCCTCTCAGCATGCCGCTGAAAGCCTGAACAAAGCAGAGAAGAAGGCGCTCCTAAGTGCAGTAATAAAACACTTTAACGACAAGAAAGGGTTAAAAACACTTACAAGATGGAAGTGAAAAACAGGCATATCAATGAATGCATAACGTCCAGCGGGATGCCTCCTGGGAGTAAGAAAGCTGCAGGTGCAAGTTCCAGCCCGACCAGCGGTGGTAAATACTGTCTCTCTGATCCAAGATGGAGGGCTGTGCGGTCAGGACCAGCATGGAATCCAGGCAACCGGAAGTGAGGTCAGCGTGGACGGTACATGTTTCGGAGTATGCCCAGTCACTCCTTCTTCAAGTATGCCTAGTCGCTCCTGGTTTGAAGAAGGAGCGACTAGGCATGCTCCGAAACACGTACCACCCACTCTGACGTCACTTCCGGTTGCCTGGATTCCGTGCTGGTCCTGACAACACAGCCCTCCATCTTGGATCAGGGAGACAGTATTTACCACCGCTGGTTGGCTGGAACTTGCACCTGCAGCTGTCTTACTCCTAGAAGGCATCCTGCTGGACGTTATGGATTCATTGATATGCCTGTTTTTCACTTGCATCTTGTAAGTGTTTTTAACCCTTCATTGTCATTAAAGCGTCTCTTTTTTTTTTTTTTACTGCACTTAGAAGCGCCTTCTTCTCTGCTTTGTGTGCCTGCTTCCCTCTTCTGAAGTGCTGCTGTGGTGCATTAATCACATCTCAAGAGCCAGTTATTTACTGTTTGTTAAAGTCTCCTTATAATCCAGAGCAGTGTTTCTCAACTCCAGTCCTCACGGCGCCCCAACAGGTCATGTTTTCAGGATTTCCATTATTTTGCACAGGTGATTTGATCAATTTCACTTCCTTAGTAGTTACCACAGCTGTTTCATCTGAGGGAAATCCTGAAAACATGACCTGTTGGGGCGCCTTGAGGGCTGGAGTTGAGAAACACTGATCCAGAGCACCCTATTCTCCACACTCCTCACTGAGAGCCTGAGCCAACCACTCCCGTTCCCGCGCACAGCCCGACGCTCCAGTGAGCGCTGGAGGGGTAGAGCAGAGAGCTGGTGACTAACGGTGGTCTTTGATCACTCAGTTCTCAGTCTTAGAGGAGGCAGGGGGCAGATGTAGCTTTGGATCAATGCTGTATTCACCTAGGTGAAGATGAATGTTTATTTTTCAATCCTGCACTTCTCTATTAAATCAGCGCTCTCCCTAAGTCACCATGCCTGCTTCTTGCCCTCATACTGCAGAACTGAATAACAGCAACAACCCTCATCACAAGTGTCTTTATACAGACTTGTATTGCGGGGATAGCAAAAGGGCTCTGTTGCTGAGTGCTGTATACTGTGTTGGGTTTAACTAGTGTCATATTCACTCTAGACACCTAGCACAACCATACCTCCCAACTTTTTAAAATGGGAATGAGGGACACCTATCAGCAAAAGTATGCGGACATAGGACACACCCCTTGCCACACCCCCTTAAAGGAGAATTGTACAAAAACACAAGACTGATTAAACCCACAAGTGCTTTTTACCACTACTATTCCTTTATACTGGCTTTTGGAATTTACAAATGCAGCAATTTAGAAATCAGATGAAAGGCATTTTATTTACAACTATATAGATTAGACCAAAATGAGGGACAAATGAGGAGGAATGAGGGACAGAGGGACATTGCTCCAAATCAGGGACAGTCCCTCGAAATCGGGGAAAGTTGGGAGCTATGAGCACAACTGCTGTAACAGGAAAGAAAGGCTAGGACAATGAATTTAAACTGTCAGTACAATGTCTATCTCACTGCATATCTATTTATGTAACTTCAGTTGGGCTTACACTAAACTAACTACGTCCAATTGCCTAGGGGCAGCTTCCGGTGGCTGCAAGTCTCCTCTCTTGCTCCCCCCTCCCTTTCCTCTCTATCATTTTCTCTCTATCTCTGTTTCTGCTCCTGACATTCTCCAAGTTAATAAAGCTTGATGTGCAGAATAATGCAGTACAATATGGAATATACTACTTTAACAGTGTCAGAAAATGATGCGTCATTTTAAATAAAGCTCTAATGAGGATCGTCAAGTTGCAGTGAACTTACTCCTTCGCTTCAATTTGCAGATCATTTAAAAAATTCTCTCTCTCTTTTTTTTTCCTCCGCGAAACAACCCGCAGAGCAAGATAAAAAAAAAATTGTTTCTACAATGTCATTTAAATCTGCTCAAATCCCCGACTTCTTTAAAATAAGCTTAAAATGTCATTAGCGTTGCTTGTACTGAGGTTTTATGGCGGTGCTGAGATCAGCTCCTTTCCCGACTCGGCTTATTTCATGTGTGGCTCTGGAGGTTGTGCTTTTGTTTTATTCTATATGTTGGCAAGAGCTACTTTTATAATAGTTTTCTTATTCAAGTGTACTCTTCGTTGCAAAATTTTGTTACCAATATTGTGTAACGAATAAAGCGCGTTGAACCTAATTAATTGACTTTATTCATTTGCAGAGCTCCAACATGTTTAGCGTTTTATTTAGAGGTAATGACTACCTCTTCTTTTGTAAAGGTTCCAGTTTCTATCCCCCGCCAATTTACATTATTACTGTATAAAAACTAAATTCGTCCAGAATGCACTAACATTGGACTGAAGTATTCACTAGGAGGAACTTCACGCCTTGATTTTTTTTTCCCTATTACCTTGTTACATGTGAACAGTAAGTGCAGTGCTCAGAATAAATCTCAGAATAAACTGAAAAATATATTTTAGTAGATAAAAAAGCACTTTGGAATAAAACAGAGACTTCAGCAGAGCGTACTGACGCGTTTTGTCTTAAAAGACATCAAAGCTTTTTTATCTTCTAAAATGTGAGTGTATTTCCTCCTTTTTTATTGAATAAATGACTTCTGATTTAAATGGGATTACACTATGTGCCTACCTCTTCTTCCTTTTTTAAATCTGTTCTATTGGAGCAACTATCCATGTGGCTCTCTGTCCATTACCTATCCCATTGATGTTCATTATTTTAGTTGGTCTTCTGGTTGGAAGTTGTGTCCTCTGTGACAGTTTCCCCTGGGTGTGTGGCCCTACAAGCTTGATTCACCCATTGGGTGTACACTCATTTGGGTTCAATTGCTCCGGTAAGCCTTTTGACTCTCTGGTGGTGGATCACTTTTCATCAAGTTTGGGCACGTTTTATTTTGTCACATCGTTATCCAGTTCAAGTGTCAGTTATTTTGAACCACGTTTTGGATATCTACAATTTATTGTTTGTTTCACCTGTCCACACACTAAGGACTATAATTTCTTTTAAAATAATTTCTTTTTCTTTTACTTTATTGGACATTATTCACTCATATTTTGATTGTCACATAGTATATACATTTTTTGGTCTATCATACACGTATATTTAGTGTCTATATGCATTGCCTGCATATATATATATATATATATATATATATGTTGTTTGAGTTTCCTCCTGGATCATTTATGTGCACTTTATGTATATATATATATATATATATATATTTCAGTTTATTCTGAGATTTATTTTGAGCGCTGCACTTACTGTTCACATGTTTTCATTTTTTGCAATTGATCTATTGCTGTGCTAGCTGCTTTTTTAGATTGATTACAGACAGCATGGTATATTTGCTTTATATCTTTCCTATTACCTTGTTAGTTGGGTTTACCTCAAGATACATATTCACATGTCCAGCGAATCAAGCATCCTGCTGATTGTCCTGCTGCAATCCATCAATCCATCTTTGTACTCATGGTCCTGCGCTGCCCTCTTCTTTACTTGCGTCATCAGGGGGCGCTGTCTCCTCAGGGTTTTTAGTAACTGCTCCCCCCCCCCCCGATGATGTGCATGCACCACGGGAAGTCATCTGAGAGACGGCTGCAAGAGCTAGGAAAAGGCAGTTGGCCCCCTGATGAGGCGCGGTGGATGTATGCGCTGTAGGTCTCCTAATTCATGACATAACTATCCTAGGAGGCTGCAGGCAGCTGGGACATCATTCTCACCTAGTGGAGAATCCTGTGAATGCCAGAAGGGGGCAAGAAAAAATGATATCACAAAAATAACTATGTAACTCCTGGGAGAGAGTAGTGGGGTAGGAGTGGGCGGGAAGGGTAACATTTTAAGGGACTGTAGCGGAAGAGATATTACTTGAGCTACAAAGAGCCTTGTGACATTTCATGACCACTTGTACAAAACCCACTTTAGGGGTCAGATGTAAATTATACAAGAATTAAAGTTATTAATTTGCTAATCAGCCATTCTCAGCCAGAGTTCCTTCAGAGGTTGCTTAGGGCTTCCTTGAGCTGTGGCCAATTGATCTCCCATCTAATGGTAGCTGCATAGTTCTGGGTCCAATGCAGGTAGGCAAAACCAGCAACATGGCACCAAAAGTTTTTTTTTTTTTAGCTGCCTGGTAGGGTAACATTCTGGCCACCACTGTAAGTTGTCATTTACACTTGCCTCAGCTTCAACACACATTAACCACTTGCTTACTGGCCACCTAAACCCCCCTCCTGCCCAGACCAATTTTCAGCTTTTGGCGCTGTCACTCTTTGAACGACAATTGCGCGGTCATACAACGCTGTACCAAAATGAAATTTTTATAATTTTTGTCCCAAAAATAGAGCTTTCTTTTGGTGGTATTTGATCACCTCTGGGTTTTTTATTTTTTGTTATAAAATTTAAAAAGTCCGAAATTTAAAAAAAAAAAAAAATACAAAACAGTTTTATATTTTGTTATTAAATTTTGCAAACAGGTAATTTTTCTCCTTCATTGATGTACGCTGATGAGGCTGCACTGATGGGCACTGATAGGCTGCATTGATGGGCACTGATAAGGCGGCACTGATGGGCACTGATAAGGCTGCACTGATGGGCACCCATAGGCAGCACTGCTGGGCATTGATGAGGTGGCACTGGTGGGCACTGATAGGTGGCATTGGTAGGCACTGAGAGGTGGCACTGATGGGCACTAATAGGTGGCACTGATAGCTGGCACTGATGGGTGGCAGTGATGGGCACTGATCGGCACTGGTAGGTGACACTGATAGGCAGAACTGCTAGGTGGCACTGATGAGGCACTGATTGGCACCACTGATGGGCACTGATAGGTGGCACTGATTGCTGGCACTGTTATGTACTGGTGGGCACTGATCCGTGGCAATGTGGGCACTGGTAGGTGGCACTGGCAGGCGGTACTGGTGGGCACAGATGAGGTGGCTTCGCCTCTTCCTCTTCGGGACCGATGTCCCTTCAACAGAAGCCGGTGGTCTGCTTTTTTTTCTCCTCACGTTGTCAGCGTGAGAAGAAAAAAAACGATTACCGATCTTCTGTTTACATGACATGATTAGCTGTCATTGGCTGACAGCTGATCACGTGGTAAGGGGCCGGGATCGACCCCTTACTCCGATCACCCGAGGCTCAATGACTTGGTGATCACAGCGTGCAAAGGGGAGGACGTCTACGAACGGCCTCCCGGCAAAGTAGATCCGCGCTGTAGCCATCATTCGGCTATAGCGTGGATCTGAAGGGGTTAACGGCTAGTTTACACTTACTTCAAAACAAGGCTTTGGACATGCTTTGTTAAAGGAGTTGTAAAGGCAATTTAAAAAAAAAAAAAAATAACAAACATATTATACTTACCTCCACTGTGCAGCTCATTTTGCACAGAGTGGCCCCGAACCTGGTCTTCTGGGGTCCCTCGGCGCCTGTCTCAGCTCCTCCCCGCAAGAACTAACCACCTTCATGCAAGCTCTCTTGCATGGTGGTTAGTTTTTGCGGGTGCGCTCCCGTAATACAGCTATAGCAGCTCACTGTATATCTCGGTCCCACTCCCCGGCGCGCCGCGTCATTGGACGTGATTGACAGCAGCGCGAGCCAATGGCTGCGCTGCTTTCAATCCATCCACTCTAGCCAATCAACGGCCTGGCTGAGTGGCGAAGAGGACATCGGGGGCGAGCGCAGCAGGTGAACGGGCTCAGGTAAGTAAAACAGGGGAGCTGGGGGGGGCGGTATTGTCGGATTTTTTTTTTTTTTTTAAAAACCGCAAACCTTTACAACCCCTTTAAAGCTCTCTGAATGCCAGTCAAAGCTCCTGTCACTACATAAAATGGATAGCTTACAGTCCTGTTTACACCTTGCTTTTGCTTTGCTTTACTTTAGCTTCGCCTCAAAAATGATACCCCATGTTGCTTTAGTTGTGCTTCAAAGCATCTTCAAAGTCCCCATAGAAGTCTACGGCAAAGCTCGCTTGAAGCCCCACTGAAGCCCCATCGAAGCCCCACCAAAGGCTCATTTGCTCTTACTGTGAAGAAGCCTTTCCATATTTGGAGATTAAATCTTTTTTCCTCTAGATATAAAGAGTGCCCCCTTGTCCTCTGTGATGACCTTAAAGGGAATAACTCAACACCAAGTTCACTTTATGGACCCCTTATGTATTTGTACATGTTGATTATATCCCCCCTTAATCTCATCTTCTCAAGAGAAAATAAATTCAGTTCCTCTAATCTTTCCTCATAGCTGAGCTCCTCCATGCCTCTTATCCGTTTGGTTGCCCTTCTCTGCACTTTCTCCAGTTCCCCGATATCCTTTTTGTGAACTGGTGCCCAAAACTGAACTGCATAGATCCTTCTCCACCATTGTCTCCCCCAGTTGTACTCCCCTAGTATATATGACGCATGCATATTCTTCGCCCCCAAGTGTATAAATTTACACTTAACAACATTAAACCTCATTTGCCACATAGTCGCCCAATTAACTACTTAAGGACTGGTAGGATTTGCCTTCTTAATGACCAGGCCATTTTTTGTGATACGCCACTGTGTGACTTTAACTGACAATTGCGCGGTCGTGCAACGTTGTACCCAAACAAAATTGACGTCCTTTTTTTCCCACAAACAGAGCTTTCTTTTGGTGGTGTTTGATCACCTCTGCGGTTATTATTTTTTGCGCTATAAAATAACAAAGATCGATAATTTAAAAAAAAAAAAACATTTCTTTTCCTTTTTGCTATAATAAATATCCCAAAAAATATATATATAAAAAAACAAATGTATTCATCAATTTAGGCCGATATATATTCTTCTACATATTTTTGGTAAAAAAAAAAACGCAATAGGCTTATATTGATTGGTTTGCGCAAAACTTATCACGTGTACAAACTATGGGATAGATTTAGGGACTTTTATTTATTTTTATTGCCTTTACTAGTAATGTCGGTGATTTTAAGCGGGACTGGGACTTTGCAAATCTGTCCCCAAATGACACTTTTTGAGCACTAGTGACATTATTACATTGATCAGTGCTAAAAAAAAATGCACTGATCAATGTAAAAATGATACTGGCAGGGAAGGGGTTAACACTAGGGGGTGATAAAGGGGTTAAGTGTGTTCCCTGGGCATGTTCTAACTGTAGGGGGGATGGGCTGCCAGGGACAAGACACTAATCACTGTTCCCGATGACTGGGAACAATAGATCTCTGTCATGTCTCCTGTCAGAATGGGGCAGATCCACACATCCCCGTTCTGCCTCTGTACCCGATCGCGGGTCGCCGGTGGGCATCAAGTCCGCCCCACCCGCGCGCACACTCCCGCAGCGTGCAGCGGGAGCAATAGCGTGGCGGCGCGTGCCCGCCCACAACTGCACAAGCCGCCGTACAGCTACAGCAATTTGCGCAGGAGAGCCGACCTGCCACTGTATAACGATGGCGGCTGGTCGGCAAGTGGTTTAAGGTCAGCTTGTAAGTTGGAGACATCCTGTACTGACATTATTCCACTATATAGATTGATGTCATCTGCAAAGACTGAAATGGTACCCACCCTTTTTTTGAGCCAATTAGAGCCTCAGGCTCTAATCATGTATTCCCCCCCCCCCCCCCCCCCAAAAAAAACATTGAAATCCATGCGTCTGGCGCCCTGCATGTAGATTAGGGTGCGGGTGCATGGATTGGGGGGGATTTTTAATATTAATATATTTGAATAATTTTTTGGGGTTTGTCCTACTATTTTTTGCAATCTGTCGTTTGTTTGGACTTTTCCTTGAGCATACATTCACATCAGTCCCTGCCCTCAAGGAGCTTATAGGCTCTAATAGGCTTCAAAATAGAATGGACTCGGAGCGCAGAGCATTGCGCTCGGAGCCCACCCAGATGTGTTAGAAAAGCAAATAAAAATTCGCTTTTCTAACACTGAATCGTCTCTCCGCCAATCAGGAAGCGCGGGTCTGTTACCGTTTCCCGATTGGCTGAAAGGTCAGGTGATCCTATTGGGCGCCCAGGAGGAGGGCAGGAGGCGCACGTCGGAAGCCACCGTGATCTCGGAAGGGAAGAGAGCTCAGGAGATGCTGCCAGATGCCCGCCGTAGCCAGTCCCCATGTCTAATCTGCCGTTGATCCCCGATGTGCCCGCCAATCCCCAATGTGTAAACAGAAAAGTCAGTGCTACTACCCATACACCACATAGATAGCAGAGCTCCCAGGTGCTCGATCCACAGTCGCTGGCTGAGTAGAGTAATGTAGAAAAAAATTATCTGCACTCTGGTTGTTGCTCTTAAAATTTCTTCATTTTATTGAATAGCCACAGTGAACAAACACAGATAAAGTCAGTTGACGCGTTTCAGCCTATAAGGCCTTAGTCGTATGACTAAGGGTTTACAGGCTAAAACGCGTCAACTGACATAATCTGCGTTTGTTTACTGTGGCTATTCAATAAAATGAAGAAATTTTAAGAGCAACAACCAGAGTGCAGATCATTTTTTCTACAATCCCCAATGTGCCCACCAATCCCTGATGTGCCTGGGGGTAAGTGCTGGTGGACCGCCAGACGGGGGGGGTGTTGATTGTTTGCCACCCACCAAACAAAAAAACACCAGCCACCACTGTTGATATGCATACGTCACATTCATGCATTTGCTTTACATATTGTACATTCACCATTCACATCAGTCCCTGCCCTCAAGAACTTACAATTAGTCCCGCCCTTGAGGAGCTTACAATCTAAGGTCCCTATCTCACATGCATACATACATGTATCAGGGCCAGTTTGGTCAGCTAACCTTCCAAGATGTCTCTGGAGTATGGGAGGAAACTCGAGTACCCGGAGGAAACCCACACAAACACAGGGAGAACATGCAAACCCCATTGTAGATAGTGCCCTGACTGGGATTCGAACCAGGAGCTTTATGCTTAAAGGTGTCTCTTGTTCTCATCTCAGAAAAATAAGAAATATGTATAAAGCAAGGCAAGTGAGCCCAAAAATAGAGATGATTCCAGTGATAGAACTATCCGCAGACATATTTTAATACTCTAGACGGTGGAACAGTTGGCAGCTAAGCAAGACAGGCCCACTTTAGTGCTGAGCTGCTTGGACCACCTATTCGGTGATTAGCAGGTATCAGAACTCCTCGACAGCGATCAGTATGACATACACGTTTTACGCACTTAGATGGGGGGAGGGGGTGCTGAGGCGTGGGTGTGGGGATTATGTAGAGACTGTGCATACGTCGGTGTTACTTGTGTACTTTCACAGTTGAATACTGATTGTTTTTTATTATATGGCACCACCTGGAAGCAGTTTTAAGGGAAGATAAGAGATGGAGTCTCTTCCTGACATCTGGAATCAGTGCATTATGTTGGTCTTTACGGCTCCACAATTAAAGGGATCCTAATCTGTCAGCGCCTGCCATCAAATTGTCTTTTTTTTTTTTTAAACCCCTAAAAGATTTACAACAAACTGCAGTTTTTTTCGGTGTTTTCAGATAATGTAAATGATCTTATCCATGCATGATTAACGGACCTCATTTGTGAGTCTAATTTGTAATTACATGGGGGGCATCCATATTTGTTGATGATCAAGTCAACTGTCCTCACTGCAATCAGATCACACTGACACTCAGCCCTAATCCAGGCTACAAAGATATTTTTTTCCCCCGATACCATTACCATTACTGGGAGTTCAGTTCCCCAGAAATGTATTGGCTTTATAAGACATTTCTATTCAAATAAATGAACCTTCAAGCCAGATCACAGTTTTTTATTAGACGCTCCTAACCACATATCCAGGCTTTTACTTTCCAGTAAGATGTAGGATATGGTGGCCAAATGTGGGCCAATGGGTTTGGTCCTGTAATACTGGCCAGTTGTCTCTGGTGCACCAAAAAAGAAAAGAGGGACGCAGTAGGACCCTTATAGAGTAGTAAATGGGTGGAAAAAAAAAAGATGACTGGCTTATAAGGAGTTACTCAATAGGAAAACCAAAAGAAAAAGAGAAAGGGAAGATGAGTTACATCTGTTGAGGCTGAGGTCACTCTAGGGGGTGGGAACACGCAACCACAGGATGAGGGTGGCAGCACTCTATGCCTTTGGGGGTCCCCATCCTGGGTCCTCTACAGGGTTCTCAGGTGGGTCGTAGCAGAGCAGGTCTCTGATGTGAGCATCTTTCTTGAGGGCTGGAATGCAGCCTGGTTGGTCTGGACCCTAATGGGGAGGTTTCCAGGTAGGATGGCAGGTCCCTATCCTTTTGCTACTCATCTGGAACTTCTCCCTGCTGCTAATTGTCCCTATCAGATGGTTGGCCTGTCCCTTCACTACCCACACGTGAAAAGCCCACCAAGCCTAGGAGTCAGAGCCTTAAATAGGCTCTGCCTAACCCAAGATGGTTGCTAGAGTCACATGGGGCAGCAGCATTTAATCGAATAGCTTCCCCAGTGACCCAGGAAACCATAGAGGAACTATGTTCCTCTTGACTTCCTCTCCCCTGCAATGCAGTTGAGTAGACTGCACCTGCCTTCAGGTTGTGTGAAATTGGTAGGCTTCTAGAAACACAAGGTTCTAGGTTCCTAGTTACACAACCAAACACGATGACACCATTGCACTTCACCTATTGACTACAATTTATCATTGACTACAATATAAATTATAGGCGCCTCTGCTGATTGGGTCTGATGGGTGTTTTTTTCAGAGTTTGTTTGCAGACTCCTTTCGAGCCTGCTTTCTAATGAGCAATTTTCTGACCAGAAAGGCAGCAGCCTAGGACCCTAACCAGATCTGCAAACTAGGGTTTGCCTCCTAAAAGGAGCATACCCCTCTCTTGCTGGAATTGCACTAAAATCAGTCCAGCGCTTCCACAAATCTACCAGTGCTCATGACCTAAACAGCTCCTGCTTTGTAATGTCGTATAGTGATTGTGCAGTACTGTTTCCCTCACTCAGCGTTAATGATATAAAAGAGTTGGCAAAAGGGACTTGCAATGTGTTGAAAAAAAAGACTCTCCTACATTTCATCCAGCACATTGTCAAAGTGTGATAGCAGTATCACTTCACAGTATCTAGACTCAAAATCAAGGGGAAACCTACAGGGGTCACAGGGATTGCGATTACGACCCGGACCCATGCTGCAAGGGACCTGTGCGCCCCCCCTATATGCCTGCATTTGAGGAGCGGCAGGGGCGGCTGCATTTAGAGTAATCGATCCCTCAATTTTCTTCCTGCAGCCACTGAACACCTGCATCTCCTCTTCTTCTTCCCACAGGCATTTAGCAGCTGCAGGAGGAAAATGTAGGGATCGATTCCTATATATGCAGTCGCCCCCACCGCTCCTCCTATCCAGATATCTTCTGCTGCTAAATATGTAATTTACCGCCCCTTTCTTTTTCTGAACGGAGAGTCAGCGATCTTTACCGATCACTGTAAACTGTGTTTGTACAGATCTATTCCTGTCCATTCAATCTGTGCAGCTGAGGCTTCTGAGATGGAGAGTGAGGGCTGTGTCCTCAATCTCTTTTCTCTGTCTCAAAGGTGGAACATCAGAGGTCTGTTTAGACCCCTGTATCTCACCAAAGACCATCAACGGGGCTTCTAAAAAAGTGTGAAAAATAATTTTAAAAATTGGTAAAAAAATAACAAAAATAAAAAACTACTGACACCAGTGGAGGAACTACCAGGGTCACAAAGGTCGCACTTGTGACCGGGCTCTGGCGTTCCACCACCGAGCTCAGAGGGAAGGGCCCTGGCTGGGGGTCAGGGGTGGCCCTTCATGGTTTCTTGCACCAGGGCCCTAAAGGTTCTAGTTATGCCACTGCTTAAAACAAATGTGCTGTATGAAATAGAAAGGAAAAGTTTATTTTTTTGCAAGGCCTTTGTGTCAATTTTATTATAATGTCGTGTTTATCACTACATAGGTCATGCAAAATAATGCATCATTGGTTATCTTAGTAGTTATTAAGTGGGGGCCCAGCGGCAGGTGGGTAAGGATGCGTGGCACACAAAAAATGATACCACACATCATGTTCAGGAGGCGGTACCGCTGCCAAATGCAACCCATTCAAGTAAATAGGACCACATTGCAACCACAGCTAATACAGTCAACTGCTTTGGGCTGGCTTTCAATGGTTAAAACAGGCATCCAGATAGCGACATGTTTTCTCTGAACCATCGTGAACGACCCTCTTAGAGAGGAGGTAAACTTCCCTGGATTGTTTGTACCTATAGGTAAGCCTATAATAAGGGCTTACCTATAGGTACTGTAAATATCTCCTAAACTTGTACCGTTTAGGACAGGGGTCTCCAAACTTTTCAAACAAAGGGCCAGTTTACTGTCCTTTAGACTTTAGGGTGGCCAAATTCTGGCCAGTGGGGGTAGAAAATGGCCTGGGTCAAGCATCAGTGAGAACAAACACGGCCTCAGTATTGGTGGTCAGTAGGAGGGGGAGTAGTGCCCCATCATTGGTATTAGTGGAAGAAATAGTACCCCATTGTTGGTGTCAGTGGGAGGAATAGTGCCTCACTGCATTGGGAGCAATAGTGCCCCAAGGGCCGGATGAAGGCTAGCAAAGGGCCGCATCCGGCCCCCGGGCTGCAGTTTGGAGACCTCTGGTTTAGGAGATATTTACTGTATACACCACCAATGACATCATCAGCGCATGCGCCCTGAAGGAACGGCCATCCGAGCCGTTTCTTCAGAGCCCTGTGCCGTGACTGGCGGCTCCCGCATGCATTTGCGGGGGTGACGTTATGGGGCTCCAGCCAGTCACACAGCCGGAGTCCGCTTACCCGAAAGGAAGACAGCCAAAAATGGATGATGCAGCCTCCAGCGGTGACAACGAGGGCTTTGTTTGCAGGTAAGGTTCACATAATGTGCTAGTATGCGATGCATACTAGCACATTATGCCTTTTACTTTGCAGGTCATCAAAAAGAATAAAAGAGGGGCAGCGCTTACTTCCTCTTTAAAAGCAATTCCCTGTGGATTGCTGGGGACACTGATGGTGGGAAAACTCTGCTGGGGACACTGATGATGGGAAAACTCTGCCGGGAACACTGATGATGGGAAAACTCTGCTGGGGACACTGATGATGGGAAAACTCTGCTGGGGACACTGATGATGGAAAAGACTGTGCCGGGGACACTGATGATTGGAAAACTCTGTCGGGGACACTGATGATGGGTAAACTCTGCTGGGGACACTGATGATGGGAAAACTCTGCTGGGGACACTGATGATGGAAAAGACTCTGCCGGGGACACTGATGATGGGAAAACTCTGCTGGGGACACTGATGATGGGAAAACTCTGCCGGGAACACTGATGATGGGAAAACTCTGCCGGGAACACTGATGATGGGAAAACTCTGCCGGGAACACTGATGATGGGAAAACTCTGCCGGGAACACTGATGATGGGAAAACTCTGCTGGGGACACTGATGATGGGAAAACTCTGCTGGGGACACTGATGATGGAAAAGACTCTGCCGGGGACACTGATGATGGGAAAACTCTGCTGGGGACACTGATGATGGGAAAACTCTGCCGGGAACACTGATGATGGGAAAACTCTGCCGGGAACACTGATGATGGGAAAACTCTGCCGGGAACACTGATGATGGGAAAACTCTGCCGGGAACACTGATGATGGGAAAACTCTGCCGGGAACACTGATGATGGGAAAACTCTTCCGGGGGAACTGATGATGGGAAAACTCTGCTGGGGACACTGATGATGGAAAAGACTCAGCCGGGGACACTGATGATGGGAAAACTCTGCTGGGGACACTGATGATAGGAAAACTCTGCCGGGGACACTGATAATGGAAAAAACTCCGCCGGGGACACTGATGATGGGAAAACTCTGCTGGGGGCACTGATAATGGGAAAACCCTGCTGGGGACACTGATGATGGGAAACCTCTGCCGGGGACACTGATGATGGGAAAACTCTGCTGGGGACACTGATGGGGAAAAACTCTGCCGGGGACACTGATGGGGAAAAACTCTGCCGGGGACACTGATGATGGGAATGATGATTCATTCAATTGTACATAACTGATTTTTTTCGGCCCCCGAATACTTGTAAAATCTACAATGTGGCCCTTGTGTTGAAAAGTTTGGAGACCCCTGTGCTAGAGGATCTTGGTAACTGACCTTCACGCAGAAGTGACAGTCAGTAGCTGTATCTTAGCGTTTTCCTGATGTGACTTCCCTGAGATCTTTAGCATTATGCACCCTTTGTATATTGGCTTATATTCACATTACAGATTTGCTTAAAGTGTTGTTAAACCCAGGACCCTGCATTCACTATATCTGGTCTCCCACAGTACACAGAACATGGAAATGTAAATATTTCAGTAAATATAAACTGATAAATACCTTTTCTCATCAGCCATATATAGCAGTCTTGTGACTTCTATCAGTGTCTGGTTAAAGCTTGTAGGAGAAGTTTTCATTCTCCTCCGAATGTCCTATGAGGCTGCATAACCCCTCACCCTCTGTCTGAACAGTGCTGATTGGCCCTGTGACGATCATGTGCACCCGCTCCCCCCCCCCCCATTCCAGTGTTGCCAACCGTCAGTAGTATTACTGGCAGCCAGTAAAAGATGGGCACTTTTCTTCTGCCAGTAAATGCCAGTAACAGGAAAAAGTTGCCAGTAAACAATGTGTCTGCGACGCTTCGACCGGACCAATCAAGTGCCTGCCACAGTGTACCCGGGCAGTGCCAGCCGGTGGTTGGTCTGGCGGAGGCGGTACCTGAGTGTGTCATGTGATGTCATGGTGCAAGGAAGCTGAGTGAAACGGCCAGAGCCTCGTGTGCGGGTCTGCGGGATGGGCGCAAGGCAAGATGCCTTACTATATCGAAAATAAAATAAGATATATGTTTTTTTGCCATAATATCTACCTTAAATCACATTGCTAATTGCATATTGTACTTGCTAATTTGCACTTAAAACTTTTTGTAACTTTTGGAAATGCCAGTAAAAACTTGGCTGTGCCAGTAAATTTTGGGTGTTTTGGCAGTAAATTTTAATCTGGTAGGTTGGCAACACTGCCCCCCCCCCCCCCCCCCCAAAAAAAAAACTCTCTAGTCATACACACCAAACTGAGCATGTGCAGAGTGCCCCCAAGGCACTATACAATCAGCAGGTGAATTGGGGACTGTGGAAAAAGGGGAGGATCAAACAGCCTTTTTACACAATGCATAGGATTAACCCCTTTTCCACAGTGAGTATAACAAGCATGATTTACTGTATATACAGACTGATTTTACTGTTGTGAGTTTAGTAACATTTCACCTAACGAGCAAAATTAGGCATTACCGCTTCAGCAAAATTCTGCGTAAGTTCGCCGGAATCGTTCCTAGTTCTCAGGAAAAAGGGATTCCATGGCAACCGAAATTGATCAGCCTCCATACTTGTTGTCAATGAACCCAGACAATGCGGAAATGTTCTATGATTCCCTCATTTAGCAGTATGAGACCATGTAACATCTGCTCTGCAATTGCATCATTCAGGGTGATGAATGAGATTCCACGTGTTTTTCCTCTCTGAATTGTATTTTGCGCTGAAGACGATACGAGTATTTTATTGCATCCAACACCTGCTTACACAAGAACTTCCGGAGAGGAAAATAACGTATGGAGCGATAATTAAACACATGAGCGTGTTAAGAAAATACTACTTTAATTAGCATTGGCTTGTCTACTATATCTCTCCAAAAGCACTATTTCCTGTTACCTAGCTACAGATGTGGGGGGCCATTTTGTGTCTTAAAGAAACTCCGTAAATTCTCAAGAAAGCAAGGACATCACTGAGCAGCCATTGTGATATTCATCTGCATGGATGGTTAGCTGGGCTACACCCTGACCCTAACCCCAAGGGAAACACATGAGATTGTTCTTATTTTTATGGAAGCCTTTCAGCCCTTTCTCCTTTTTCCCTGAAGAAGACCTTCTCTTCACATGTCGAAACTCGTTGGATTTCATTTGTCTGGTTAGCAGTTGGTTTGGGCTTCTTCCATCCTTTTATGTTGCAATTTCATGTGTACTTCAGTGTGTTTATGTGTTTTAGCTTCTTCTTTGATATGATGTTAATTAATAAAAACTGTCTTTTTTACAAAATATTTCTTTTTGAGTGTTCATGGTCCTTTAAAGTCCCATTTTTTGAGGAACTTTTCTTTTACATGTTGTACAAGGGATGTTGACCTGAACCTCGTCTTCCCCATCCAATTAGTCTTATCCACTTTCTGTCCATAACCCTAAGGGAAGGGAGGAGGGGAGCAGTTTGGCATCCTTGCCCTGGGCGCTGGATGCCCTTGTCCCGGCACCGCCTTGGTGTATAAGTGGTCTCTGGACTATCGATGTCTAAGGGCAGGTTATCTCTCAAGCCTGGCTGATGGGTACTAGGCATAGTCACCATTAGTGCAATATACACTATATGGAAAAAAAAGGTTGTGGATATCTCTGACCACCACCCTACATGATGGACATCCCATTTCAAAACCATGGCCATTAATTTAACCACTTGATCTCTGAAAGTTTTTACCCCCTTTTTTCCTATTCAGCCCTGCGCTACTTTAACTGGCAATTGTGTGGTCATGCAACGCTGTACCCAAATTAGATTTTTATAATTTTTGCTTTCTTTTGGTGGTATTTGATCACCACAGGGGTTTTTTTTTTGCAAAATTAAAACAAAAAAATACCAAATATTTTGAAATGAAAAATCCATATTTTCTTCTTTCTGTTATAAAACATATATCTAAAAAAATAAATACAAAAATAAACTTTCTTCATAAATTTAGGCCAAAATATATTCTGCTACATGTCTTTGGTAAAAAAAATCCCAATAATTGCAAAAGTTATAGCATTTACAAACTATGGTATGTACAGTATCTCACAAAAGTGAGTACACCCCTCACATTTTTGTAAATATTTTATTATATCTTTTCATGTGACAACACTGAAGAAATGACATTTTTCTACAATGTAAAGTAGTGAGTGTACAGCTTGTATAACAGTGTAAATTTGCTGTCCCCTCAAAATAACTCAACAAACAGCCATTAATGTCTAAACCGCTGGCAATAAAAGTGAGTACACTCCTAAGTGAAAATGTCCAAATTGGGCCCAAAGTGTCAATATTTTGTAAAAATAACGCATCGGCTCTCCCCTCTTTTCACGAATAAAGTCCTTACGAGTCAGCTATCACTATTCGAGCACATTTGCCACCACACGCCTCTTTCCCAAACAGATTTTTATTTTCTATTCTTGGAAAGGAGGACCCTCGCCTTGCCAACATCCAAAATATGACAAAAAGAGAGAGAAGCCAACTCAGCCTCTCAAAACACGGATTTTGTAGGCACGGCATGAGGCGATAAGTATAAAAAATACAAATTTTGTTGGATACACATTAAAATACAACAATCATAAAAAATAGGGGGAAAAAATATTAAAAGGACACCCTCCGTCTACAAAGAGTCAACAGATATCTTATAGTATGGAGACAAGAAAGTCACAGTGTATTGCAAGGTACATTTGAGTCCACCAATGGGGTCAGAATTCAACGAAATTCAGGAATAAACTGCTAGTGTGTTGCTCCATACTCAAGAGAGGCTGAGTTGTTATTCTCTATTCTTAATTGAACAATTCCAACTACCATACTGATCACGCTTACGGTTCCAAGTGGCAAAAGGACCTCCAGCGCATCAGAGATAGAGCGGATAGGCTTCAAATTTGGACCATGATAACCTCCTGCTCAATTCATTGAAACGCTATCGAGTCTACGTTCAAAACTGTTACCAAATGGTACATGGTCCCATGATACGTAGCCCATCTTATACTGGCCTGTGCTTTCATGGCTGGCCAAACCCTGACGAGTCTTACATACCTGGTGGACATATCCCATGCTCACATGGTTTTGGTCCAAAACTCACACATTCCATGTTCAACCAGCCTTTTCCCAGGGATCCCTGGTATAACTTGTTTCACCTCAAACCCCCAAATTTTGCTAAACCCGAATTCAAACTGGTGACCTAAATTCTGTTAAACAGACTATCGCTAAAGCCTGGAAGAAACAATTTGTCTGCTTTGAGGAGGTTTGTCAACGTGTCGTTGGGTTTTTCATCAGTGAAAAACTAACCAATATCCTAGTGGACATGCAAAATAGATTTTTTCAGATATGGCCCCATGGATACAATATGCCCGCCCATCAGTGTCCGTGGAGAGCTATGCCTCATTTTAGGAATCCAGCTTTGGGGTGCTGGTTTTGGACATCCTTTATGTTCTCTTCCCCTCCCTCCTCTTTTCCCCTCCTTATGCTTTTCCCACTCCTACCTCCCCTCACCCTTTCCTCCCACCTTCCAATAGTGCAGGGGTCTCCAAACTTTCTAAACAAAGGGCTTGTTTACTGTCCTTCCGACTTTAGGGGGGCCAGAATTTGGACAGTGGAAGTGAAAATTTACATCCTTGTGGTCAGGAGGAGTGGTGTGGGTGGGAGGAATAATGCCCCGTTGTTGATATAAGCGAGAGGAATAGTGCCCCATCGTTGGTATCAGTGGGAGGGATAGTGCCCCATTGTTGGTATTAGTGGGAGGAATAGTGTCCCATTGTTGGTGTTAGTGGGAGGATTAGTGCCTCATCATTGGTATCAGTGGGAGGAATAGTGCCTCATCATTGGTATCGGTGGGAGGAATAGTGCGCCCATCGTTGGTGTCAGTGGGAGGAATAGCGCCTCATCATTGGTATCAGTAGGAGGAATAGTGCCCCCATTGTTGGTGTTAGTGGGAGGATTAGTGCCTCATCATTGGTATCAGTGGGAGGAATAGTGCCTCATCATTGGTATCAGTGGGAGGAATAGTGCCCATTGTTGGTGTCAGTGGGAGGAATAGTGCCCCATCATTGGTGTCAGTGGGAGGAATAGTGCCCCACCCATCATTGGAGCACAGGTGTGTCAGGAGGAGGCTGTCTCTGGAGCTGCTGCAGATCCGTGTGAGAGGGGACTGGTGAGGAAATCTATCCCAGCTCTCCTGGCCCCTTTCTGGGGAAGCCATGGAGGCCAGCAGGGCCTCTCCTGCTGGAAGCTCCCAGCCATCTCCTGGGCCGTCGGTTGACATGCCTTCCTCTGTACAAACCATGGCTTGTGATCTTTCTGCCCCTGGTAAGGATGAAGGCTCAGAGGCAATTCAGGAGCGAGTGGTGGCCGGGATTAAAGCCCTGAATAGAGAAAGAGACAAGCTCTATAAACTGAGAGCGGAGCTGAAGCGCCTGAGAAGGCAGCGTGAGGGCTTACATAGCCAGAAACGAGGGTCCGTGGATCCGGAGATCCAACTGGCCAAGGTCCGGGTTGAACATCAGGAGACCATTGTGTCCATCATGGAAGGAAGAGATGGGCCATTTAAGGAAAAGTTTTACAATGATAAAAGGTTTGCGAGGATGACAAAGATGGAGGTGGAGGAGGAGACCCCCAGTTCTGACCCCCTGCCCCCTCAGGTAGAGGTAAGCAGCCCCATGCCTTCCCAGGACTCAGGAGGCATGCTCAAGGTAATCCAGGCAATGGAGTCTCCTTTGCGGGGTGATCAGCTGGTGTTCCATGAGGAGGACATAACAGATAATGTGCCTGACAAGGTAAAGCCCGTCAAGCCCCATGTGGTGCATAAAACAGTTTTTGTGACTGATACAGACAATGTGCCCAGTGACAATCAGGCTGCTAGTCCTATGTGTAGCAATGCTGTGCCTGCTGATGCTGCAGTACAGCAAAGTTTGCATTTAAAAAATGACATTCCTGCAGATGAACTGCAACATTCAGCAGAGCCTATTAACCCCCATTTAGCTGAATCTGAAGCTGTTTGCCCCAAACCTGCTGAAGACTCTACAGCACAGCTTCAGGAGACAGCTGGCATTGCAGCAGAAACTGTGACTATTCCTGATAAGAATGTGGATATTTGTGTGACTGATAAAAATCATCCCAGTACAAGTGTGATGAACAATGGTCCCAGTACAAGTGTGATGGACAGTCCTACCAACTCCGTTCAAGTAGTGAATAATAATAGTAACGTACAGACTGCTGTAACTTCAGTGTGGGGCCTTGGCCCTGATAAACCCACATTTGCTCAGGTGGTACGCTCTGCTCCTGGTAGCTCCGCCCCCAAGCGGGGTTTCCCCCTGCAGCCTACCACTTTGGGCACCCCGGGATCTGGTCTTGGGTCTCTGGCTTCTGCTGGGGGTCCGAGAAGAAATGTGGTAATTCTCAAATGGGAAGGTGGTGCGATCCCTCCAGCACGGCGTGCAGTGGTGGATTTGATTTTAGAGATGGGTTTTGGGGCAAATGACCTGTATGCTCTAATACATGTAGCTGGGACACGGGATTATACCATTAGTTTCACCAGGCCAGAGGGTCTTGACCTGTTCTGGGAGCGATATGAGGCTCGGTGCAGGTCAAGACCTGAATGGGAAGGTCTGGCCCCAGTTGCGGTTTCGCAAAGGTCAACGGTGAAAAAGATAACCATCATACTCACTAATGAGAGTGTTCCTGCTCGGGACCTAGAGGTCTGGTTAAGGAACTATGGTGAGGTTTTGACTAAGCCCAGTAAAATCCTTGATGAGCGTAACATCTGGACTGGGGGTTGGTCGGTTACAGTCAGGTTGGCCAGGGATGGGAATGTTGTCCGTCACCTGCCCTCCTCAGCTTTTATAGGGAGGGATAGGATGACTATTTTCTACCCTGGTCAGCCGAAGCTGTGTCACCGCTGTGGAGAAAAGGGGCATTTGAGCTCTTCCTGTTCAGCCTTGATATGTTCAGTGTGTCGGGGTCAGGGTCATATGGCTAAGGACTGCACCGAGATGATCAGGTGCAACCTGTGCCTGCGCCTTGGCCACCCCTACAGCAGGTGTCCTGAAGCCTGGCACAATATGGAGAAGGAGGTAATTGATGACATGTCAAGGCTGGACAGGATGGAGGGTGAGGCCCCTGGTGTACCATCCTCCTCTGCGGTGACCGTCTCCCCTGGTCCTGCTCAGGATCCCTCTCCAGTTCCTGTGGCCACCCCTCATGTGTCTGTAAGTATTCCTTCTGTATCTGTATCTGTCTCCCCCCAGCCTACTGTACCCTCTCCTCTTGTGTCAGAACCTTCCAAGTCTGTGCCCCCTGAGTCAGTTACCCCCCAGGAGTCTACCCCTCCTAAGTCTGATTCAAAGGGAGCACCCCCCCCCACCAGCAGTAGTAGTGGGTACTAAAAAGGTTGCTTCTTCCTCTGTAAAGAAGTCTTCTGTAAAGACTTCACAGAAAAAAGTAAGAGATGAGGGCATCTCTGAAGCTGACCTGCAGTACCTGGAGGAGAGAAGGAAGGTTGGGAAGCGGAAGAAGCAGGTGGTGAGGACAGAACAGGCTCCAGTGCCTGTCTCCAACCGGTATAGGTCCTCTAATTGGGATATCTCTTCATCTGGAGCTTCTTCGGAGCGAAGTTCTGATTCCGAAATGGAGTTTGAGGCGGCCTCAAGAAAGAGAGAGGCTTCTGGTGATGAGCAGCAGAGGGGAGCTAAGAAGCAAACCACCCAATAACCCAAATGGCGGTTCCCCCTCCGTTAAAAGTGGTGACAATAAATGTCGCCAGCATTAAGTCAGTAAGAGCTCGTTCTATGGCCTTCTTTTTGTTCAGCCAATTAGATGCTGAAATTTTATTTTTGCAAGAGACTAGGCTCACCTCCTTGGCAGATATTCATATGGCCAAGAGAGAGTGGAGGTATGGTCCATCTTACTGGTCTCTTGCGGCCGAGCCTTACGGCGGTGTGGCGGTGTTGTTTAAAACCGGCATGGTAACTGTCCGGCGGGTTATTGAGGTGGAGATTGGGAGATGTATGGTCTTAGACGTCCTTGTGGGAGGGCAGGACCTGCGCCTAATTAATGTTTATGGACCGCACACAAAGTGGGACAGGAAATGCCTTTTTACAAGGATCAAGCCATTTCTTTTTACATCCCGGCAAGTGGTCTTTGGAGGTGACTTTAATACAGTAACTAGGCCCAAGGACAGGAAGGACTTCAAGGACAGGCTGGGATATGATAGCGTTTTTTTAAATAGTATGGTTAGGGATGCTGGTCTTGTGGATGTGCACATTAAGCACCTCCCGGATGACACTGGGTTCACCTTTCATCGAGGTAATAGTCAGAGTAGAATAGATAGGTTTTTTTTTAAGGAGACCTCTGCTTTCTCACCCCCAGTGGTGCAGGCAGTAGAGTTCTCTGATCACTGTATGCTATCTGTGGTCCTGAATGCTTCAGACGCCCCTCAGAGGGGCAAGGGCATCTGGAGATTGAATTCGACTCTACTCAAGGAAGAACATGTTAGACAATCCTTTGAGGAATTCTTTCAGGCACAGGTGACCATCCTGGACTTTTGTAGCAGCAAGGCTGAGTGGTGGGAGCTGACCAAAAAGAGGATTGCTGGATTCTTCAGGGGCCTAGCCAATAGAAAGCAGTTTAATAAATACATGACCAACCAACGTTTACGGAGGAAGCTGGATATTCTTGTCTCGAGAGGAGGAGATCCTGGGGCAATCTCCGAAGTGAAACTCCTTCTCAGGAAGTGTCAATATGACCGGCATGCCTCTTTGGTTCTGGAGAGGGACTATGGGAAGTACCACTCGCCTGACCCTTACCAGAACTGCAAACAAGGTGTAGCTGTTAAAACGGTCGTTGGCCTTAAGGACAGTACAGGTTCCTTGACAAAGTCCAGGTCAGGGATTCTGGAGGTCGTGAGGTCCTTTTATGCTGACCTTCTTGGGAGGAAAGAGCTTGACCGTGACAAGATGGAAAGCTTTTTGGACTCTACTCCAGGTCTAAATGATGAAGATGTCCCATTGATGAATTTGACAGAGGAGATCACAGTTGAAGAGGTGATAAGGGCAATTGAACAGCTTGCCATCAAAAAGTCACCTGGACCGGATGGCTTGACGGCTGAGTTTTACAAAGCTTTTAAGTCTATTCTGGCCCCACATTTGGTAGAGGTTTTTAACAGTTGCCTTGCTGAGGGGGTACTTCCCTCTTCCATGAGGCACTCAGCTGTGATTCTTCTTTCAAAGGGTAAAGATCCTTCGATGATTGAGAATTGGCGCCCCATCAGCCTTCTTAATGTCGATAGAAAGATACTGGCAAAGATCATTTTCTGGCGCCTATCGTCAGTAGCAGAGTCTTTGCTTTCTCGCCATCAGCACTGTTCGGTCCAGGGTAGGTGCACCTTCACAGCAGTTTTAGCTGTCCGGGAGGCCTTGGAGCGGTGCAGGGCTGCAGGCTGGGGAAAGTATTTGCTGACATTGGATCAGGCAAAGGCTTTTGATCGTGTTAACCATGAGTACCTGTGGTTGCTCCTTAGTAAGTACGGTCTGCCGGGTGGTTTTGTCGATTGGTTAAAAGTCTTGTATGAGGGGGCAGAGAGCTTTCCTCTTGTTAATGGTTGGGTTGGGCAGTCCTTTGAGGTTGGCTCCGGGGTGCGCCAGGGTTGTCCCCTGAGTCCCCTGCTCTATGTGTTTGCAATCGACCCCTTCATCAGGAGGCTAGAGAGCGGCATGTTGTGTGGGGTGCCAGTGGGGCTTCCGGGTGAGCCGCCTTTGAGGGTTGTTGCCTATGCGGACGATGTGTCGGTGATTGTCACTGGGGCGGATGAAGCAGAGGAGGTGGTCTCTCTGACATCACGGTATTCTGAAGCATCAGGCTCCAAGATCAATCAGGAAAAGAGTGAAGTTTTCTGGATGGGAAAGGAAGGTGAGGGGTTTGATCTCCCGGACACCTTTCCAGTGCCCCAGGAAAGAATTAAGATTTTAGGCATTGAATTTGGACCTGGCGATTATGGCCTCAAAAACTGGGAAGGCAGACTGGAAATTGCCAATACTAAGGTGGTCAGCTGGAAGAGATGGAAGTTATCTATGAGGGAAAGGGTTGATCTGATTAAGACTTACCTGATTCCGATCTTCTTGTATGTCAGCTTTGTCTGCATCTTGCCAGTGTCTCTCTATGCTAGGGTCAGTAGTGTGTTCTTCCAGATGTTGTGGGGGAACAGACTGAACCCCATCAAGAGGAATGTCACCTATCTATCCAGGAGGGAGGGTGGCTTAGGTATGGTCAACCCAGTTCTTTTCTTTTCACTGCTTTTTCTCAAGTTTAATATTGGTAATATGCTTGCAGTGGAACCTCCTGGATGGGCAGGCATATTTAGATCTTGGTTTAGGCCTTTTCTACGACTTTGGGAAGAAGGTGGCCAAGTGAAGAATCTCAGGGGTCATCGTGGTCAGCTACCAGCCTATGTCGCTCCGTGCCTGAAGTTACTACGGCAGTGGCGATTGTCGGCTGAAGATCTCAGATCGGTTCCGAGGAAAGTCCTTATGAGTCGAGTCTTGAGCGAAGTCTTTCATGACCCACTGGCCTTAAGGGATTGCCCAGGCCCAGTTTTGAGGGCAGGGTTGAGACTTATTAATTTGGACAGAGTACCCCCTAAATTCAGGGATCTGGCCTGGTTGTGCTTCCATGGGAGACTCTATGTTAGGGGCAATTTGAAATTCCGCAGTGGGGTGGATCGTAGCTGTCCTCGGGAGGAGTGTGCAGGTGAGGAGGAGACTATGGACCATTTTCTGCTTCATTGCCCTTTTAACATAGAGGTGTACAAACAGGTGGGGCGGGCCCTCGGTGTCCCTTTCCTCTCCAGGCTGGGTTATGCTGAGTGGGTGTACGGAGCATTCAATACTGGTGGGGTTTTTTGTTTAGATACACTTTTTCTAGTTAGCCTAGTAGTCCGTTATTTCACTTGGAACGCACGGTGTCAGGTCTGCATTCGGCGTAAAATCCTTCCTGTTCAGGTGGTGGTGTATGACATTCTGCATGAGGTGGAGAAGATTCGGGTACTTGAGAGAGACAAGCGGAGTCAGGGGGCTTGGTTGAAGGCGTGGAGGGGTTTCAAGCCTCCCTGACTGCCAGGAGTCTCTTTCCCGGGTGTGGCTGTCTGTCTCTTATCACCCTAGATTATTATTTTTTTGGATTAATTTTTGATAAATGGCTGCGTACATAGGTGATGGGTTGTGCCTCTTAGGCCCTCTCTGCTGCTTTATGTAAATAATTTTGGTAGTGGATTATGTATATATTGTATATATTCTGAACATGAATGTGTATTCCTTGGATTTCTGTTGAAGTTTTGTACTATGGTTTTGTTTTTTACTTTTGTATAAAATTGGTTGCTTGATTCTTTTAATAAAAGATCAATAGTGCCTCATCAATGGTATTGGTGGGAGGAATAATGCCCCCATCCTTGGAGTCAGTGGGAGGAAAAGTGCCCCCATCCTTGGTGTCAGTGGGAGGAATAGTGTGCCCATCGTTGGTGTCAGTGGGAGGAATAGTGCCTCATCATTGGTATCGATGGGAGGAATAGTGTGCCCATCGTTGGTGTCAGTGGGAGGAATAGTGCCTCATCATTGGTATCAGTGGGAGGAATAGTGCCCATTGTTGGTGTAAGTGGGAGGAATAGTGCCTCATCAATGGTATTGGTGGGAGGAATAATGCCCCCATCCTTGGAGTCAGTGGGAGGAAAAGTGCCCCCATCCTTGGTGTCAGTGGGAAGAAAACTGCCCCCATCCTTGGTGTCAGTGGGAGGAATAGCGCTCCATCATTGGTGTCAGTGGGAAGAATAGTGCCCCGTTGTTGGTGTCCATGGGAGAAAAAAATTCCCCATCTTTGGTGTCATTGGAAGGAATAGTGCTTCATCATTGGTGTCAGAGGAAGAATTTATGCTCCATGACTGGTGTCAGTGGGGGGGGAATAATCCCCATTTTTGATGTCAGAGGGAGGAATAGTGTCTCAAGGGCCAGGTAAAGGCAAGCAAAGGGCCGCAGTTTGGAAACCACTGCTATAGTGAATATACTTCCTTCCTCTCTCCTTGTTTCCTTGTTTGCCGCAATATCACCTGGCTCATTGTTAACTACTTTACCCTACAGGCTACATGTTTTGCTTATTACATGCTATTTATACCACTGGATGTTTTTGTATTATCGGCAGCTATGTTCTTGCTGCCTAACATCGTCTTGGCTATTTCAAAAAGTTTTCTTTGCGCTATGTTTCATATCTTATAATCTTTTTCTCAATAAAAAAATATTAAAAGTGAAAATACTATGCAATTCCTTTACAGTGGACCTAAACATGAAGTTTAAACACGCTATCAAAAAATAATGCGCCATCAGCGAGGCAGGGTAGAGTTCATAGCTGTGTTAAAGAAAATAATCCCTATAGGATATATATTAAAGTGAAAATTGCCGTTAGATAAAAACAGCGAACACAGCCTAATAAAATAATGCAGTAGTTACTGTTTCTTCTTCATAAATTCTGCAGCCTAATTGGTCCATGGCAAATCACATTCCGTGTTAAGTAGCCAAGAGGAAGACTCTAATAATCTGATGCCGATTAGATCCCACAAGCTTCATCTATCATTTGCAGCTCTATAGTATATGCATCGACCAACGGGTGTCACCTTCGGAGGCTGTAAAAGCCCTGGGCACTTAGCACATATTAGGATGGTCCTTGGGAGAAAATGAATTCGGAGTAATCTGACCTGGGTCAAATAGACCTGCAACGTGGACGCTCAATATAAGTTATTAGTTCTGTGATTGGACTGGCGGTAGGAAGGCTCTACGTGGGTGGTAATTCCAGTGGCTGGATATCTGAGATGCAATCTACAGGATCAATCTACAAATGTCGTAGAGGTCTACACTTGACTTACTAATTATGAATGGCTTTTGTCATATGTCTGCTCACTTTGCTTCTTGATGAACGATAGGAAAAGATAAAGATGCCTTAGAGGATTCCGGCTTTCATGCTATCACTCACTATAAATGACTCATCCCAGGGTTAAGAGAGAGCTGACCATAGATGAGATCAGCCAGGTTAGCCCCCCCCCCCCCAATCAAAGTTTTTGAATAAAACATATGCAATTCGTTAGATCTTTGTTAGATCAGGTTAGATCAATTTTTGGCGTTAGATCTCCCACAGAAGAAGCAATATATTAACAGTTATTTGCTGGGGAGGGGGGGGGCAAACCCGTCATCAGCCCCCCCCCCCCTTATCAAAGAATTGGCCAAACAGTTAGCTATTTTGGAATCTATTTGTTAGATCCGGTAAGATCAAGTGGTTTTAACATTAGATCTCATCTAATTTCAGAAAAATTTCACATAAAAATAGAGATATTAGGTGGTACATAAGGACGAGCTGGCCCCCTCCACATGCAATTTTCTGGCCAAAAATCATTCGGGTTAAAAGATATTCGTTAGATCCGGTAAGACCAAACTTATTTTAACATTATATCTCACATAATTAGAGACTTATTAAGTGATTAATGAATTAATGAGGGGGGGCTTGCCCCCCTTATTAAATTTTCTGGCCAAAAATTCATTCAGGCTAATAGATATTCATTAGATCTGGTAAGATCAAGGGGTTTTAACCACTTTTTTTTTTTAAGCATTCAGGAGATCTAACGTTAAAACCACTTGATCTTAATGGATCTAATGGATATCTATTAACCTGAATGATTTCTGGCCATAAAATTTGATAGGGGGGGCAGCCCCCCTCACTAATTACTTAACCACTTCAGCCTCGGAAGGATTGGCCCCCCCTTAACGACCAGGCCTTTTTTTGCGATACGGCACTGCGTCTCTTTAACTGACGGTCGCGCGACATTGTACCCAAACAAAATTGACATCCTTTTTTTTCCCACAAAAAGAGCTTTCTTTTGGTGGCATTTGATCACCTCTGCGGTTTTTATTTTTTTGCGCTATAAACAAGCAAAGAGCGACAATTTAAAAAAAAAAATAAATCTTTTTTTTTTTTGTACTTTTTGCTATAATACATACCTCCCAAAAAAAAAAAGAAAAAAATGTATTCATCAGTTTAGGCCGATATATATTCTTCTACATATTTATGGTAAAAGAAAAAAGCAATAGGCGTATATTGGTTTGTGCAAAACTTATCGCGTCTACAAACTATGGGATAGATTTAGGGACTTTTTTTTTTTTCATTGTTTTTACTAGTAGTGGCGCCGATCTGCAATTTTTAGCGGGACTGCGACATTGCGGCGCACAAATCTGACCCCAAATGACACTTTTTGGGGACCAGTGACATTATTACATTGATCAGTGCTATAAAAATGCACTGATCAATGTAAAAATGACACTGGCAGGGAAGAGGTTAAACACTAGGGGGCGATTAAGGGGTTAAGTGTGTTCCCTAGGTGTGTTCTAATTCTAACTGTAGGGGGGGCTAGGACATGACAGATCACTGTTCCCCATTCTGCCTCTGTACTAGGCGATCGCGGGTTGCCGGCAGACATCGAATCCGCCACAAGCTGCCGTACAGCTACGGTGATTCGCGCAGGACAGCCGACCTGCTGCCGTGTTACGATGGCGGCTGGTTGACAAGTGGTTAATAAGTCTCTAATTATGTGAGAGCTAACATTAAAACCACTTGATCTTACCATATCTAATGAATATCTATTAACCTGAATTAATTTTTGTCCAGAAAATTTCATAAGGGGGACAACCCCCCCACATTAATTCATTAATCACGTAATAATTCTCTAATTATGTGAGATCTAACGTTAAAACCACTTGATCTTACCAGATCTAATGAATATCTATTAGCCTGAATACATTTTTGGCCAGAAAATTTGATAAGGGGGGGCAAGCCCCCCCCTCATTAATTCATTAATCACTTAATAAGTTGCTAATTATGTGGGATATAATGTTAAAACCATTGGATCTTACCTGATCTAACAAATAGCTTCCAAAATTTTTGTTGGGGGGGGCTGATGACAGGTTAGCCCCCCCCAGCAAATAACTGTTAGGTCCCCTTCATACTGCCGTGACTTAAAAGTTGTGCGATTTTACCACTATTTTGCAGCCACGATTTTGATGCGATTTCAGGGAATGCCTGTGTAAACTTGAGGTCTGTGGACCTCAACTCGCATGAAAGTCGGACCAAAGTAGTAGAGGGACTACTTTGAAGTCGGCAAGAATTGAAGTTGCACATATATGAATGGTTATCATTGGAAATCATGGGGAATGACTTGTCATGCGACTATGCAGTCCCAAGTCGTAGGACAAGTCGCACAAGTGTGAAAGGGGCCTTAATATTGCTTCTTCTGTGTGCAATCTAATGCAAACGGCAATTGATCTAACCGGATCTGGGGGGGCTAACCCGTCTGAGATAAACAAAAAACAGGTTCCCCCATCCACATATTCGAGGTGGATGGGGACTCCACCCTGCTGCACTATTGGATTCTGACAGCGAGAAGGGGGATTTGTGTTGCAGGGAGAAAAGGTTGTAAGCTGGCCATACATGGTCCATATTGGAACGGCCAAATTTTGATCCATGTGTGGCCACTGTGGTTGAATAGAAGTCAATCTACCCACTAACTTCTGTTCAACCGCCCAGTTGGTATATTCTCACTCGATCAGCCTGCATTGCTGATCTGTGTATTCTGATGGTGAGGGAGTCTCCCCACCGCCAGAATACAAAGGTACAACAGGGAGGATTCCTGCATCCACATTGAGTGTGTGGATGGCGGAATCGAGTCAGCTTTTTTCCTTCAATCCGCTGGTTGAAAGAAAAAAACGGACCCATGTATGGCCATTGGCCCCTGATGAAGACACGTGACAAGCCCTGTGACGAATACGCGTTGGGGACGGGCCAGGACGGAGGAGAAGCCAGCTGAGACGCTGTTCTCTCGGCGAGGCGATTAGAAGCATAATAATACACCGATCGTATTGGGACTGTTCGTTGATTCATGCTATGTATAGACTGGTACGCTGGTAGCACCTCTAAGATGTGAGAACGATTTATAAACTATTTTAATAACTTGGAGTTACCGAGCCTCTTTCTGAGATTTGTTGTTTACAGGTTAAAAACAGTTTTTGTTTGCTAGAAAATTACTTAGAACCTCCAAACATTATAGTTTTTTTTTTTCGAACACCGTAGAGAATAAAATGGCGGTCGTTGCAATACTTTCTTTCACACCGTATTTGCGCAGCGGTTTTACATGCGCACTTTTTTTTTGGAAAAAATACACTTTTTTGAATTAAAAAATAAGACAACGGTAAAGTTAGTCCAATTTTTTTTTTTATATTGTGAAAGATAATGTTACACAGAGTAAATTGATACCCAACATGTCACGCTTCAAAATTGCGCCCGCTCATGGAATGGCGACAAACTTTTACCCTTAAAAATCTCCATAAGCGACATTTAAAAAATTCTACAGGTTGCATGTTTTGTGTTACAGAGGAGGTCTAGGGCTAGAGTTATTGCTCTCGCTCTAATGATCGCGGCGAAACCTCACATGTGTGGTTTGAACACCATTTTCATATGTGGGCGCTGCTCACGTATGCGGTCGCTTCTGCACGCGAGCTCAGCGGGACGGGGCGCATTTAAAAAAAAATGTTTTCTTATTTATTTTACCTTTTATTTTTTATTTTTACACTGTTCTTTAAAAAAAAAAAACATGTAAACATCCCTTGTAATAGAAAAAAAGCACAACAGGGCCTCTTAAATATGAGATCTGGGGTCAAAAAGACCTCAGATCTCATATTTACACTAAAATGCAAAAAAAAAAAAAAAATATTGAAAAAAAATATGTTGCTTTAAGAGCTATGGGCGGAAGTGACATTTTGACGCCGCTTCCGCCCTGCAATGGTATGGAAACGGGTGGGGGCCATCTTCCCATCACTCATCTCCTTACCAAGCCAGGGAGAGGACCCGATCACCTCCGCCGCTACCGACAGCTCCGGTAAGTGGTGTGGGGGATACAGGAAGGGTTGGTGTGAGGGTTACAGGGAGGGTTAGTGTTAAGGTTATGTGGAGTCGGTGTGAGGGTTACAGGGAGGGTCGGTGTTAGGGTTACAGGGAGGGTTAGTGTTAAGTTTATGTGGGGTCGGTGTTCGGGTTACAGGGAGGGTTGGTCTTTGGGTTACAGGGAGGGTTGATGTTCAGGTTACAGGGAGGGTTGGTGTTGAGGTTACAGGGAGCGTTGATGTTCAGGTTACAGGGAGGGTTGGTGTTGAGGTTACAGGGAGGGTTGATGTTCAGGTTACAGGGAGGGTTGGTGTTAGGGTTACAGGGAGAGTTGGTGTGAGTGTTACAGGGAGGGTTGGTGTTGGGGTTACACAAAGTGTTAGTTTTGGGGTTACAGGGAGGGTTGGTGTTGGGGTTTACACGGAGGGTTAGTTTTGGGGTGACAGGGAGGGTTGGTGTTGGGGTTACAGGGAGGGTTGGTGTTGGGGTTACACGGAGGGTTAGTTTTGGGGTTACAGGGAGAGTTGGTATGAGTGTTACAGGGAGGGTTGATGTTGGGGTTACACAGAGAGTTAGCTTTGGGGTTACAGGGAGCGTTGGTGTTGGGGTTACAGGGAGGGTTGGTGTTGGGGTTACATGGAGGGTTAGTTCTGGAGTTACAGGGAGTGTTGGTGTTGGGGTTACACGGAGGGTTAGTTTTGGGGTTACAGGGAGAGTTGGTATGAGTGTTACAGGGAGGGTTGATGTTGGGGTTACACAGAGAGTTAGCTTTGGGGTTACAGGGAGGGTTGGTGTTGGGGTTACACGGAGGGTTAGTTTTGGAGTTACAGACAGTGTTGGGGTTACACGGAGGGTTAGTTTTGGGGTTACAGGGAGAGTTGGTATGAGTGTTACAGGGAGGGTTGATGTTGGGGTTACACAGAGAGTTAGCTTTGGGGTTACAGGGAGGGTTGGTGTTGGGGTTACACGGAGGGTTAGTTTTGGAGTTACAGGGAGTGTTGGGGTTACACGGAGGGTTAGTTTTGGGGTTACAGGGAGAGTTGGTATGAGTGTTACAGGGAGGGTTGATGTTGGGGTTACACAGAGAGTTAGCTTTGGAGTTACAGGGAGGGTTGGTGTTGGGGTTACACGGAGGGTTAGTTTTGGAGTTACAGGGAGGGTTGACGTTCGGGTCATAGGGAGGGTTGGTGTTGGGGTTACAGGGAGGGTTGGTGTTGGGGTTACAGGGAGGGTTGATGTTCGGGTTACAGGGAGGGTTGATGTTCGGGTTACAGGGAGGGTTGATGTGGGGGTTATAAGGGAGGGTTGGTGTTGGAGTTACAGATTTAGACCCTCCTACAGATTTTGCCTCATTGTTATCTCCTAGAACACAGAAAAAAACTTATTGTCACAAGCAATACTTGAAACCTGGAGCCTCACCTGCTAATATGGAGCTGCATATGAGCAGCCTTATGATAAGGTGTTCCCAGAACACAAAGGTACTGGACACCTGAGGATTGTGAACAGTTGACTGACCTGATTACACCAGCTACACCAATATGAAAAATTAAATTGCTGGTCGGATATGTCCCTGTAATTATCTGCATGTTAAACGTTCCATTTTGGTTGGTCGTCTACCAATGAGATTGGCACGGTAAAATAAATGTTGAGTCTGCACTTATACAAGGGCACAGAAGGATGCTGTATACAGATCGGGCAGATAACCCATCTTGCTCTTCACAACAAATGATTCACAGTGACTCATAAGAATCCCCAGTCTCCTGGTAAATAGGCTTATTGACTCTTTGGCTGTTGGATCACAAAGCATTGTGGGTCATTTGTTGTGACAAAGAGCGGAGCAGCTGCAGGGGTGAGATAAAAGGAACTGTGCCGCCAAGCAAAACACCTGTGCAATTAGTCTTTGATGGAAGCAGCCTTTCACCGGATCCTGCTGCATACTAGTTCCAGGCTCCTCGTCATAAACCCAAAAACAAAATTTCATACATTACAGTTTAGCAGTCCAGAATGTGGTGGCTGCATTCGTTTTTTCTTTTCAGGCTTGTTTTTCTTTATTTTCACCAGGTGATTCTGCCAGTAACACACTTCCTGCTCTAGAGTGACAATTCCCACTGTACTGTATGTATAGTATAAAGGGACAGTCTTGTCACTCTACAACAGGCAACAAACACCTCTCCTTCTCCTCTTCTTTATAACATAAGGAGAGGTTTTCTGTAGTCCTCAAAGGTATATGCAACAGATAAGAGTGCAGCACAGGCAAAATGTATGGGTGGGAGGTTAAATGGCTACTGATATTTATAAGTAATAACACTGTAGATGGTTGATCCAGGAAGTATACTATTGCCTTAAAGGTCCTGGGAGGATTTTTGTCCTGGCATCTAGGGTAAGTCCTTTTTTGTTCCAGCATGACTGTGCCTCACTCCATAGACATGGTTTGTTGAGTTTGGTGTGGAGCAACATTTTTCAACCATGGTTCCAAGGAACCCGTAAGTTCCTTCAGAAGTTGCTAGGGGTTCCTTTATCTGGATCAGATCTGGATTGATCTACTGCATGCAGTTGGAGAGGAAGTGAAGAGGAATGTGGCTTCTCTATGGTTTCCTGGGTCGCTATCCCATTGGATGCTGCCACCCTATTTGACTCTAAAAGCCATCTTGGGTCACACAGAGCCTTTTTAAGGCTCTGGCTCCCAGGTTTGGCATGCATTTTGCGAGTTGGTAAAGTAGGGACAGAACTAGCATCAGGGAAAGGTTCTTGATGAGGAGGGAAAATGTAGGGCTCTCAACTTCTCTGGACATCTTTCTACTTGGACACAAGGTGGCTAGGCAGCATTCTGCCCCTCTCAACAGGTGCTGTCAGTTCATCTGTTCTCTCTACACGCTGTTGAAACTGTGAGTGTTCCCGGCTGAGTTGCCTTCCCAACAGGTTTATTGTGAACTGTCTGCATTATTTCAATACAACTTCTTTCACCGTACTGGGACTGTGTGTGTTATTGCCGCCACACCACGCTGCACCCCACCTACATGTCTGCATGGGTGGAATTCGTCCCATTGATCACCAATGTAAGAAGACACCTCGCCCACCAACAACTAATGTATGGGGCCCTTCTCCACTGCTCAGCAATGTTGGAGGGCCCCTCTTCAATGACCACCAATGCAAGTGGCACCTCTGCAACTGACTACTAATATATGGGGCCCTACTCCATTGCCCAGCAACTGAGGGGGGGGGGGCCTTCTTCAATAACTAGCAATGTAAGGGGCACCTCTCAAACTAATCACATAAATGCACTGAGCTGTAGATGTCATTTTAGGGGGGATTCCTTCAGGTCTGAATTTTTTTTCAACGGTTCCTTCAGGGTAAAAAGATTGAGAAAGACTTGTATGGAGCAATTCATGTAGCCTGCACAGATCCCTGACCTGAGCCATTTAGGTGTTTGCAGTGAATGTACTGTTAATGCTACAACATACTGTATACAAGTAAAAACATTTTAGACCAGCCTTCTTCGGTCGGGGTGCCCAGGTTTCTTCAGGGGTAGTTCAGGGCTTGGGAACAGTGATATCCTTTATAATGTAACTCTGTTCCCCAAAACACTGGAATTCAAAACACTGGAGAGTCTGAGCTATGCCTTGTGAAAAATGTGGAAACTTTCACTACACCTGTAGACCAACTTTTTTTAACACAGAGTAACCCTTGAAATAGCTTTCCAGTCACAGGGAGCACCTGCTAAAAATTACTATATCTAAAACTCCTGATTCATTAGTGTGATGGACAGTGTGGAAAGAATGTTCCTTAAACTTGTGGTCATTGGGAGGAATTACCCCTTTACATGTGGCTAAAAAGATCATCAGTGTCAGTGGGAACTTATCTGAGAGACAGAAATTACTCATTCCTCAAGGAACCCCTAGCAACCTCTGGAGGAACCCTTGGGTTCCATGAAACCCTGGTTGAGAAGCCCTGCTGTAGACATTTCAACAGACAACCCTCAAGACATATGAGGCTATCAAAGCTGCATATATATTGTGAGCAGTATATATTTCACTGCCTAGGTATGCAGTGTGACGGAATCCTTTCCCACACTCCGCTTGAGTGCTTCCGTCAGTATATCGTTCCCTAACCTCTGGAACACGAGACCAGTGGATCTGGCTAAGTTACCCCAAGAACCAGGCAGTACAGGTTTTGGAGTAAACCAGAACAAGAACTGTTTATTTGAACAAGTATACAGGCTTTTATACACTTGAGAAGGATATTCCCCCCCTTCTGATCAGATTACTCTTATAATACAAACTGCACACAGGAATATAATTACAACAGACATTTACTATAAACATGACATTAATTAACCCCCTGGAAGTCTCAGAAGTCTGACCTCCAGGTCAGACTTGCCCTCTCCTAGCTCACAAACTACAATGCACATTATCATAAGTATAAACACAGAACACCTTCAGACAATAGCAGAGTTAATTAGCACAAACAACAGTGGGTGAAAGAACCTTAGGTGGCACACTAGACCTAATTACAATAAACACATTATGGCAGGGGGCCCCGGACAGGTGGCTTGCTGATGACATCAACATCAGCTATGAGTCCCAAGCTGGCAGAGACCATCATGGCCTTTTTAATAATGTCCTTTTGCATTACATCTTCCCAAATGCTTGCAGCTCCCTCAAATGCCAGGGCCCATAGTCGGTAGGCAAGAGACTAGCATTCAGTCCCCTCCAAAGCCTCTGTCCGGGGTGAGTCTATCACATGCAGTTACTTTTTTTGCCCCGGCCCTGCCTGCCCACTTTGAAGTGGAAGTAAACCCATCGATTTAACAGTTTCAAAAAACAGTTACCTTTCTGGCATGTGCCGGGAATGTAACTGCCACATTGGTTATGTTCTCAACCAAACTGTCAAGCCATCCAATGGCTGGTGTCATAACTGATCACATGTGCAGCATAAGGGCAGTTGAAGATTAAACAGAGGCAAAGATGGCAGCTCCCTTGGCTGAAAACGATAGGAGGGTTTACTTCCACTTTAACGCTACCTGAATTCTTCCCGTTTCTTAATCACTCCAACCTAGTGCATGAAATGTGACTCCTGCATATTGCAATTCACATAAGTATGAATTTGTGGAAATTAGTCCTGTTCTGTAATCCTTTCCCATTTTATCAGCCAACATAAGCACTCCTGCTATTAGCTTAATATAAAAATTCAACTGGCGTTGAGGCCACAATAAAAATTTAGTATATTGAAGAATTGAAAATCTATAGACTTTAGCAATTGTTCAGTGACTATGATTGAATACATTTTAGTTGTTTTTTTTTTAATGCCATATGTTAAAAAAAAATATATAAAAATACACTCTGTTATTTTCCGCAGTTTTGCAAGTATGGTAGGTGGCATGTTATTACCCCAGCTGGGTTGCTGTAGTCTGCCTATTTTTCCACACTGCAAAGACGACAATATGTTATTAGCTTAAAAAAATAAAAAAGGCAAATGTAAGCTAATCCTTGCAGTGATAATGCCAATCCTGGTCGGATGAAGGTTTGAAAAGACTGGCTAAAGGGCTTGATGAAATGCTTGTCGTTACCGGTTATTATCACTCACTGCAGTTGTCATGGCAACTGGCTCGTGAATCCGTGTTACGCTAACAAACTGATGACTTTACCCATTCCCCTCCCTGTCGTAGAGTTTTAGTTTTTCCTTAAAGAGAATCAGTCTGTATTCTTGCTAAGCGCCTGAGAACAAAGCAACCGGTGGACCTTGTAGTCTGGAGACCTGTCTCTTCTGTGACCCTCTCTGTCTGTAAGGGATGCAGTAATGTCCTGGCCTTGTGAATGCAAGTGAAGACCACTTTGGGGAGGATTCAGTCTCATGCTGATTCCAGGGCAGAGGAAGTGGCTTTCTGAATCCAGCCATATAGCTTGAATTTTACAGCCCCTTTCTCAGAGGACATGCAGCGTCTCCACAGCTCAACTGGTTGACTGATTCATTATACCTGTGCAAAAAATAAGAACATCTAAGGATCATGCTGCATAGAAAACGCTATCAGTAACCAGAGGCGTTGCTAGGTGGCAATAAGACCAAGGGCTTCAGCCCGAAGTCCAACAACCGGGGGGGGGGGGGGCGGCTTTTTTTTTGGGCGGGATGGTGGGGTTGGGTGACTTACTAGTGACCGATGTACATACACTGACCTGCCTGACCTACATTATACACTGAGCTACATTATACACTGACCTACATAACCTACATTATAAACTGACCTACATACACTGACCTGCCTGACCTACACACACTAACAGTGACCAGCCTGACCTACCTACACACACTAACAGTGACCTGCCTGACCTACATACACTGACCTGCCTGACCTACATACACTAACAGTGACCAGTGACCTGCCTGACCTACACACGCTGACAGTGACCAGCCTGACCTACATACACTGACCAGCCTGACCTACATACACTGACCAGCCTGACCTACATACACTGACAGTGACCAGCCTGACCTACATACACTAACAGTGACCAGTGACCTGCCTGACCTACATACACTGACCAGCCTGACCTACATACACTAACAGTGACCTGCCTGACCTACATACACTGACAGTGACCTGCTGACCTACATACACTGTGTGTCTGACCTACCTCAGCTCAGCCGTGGTGTGTGGTCACAGCAGGCAGTCAGTCACTCGTCACCATCAGAGAGGAGCCGAGCCGAGGAGGAGAGGAAAGTCAGCCGCCCGCCCAAGCGGGGATGTAGCGTTCCCGCCTTCTGGAGCCTGCAGGCTAAGATGGACGTCACGTCACACGTCCCGCTGTCCTGACATTGGCGCTGCAGGCTCCAGAAGGCGGAACCTGCGGCACTCGGCCACTTTTGGCCTCTATGGCAGTCGGCTACTTTCGGCCGCACTCGGCCACTTTCGGCCGCACTCGCCCACTCTGGCAGTCGGCTACTTTCGGCCACACTTGGCCACTTTTGGCCGCACTCACGACCAGATCGGTCCCGGCGGCCGGCGCTCGGGGCTAACAACGGAATTCAGCATTCCATAGACTCGGGGCTTTTGGGGCTCACATTCGGGGCTTCAGCCCCCTCCTAGCCACCCCCTCCCGACGCCCCTGTCAGAAACCATACCATGAAATGTCAGGTTCTACTGAAGGAACTATCAGCTGGCATAAAAATTACCATTAGGTGCCCTAGTAGGAACTGTGAAGTGCCATACAAGGAAGTATCAAGTGCCATAAAAGGAGCTAATGGGTGACTTAAAGGGAACTGGTTGATGCTCTAAAAGGAACTATCAGGTGCCAAAGAGGCAATTATCAGATACCATGAAGAGAACTATCAAGTTCCATAGAAGGAACTATCAGAGGCCATAGAAGCAATTCTCCAACGCCATAGAAGGCGCTATCTAGTGCCATAAAAGGACCTATCAGGTGCCATAGAGGGAACTGTCAGATGCCATGAAGAGAACTATCAAGTGCCAAAGAAGGAACAGTCAGGTGTCATAAAGGAGACTCTGGTGTTATACCATGTTTCCTTGAAAGTAAGACCTACCCTGAAAATAAGAGCTACTGTGATTTTCAGGGAGGGCTGAAATATAAGCCCTACCTCGAAAATAAGCCCTAGTTTAAAGTGGTTGTACTAAACTGCTAGAATGCTCTCTATTACAGTATTATATGTAAAAGGTGTGTGTTTCTGTGATATAATTGAGTCAAATACCTTCTTATAGTGCCGCTCGGCGCTCAGCTGATCTCCCGCTGCTCTCCTCCTCTTCTCCCAGCTGTCAGCGGGGGATTTCGCCGCCCCCCCCCCCCCCCCCCGCAGTGCTCGGAGCAGGGAAGAGAGCTCAGGCAGGCCATGGAAGCGATGAGCCGTGCTCAGCTGATCCCTCGCTGCTCTCCTCTTCTACCACCTGTCAGCGGGGGATCTCGGGCCACCCTCCCTCTGCAGTGCCCGTGGCGGGCAAGACCCCTGAGGTGGGTCACGGAAGCGCAGAGAAGCGCTATAAGAAGGTATGTGACACAATTAGATTACAGAAACACACATCTTTTACATTATATACTAATGTAATAGTGAGGATTCTAGCAGTTTACAAGCATTGGGGATTCCTGACAGGCAGGGAGGGAGAGGGGGAGAGAAAACAGCACATAAAATGGCAAGCCCTAACCCGAAAATAAGCCCTACTGTGTTTTTGGTTGCCAAAATTTATATAAGACCTGGGCTTTATTGCGGGGAAACACGGTGGAAGGAACAATGTGGTGCCTTAGAAACCACTATCAGAAACTATAGGGGGCATTATTGGGTGCAGCACAAGAAACTATTGCATTCCATAGAAAGCACTTTCAGGTGCTAGCTAATCAACTATTAACTGTTCTAAAAGGAACTAATGGAGGCCATAGCGGGAACTAATAGTTGTCATAAAAGGAGCTGTCGGATGCCACAGAAGGAACTATCAGGTGCCATAGAGGGAAATTTCATATGCCATAAAGGGGACTATCAGGTGTCATAAAAGGAACTATCAGGTGCCATATACGGAACTGTCAGATACCCTAAAGGGGACTATCAAGTGTCATAGAAGGAACAATCATGTACCATAAAACTCACAATAAGGTACCATAGAACTCATGATCAGGTACCATAGGGTGCCACACAAGGAACTATTGGGTTCCATAGAAAGCACTTTCAGGTGCTACTGTATATACCCTTAGCTGCCATAAACGATCCTCAGGTGACATAGAAGGAACTTTTAGGTGCTATAGAAGTAAATATAAGAAGCCATAGAAGCAATTTTCAGATACCATTAACGGAACTATCTAGTTCCATAGAGGGCATTACCAGGTGCCACAACATATCTTTCACCTTGCCAATGTGCTACTTGAGTTTCTATGAAACTAATTACTTTTTTTGCATATGCTTAGGTACACTTGCCCCTCCTCATGTGACAATGTTCAGCCTTGTTGATTGGTTGTTGGTATCAAGCACTGTATTGTGGAATAGGGAAGAGAGTCTGTTTACAGAGCAAACAACAGTGCAAACAGTTTGGATTTTTCAGGCATTATGAGGGGGCCAAAGTAAACCTATGATGTGGCACAGGATGGTGCCTCCTATGCTATGCAGGCACTGCCAGGCAACACAATTACTCTGACGACCTGACTTTCTTAAAGTGATTCTAAAGGTACAAGGTACATATGCATTAGGGTAAAAAAAACCTTCTATAAGCAGTTCCCCCCAGCCCCCCCCCCCCCCCCCCATTATACTTACCTGAGCTTGATTTTGATCCAGCAATGTGCACGAGAGCAGCGGCTCTCCTAACTCTCTCTCTCATCATTGGACGGAGAGGCAGCTATGGGAGCCATTGGCTCCCACTGTTGTCTATCACAGCCAGTGGGGGGGGGGGGGTACAAGAATTGAGCTGCACTCTGTGTGTCAATGAACACACATAGCTGGCACAGGAGCGATCATGCATGGGTGCCCCCATAGGAAGCAGCTTGCTATGGGGGCACTTGGCATGGGGCAGAGCAAGGAGCACCAGGGGGGACCCAAGAAGAGGAGGATCGGGGCTGCTCTGTGCAAAACCGTTGCACAGAGCAGCTAAGTATATAACATGTTTGCTATTAAAAAAAAAAAAATTACCTTTACAGTCGTTTTAAGCAATACATCTTGGTCAATTCCCTGTCCCAGTCTGTGATTGGACAATGAAGGAGCAGCAGACTAGTGAGGTCATCTCTCTCCTCTCTCCTTCTGTTAGCATTGTCCTTATCAGTGCATGTACATGCAGGCACTTAGTTGGCCCCTTGTTTTTCCCCTCTATTTCATAAAAAATGTACATTATTGCATATTTTTAAAATATACTACATTGTTGCATTAAATGATTGGATATCTGCTTTAAAATAATAAGACCCCTCTTTCTCATCTTTACTGTACTGCTCTAGAATAAGCCATTTACTACATAAATCTGTGATAACAATCACTTCCGCATTCCGTCTAATCCCTGACAATTTAGAGAAGCTATATTTGGCACAGCGGATTTGTGATATTTCACGAGAGACAATGTGAAGTATCGCTTCTTCCGAGTTTAATTACCCAAGAAGCTAATCTGCTCTTCATTAGCACTCAAAGAGAATGTTTTCTGGTGTTTATGATGCTTCAGAAGGTCAGAGGTCATTCCCCGGGATACTTATAAAATGGATTTTCTACAGAATTTAATTTTGTTTTTAAGCTTCTATGCATGGAGAGCTGGAATTTCAGTTTCGGGTGTTCATAGGGTGGATGCATCAGCCACTGGATTCTGTTGGGTTGGCTAATTCTCTTACCTAAAGTTCATGGTACCAGCCAGCTATTGCAGTCGCTTATGGAGGAACTCAACCCTACTGAACACCTTTGGAATAAATTGGAATACTGATTGTTAGCCCGGTCCTTCTTTTTTATCATTCTAAATGGTTAAGATGAATGTGGGTGTACAATAAGGAAGTGGTCAGGCTTTCACCTTATGGTATAATGACACATGGCCATAGGAGCGGCAGAATTCCTGCCCTGTGAATAGGTGATGCAGAACATTGGGTGGGGCACAACTGGCCAACTGCTTTGGAGGTCAGACAGGGAGCCCATGTACTGTTCAAGCTCAAGGTACAGCAGAATGTGTGACTGGGACATGAGTGTTGTGTTTTAACCTTTGGAGGGGGCAAAATTATACCCATCCAGGTCCTTGGTGGGCATTCACAAATTTGCCTAACTGCCTGAGAACCCAATCATAAAAACAATATATTTTATACAGGGAGATGTGAGACTTATGGGGCGTACACACGGTCGGACTTTTCGACCAGACTGGTCCGACGGACGTGGACAGACCAAATCCGGCGGACAATCCAACCGCGTGTGGTCTGCATCGGCCTTCCAACGGACCATTTTGGTCGGAAATCCGACATACTTTAGATTTTAAGCTTGCCTCAAATCTTTATGTCGTAACTCCGATCGACCAGATATGACGCAAGGGCAGGGTACTGCATCTCGCGCTCGCTGCAATAGGAAAAACAAATTTTCCTATTGCGGCAAGCGCGGGGCATACCAGGCCCTTAGGTTTGGTATGGATTTTAAGGGGAACCCCCTACGCCGAAAAAACGGTGTGGGGTCCCCCCCAAGATCCATACCAGACCCCGATCCGAGCACGCAGCCCGGCCGGTCAGGAAAGGGGGTGGGGGCGAGCAAGCGGCCCCCCTCCTCCTGAACCGTACCAGGCCGCATGCCCTCAACATTGGCGGGTGGGTGCTTTGGGGGAGGGGGGCTCCCTGCGGTCCCCGCCACCCCAAAGCACCTTGTCCCCATGTTGATGATGACAAGGGCCTCTTCCCGACAACCCTGGCCATTGGTTGTCGGGGTCTGCGGCCGGAGGGCTTATCGGAATCCGGGAGTCCCCTTTAATAAGGGGGCCCCCCACCCTATGTGAATGAGTATGGGGTACATGGTACCCCTACCCATTCACCTGGGGGAAAAAGTGTCAATAAAAAAACACTACACGGGTTTTTAAAGTAATTTATTAGACAGCTCCGGGGGTCTTCTTCCGGCTTCGGGGGTCCCCTGGCCTCTTCTCCCGGCCTCTCTCTGACCTCTTCTCCCGATGTTTGACCTCCGCTATCTTCTGCCGCTCTTTTGCTAGCGGTGGCCCGGACTCCTGCCTTCTGCCTTCTGTACCCCATGCTCATTCACATAGGGTGGGGGGGCCGGGATCTTGGAGCCCCCTTATTAAAGGGGGCTCCCGGATTCCGATAAGCCCCCCGTCCGCAGACCCCGACAACCAACGGCCAGGGTTGTCGGGAAGAGGCCCTTGTCCTCATCAACATGGGGACAAGGTGCTTTGGGGTGGTGGAGGCCGCAGGGCGCCCCCCTCCCCCAAAGCACCCACCCACCATGTTGAGGTCATGCGGCCTGGTACGGTTCAGGAGGGGGGGGCGCTCGCTCGTCCCCACCCCCTTTCCTGACCGGCCGGGCTGCGTGCTCGGATCGGGGTCTGGTATGGATCTTGGGGGGACCCCACGCCGTTTTTTCGACGTAAGGGGGTTCCCCTTAGAATCCATACCAGACCTAAGGGCCTGGTATGCTCTGCGACGGGGCTCGCAAGGTGTCAATCTCACCGATAAAAGCGGCGAGATTGACTTCCCTTTCTAGTCCCGTCGTACCTGAGTCACATTCAAAATGAACGGACTTGTCCGTGTGTGGGCAAGTCCGTCCATTCGGAAAGTCCACCGTAACTCCGGCGAAAGTCCGTCGGGAAAACCGGCGGACCTAGTCTACCGGAAAGTCCGGTCGTGTGTAGGCAAGTCCGTCCGTTCAGAAATTCCGCCGGAAGTCCGGCGGGAAGAACGTCGGACCTAGTTTCCCAGAAAGTCCGGTCGTGTGTACGCTGCATTAGACAAGATTGTTTTTTCAGTGATGCCCTCTGAAGGCTGTATTTAGACACCATGCTGTGTAAACACATCTGATATATGATGCCATTTTGAAAAGGTTCCAGCATGTGATTATGACCCCTGCTAGGTTTTACAAGCTGTGGTACACAGGCTGATGTATTTAATTATTTATGGGATTGACACTATTAGAGGATTTTGGTCGGAAGTAATGAACTTACTAGAAATGTCATTGAGCTTTCCCAAAATATGAAACCCCATGATTTGCATTCAGGGAATAATGGAGGATCTGCAGTCAACCTACCATAGTAAATATCCCTTATGAATACTTCTTTTTTTATGCTAAAAAAAGTTATCCTGTTGGCTTGGAACTCCTCATTTCCAACCCTGTGGGTCTTGAAAAGACAGATTGACCAAATCCTACCTCTATGGAATCAAAAGAGAGGATATCCAACTAGTATTTGACTGCATTTTAGGTCTTTGCCTCTGCCACCATGGTCCCAGACATGAGTAAGGCCCCTTTCACACTGGGGCGGTTTGCAGGCGTTATTGCGCTAAAAATACCGCCTGCAAACCGCCCCAAAACAGCCTCCGCTGTTTGTTCAGTGTGAAAGCCCGAGGGCTTTCACACTGAAGCGGTGCGCTGGCAGGAGAAGAAAAAATCTCCTGTCAGCTGCATCTTTGGAGCGGTGAAGGAGCGGTGTATTCACCGCTCCTGCCCATTGAAATCAATGGGACAGCGCGGCTATACCGCGGTAATACCGCGGCTATAGCCGCGCTATACGAGGGGTTTTAACCCTTTTTCGGCCGCCAGCGGGGGGTTAAAACCGCACCGCTAGCGGCCAAATACCGCGGTAAAACAGCGCTAAAAACACTGAAGAAATGACACTTTGCTACAATGTAAAGTAGTGAGTGTACAGCTTGTATAACAGTGTAAATTTGCTGTCCCCTCAAAATAACTCAACACACAGCCATTAATGTCTAAACTGCTGGCAACAAAAGTGTGTACACCCCTAAGTGAAAATGTGGGCCCAAAGTGTCAATATTTTGTGTGGCCACCATTATTTTCCAGCACTGCCTTAACCCTCTTGGGCATGGAGTTCACCAGAGCTTCCCAGGTTACCTCTGGAGTCCTCTTCCATCCCTCCATGACGACATCATGGAGCTGGTGGATGTTAGAGATCTTGCGCTCATCCACCCTCTGTTTAAGGATGCCCCACAGATGCTCAATAGGGTTTAGGTCTGGAGACATACTTGGCCAGTCCATCACTTTTGACCTCAGCTTCTTTAGCAAGGCAGTGGTCGTCTTGAAGGTGTGTTTGGGGTCGTTATCATATTGGAATACTGCCCTGCGGCCCTTCGAAGGGAGGGGATCATGTTCTGCTTCAGTATGTCACAGTACATGTTGGCATTCATGGTTCCCTCAATGCATTCATGCAGCCCCAGACAAAGACGATCCCACCACCATGCTTGACTCTAGGCAAGACACACTTGTCTTTGTACTTCTCACCTGGTTGCCGCCACATACGCTTGACACCACCTGAACCAAACAAGTTTATCTTGGTCTCATCAGACCACAGGACATGGTTCCAGTAATCCATGTCCTTAGTCTGCTTGTCTTCAGCAAACTGTTTGCAGGCTTTCTTGTGCATCATCTTTAGAAGAGGCTTCCTTCTGGGAAGCCATGCAGACCAATGTGATGCAGTGTGCGGAGTATGGTCTGAGCACTGACAGGCTGACCCCCCACCCCTTCAACCTCTGCAGCAGTGCTAGCAGCACTCATACGTCTATTTCCCAAAGACAACCTCTGGATATGATGCTGAGCACGTGCAATCAACTTCTTTGGTCGACCATGGCAAGGCCTGTTCAGAGTGGAACCTGTCCTGTCAAACCGCTGTATGTCTTGGCCACTGTGCTGCAGCTCAGTTTCAGGGTCTTGGCAATCTTTTTATAGCCTAGGCCATCTTTATGTAGAGCAACAATTTTTTTTATCTTTGAGATCCTCAGAGAGTTCTTTGCCATGAGGTGCCATGTTGAACTTCCCATGACAAGTATGAGAGAGTGGGAGCAATAACACCAAATTTTACACACCTGCTACCCATTCACACCTGAGACCTTGTAACACTAACGAGTCACATGAAACCGGGGAGGGAAAATGGCTAATTGGGCCCAATTTGGACATTTTTACTTCGGGGTGTAATCACTTTTGTTGCCAGCGGTTTACACAATAATGCCTGTGTGTTGAGTTATTTTGAGGGGACAGCAAATTTACACTGTTATACAAGCTGTACGCTCACTACTTTACATTGTAGCAAAGTGTCATTTCTTCAGTGTTGTCACATGAAAAGATATAATAAAATATTTACAAAAATGTGAGGGGTGTACTCACTTTTGTGAGATACTGTAACTGATTGTTTTTCTATTCAAATTCTCTGACATTACAAACCTGTGTGCAAAGCCCACTTCTGCATGGATAATCAATAACGAGATTTGAGTGTTGGTTCCTTTTTTTATTTTTGAGTTCAAGAGTTTCCAGTAGTACTGTTAATGTTACAGCATACAAAAAGTATAGACAGTTGTGCACTTACAGCCTTGTGGCAATAACTTTGGGGAAGGCCTTTTACTGTTCCAGCTTCACTGTATCATAAAGACATAGTTTGTCAAGCTTGGTGTGAAAGAACTTGAGTGGTGTGAAAGAACTTGAGTCTTGGGTGCTTTTTTTTTTTTTTTGGAGCTTGATATGGAAGAACAAGAGATGCCTGGATTTGAGGAACAAAACTTGATGTGAAGGAACTGAGCTTTCTATGAAGGAATCTGAGTGGCTTGGTGTGGAGGTCGTTAAGTGGTAGGTGGTTTGTCGAGCTTAGTGTAAAAAACCTTGAGTGCCCTACTGTGGAGAAATCAAGCTTGGTATGCAGTATTTTGAGTGGCCTGTTGTGAAGGAATAGAGCTTGGTGTGAAGGAATCTGAGTGTCTTGGTGTAAAGGAACCAAGCTTGGTGTGAAGGAACCAAGCTTGATGTGGAGGAACTTAATGGGTAGGTGCATTGTCGAGCTTGGTGTGGAAAAACTTGAGTGGCCTACTGTGGAGGAATGGAGCTTGGTGTAGAGTATTTTGAGTGGCCTGGTGTAGAGTATTTTGAGTGGCCTGGTGTTGAGTAACCGAGCTTGGTGTGGATGAACTTGAATGGTGGAAGATGCAAAGTTCTGACCTCAACCTTTTTGAATACTTCTCTTAAGAATACTTATTTTTTTATTAAAAAAAAAAAAACTTTAATATTGACTTGGATCCCATCTTCCCCTACCTTGGGAGGCCTTGAAAGCACAGATTAACTTAATCCTACCGTTATATAGAAACACTTTATAAAGTAGAGGCCGTCCACTGGTATTTGAATGCATTTAAGGCACACTTTAGCACGGATAATCAGTAATAAGATACAAGTGTTGGTTTCTTTTTTTTTAATTTTGTAACGGATTTAGTAAATGTGTCTTACATAGTTTGTATGAAATTCCTTTTTACTTTCCACAAATTTCTTTGGGGTAGCCAGGAGAATATGTGATCACAGTTTGTAAATTCTGAAATGTGGCGCTGCTCCCTCTACCTCTGCAGCCCTAGACAGTGGCCCACGATTGCTCTAATAGTAAACACAGCCCAGGTCCTCTGCCCTCCTCTTCTTTCATACACACAGTTACAGATCTTGGATTACAGCTCCAGGGATCTGCCACTCCATTTTCAACTTGACCTCAGCTGAGGCTCAGTAAATGTATATGCAGCAATACTCCAGCATGCTATAAATATCTCTGCAGATTGTATGCATAATCAGGCGGATGTTCCTTCAAACACGAAATTACATTTGATGATGTCGTTAAGGGGTTGTGTGGGTATGATATGAAAACTCCCTCTGGACATTGCTGACAGGGCTGAACATATTGAAGAGTGCACCCACCACCTCTAAGGGAAATAGGGTGACAGGGGGCTGTAGCATTTTTAATGAACTTCTCTTGCTCGCTCCCTTTTGGTCTGGTAAATATATCATTGAAAGTATTTTGTTGTATTTATTCAATAAGGGAAAAAAAACCTGATGATCCTACTAAAAATCTTGTGAGCTGAGGCGGTCGCCTCACTTTGCATTATTGGTGGCATGCCCCTGTGTGTACCTAGAAACATAGAGACATAGAAAAGTGACGGCAGAAAAAGACTGAGTAGTCCATCGAGTCTGCCCATTTTTTTTTTTTATTTGCTTTATTTTTTTTTATTTTATTTTTTTCATTAACCTTGTTACCTGCTTGAGTAGTTGAAGAATGAAGGTTAAACGTTAATGCCATCAACTGCTTCTCTTGCTGCACAGTGGTTATGCTGTATAAATCCTCTTATGGATCTTCTAGGGCAGTTGTTCTCAACCTCCAGGTCATGGCCTGCTGTGGGGCCACAGCCTCCCTCCTAACGAGCCTTCAGCCAGCTCCAGATTCCCTAACCTATCACCGTGCCTCCCAGCTGCCATAGTGCCTCCAACCTCCCATAATTGCCCACAGTGCCCTTCAACCTCATACAGGCAACATGAGAGGCCTTGGAGTCCACAGTGCTCCTTCCCCAAACCTCTAACCAGCCTCCCACAGTGTCCCTCAGCCTGCTGCAGAGCCCTCAGCAACCCCTACGGTGCCCTTCTGTCTCCCACAGTGCCCCTGCAAAACCCCCAGCCTCCTGGAGAGACCCCAGCCTGCTCCAGAAACCTCATCCCAGACAGTACCACCAAGTCTGCCGCAGAGTCCCCTAACCCCCTCCAGATCCCCCATCCCCTCAGTGTGACACCCAGCCACACCCAGAGCCCTCCATAGTTTCAATTCATATTTTACATTCCCATATTCATTGGGCCCTGGTCTCAAAAAAATTGGGGGAAATGTTCTTTTTAAATTATATCTACTATAGATATATACACTATATTACCAAAAGTATTGGGTAATATTGCCTTTACACGCACATGAACTTTAATGGCATCCCAGTCTTAGTCCGTAGGATTCAATATTAAGTTGGCCCACCCTTTGCAGCTATAACAACTTCAACTCTTCTGGGAAGGCTGTCCACAAAGGTTTAGGAGTGTGTCTATGGGAATGTTTGACCATTCTTCCAGAAGGGCATTTATGAGGTCAGGCACTGATGTTGGACGAGAAGGCCTGGCTCGCAGTCTCTGCTTGAATTCATCCCAAAGGTGTTCTATCGGGTTGAGGTCAGGACTCTGTGCAGGCCAGTCAAGTTCCTCTACCCCAAACTCGCTCATCCATGCCTTTATGGACCTTGCTTTGTGCACTGGTGCACTGGTGACTGGGTGGAGCCTGAACTTTAGGAAAAGGCTACACTGGGACACATCCAACTGCTCTGAGGAGATTCAGCTGTCACAAGAGTTGAGGTCAGGACTCTGTGCAGGCCAGTCAATTTTGGAGTCCACTCCAAAATTGCTCATCCACACTATATTGCCAAAAGTATTGGGCCACCCTTCCAAATCATTTGGTGGAGAAGAGATTATGGTGCGGGGTTGTTTTTCAGGGGTTGGGCTTGGCGCCTTAGTTTCAGTGAAAGGAACTCTTAAGTCGTCAGCATACCAAGACATTTTGGACAATTTCATGCTCCCAACTTTGTGGGAACAGTTTGGGGATGGCCCCTGCCTGTTCCAACACGACTGCGCACCAGTGCACAAAGCAAGGTCCATAAAGGCATGGATGAGTGAGTTTGGGGTGGAGGAACTTGACTGGCCTGCACAGAGTCCTGACCTCAATCCGATAGAACACCTTTGGGATGAATTAGAGCAGAGACTGCGAGCCAGGCCTTCTCATCCAACATCAGTGCCTGACCTCACATAGTTACATAGTAGGTGAGGTTGAAAAAAGAAACAAGTCCATCAAGTCCAACCTATGTGTGTGATTATGTGTCAGTATTACATTACATATCCCTGTATATTGCGGTCATTCAGGTGATTATCTAATAGTTTCTTGAAGCTATCAATGCTCCCCGCTGAGACCACCGCCTGTGGAAGGGAATTCCACATCCTTACCGCTCTTACAGTAAAGAACCCTCTACGTAGTTTAAGGTTAAACCTCTTTTCTTCTAATTGTAATGAGTGGCCACGAGTCTTATTAAACTCTCTTCTGCGAAAAAGTTTTATCCCTATTGTGGGGTCACCAGTACAGTATTTGTAAATTGAAATCATATCCCCTCTCAAGCGTCTCTTCTCCAGAGAGAATAAGTTCAGTGCTTGCAACCTTTCCTCATAACTAAGATCCTCCAGACCCTTTATTAGCTTTGTTGCCCTTCTTTGTACTCGCTCCATTTCCAGTACGTCCCTCCTGAGGACTGGTGCCCAGAACTGGACAGCATACTCCAGGTGCGGCCGGACCAGAGTCTTGTAGAGCGGGAGAATTATTGTTTTATCTCTGCAGTTGATCCCCCTTTTAATGCATGCCAATATTCTGCTTGCTTTATTAGCAGCAGCTTGGCATTGCATGCCATTGCTGAGCCTATCATCTACTAGGACCCCCAGGTCCTTTTCCATCCTAGATTCCCCCAGAGGTTCTCCCCCCAGTGTATAGATTGCATTCATATTTTTGCCACCCAAATGCATTATTTTACATTTTTCTACATTGAACCTCATTTGCCATGTAGTCACCCACCCCATTAATTTGTTCAGGTCTTTTTGCAAGATTTCCACATCCTGCAGAGAAGTTATTGCCCTGCTTAGCTTAGTATCGTCTGCAAATACAGAGATTGAACTCTTTATCCCATCCTCCAGGTCGTTTATGAACAAATTAAATAGGATTGGTCCCAGCACAGAACCCTGGGGAACCCCACTACCCACCCCTGACCATTCTGAGTACTCCCCATTTATCACCACCCTCTGAACACGCCCTTGTAGCCAGTTTTCAATCCATGTACTCACCCTATGGTCCATGCCAACGCACCTTATTTTGTACAGTAAACGTTTATGGGGAACTGTGTCAAATGCTTTTGCAAAATCCAGATACACCACGTCTACGGGCCTTCCTTTATCTAGATGGCAACTCACCTCCTCATAGAAGGTTAATAGATTGGCTTGGCAAGAACGATTCTTCATGAATCCATGCTGATTACTGCTAATGAAATCATTCTTATTACTAAAATCTTGTATATAGTCCCTTATCATCCCCTCCAAGAGTTTACATACTATTGATGTTAGGCTAACTGGTCTGTAATTCCCAGGGATGTTTTTTGGGCCCTTTTTAAATATTGGTGCCACATTGGCTTTTCTCCAATCAGCTGGTACCATTCCAGTCAATAGACTGTCTGTAAATATTAGGAACAACGGTCTGGCAATCACCTGACTGAGTTCCCTAAGTACCCTCGGATGCAAGCCATCTGGTCCCGGTGATTTATTAACGTTAAGTTTCTCAAGTCTAATTTTAATTCCGTCCTCTGTTAACCATGTAGGTGCTTCCTGTGATGTGTAGAGCACAAATGTGCTTCTTAAGGAATGGTCAAACATTCCCATAGACACCCTCCTAAACCTTGTGGACAGCCTTCCCGGATAAGTTGAAGCTGTTATAGCTGCAAAGGGTGAGCCAACTCAATACTGAACCCTACGGACTAAGACTGGGATGCCATTAAAGTTCATGTGCATGTAAAGGCAGATGTCCCAATACTTTTGGTAATATAGTATATAAACTATTATACAGGATTTATATACCCCGGGTCTTGGGTGGGCATGGCATGGCGCAGCACTTTAGAATCTAAAGGGAGATAGTACAATTATAATACAATAAAATACACAAGGGTAGAGAGGGCCTTGCTCGTGATATCTTACAATCTAATAGGGTGGGGCAAGTGGTACAAAGGTTATAACTGTGTGCAGAGTTAAAAGTTCAGTTAGTTGGAGGCAGGATAGCCTTCCTTGAATAGATGAGTTTTCAGGGATGCAAGAGTAGGAGTTAGCTGGACAGATTGGGGTAAAGAGTTCCAGAGTATGGAAGAGGCTCTGTAGAAGTCCTGGAGATGATCATGGGAGGAGGAGACAAGGGAGATTGAGAGTAGGAGGTCTTGAGAGGAGCGGAGAGGGCAGTTTGGGTGATATTTAGAGATAAGATTGGTGATGTAGCTCAGGTAAGAGTCCTGAATGAAGGCCCCTTGAACCACCTTTAGGGAAAGGGAGCCTTGACTGCTGGAAGCATGGCATCACTGTGGGTGTGAACCTAAAAGGGAAGTTGAGTGGTTCCCTTAGGATTGGCTACAAAGACCAAGGTGACTGGGTGGAGCCTGAACTCTAGGAAAAGGCTACACTGGGGCACATGCATCTGCTCTGAGGAGATTCAGCTGTCACAAGAGTTGCCCACCCTCTTGCCCATTGTGATGTTTTGTCACAGCTTTATTGGCAGTTTTGATCTTGCCAGCAATTGATGTTGCTTTTTAGGCTATGCCCTCAAGTTAAATTCTGGGGCCAGTCTGATGCCTGTCTGGCACTGATGGTAAGGACAGGCCTCTTAGACTCTGTGAGTTTATGTTTTATGGGTGCTCGTGGTATACTGTGACTGGCATTGTTGTTTGGTACAGTATAGTATAGTAGCAGGGGCGTCGGCGGGGGGGGCTGATGGTGGCTGAAGCCCCGAGTGGGTCCCCAAAAGGCCCCGGGTCTTGGGTGGGCATGGTTCTATTATTACCCCCGAGCACGGCCAAGTGTAATAGCAGGTCCCACCTTCTGGAGCCTGCAGCTCTGATGGATGTCCCACTGGTCCAATGCGGGGACTGCCGGATGTGTGACGTCCATCTTAGGCGCTGCAGGCTCCAGAAGGTGGGAATTACAATGCGGCCGTCACGCCACTGTGAGAAGATCCCGACCCCACTTGGAGCTCGGGTAGGCGGCTCTCCTCTCCTCATCATGGCCCTGGCTGCCTGGAGTCTACTCTACTCTGTGATGGGCCCATCACTGAGCTGCAGGAGGAGGTCACGTCACATGAAGTCTGGTCTCGTAGGTCAGTGTGTGTCAGGTAGGTCCGTGTCGGTCAGGTAGGTCAGTGTGGGTCAGTGTATGTGAGGTAGGTCAGTGTATGTGAAGTAGGTCAGTGTGGGTCAGTGTCAAGTAGGTCAGTGTAGGTCAGTGTCAAGTAGGTCAGTGTAGGTCAGTGTCAAGTAGGTTAGTGTGGGTCAGTGTCAAGTAGGTCAGTGTGGGTCAGTGTCAAGTAGGTCAGTGTCAAGTAGGTCAGTGTAGGTCAGTGTCAAGTAGGTCAGTGTGGGTCAGTGTCAAGTAGGTCAGTGTAGGTCAGTGTCAAGTAGGTCAGCGCACATCAGGTAGGTACTACTACCCCCCCTCCGGTGCTGGGCTAGGACTTTGGGCTGTTTTTTTTTTTTACACCTAGCAACGCCCCTGTATAGTAGTATAGTAGGTACATTTGGAAAGTTGTACTTTTGAAAAGTTAAATAAAGCTGTGGCCTTGCCCTATTTCCAACTTAATCAGCTCCCGTGTCTTTTTGGGGGGGGGGCAAGGTACTGGTTTATTAGTTTGTCATAAATGAGCCTATGCTTCTCAGCAGTCATGGCTTTGGATGTTGTTAGCATTTTTAATTTAATTTGCTGGGCAAATGGAAGTCAGTGGGGGGATTGGCAGAGAAGGGTGGCAGACACTGAGCGGTTGGTAAGGTGGATGACTCTGGCAGCGGCAATCATGATAGACTGAAGAGGGGATACGCTATGGAGAGGTAGACCTATGAGAAGGCTAGGTTCAGTAGTCAAGAAAAATAGAATTTGTAGATTAGTACTCTGCCCTCACTGCTTAACAACTGTTGAAGTGAGATATCAGACTCACCAGTTTTAAATTGTTTATGACATTTATGGAAGTCAATCTGATTTCTTGTACATAGATATCTAAGCAAACTTGGAAAAGACCAACATTCCCTTTAAGTAAAAGGAAAAGTCGGAATGTCCCTTTTAGGATCCCCGTAGCCGCAATGCCTTTTTTGGTATATAATTGGATGCACAGGGTTTCATCCGTGTTTTTCTAGCTAGTCTGATTGAATGCTGAATGTACATCATCTTGCATGTACAGTGGAGATTCTGCGTCACATATCAGCAGCTCGGAGAACACAAAGGCTGAGCGTGGAGCCAGGCTGGAAGAGGGAGATAAGATTGAAGGAGACAGAACAGTGCTGAGAGCTGCAGGCTGCACCCCCCCTCCCTTCTCTCTTCTCCTCCCCCTGTACTATTCATACTACATGAGGATTTTCCATACAAAGCCGTTTCACTTGCATACTGCAAGAAAAAAAAAGAAGAGGAGGGCTTAAAGTGAATCTACCGTCTTTTTTTTTTTTTTTTATACACCTGTGAAGGTGATCATCTATACCAGCCATTCTCAGATAGGGTTCCTCCAGAGGTTGCTAGGGGTTCCTTCAGCTGTAGCTAACTGGACATCCCTCTGATGTCACCTGTATAGTTCAATGTCCAACACACCTTGGTAGAGCCTGCAGCATGGCACCAATGGTCTTTTTAGTTGACTGTAATGGGGCCATTGTTCCCACTGATGACCAGTAAGGGGAATTACCCCAATGATCACCATTGTAAGAGGGGCATTCTTCCCACTGACCATCAATGTGAAGGGCATTCTTCCCACTGACCTCCAATGTGATTGCATTTTCCCTAAGACCACCAATGCAAGAGGGGCATTCTTCCCATTGGCCACCAATGTAAAGAGGATTTTCCCAATGACCACCACTGTAGAAGGGGCATTCTTCCCAATAACCACCAATGTGAGGGGCATTTTCCCAAAGACCACCAATGTAAGAAGGGCATTCTTCCCAATGACCTCCAATGTAATGGCATTTTCCCCAAAGACCACCAATGTAAGAGGGGCATTTTTCCCATTGGCCACCAATGTAAAGAGAATTTTCCCAATGACCACCACTGTAGAAGGGGCATTCTTCCCAATGACCACCAATGTAAAGAGCATTGTTCCCACTGACCTCCAATGTAATGGCTTTTTCCCAAAGACCACCACTGTAAGAGAGGCATTCTTCTCATTGGCCACCAATGTAAAGGGAATTTTCCCAATGACCACTACTGTAGAAGGGGCATTCTTCCCAATAACCAGCAATGTAAGAAGGGCAGAGCCAGCAACATGGCACCAATGTTTTTTTTAGTTGACTGTAAGGGGGCCATTGTTTGCACTGACCACCAAAGTAAGGGGAATTACCCCAATGACCACCAATGTAAGAGGGGCATTCTTCCCATTGTCCACCAATATAAAGGGAAATTTCCCAATGACCACCAACTTAGGAAGGGCATATTCCCAATGACCACCAATGTAAGAAGGGCATTCTTCCCAATGACCTCCAATGTAATGGTATTTTCCCCAAAGACCACCACTGTAAGAGAGGCATTCTTCTCATTGGCCACCAATGTAAAGGGAATTTTTCCAATGACCACCACTGTAGAAGGGGCATTCTTCCCAATAACCAGCAATGTAAGAAGGGCGGAGCCAGCAACATGGCACCAATGTTTTTTTTTTGTTGACTGTAAGGGGGCCATTGTTTCCACTGACCACCAATGTAAGGGGAATTACCCCAATGACCACCAATGTAATGGCATTTTCCCAATATCCACCACTGTAGAAGGGGAATTCTTCCCAATGACCACCCATGTAAAGGGCATTTTCCCAATGACCACCAACATAAGAAGGGCATTCTTCCCACTGACCTCCAATGTAATGGCATTTTCCCAAACACCGCCACTCTAAGAGAGGCATTCTTGCATAAGTCTTGCATAAACTGCACGTTTGAGGTCTCCCCAGAGTGGCTCAATGATATTGAGGTCAGGAGACTGAGGTGGCCACTCCAGAACCTTCACTTTATTCTGCTGTAGCCAATGACAGGTCAACTTGGCCTTGTGTTTTGGATCATTGTCATGTTGGAATGTCCAAGTACGTCCCATGCACAGCTTCCTGGCTGATGAATGCAAATGTTCCTCCAGTATTTTTTTACAACATACTGCATTCATCTTGCCATCAATTTTTACCAAATTTCCTGTGCCTTTGTAGCTCACACATCCCCAAAACATCAGCGATCCACCTCCGTGTTTCACAGTAGGAATGGTGTACCTTTCATCATAGGCCTTGTTAACTCCTCTCCATATGTAGCTTTTATGGTCGTGGCCAAAAAGGTCAATTTTGGTCTCATTACTTCAAATAACTTTGTGCCAGAAGGTTTGAGGCTTGTTGTCTCTGTGCTGTTTGGCATATTGTAAGCGGGATACTTTCTGGCATTTGCGTAGTAATGGCTTTCTTCTGGCAACTCGACCATGCAGCCCATCTTTCTTCAAGTGCCTCCTTATTGCACATCTTGAAACAGCCACACCACATGTTTACAGAGAGTCCTGTATTTCACCTGAAGTTATTTGTGGGGTTTTCTTTGCATCTCGAACAATTTTCCTGGCAGTTGTGGCTGAAATCTTAATTGGTCTACCTGATCGTGGTTTGGTTTCAACAGAACCCCTCATTTTCCACTTCTTGATTAGAGTTTGAACACTGCTGATTGGCATTCTCAATTCCTTGGATATCTTTTTATATCCCCTTCCCTGTTTTATACAGTTCAGCTACCTTTTCCCGCAGATCCTTTGACAATTCTTTTGCTTTCCCCCATGACTCAGAATCCAGAAACGTCAGTGCAGCACTGGATGAAAGATGCAAGGGTCTGTCAGGAGTCCAGAAACTCATTGACCTTTTATACACACACTAATTACAAGCAAACAGATCACAGGTGAGGATGGTTACCTTTAATAGCCATTCAAACCCCTTTGTGTCAACTTGTGTGCATGTTATCAGGCCAAAATCACCAGGGTATGTAAACTTTTGATCAGGGTCATTTGGGTATTTTCTGTTTCCATTATGATTTAAAAAAAGATAAAAAGAGTAAACACAGTTGACTGATAATAAATGGCTTCAGCCAAACACTAACCATGAGTGAAAGAAATGTTTTTGTATTATAATTCATATTCTCTAAAAAATGGCCAAGAAATCATAAATTCTGCCAGGGTATGTAAACTTATGAGCACAACTGTATATATTAAATATTTTGTTCATTTTTATTTTATTTACCATTTGCTTGCTAGCTTTGAAGAAGGAGGGGTCCTTTCCCCCAAAACACATTGCTTTGATGTACATGTTGCCACTTCTCAATAAATGCCTATGAACCATACAAGTTGTCTTTCTCTGGACACCGGCAACTCATGCTGCTCATCCAAGTAATTTTCAGAATGTTAGATTTTCTAATGGTCAGTTGAGTCAAACCAACATTTGCATCTACATCAGCAAGAAAATTTCTAAGAAGAAAGATGCTCTTATACACATTGTCATTGAACCTGTGTAATATGTCTGGGATTCCATTCAAGTAGCAGGTCTGGACAAAACTGCAAGGGATTTCAAAAGAAATTAGTTGAATCAATGATGGCAAAAAAAAAAATTTCTGACAAACAATTTTTCTATGAATGTTCAAATGAAAACTGTGCATGGCCAACTCAACCATCAAATAAATCCATCAATTCTGACACTGTGGCATTTGGATTCTGATTGAATAATCTAATTGTGGTGTACAGCATGGCCTAGTATGGGCACCACATTCTATGGTACAATGTCTTGTTTGCTAGCCTTGATTTCAGCTTATTTCTGCATTTTAGCTTGCGTAGAGGAAATTACCATTTACTTCTGAACTGACCAGCAACAGATTTCTCCTCACCATCTTCTCATAATGAATTTTTCCTGTCGAAATGAATTCCTCTCAGCTTATACTGAGCGATTACATGATTTGGCCTCTGGCGTTCCTGCAGACATGCTTAGAATAACTACTCAGCTCTCTCGCTGTGTATTAATTTAAGGTCTGTTTTTAGCTCAGAGAATTAGGAGGCTAAAGCCTACCAGATACCCACAAATAAACAAACATCTCTCAATTTTTTTGACCACCATGCAAAAAATCAATATTAAAAGATCATTTAGTGATCTGTAAAATTAATAAAGACGTTTATGGGCATCCCGAGTTCCATTTTCCAAAGCATCTAGCATTCTGCTTGGCCTATAGCAACCAATAACATTTAATTTTCTCAGTGCTGCATGGGGAAGTCAAAGAGTGAATCTTATGGGTTGCACTTGCAATGCTTCCTGTAGGAACTGTAAAAAAAATGAGACACCTGTTTTTAATTACAGGTACGTGTCACTACTAAATACAACAAATAGTAATTTATTCTTTATCGATCTGACTGCAGTAAACTGACGTATGGTTGATTTTGTGCATGTAGCACCCTGATGTTTAGGCAGGGCTGCTATTAAATTTAGTTGCCAGGCGATAGTTGCCTTGGCCAATTGTTAGGAGATCAATTGATTTCTCCCTAATTCTGGAATTGTTGCACTTCTCTCTTCTGTCACTAGGTGGCCCGGTAGCTGGTGACATTGGATAAGACAAAGGCATAGCAAGGACAGATTATGGATGAATGGGGTATCTCAGCCAATGGGCAGGGATTTTCTTGGGTCCCTTGGCCTGTTGGGAGAGTCTATTTATTTGGGTGGTCGGTGATCGGGGGGGGGGGGGGGGGGGACCCGTTGTGGTCAGAGGTAGAGGGGAAGTTGTGGCCACTAAGGGACCATCCAGCTTGTTACCTGAGACTACTGTGAGTAAGCTGAGGCCAGTATCAGAGCAGACTTCTCGCCAGCCGGGGACGGTGAAGAGATGGGAAAACTTCAGCAAGTACCAAGTCAGGGACCCAGCGGGACAGCAGAGGTGACGCTTGTGGAGCATCAGTGAGTGCCAAGCCAGGCACCTAGTGTGTCTAGAGGGGTGAAGCTTGAAGAGTATCTGTGATTGCCAAGCCTGGCAGGGATACGGGGTGATGCTTGAGGAAGATACTGAGTGCTACCAGTGGAAGAGCTCAGGGGATCCAGTGGCTAGTGGATCTGAAGTCTAGTGAGAGAGACTGGGAGCTTGTTGAGTGAAGGCCCACAATGAGGGATGGTGGGGTAAACTAAGAACTGTTTGTGTTGCAAATAGTTGACTTCAACTGCGGTTAGTAACTACTACAAGCTTGTTGCCATAGGAGACAGCAATCCTACCTATACAGAAGTGGTGTCCGGCTGGAGGCCTTCACCTGTATAGCTGTCTATCTATAGAAGTCTCAGAGTCTGCCAATTAACATTGCATCTACTTAAGGGTGTCCTGGCCCTAACCCTCTCTTCTAAAGTTCTGCTTAAGAGACAAAAAAATATCTTTTTGAATTCTAAAAGTATCTGGCGCCCACCCTTTCATCTTGTATTACACCCACCATGACTTGCAACCCACTCTACACGGAAGGATGTCAGCTGTCCCTAACTCTGGAGGTTACCATTAAGCCTCGAGGGGCCCAGGACTTTGCTACATGCACTTTTGTTGCACAATAGTGTCTTCTGAATGGATGTTCTGTCTACAGTTTTTACAGTTTAAGTCCATCTAACTGAACCTGTAATATCTACAAGTTAGGCACCTCTGTCCAAGTTCTTCTATCTACATGTCAAGTAACGCTACATGTAAGCCTCTTCTCGCTATAGATCAGGTGCCTACATCTGAACTTCTGTTTTCTACAGGCCATAAGCCTACATCTGAGCCTGTGTTCTCTACAGCTCTGGTGCCTACATCTGATCCTCTGTTCTCTGCAAGTCAGGTGCCTACATCTGAACTTCTGTTGTTTACAGGCCATGTGCCAACATCTGAGCCTCTGTTCTCTACAGGTCAAGTGCCTACATCTGAACATCTGTTCTTTACAGGCCATGTGCCTACATCTGAGACTCTGTTTTCTACAGCTCTGGTGCCTACATTTGAGCCTCTGTTCCCTAGATGTCAGGTGCCTACATCCGAGACTCTGTTACCTACAATTCAGGTGCCTACATCTGAGCTTCTGTTCTCTATAGGTCAGGTGCTTCAGTTTGAGTTTCTGCTTTCTATAGATGCCTCTATATGAGCTTCTGTTCTCTATGGATCAGGCACCTCCGCCTGAGCTACTTTTCTCTATAAGTCAGGTAACTCTACTGGAGATTCTGCTTACTACAGGTTGGGTGCCTCTGCCTGAGATTCTGCACACTACAGGTCAGATGCGTCTGAGTTTCTGATTTCTATAGGTCAGATGTCTCTCTCTGAGCTTCTGTTCTCTACTGGTCAGGTGCCTCTATCTGAGTTACTTCTCTCAATAGGTCAGGTGCCTCTACTGGAGCTTCTGCTACAGGTTAGATGCCTCCATCTGAGCTTTTGCTTACTGCAGGTTGAGTTTCTGCTTTCTATAGCTCAAATGCCCCTATCTAGTTTCTAGTTTCTACAAGTTCAGGTGCTCCTATCTTAGCTACTGCTCTGTACAGGTTCAGTAGCTCCATCTGAGCTTCTGCTCTCTATCAGTTAGGTGCCTCTGCTCTCTACAGGTCAGGTATCTTTGTCTGATCTATTGCTCTCTACAGGTCAGACATCTTTGTCTTAGCTTCTCTTCTCTACCAGTAAGGTGTCTCTAAGCTAATTTTTTCTGCAATCAGATGCCTCTTTCTGAGCTTCTTCTCTCTACAAATCTGGTGCCTCTGGGTCCTTCTAGCTACGGGTCAGGTAGCTATAACGTAACATCTGCTTGCTGTATGTCAGATGCCTCTATCTGAGTTTTTACTCTCTACAGGTCCGGTGCCTCTGTCTGAGATTCTTCTCTACAGATCAGATGGCTCTGTCTGGGCTTCTAGTTTCTACAGGTCAGGTGCCTCCGCCTGAGATTGTTCTCTATAGATCAGGTGCCTCCGTCTGAGCTTCTACTTTCTACAGGTCAGGGACCTGTATCTGAGTCATATTCTCTAAAGTCTGGGGCTTCTATCCAAGCTACTGCTCTCTACAGGTTAGGTGCCTCCATTTGAACTTCTTTTTCTACTGGTCAGGCACCTCAGTCTGAGCTTCTGCTCGCTCTATGTCAGATGTCCCTATATGAGCTCTATTCCCTACAAGTCAGGTGGTTAGATTCTATTTCAGGCTAGTTTCTACAGGTCGGATGCCAATAACTTAGTTTCTGTTCTCTACAGATCAGGAGCATCTGTATAGGCTTTCACTATTTACAATCATCCATTTCTAAGATACTGCTCCTACAGGTCAGGTGCCTCTGTATGAGTTTCAGCTATATGCATGTCAGTTCCTTCTACCTATTTAAATATCTGCTTTTTATAAATTGGTTGCCTCTGTCTAATCTCCCTCTCTCTAAGGTCATATGCCCACACCCATCTAAAATTTTAATCACTACAGGTCAGCAGCTACTCTCTTAGCTTCTTCTTTCTACAGGACAGGTCTTATCTAAACTTCATATAAGGTTCTGTACAGGTGTGGTGGTTCTATCTAAATTTAAAATATTTCTACATCAGTTAACTTAGTACGTGCTTTTACTATCTACAACAGGGGTCTCAAATTCAATTTCATCGGGGGCCGCATCAGCAGTATGGTTGCCCTCAAAGGGCCAGTTGTATCCGGTGTGTGCTACATACAGAGTGCAGGGTTCAGAAGTGTGTTACTGTATGTACAGAGTGCAGTGGTGTGTTATGTACGGAGTGCAGAGTTCGGGGTGCGTTAAGTACAGAGTGCAGGGTTCAGGAGTGCCTTATATAAAATTACTTCTACCACTCAGAACATGTTATTGTTATAATTTATACACATATGCAATACTTCGTTCCTAGATACTCCTGCTTCATCAAGTATACCCCAATTTTTTGCCACATGGAGATCTCATCCATTTCTTACACGCTCTTATACCATTTGATGTTGCATCCCTGTACTATGCTGCCTCAGCTCCCGTGATGGGGTTGTGTTCTTGGCCGGCCCTGTGCCAGCTTCCCCACGCTGCAGTTGCTGTCCGGGTTGGTGAGTGTTGTTGGCTAACCATCCATACTCATAAACAACATTTTTGAGAATTTTTTTCACATCTTTCTATATATATTCCATAGGAATGCTTGCCGCATCCGCTCCTGACGAGTGGGAAAACCCACGAAACGCGTAGAGCTTTACTTGATGCCGCAGTTACACTCCACACAGACTGATATTCATTCATCCATTACTAGTATACTCTATGATGTTTTTATATTAATTGACAGATGCGCAGATATCACGTAGGTGCATGTGCCAGCGACGGGCATGGTGCCTGCGGCACGTGCATGCGCCCCCTTTTTTTACTTATTTATACATCTACTATTCTGATCATGTGTTGTTATGCATGTACTGTTCTTACTTATTTTGCTCAGCCTCTGCACGCTCCATGTGTATATATATGAAATGAACAATGGTTTAATGTTTTGAGATCCACGTTGATAATAAATAAAATACTTTATATTAACCCTCCTCCACTATTCAACTGCTTCATATAAAGTCCCAACTTCCCTTTTCTTACATTCATTATCGGGATGGAGGCACCTTTGGGTGCTTCATTTAAAGTCCCAACTCCCCCTTATTGTATACAGAAGTGGTGTCCGGCTGGAGGCCTTCACCTGTATAGCTGTCTACCTATAGAAGTCTCAGAGTCTGCCAATTAACATTGCATCTACTTAAGGGTGTCCTGGCCCTAACCCTTTGTTCTACAGTTCTGTTTAAGAGACAAAAAAATGTCTTCTTGCATTCTAAAAATGTCTGGCGCCCACCCTTTCATCTTGTTTATATTGTTTATTCACATCTATATCTTGTACATAGTATTATTCACATGCAGCATTCCCGACGCTGGTGTAATATACCCACACGGACTGCTTCCACCTAGATGTCCTACACACTTTCTCTGCCTTGAGCTATCTTTCTCTGTGTGGTTTGGTTGGCACGGGGTTGCGGCTGGGGTCCTTTCTTCATCACGGGAGCTGCGATGCGTAACTGCCGTCACACAAGCAGCGTGACAACCGTGGCTCCGATGCGCGAAGGGACACCCGCCCGATCCTCCCGAACACACTGCGTGCAAGGGGAGGAGGGGGAGGGTCCACTGGGCGCATCACGGCTCCCGTGATGAAGAAAGGACCCCAGCCGCAACCCCGCACCAACCAATCCACATAAAACAGATAGCCCAAGGCAGAGAAAGTGTGTAGGACATCTAGGTGGAAACAGTCTGTGTGGGTATATTAAACCAACGTCGGGAATGCTGCATGTGAATAATACTATGTACAATACTCGCAGATATAGATGTGAATAAACAATATAAACAAATGTTGGTAATATCAATATATAAGTGTATAAACCTTAATAAAAGGTACCCTATGAGTGAGGGCAACCTCACACAGGGATGGCAGGGGGACACTGCCAATCCCAAATATTCAATTGCTTCCATCCTGAGTACAATTTGAGTACAATAAGGGGGAGTTGGGGCTTTAAATGAAGCACCCAAAGGTGCCTTTATCCCAGTAATGAATGCAAGAAAAGGGGAGTTGGGACTTTATATGAAGCAGTTGAATAGTGGAGGAGGGTTAATATAAAGTATTTTATTTATTATTAACATTGATCTCAAAACATTAAACCATTGTTCATTTCATATATATACACATGGAGTGTGCAGAGGCTGAGCAAAATAAGTAAGAACAGTACATGCATAACAACACATGGTCAGAATAGTAGATGTATAAATAAGTAAAAAAGAGGGGGGGCATGCACGTGCCACAGGCACCATGCCCGTCGCTGGCACATGTGCCCACATGATATCTGCACATTTGTCAATTAATTTAAAAACATCATAGAGTGTACTAGTAATGGATGAATGAATATCAGTCCATGTGTAGTGTAACTGTGGCATTAAGTAAAGCTCTACGCGTTTCGTGGGGTTTTCCCACTGGTCAGGAGCGGATGCGGTAAGCATTCCTATGGAATATATATATAGAAAGATGTGAAAAACTGTACTCTAGAGAAAAAAACTCTCAAAAATGTTGTTTATGAGTATGGATGGTTAGCTAACAACACTCACCAACCCGGACAGCAACTGCAGCAGAGTGTACAGAGTGCAAAGTTCAAGGGGGTGTAGTGTACAGAGTGCAGGGTTCAGTAGTGCGTTACATACAGAGTGCAGAGTTCAGGATTATGCTACATAGAGATTGCAGAGTTCAGGAGTGTGTAATGTATAGAATGCAGAGTTCAGGGGTGTGTTATGTACAGAGTGCAGAGTTCAGGGGTGCATTAAGTACAGAGTGCAGGGTTCACTACATACAGAGTGCAGGGTTTAGCTGTTTGTTATGTACAGAGTGCAAAGTTCAGGGAGGTGTAGAGTACAGAGTGCAGAGTTTAGTAGTGCATTAAGTACAGAGTGCAGAATTCAGGATTATACTATGTAGAGATTGCAGAGTTCAGAAGTGTGTTATGTACAGAGTGCAAAGTTCAGGAAGGTGTAGTGTACAGAGTGTAGGGTTTAGTAGTGCATTAAGTACAGAGTGCAGAATTCAGGATTATACTATGTAGAGATTGCAGAGTTCAGAAGTGTGTTATGTACAGAGTGCAGAGTTCAGGGGTGTGTTAAGTACAGAAAGCAGGGTTCACTATGTACAGAGTGTAGGGTTCAGAAATGCATTATGTACAGAGTGCAAAGTTCAGGGGGAGGTAGTGAACAGAGTGCAGGGTTTAGAGGTGCAATATGCACAGTGTGATTCGACCCACGGCCTTGTTCTTGACATATGTGATCTTAAACTATCTCTCTGAGCCACTGTACAGATCAGATAATGCTTTCTATCTCACATTACACTTTCTATAAGTCATTTGCCTCTATCTATCTATCTAGGATTTTAACCTCCGCAGGTCAGGAGCCCCTGAGCTTTTACTAACAACAGGCCATGGTCTTCTCCTCATCTTACATCCTAATCTCTTCCAAGCTCTAAAGGTCAGGTGACAGTACTGTCTCTACACAAGGTTGTGCTTCATACAGGGTCACATGACTTCTTAAGCTTCTCTTCATCCTAATTTTTTTATGGATTAAAAAAAGTGTGGGAGTGGGAGTGGTCCTGGTTTGCACCTGTTTTTTTTTTTTTTTAAAACTGTATACTGTAAACTAGTATACATTTTTTTTAAGTTTTAAACATTTTAAAAATGCAAGTGTAAGTTTTAGAAATTTTCAAAATGTTAAGTTTAAGAAAATATCTATGAAAATGTTGTTTAAAATTCGATTGCAACGTTCTCACTGTAATTATTTTTTGAAATGTAACAGAATGCCATGCTTCAAACATCTCTTTTGATTTTTCTTGTATTTTTTTCCAGGGGCTGAGGGATCTGTCAAGGTTTGACCATCACATACAAAATTACTTTCCTGAAAAACATGTTTCTGCAGAATTCCTAGCATTGCCAAAAGTATCTCATGGTTTTTCCTGCAAGTGGTCCAGCTTTCAAATATTGTGGGATGCCCTTAGCTTCATCAATACTATTGTAGGTTGCTGTCCAGCCTTTGTAGTTCTGAAACATTAGTTCTATAGGAATTGTAAGAAGCTGTAGAAAAATAGCACCTTCGTCTTTACGATTACTTTCCACCAGATAATAGTTAATATATCTTGTGCTGGTCACCATGGATGAAGCATTCAGAGATCGGACTGCTTTTATACGAGGAGCCAAAGACATAGCCAAGGAGGTTAAGAAACATGCAGCCAAGAAAGTTGGGAAAAGCGTGGATAAGGTGCAAGATGAATACACGAAACGTTCCTACACTCGATTCGAAGAAGATGATGATGATGACTACCCGCCACAGGACGGATACTACCGAGGAGATCCTCTTAACGATGATGAGGGAGGGTCTAGTGATGCCACTGAAGGCCACGATGAGGATGATGAAATTTACGAGGGAGAGTATCAAGGCATTCCTAGGGCTGATTCCATGAAAGGAGATCACCTCACTGATAACCAAGAACTTGTTACTGAGTTCAAAGACTTTGCTGATCTGGAAGGGCAAAGGAGGAAGGACGAGGAAGAGCTGGCTCAGCAGTATGAGATGATCCTTCAAGAATGTGGACATGGACGATTTCAGTGGACCCTCTATTTTGTGCTAGGACTTGCCCTCATGGCAGATGGGGTAGAAATTTTTGTAGTTGGATTTGTTTTGCCCAGTGCAGAGAAGGACATGTGCCTGTCTGACTCCAACAAAGGCATGCTCGGTAAGTCTACTGTACAAATTCAAATTGTTTCATTGTAGTGCACTGCTGAAATTGTTCTATAACTGAAACCAGGGCTTTTTATCTCAGAGAATAGGTGCAGGTACTCCCTCCTTCTGAGTCACCCCTTGTCTCTGCCCCTACCCACTTCCGAGCATTGTCCCTTGGTTCCACCCCCTACCCACCTCCGAGCACCATCCCTTGGTTCCACCCCATAACCATCTTCCAGTACCCCCCTTTAGAGAATACAGAAACAAGTAATTTGTATGGAAGTCATTTGTATGTAATTTGATAGTGATAACAAGAAAAGCAGTAAAATAGATCCTATGCAGCCAACAACAATAGATCCCCCCAGAAACAATAGATTCACCTATCAACAATAAACCCACCATCACCAGCAACAATAGACCACCCCCAAACTCGCTCATCCATGTCTTTATAGACCTTACTTTGTGCACTGGTCCAAATCATCTGGTGGAGGGGGTAATTATGGTGTGGGGTTGTTTTTCAGGGATTAGGCTTGGCTCCTTAGTTCCAGTGAAGGGAACTCTTAAGGCGTCAGCATACCAAGACATTTTGGACAATTTCATGCTCCCAACTTTGTGGGAACACTTTGGGGACGGCCCCTTCCTGTTCCAACATGACTGCGCACCAGTGCACAAAGCAAGGTCCATAAAGACATGGATGAGCGAGTTTAGGGTGGAGGAACTTGACTGGCCTGCACAGAGTCCTGACCTCAACCCGATAGAACACCTTTGGGATGAATTAGAGCGGAGACTGCGAGCCAGGCCTTCTCATCCAACATCACTGCCTGACCTCAAAAATGCACTTCTGGAAGAATGATCAAACATTCCCATAGACACACTCCTAAACCTTGTGGACAGCCTTCCTAGAAGAGTTGAAGCTGTTATAGCTGCAAAGGGTGGGCCAACTCAATATTGAACCCTACGGACAAGGACTGGGAAGCCATTAAAGTTCATGTGCGTGTAAAGGCAGGCGTCCCAATACTTTTGGCAATATAGTGTAGATCTGTTCACATCCTATCTGGTAAAACATTGCTATCAGAACAGGAAGTAAAGGTAACTCCCCCTCTATAATCTCTATAATGGAATCCTGGACATTCATTAAAACCAAACAGGGATTTAACCTCATTTCATTCTAAAATAAAGACAGTTTTGGTTGGGCATGCTGTATAATTTCAGTTTTCGATAGATCCTGCAGAGTTGAAGCCCAACTGAACTTTCTGTTTAACCACTTGCCCTCCAGAAGGTTTTACCCCTTCATGACCAGGCCATTTTTTGCTATTCGGCACTGAGCTACTTTAACTGGTAATTGCGCGGTCATGCAATGCTGTACCCAACAAAATGTATCTTTTTTTTTCACACAAATAAAGCTTTCTTTTGGTAGTATTTGATCACCACTGTTTTTTTTTTTTTTTTTTGCAATATAAATGAAAACAAACCAATTTTTAAAAAAAAAAAAAAGAATAGTTTTAAATTTCTGCTATCAAACATATTGAGTAAAAAAAATATAAAAATCTAATTTCTTCATCAATTTTAGCCAAAATGTATTCTTCTACATATCTTTGGTAAAAAAAAAAAAAAAAAAAATCCCAATAAGTGTATATTAATAATTTGTTTTAATTTTTTTTTTCATTTTTTTTTTTGTGATATAAAGCGTAACTGAACAAGCTAAAGATAGAATCTGATTGGTTACTATACACAGTTTCACCAGATTCTCTCTGGCCTTATATATTCCCTCAATGTTTCTAGATGTAACTAAGCTGAATGGAGGCAAGGGACACGCCCCCTTCACATAGCACACAGGAACAGAGCAGAGGCTGTCAATCACAGGCTGTGTGCTGGAGACCTTTGCTGACCTCACCGCCCACAGGACCAGCAGCAAAGTAGAAAAAAAACGCATGCGCAAGCTCTAAGAGTGTATTATGTGTGCTGCATCCCCATGACCACTGACCCCCAATGATTTAATGGAAAAATGTTGCCGAAATCAGTTTTTCAACGACATTTTGAGCAATAGGAAGCTCCCAACTATGCTCATTCCTACATAACATAGATACAGTGCCTTGAAAAAGTATTCACACCCTTTGAAATTTCCCACGTTTTGTCATATATTAAGATTGGGAGACTCAAAAAATAGGTGGACTTTGTGGGCACATAATGAGAGGAGAAGTCCACCTATTTTTTTAAAGTCTCTCAATCCTTATATATATATATATATATATTTTGGATGTCGGCAAGGTGAGGGTCCTCCCTTCCCACGTTTTGTCATGTTACAACCAAAAACGTAAATGTATTTTATTAGGATTTTACTAATAATTGTGAAGTGGAAGGAAAATGATAAATGGTTTTAAAAGTCTTTACAAATAAATATGTGAAAAGTGTGGCGTGCATTTGTATTCAGCCCCCTTTACTCTGATACCCCTAATTAGAATCTAGTGGAACCAATTGACTTCAGAAGTCACCTAATTAGTAGATAGAGTCCACCTGTGTGTAATTTAATCTCAGTATAAATACAGCTGTTCTGTGAAGCCCCGAGAGGTTTGTTAGAGAACCTTAGTGAACAAACAGCATCATGAAGGCCAAGGAACACACCAGACAGGTCAGGGATAAAGTTGTGGAGAAGTTTAAAGCAGGGTTAGGTCATAAACAAATATCCCAAGCTTTGAACATCTCACGGAGCACTGTTCAATCCATCATCCGAAAATGGAAAGAGTATGGCACAACTGCAAACCTACCAAGACATGGCCGTCCACCTAAACTGACAGGCCGGGCAAGGAGAGCATTAATCAGAGAAGCAGCCAAGAGGTCCATGGTAACTCTGGAGGAGCTGCAGAGATCCACAGCTCAGGTGGGAGAATCTGTCCACAGGACAACTATTAGTCGTGCACTCCACAAATCTGGCCTTTATGGAAGAGTGGCAAGAAGAAAGCCATTGTTGAATAGAAAGCCATAAGAAGTTCTGTTTGTAGTTTGTGAGAAGCCATGTGGGGACACAGCAAACATGTGGAAGAAGGTGCTCTGGTCAGATGAGACCAAAATTGAACTTTTTGGCCTAAAAGCAAAACGCTATGTTTGTGGTGGAAAACTAATGCCGCGTACACACGGTCGGACTTTTCAGCTACAAAAGTCCGACAGCCCGTCCGACAGACTTTCGAATGACTTTTGGCGGACTTTCAACAGACTTTCTAACAACCGGACTTGCCTACACACGATCACACCAAAGTCGGACGGATTCGTACGTGATGACGTACACCGGACTAAAATAAGGAAGTTGATAGCCATTAGCCGATAGCTGCACTAGCGTGGGTTTTTGTCTGTCGGACTAGCATACAGAAGAGCGGATTTCTGGGTCCGGCGGAGTTACAACGTAAAGATTTGAAGCATGTTTCAAATCTAAAGTCCGTCAGATTTGCGACTGGAAAAGTCTGCTGAAGGTCCGGTGAAGCCCACACACGATTGGATCGTCCGCCGGATTTGTTCCGTCGGCAACCGTCGGACAAATCCGCTGGAAAGGTCCGACCGTGTGTACGCGGCATAACACTGCACATCACCCTGAACACACCATCCCCACTGTGAAACATGGTGGTGGCAGCATCATGTTGTGGGGATGCTTTTCTTCAGCAGGGATAGGGAAGCTGGTCAGAGTTGATGGGAAGATGGATGGAGCCAAATACAGAGCAATCTTAGAAGAAAACTTGTTAGAGTCTGTAAAAGACTTGAGACTGGGGTGGAGGTTCACCTTCCAGCAGGACAACGACCCTAAACATACAGCCAGAGCTACAATGGAAAGGTTTAGATCAAAGCATATTCATGTGTTAGAATGGCCCAGTCAAAGAACAGACCTAAATCCAATTGAGAATCTGTAGCAAGACTTGAAAATTGCTGTTCACAGACGCTCTCCATCCAATCTAACAGAGCTTGAGCTATTTTGCAAAGAAGAATGGGCAAAAATGTCACTCTCTAGATGTGCAAAGCTGGTAGAGACATCCCCAAAAAGACTCACAGCTGTAATTGCAGTGAAAGGAGGTTCTACAAAGTATTGACTATTGGGGGGCTGAATACAAATGCACGCCACACTTTTCACATATTTATTTGTAAAACATTTTAAAAACCATTTATCATTTTCCTTCCACTTCACAATTATGTGCCACTTTGTCTTGGTCTATCACATAAAATCCCAATAAAATACATTTATTTTTTTGGTTGCCACATGACAAAATGTGGAAAATGTCAAGGGGTGTGAATACTTTTTCAAGGCACTGTAGGTGTGGGTTTCGGAAACCATGTTCCTAAGCTGTTGCCAGTGTGGACACAATGAACACTTGGGAGGGTCGGCTGGTGATACGAGGTTGTCCCCGTACACTCTTCTTCTTGGATGGAGTGACATATAATTTCTCCTCCACTGGAGCTAGTTAAAAATCCATACGGTTTAGTGCTACGGTAATGAGGCAGGCTGGGTCTCCGAGTCACAGCATCCATCCTCATTTCCTGTAACGAGGCTGAAATCCCAGAGGGTCACTTCTTTTTGTCTCTTTCAAACGACCTTCCTATTCTTCTTGGAAGATCTACACATCCCCGCTCCGAGAGAGAGAGAAAAAAAAAATTCATTGATCGGGCCGACGAGTCAGAAATCTCTGTTACAGACATCTGCCTTCATCGATTCTTCTGCTTTTAAAGTCCAGCTGGGAAATCCAGATTTCGTTCCACCGAAGCAGAAACCTTGATCCCGGCTTTTGTAACTTCTGCTGTTCTCCACCCACATCTTACAGCTAGTCCCGGGCATTGTGCTCTTGTTATAAAGTTAATCATTTAAAGCTGAGCTCCATGGGCTTATACACCGATCAGCCATAGCATTATGACCACCCACCATGGACTCCACCAGACCTCTGAAGGTATGTTGTGGCATCTGGCACCAAGGCTTCAGTAGCAGATCCATTAAGTCCTTTAAGTTGTAAGGTGGGGCCTCCATGGATCGGACTTGTTTTTACATCCCATCCCACATATGCTCTATCACAGGGATCTTCAAACTTTCTAAACAAAGGGCCAGTTTACTGTTCTTTAGGCTTTAGGGGGCCAGACTAGAGCCAATGGGAATAGAAAATGCCCTGGTCACCCAGTGAGAGTAAACAATGCCCCATCTTTGGTGTCAGTGGGAGGACTCATCATTGATGTCAGTGTAAGGCATATTGCCCCATTGTTGATGTCAGTTGGAGGAATAGTGACCTATCCTTGGAGTCAATTGAAAGAATTCTGCCCCATCGTTGGTGTCAGTGGGAGGAATCGTGCCCTTTCATTGGTGTCAATAGGAAGAATATTGCTTCATTGTTGGTATCAATAGAAGGAATTTTGCCCCATCTTTGGTGTCAATGGAAGGAATAGTGCCCCATCGATCGTGTCAGTGGGAGGAATTGTGCACTTTTGATGGTGTCCATGAGAGGAATAGTGCGCCTATGTTGGTGTCAGTGGGAGGAATAGTGGCCCATTGTTGGTATCAATAGAAGGAATTATGTCCCATCATTGGTGTCAATAAAAAGAATAGTGCCCCATCATTGATGTCAATGGCAGAAATAGTGCCCCTTGGTGTCAATGGAAGGAATTGTGTCAATGAAAGGAATTGTGCCCCATCGTTGGTGTCAATGGAAGGAATTGTACCCTATCGGTGGTGTCAGTGGGAGGAATAGTGCCCCATTGTTAGTGTCATTGGATGAAAAATAGTGCCCCAAGGGCCAGATAAAGGCAAGCAAAGGGCCACATTTGAACACAGTTTGGAGACTGCTGCTCTATTAAATCAAGATCTGGAGAAGTCAACACCTTGAACTATTTGTTGTGTTCCTCAAACCATTCTTGAATTCAAACCAGGCCTTCTTCTTCCTTTTCTCCGTACCAGTTCTGATGCTCACTTGCCCATTGTAGGCACTTTTGGCTGTAGACTCAGGTCAGCATGGCCACCCTGACCAGTCTGTGCCTACACAGCCCCATACACAACAAACTGCAATGCTCTCTGTGTGTTCTGACACCTTTCTATCGGAACCAGGATGAACTTTTTCATCAGTTTGAGCTATAGCAGCTCTTCTATTGGATTGGACTACACAGGCCAGCCTTCGCACTCCATGTCCATCGATGAGCCTTGGTTGCCCATGACCCTGTCACAGGTTGGCCATTTTATTTTTCCTTGGACCACTTTTGGTCAGTCCTGACCACTGCAGACTGGGAACATCCCACAAAAACTGCAGTTCTGGAGTTGCTCTGACCCAATTGTCTAGCCATTACAATTTGGTCCTTGCCAAAGTCACTCAAATCCTTATGCCTGCCCATTTTTTCTACAACATGTTCACCTGCTGCCTAATATATCCCACCCACTTTAACATGCCATTGTAAAGAGATAATCAATGTTATTCACTTTACATGTCAGTGGTCAAAATGTTATGGCTGATTGGTGTATATATCTTCCTTACCTGCCAGGTCCTGACCTCCACTGCGGTCAAACGGTACAACTTGGTCAAGAACCCGCCTCCAGCCTACTGACTGGACAAAAGAGAAGATGTTGAGTCACCCCTGTGCTGTCCCGCCAGCCTGTTCATTGATAGTATTGCACAATGCAACAAAGCCCTAATTAGCTCACAGTTCTTCCTCTTTCAGTCTGAGCACTGCGCTACAGGGGATTACCACATGCTAATATGAGGACAGAATTTCACCACTTAGTGATGTATTTATACAAATCTGCAGAGTATCCTGTCCTGTGACACTGCATGTACATTTGTTTTGTGCAAATGGGGAACAAATCAAATGTTATTGGGTTATTTTCTCTCCAAGTTGAATTTTCTTTATAGAGCGAGTCAGGAAAGTACTACAATATAGCCTCTAGATGGCACTGATGATCATAGGAAATACTTATTTACCATGATTGTCAGCTCCATCTAGTGGTAGTGTGTGGTGGTGATCTGGAGGATATTTATTCCCTTTAAAAGCGTCCATTAAAGTTTAAATGCCTTTTTGACTCTTTTTGAGTAAAGAGTCTACCAACGATACAAAAGTATTGGGACGCCTGCCTTTACACGCACTTGAACTTTGATTACATCCCAGTCTTAGTCTGTAGGTTTCAATATTGAGTTGACCCACCCTTTGCAGCTATAACAGCTTCAACTCTTCTGGGAAGGCTGTCCACAAGGTTTAGGAGTGTGTCTATGGGAATGTTTGACAATTCTTCCAGAAACGCATTCGTGAGGTCAGGCACGGCTGGACAAGAAAGCCTGGCTCGCAGTCTCAGCACTAGGGATGAGCTTCGTGTTCGAGTCGAACCCATGTTCGACTCGAACATCGGCTGTTCGATCGTTCGCCGAATTGCGAACGATATGGGCCGTTCGCGCCAAATTCGTGTGGCGCGTCACGGCCCATAATTCACTGCGGCATCGCAGTGCATTGCTTGCTGATGATTGGCCAAGCATGCACTATGACCCGCATGCTTGGCCAATCACAGCGCCGCCTTAACAGAGAGCCATAATTGGCCAAAGCCAAGGAGGCTTTGGCCAATTATGGCTCAGGGGATTTAGTACACGCCCCACACTATATAAGGCAGCCTGCACGGCGGCCCTGTGCAGTGTGTTCCGGTGTGCTTAGAGAGAGAGAGACAGTGTCATTTCATTTGAGTTAGCTAGATTAGGCAGGACAGTCAGTCAGTTAGCTGCACTTAAAGTGTATTGTGTATATATATGCATCCCAGGTGTTGCATATATATATATATACACTGTATTCAGTTTAGCTAGATCCGTTCCTGTTATCTTCTAGACTATTTACATTTAGTGCAGTGCGTCCTGCTCACAGTGTTCAGCTAGATCCGTTCCTGTTATCTTCTTACTGACAGGCAGGCTTGTCTTGTTACAGTATTTTAAAGAAAATTACTGGTGTTCTTTTCATCCTATTAGTACCACAGTCAGGCAGCTAGACTATTTACAGTTAGTGCAGTGCGTCCTGCTCACAGTGTTCAGCTAAACCTACAAGTTAGTGTGGTGCGTCCACCTCACAGTGTTCAGCTAAACCTACAAGCTAGTGGGGTGCGTCCTGCTCACAGTGTTCAGCTAGATTCGTTTCTGTTATCTTCTTACTGACAGGCAGGCTTGTCTTGTTACAGTAAATACAGCTACCTGAAGAAAATTGCAGGTGTTCTTTTGATCCTATTAGTACCACAGTCAGGCAGCTAGACTATTTACAGTTAGTGCAGTGCGTCCTGCTCACAGTGTTCTGCTAAACCTACAAGTTAGTGGGGTGCGTCCTGCTCACAGTGTTCAGCTAAACCTACAAGTTAGTGGGGTGCGTCCACCTCACAGTGTTCAGCTAAACCTACAAGCTAGTGGGGTGCGTCCTGCTCACAGTGTTCAGCTAGATCCGTTTCTGTTATCTTCTTACTGACAGGCAGGCTTGTCTTGTTACAGTAAATACAGCTACGTGAAGAAAATTGCTGGTGTTCTTTTGATCCTATTAGTACCACAGTCAGGCAGCTAGACTATTTACAGTTAGTGCAGTGCGTCCTGCTCACAGTGTTCTGCTAAACCTACAAGTTAGTGGGGTGCGTCCTGCTCACAGTGTTCAGCTAAACCTACAAGTTAGTGGGGTGCGTCCACTTCACAGTGTTCAGCTAAACCTAAAAGCTAGTGGGGTGCGTCCTGCTCACAGTGTTCAGCTAGATCCGTTCCTGTTATCTTCTTACTGACAGGCAGGCTTGTCTTGTTACAGTATTTTAAAGAAAATTGCTGGTGTTCTTTTGATCCTATTAGTACCACAGTCAGGCAGCTAGACTATTTACAGTTAGTGCAGTGCGTCCTGCTCACAGTGTTCTGCTAAACCTACAAGTTAGTGGGGTGCGTCCTGCTCACAGTGTTCAACTAAACCTACAAGTTAGTGGGGTGCGTCCACCTCACAGTGTTCAGCTAAACCTACAAGCTAGTGGGGTGCGTCCTGCTCACAGTGTTCAGCTAGATCCGTTCCTGTTATCTTCTTACTGACAGGCAGGCTTGTCTTGTTACAGTATTTTAAAGAAAATTACTGATGTTCTTTTGATCCTATTAGTACCACAGTCAGACAGCTAGACTATTTACAGTTAGTGCAGTGCGTCCTGCTCACAGTGTTCTGCTAAACCTACAAGTTAGTGGGGTGCGTCCTGCTCACAGTGTTCAGCTAAACCTACAAGTTAGTGGGGTGCGTCCACCTCACAGTGTTCAGCTAAACCTACAAGCTAGTGGGGTGCGTCCTGCTCACAGTGTTCAGCTAGATCCGTTTCTGTTATCTTCTTACTGACAGGCAGGCTTGTCTTGTTACAGTAAATACAGCTACCTGAAGAAAATTGCTGGTGTTCTTTTGATCCTATTAGTACCACAGTCAGGCAGCTAGACTATTTACAGTTAGTGCAGTGCGTCCTGCTCACAGTGTTCTGCTAAACCTACAAGTTAGTGGGGTGCGTCCACCTCACAGTGTTCAGCTAAAGCTACCTGTAGAAGGTTGGTGGTGTTCTCATACTACAGGCAGGCAGTTGATTTTGCTAGCTGCAGTATCAGTACATATATATATATATATATATATATATATATATATATATATATATCCCAGCTTAGTGCAGCTACAGGCCATTAGTATGTCTGGAAGGCCAAGAAGGAGAGGCAGACAGTCACAAGCCAATAAGAGAGGGCAAGCAGGCTCTGTGTCTAGTGCTGGTCGTGGAGACGGTGCATCCTCATCAGCACGTGGCCATGGGACACGCTTGGCCTTTTTTTCGGCAGCTGGCCATGTTGAGCCGCAACATGCGGAAGACTTGGTCGAGTGGATGACCAAGCCGTCCTCATCCTCCTCATCCTCTCTCACCCATGCCCAGGGTACTTTGTCTGGCAAAGCAGCGGCCTCTTCCCTCGGCTCAATGTCATCAGTGACTCCTTCCCTAGCCCCACCATGTCCTCCTGAGGAGTCCCTCGAACTGTTTGACCACAGTGTTGGGTACATGCTCCAGGAGGATGCCCAGCGTTTGGAAGGCTCTGATGATGATACTGAGCTCGATGAAGGCAGTAACACGAGCACGGACAGAGGGGGTGCCCAAGAAGGACAGCAATCTGGCAGTCATGCTCCCCCTGCTGCAGCATACTGTCAGGTTTGCTCCAGTGATGAGGAGGGAGGGGATGATGAGGTCACTGACTCAACGTGGGTGCCTGATAGGAGAGAGGAGGAGGAGGAGGAGGCGGCACATCACCAACGAGGCAGGATGCCCTCCAGGGGCCAGCCTAAGGGCAGCACATTGACTGCATCACACCCCAAAGCTCCACATGTGCAGGGCGCTGCAGTCTCTGGGCGTTATTCAAAAAGTTCTTTGGTGTGGGCCTTTTTTGAGACGAGTGCATCAGATCGCACCGCTGCTATTTGCAACATATGTCTCAAGTGTATCTCGCGTGGCCAAAACATCTCCCGCTTGGGTACCACATGCTTGACCAGACATATGTTGACCTGCCATGCAGTTCGTTGGCAAGCGTATCTAAAAGACCCACACCAAAGAACAAAGAGGACCTCTGCTTGCTCCTCATCAGCTGAGATTTCCAACCCCACTAGACCTTCAGTCCTCTCTGAGACCTGCACTGAGAGGAATGAAGGTGTAGAATTAGGTGTGTCACAGCCACGTACTTGTGGGCAATCTGATTTTGGTACACCAACGTCAGATTGTACCAGGCAAATTTCCCTGCCCCAGCTGCTGCACCGCCGAAAGAAGTTTGCTCCCAGCCATCCACATGCCCAACGGTTGAATGCTAGCTTGGCAAAATTGCTAGCACTTCAACTGCTGCCTTTTCAGTTGGTAGACTCTGCCCCCTTCTGTGAGTTTGTGGAATGTGCGGTTCCTCAGTGGCAGGTACCCAAACGCCACTTTTTCTCACGGAAGGCGATTCCGGCTCTCTACCAGCATGTGGAAGGCAATGTCCATGCCTCGCTGGACAGGGCAGTCAGCGGTAAGGTGCATATTACCGCTGACTCATGGTCTAGCAGGCATGGACAGGGACGTTACCTAAGTTTCACAGCACATTGGGTGACTCTGCTGGCAGCTGGGAAGGATGCAGGACAAGGTGCAGTAGTGTTGGAGGTTGTTCCGCCACCACGCCTCCAAAATGCTAATGATTGTGACACACCTCTCTCCTCCACCCCCTCCTCTTCTTCTTCCTCCATGGCCTCTTCCTCGGAACCAGCGGTGCTCTGTAGTCGTTCAAGGGGCTACGCAAGTACGCAGGCCAAAAGATGCCATGCGGTGCTTGAGCTGGTGTGCTTGGGGGACAGGAGCCACACTGGGGCAGAGGTTCTGTCAGCTCTGCAGGGGCAGGTTCAGAGGTGGTTGACGCCATGCCAACTTAAGGCAGGAATGGTGGTTTGCGACAATGGCACCAACCTCCTCTCTGCCCTCCGACAGGGACAAATGACCCATGTGCCCTGTTTGGCTCACGTCCTTAACTTGGTGGTGCAGCGGTTCTTGGGCAGGTACCCGGGCTTACAGGATGTCCTGAGGCAGGCCAGGAAAGTCTGTGTGCATTTCCGCCGGTCATATAATGCCAGTGCTCGGCTGACGGACCTCCAAAAGGAGTTTAACCTGCCCAAGAACCGCCTAATCTGTGACATGCCCACCAGGTGGAACTCAACGTTGGCCATGCTGCAGCGGCTGCACACGCAGCAGAGGGCCATCAATGAGTACCTGTGCGACTATGGCACCAGGACAGGGTCAGGGGAGCTTGGTTTTTTTTCCCCACGCCAGTGGGCCATGATCAGGGATGCATGCACTGTCCTGTCACCATTTGAGGAGGCCACGAGGATGGTGAGCAGTGACAGTGCATGCATCAGTGACACTGTCCCCCTTGTCCACCTGTTGGAGCACACGCTGCGTGGAATAATGGACAGGGCACTTGAGGCAGAACAGAGGCAGGAAGAGGAGGACTTCCTTAGCTCTCAAGGCCCCCTTTATCCAGACAGTGTTCCTGCGTGCCCGCCGATCATACAGGAAGAGGACAAGGAGGAAGAGGAGGAGGAGGAGGAGGAGGAAGATTGTGTCAGTATGGAGGTGGAGCCTGGCACTCAGCATCAGCAGCAGTCTTTAAGGGATCAGTCCTTCAGTCAAAGAAAGAGCGGTGGAGAAGGTGGCCGTCTGACCGATGCGTTCAGACAATTTTTTGGTCCGCAGCCCCAAGGTATGATCGGTTCCAGCAACCATCGCCAGCGTCTGTTTTACATGGTGCAGGAATACCTAGGGGCAAGATCAGACTTGGACACCTTTCCCACCGAAAATCCTCTGGGTTACTGGGTCTTGAGGATGGATCACTGGCCAGAGCTTGCACAGTATGCAATTGAGCTACTGGCCTGTCCTGCATCCAGCGTTCTTTCGGAACGCACATTCAGTGCTGCTGGAGGCGTGGTAACCGATCACAGGGTGCGTCTGTCCACTGACTCGGTCGATCGACTGACCTTCATAAAAATGAATGAGTCTTGGATCACCACCAGCTACCAAGCACCTGATGCTGATGTAACCGAATAATTTTTTTTGAAATCTCAGATCCCTTCAAAGACTGCCTATGCTGATGCTGAGTGACTATCCCTGAGTAATTATCCTCTTCCTCCTCAATCATCACGCTGATAGCTTGTAAGAACATTTTTGGTTCTGGGTGCCACCACCAGTGCCTAAGGCACAATTTTTCAGCCCCTGTTTAACAGGGGCGTGTAATTACGATTTTTGATGTAATACTTTGCAGCAGGGCTTGTTCCTGCATTCCAACTAGAGTGTCTGTGAGGGGTTGCAGTGTTGTGGCACCAGCACCAGTGCCTAAGGCCCAATTTTTCAGCCCTTGTTTAACAGGGGCATGTAATTACAATTTTTGATGCAATACTTTGCAGCAGGGCTCGTTCCTGCATTCCAACTAGAGTGTCTGTGAGGGGTTGCAGTGTTGTGGCACCAGCACCAGTGCCTAAGGCCTAATTTTTCAGCTCCTGTTCAACAGGGGCATGTAATTACAATTCTTGATCTAATATTTCACAGCAGAGCCCTGTGAGGGCTTACAGTGTTGTGGCCACAGCAACACCTAAGGCCCAAATTTCTGCTGAGTATATAGGGCAGGACCCTACTTTCAAACAACTAACTTACAAACGACTCCTACTTGCAAACGGAAGGAGACAACAGGAAGTGAGAATAAATCTACCCCTAGGAAGGGAAATTCTCTCCTGTAAGAGTTAATATGGGAAAAACATTTCTCCTTTCCACTGATGCTTTCCAATCCATTGGGACAAAAAGTGAGGTGAAATCTTCTGAAGAGGAGGAAAGACAGCAAAACAAATGTCACAGGGGTGATAACCCTTCCCTATGTTTTCCAAAAAGCTTAAAAAAGATTTTTTGGCTGGAGCTAAACACGTTAAAAATGTACCCGTTCAAAATTACAAAGAGATTCTACTTAACAACAAACCTACAGCCTGTATACTGCTGTTCAGAGTATATAGGGCCTGGTGGCCCCACACCTTTCCTTATTTTAATTTGGGTGCGGGGTTCCCCTTAATATCCATACAAGACCCAAAGGGCCTGGTAATGGACTGGGGGGTACCCATGCCGTTTGTCTCACTGATTTTCATCCATATTGCCAGGACCCGACATTACATTAAACCCGCAAGCAGTTTTAAATTAGATTTTTTCCTTTAAAAATGACATTTGGTGCAGGGACTGTTCTAAACACGGGAAACACGCGTCACTTTACAGGCATACTATAGACACCCCTCAGGTACGATATTTAAAGGAATATTTCACTTTTTTTTTTTTTACTTTAAGCATCATTAAAATCACTGCTCCCGAAAAAACGGCCGTTTTTAAAAGTTTTTTTTGCATTGATACATGTCCCCTGGGGTAGGACCCGGGTCCCCAAACCCTTTTCAGGACAATACAATGCAAATTAGCCTTTAAAATGAGCACTTTTGATTTCGAACGTTCGAGTCCCATAGACGTCAATGGGGTTCTAACGTTCGTGCGAACTTTCGGTCCGTTCGCAGGTTCTGGTGCGAACCGAACCGGGGGGTGTTCGGCTCATCCCTACTCAGCACTAATTCATCCCAAAGATGTTCTATCGGGTTGAGGTCAGGCCAGAGTTCTTCCACCCCAAACTCGCTCATGCATGTCTTTATGGACCTTGCTTTGAAAACTGGTGCGCAGTCATGTTGGAACAGGAAGGGACTATCCCCAAACTGTTCCCACAAAGTTGGGTGCATGAAATTGTCCAAAATGTCTTGGTATGCTGACGCCTTAAGAGTTCCCTTCACTGGAACTAAGGGGCCAAGCCCAACCCCCTCCACAAAATGATTTGGACCAGTGCACAGAGCAAGGTCCATAAAGACATGGATGAGCGAGTTTGGGGTGCAGGAACTTGACTGGCCTTCCAGGGAACTCTTAAGGTTTCAGCATATCAAGACATTTCAGACAACTTCATGCTTCCAACTTTGTGGGAACAGTTTGGGGTTGGTCCTTCCTTAAAGGAATACATAGGGAAATTTGTTCCTTGGGGATGTGGGTTAACCCTACTCTCTAGACCAACCTAGCACCACCCCTCCATTATTACTTCCTTAAAGGAAGGGATGAGCGTGTTTGGGGTGGAGGAACTTGACTGGCCTTCCCCAGAGTCCTGACCTCAGACCTCTAGAACACGTTTGGGATGAATTAGAGTGGAGACTGTGAGCCAGGCCTTCTCATCCAACATCAGTGCCTGACCTCACAAATGCGCTTCTGGAAAAATGGTCAAATATTCCCATAGACACACTCCTAAACCTTGTGGACAGCCTTCCCAGAAGAGTTGAAGCTGTTATAGCTGCAAAGGGTGGGCCTACTTAATAATGAACCCTACGGACTAAGACTGGGATGCCATTAAAGTTCATGTGTGTGTGTAAAGGCAGGTGTCCCAATACTTTTGTGTTGTTGGTAGACTCTTTACTCAAAAAGCGTCAAATAGGCATTTAAACTTTAATGGACATAATTAAAGGGAATAATCATCCTCCGGATCACCACCACACACTACCACTAGATGGAGCTGACAATCATGTTAAATAAGTATTTCCTATGATCATCAGTGCCATCTAGAGGCGATATTGTATTACTTTCGTGACTCCCTCTATAAAGAAAATTCAACCTGGAGAGAAAATAACCCAATAATAAGGGTGGGCCAACTCAATATCGAACCCTACGGACTAAGACAGGGATGCCATTTGTGACGTATCTTGGATACCTCTGCTGTGCACCTCCACCAGGCCTGTGTTTCCTGTCCTCCAAACGCACCCGCAGCCTGCAGACTCGCCATAACCAGCCCTTAACCCTTCAATCACAAGACAAGCCACACAGGTGTTGAGGGTTAAACACGCAGAGCATAAACTGTCTACTAAATACAAAAACATACACCTTTAAACACAGTTAGGGACACTCCCCTTAGCCTTGTCATAGACGGTGTAGAGGACAAGGAAGAACCAATAGGAACTCAGCACTTGTACATGGAAACAGAAACTACAGTTGAAACACATAAAGGGACTATGATAAGCATGCAGCCCCTCCTTACACATTTCCTGCTGGGAGGTGTCTCCAGACCTACGTCTACATGCCATGACCCAACACAATTAAACACAGCAACAAGTTTTGGGGGGGGAGCTGAATAATCCTCTGCCCCGATGCCAGTGCTTAAGCTGGTAGGGAGCTTAAGCTGGTAGTGCTAAGCCGTTGGGGAGGAAAAGGTATTTGCTTTTCTCCTGGTGTAGTTACCAGCCGCTGGGGAGGTATCTTGCAGGGATTATCTCCCGGACTCTCCATCTATTTTTGTGATGCTGAGCAGAGACCGACAGCGCTTTGCCCCATAGCCAGCGCTTCTGCTGGGGGGACATATACAAAGGTAGAGTTCAACCGCTGGAGAGGGGGAAGGGTTTTTTCCCCTCTCGGTTCTGTTACCAGCCACTGGGGCAACTTCTGACAGGGGCTGTCTCCCAAACCCTCCAAAAACATACTGAGGGCTGGGCCCCGTAGCCAGCGCTTCTGCTGGGGGATAAATATTGGGGTAGTGTCCAATTGCTGGGGAGGGAGAATTGCTTTCTCCACTCCCGGTGGGGATATGTGTCGGAGTGGGGCGAGCGCGAAAATACCATCCCTTCTATAGAGGCACCATCCCGTAAATATATGCAAATGTGTTCCTAAAAAGGTATTTAGAACTGAATGGGACTTTAATTGTGCCTCTAAGAAGTATAAATAGATGAAAAACAACTAATGAGAAAATACATTATCTTATTTTATTTAGTATAAAAACAGTTAATAATACATTACAGTTAATACGGTTGAAATGGATTCAGGGTGTGCAAACCCCCGATTTTAACAGAGTTATAGCCTACGCGTTTTGCGGACGAGGCCGCTTTGTCAGGGCCTTTGAGAATGGCACAATGTGATCACGTGTAGATTCCAGGAACTGTAATTGGAGTGTACCGGCTCGGCGGGACAATGTGAGGCCTTTGTGCTCCTGGGAATACTCCAACCCCAACCCTCCTCAACCGAGAGGAAAAAGGGCAGGCCCCAAGTAGTTGTGTAGAGATATATACGATAAATTTAAATGAAAAGTAATAAGTGTAATCCTGGAAAACAAAGAGATTTTTGTTGCTTGGATAGTTGTTTTCCCTTTAAGGAGAGGGGGGGGTGCATCACTGAATCTTGAGAGGACGATCAGAGAAGAGGCATCCCAGAGTGGGAAGAAACAGACTGATTTCACAGATTGCTTAAATCATGCAAAGGCCATGTCTCCTCAGCATTCCGCATACAAACAAGCAGGTGAGCCACTTTCCAAAAACATACTGAGGGTTGGGCGGGGCAGCGGCACTCTGCCCCATAGCCAGCGCTTCTGCTGAGGAGATAAACATTGGGGTAGTGTCCAATTGCTGGGGAGGGAGAATTGCTTTCTCCACTCCTGGTGGGGATATCTGCTGCTGGGGAAACAGCTCATGAAGATCATCTCTCGGACTCTTCGGATCCAATTCTGAGGGTGGGCAGAGGCCAGCGGCGCTCTGCTCCATTGCCAGGGCTTCTGCTGGGGAAATAAACACTGGGGTAGGCTCCAAGTGTTTGGGAGGGAGAATTGCTTTCTCCACTCCCGGTGGGAATATCTGCTGCTGGGGAAACAGCTCACTGAGGTCATCCCTCGGACTCCGTGGATCTAACTCTGAGGGTGGGTAGAGGCCAGTGGCGCTCTGCCTCGTAGCCAGCGCTTCTGCTGGGGCACTGGATGCGATACTCTGGACTTGCTGCTGATTACCATCTTCCAGCCTTCCAGCGCCCGTCTCAACTCACACTTCCGAGACTTTTATGCTATTAGCTTGTCCCGCTGCCTGGGGAACCTCCGATGTGTTCCGGCATTCTAGCACTCGCAGTGTCCTCTATATCATCGCCGCTTCTTCCATTGTGGTTAGGACGGGAAAATGTAGGGGCACACCTGGCCTCATTTGCTCCGCATCTTTGTGACTGTCCGCTATTTCTCCCGGACAGTCCCAGGCAACGGGAGCCATGCCGGGCTGCTGATCACTGTCAAACAGCCGCTTGTAGGCAATCTCAAGCTCCCATTCCTGCTCAACCAGGAACTCCAATTCCTCCAGGTCACATGCCTCTTCGGGGAGGTACAGCACCTCATCTCGGAAGTCCAGGATGTCTTCCAGCCGTCACTCCTCGTCGTTCCTAAAGTCTGGGTCTCCATACATTTTTTGATGGAGCAGCCCCACGCCGCCGTAGCCAACACCTTCTGTTGGGCTGCCATCTGCTGTACCTGGCCACAGTTGAGTGGCAAACCACCGGGGGGCTCTGTAGTTGGTGTCCAGCCTCATCTCCTCCCGGGCCAATCTTCCAAGCTCTGTCTTCCACTCATCTTGCGGTCGTTCCCTCGGGAACACCTCTCGCGCACGGTACTGCTTCCAGTACATCTCCGTGGAGGAGGGAAGGATCTTCCCCTGATGGTGTTACTCGTGGCTTAGCGTCTCTTGCCAGAGTTGCCGGCGGATCACATCCCCCCAGCCGAGCATGGTGTGCTCTGTCGCTGGTCCCCGATGTTGCTTCCGCATGCCTTGCAGCCTCCTCCCAAACTCCGCATTCATGCTGGCCGGTCCCCTTATCGCTCCTCGGTGGCTGACTGGATCTTAAATCCTGGTGGTGGTTTGGATGTCCTGGACTGCAGTAGACATCCCACCGCTGCCACCACTGTGACGGATCTCGGATACCTCTGCTGGGCACCTCCGCCAGACCTGTGTCTCCTGTCCTCCAAACGCACCCAAAACCTGCAGACTCGCCATAACCAGCCCTTAACCCTTCAATCATAAGACAAGCCACACAAGTGTTGAGGGTTAAACATGCAGAGAATAAACTGTCTATTAAATACAAAAACATACACCTTTAAACACAGTTAGGGACACACCTCTTAGCCTTGTCATAGAGGGGGTAGAGGACAAGGAAGAACCAATAGGAACTCAACACTTGTACATGGAAACAGAAACTACAGTTGAAACACATAAAGGTATTATGATAAGCAGGCAGCACCTCCTTACACATACCCTGCTGGGAGGTGTCTCCAGACCTTTGTCTACGTGCCATGACCCAACACAATTAAACACAGCAACAAGAGGGGGGGATGGGGAGAAGGGATGTAGCATTACATTACATTACATTATCTCAATGCCATTTTGTACCCAAGTCTCTCAGTCTCTTCTGGGCCATAGTCTGTGGGCAGGAGGCCAACCTTTGTCTAGGTGCCATGACCCAACACAATTAAACACAGTAACAAGAGGGGGGATGGGGAGAAGGGATGTAGCATTACATTACATTACATTATCTCAATGCCATTTTGTACCCAAGTCTCTCAGTCTCTTCTGGGCCATAGTCTGTGGGCAGGAGGCCAGCCAACAGTCCCTTCCAAAACACACAGTGACAGTGGGTTCTGTCACACCATTAAAGTCATGTGTGTGTAAAGGCAGGTGTCCCAATACTTTTGGTAATATAGTCTATGAAAAAGTGAAGCTGCCCTTCGAGGAAACCCCAGAAAAAGTATTCTACTCCCGATAAAATGCACACTCATCAGCAGAACAGGTGACCGCGAGCACAAGGGGCCTCCCCCCCCCCACTTAGCTCTATTTGTTCTTCTAAATTATAAATGAGCTTTTATAAATAGACTAACATTACGAATGAGCCTCTCCTGGCAGTTTCAGTTCATTCCCGGAGCCTCTTCCCAGCTGGCAACGTAGAAATAAAAAGGGGAGAAAAAAAGGGAAATTTTAGCTTGGAGTGGGTCCAACAGCTTGGAATGATTGTGCAGGCTGCAGGCAGGAAGCAATCCGTCCGCACGCCCACACATAAATCCAAGTGACTAACGACTGAGAGGAGCCATTGCAAATCGTTCCGACGTGCAGCAGGGCAAGCGTGCTGATTTAAGTGACCGCTGCCATAAAACTAGGTCACTCTCTATAGGATGCTTCAGCAGCATTATGCCGCCCGCTCACAAAGTGCAATTCCCATCCTGTCCCTCGCTGCTTACATGATCCAGCAGGATTTTCCCTCTAGATAACAGCCCTTTAACGCGAGCCATACACGTATAGATATACCATCATTTAAACCTCAAATCAATATTATATTAAATATAATGTAAGGGGGTGGTGACCTACATACTGTATATCTAAATCACTTTCTCCCTTTATACATACGGGCAATGATACTAATATACAGATGACCACTGACAAAATCTGCATGCGAAAGTAAATGTTGAAAATAATATACAGATGACCACTAGAGGGAGCACTGACAAAATTTGCATGTGAAATTGAATGATGAAAATAATATACAGATGACCACTAGAGGGAGCACTGACAAAATCTGCATGTGAAATTGAATGATGAAAATAATATACAGGTGACCACTAGAGGGAGCACTGAAAAAATCTGCATTCAAAAGTAAATGATGAAAATATTATACAGATGACCACTAGAGGGAGCACTGACAAAATCTGCATACGAAAGTAACGGATGAAAATAATATACAGATGACCACTAGAGGGAGCACTGACAAAATCTACATTCAAAATTAAATGCTGAAAATATTATGACCACTAGAGGGAGCACTGACAATATCTGCATGCGAAAGTAAATGATGAAAATAAGGAACAGCAACTAACCATGTGAAACGTCAATAATTATAAGAAGACGAGAGTCGCATTCCATAATTAGCTCATCCTAATCATTTAATCTGTTCACAGTAAAGTAGCTGCATACATGTAGTCTCCACCTGACAAACCACACTCTAGAAACGCGTTTCGCCTCGATGGGCTAGTTCACAAGCAACAGCAGCTAACCATGTGAAACATTGTCAATAATTATAAGAAGACGAGAGTCACACTCCATAATTAGCTCATCCTAATCACTTAATCTGTTCACAGTAAAGTAGCTGCATACATGTAGTCTCCACCTGAAAAAAACACACTCTATAAACGCGTTTCGCCTTGATGGGCTTGTTCATAAGGAACAGCAGCTAACCATGTGAAACATTGTCAAATATTATAAGAATATGAGAGTCGCACTCCATCGTTAGCTCATCTTTATAATTTAATCTGTGCACAATAAAGCAACTGCATACATGTAGTCTTCACCCCGAAAAACTACACCCCTTAAACGCGTTTCGACCTTATGGGTAGACATGTGCACTGCTGAAAAAAAGTGTTCGTTTTCGTGTCATTCGTTTTTGTTTTTCCTTTTTTGGCCCATTCGTTATGATTGCAATTCGTAAATTCAAAAATTCCTAAATTCAATCATTCGTAAATTCATAAATTCGTAAATTCAAAAATTCATAAATTCATAAATTTGAAAATTCGCAAATTCAAAAATTTGGAAATTCGTAAATTTGTAAATTTGTAGATTCAAAAATTCGTAAATTTGAAAATTTGTAGATTCAAAAATTTGTAAATTCAAAAACTCAAATTTTTAATTTCAGAAATTTGTAAATTCAAACATCCGAAAATTCTAAAGAACGAAAATTCTAAAGAATAACTAACTAATAATAACTAACTATTAAAATTATAGGTATTAGAATTTCCTTTCAAATTTGGCTGTTAGAGAACGTAATGAATCCAAATTTATCCGAAGTTTTGAATGATCTGGAATAATGAATGCCGCATCTAAACAAATGGAACGGAACTAATCAATAATAAATAATAATAATAAAAGGTTTTTATTATTATTGTTATTTACTATTAATTCATTACATTCCATTTGTTATTTCGGATAATTCGTAATGTTGGTTAAATTTGTATTTGTTACGTTCACTAACAGCCAAATTTGAAAGGAAATTCCAATACCTATAATTTAATAGATAGTTATTATTTCAGATTTTCCAGTTTTCGGATTTTCGAATGTCAAATTTCCAAAATTCGTTAAATGGGTTTTCGTTAATTCGGATGTTTCCGAATTAACGAATTTGTCGAAATTCGCTAAAGACTGAATTCGGAACAAAACGAATTGCACATGTCTACTCATGGGCTTGTTCACAAGGAACACCAGCTAACCATGTCAAACATTGTGAAAAATTAAATCCACTTAAAAAAATCACATTCTTTAAACGCGTTTCGCCCTAATGGGCTTGTTCATAAGAAATGGCAGATAACCATGTGAAACATTGTCAAAAATTATAAGAAGATGAGAGTCGCATTCCATAATTAGCTCATCTTGATAATTAAATCTGTTCACAATAAAGCTGCTGCATACATGAAGTCTCCACCCGAAAAAACAACACTCCTTAAATGCGTTTCGCCCTGATGGGCTTGTTCACAAGTAACAGCAACTAACAATGTGAAACATTGTCAAATATTATAAGAATATGAGAGTCACACTCCATCATTAGCTTATCTTTATAATTTAATCCATTCACAATAAAGGGGATGCATACATGTAGTCTCAAACCTGAAAAAACACACTCCTTAAACGCGTTTCGCCCTGATGGGCTTGTTCACAAGGAACGGCAACTAACCATGTGAAGCATTGTCAATAATTATAAGAAAATTAAAAGTCACACTCCATCATTAGTTAATCTTTTATAATTGAATCTGTTCACAATAAAGTAGCTGCATACATGTAGACTCCACCTGAAAAATGACACTCCCTAAACGCGTTTCGCCCTGATGTGCTTGTTCACAAGAGTAGAGTAGGTCAAAAAAGTATTTTGAGCTCAATACTACAAAAATACTTCACAATATGATGAACAATTGTTAAAAACAGTTTCCCTTGAAATGGGTGGTGATACTTGCCGGTCATTGACCTCCCCTGCAGTTAAGTGGCACATCTTGGTCAGTGACCCGCCTCTAGACTGCTGACTGGATGATTTAAAAAAAGGTGCTGTTGAGTCATCAGTGTGCTCCCACCATTGTGTAAACATATTCATTAACAGCACTGAGCAATGCAATACAGCCCTGATTTGCTCGTGGTGCTCCCACCCTCTTCCAGTCTGAGCTCTGCTCGGGATTACAGGAAGCTAATAAGTAATAATATACTGTATATGACTTCGCAAAAGTATCTTCCTTTAAAAAAAGAGGGTGACTCGTCTTTTAATTCTAGAAGCTAGTATGTTCTTTGATACACCAGTGTGGGGGTTCCAGCTCCTCCCTCCAACCTATGGCATGTCTTGTTTAGTGTGGTCAGACGTCCCCTGCTGGCTTCTTTATAGGAATCAATGGAGAGTTGTAAGACCCCATTGCTTGTTATAAAAGAATTCTGGAGCCCTCTGTTAGGAAATCAAGTACTGTTCTCATAACACAAGCTGTGTAGTAGCATTAAATGCATATTACTGGTATCAGGCATGACCTAGACACAAAGCACATCGCACCAGACCCTACAGAAGTAGGCTCAGCCTGCAGACAGCCAACCATCATGGCGCTGGATACATGGTTACATCGTTACATAGTTACATAGTAAGTGAGGTTGAAAAAAAGACACAAGTCCATCAAGTCCAACCTATGTGTGTGATTATATGTCAGTATTACATTGTAATACCTTTCCTCATGACTAATATCCTCCATACCCTTTATTAGCTTTGTTGCCCTTCTCTGGACTCTCTCCATTTCCAGTACATCCTTCCCGAGGACTGGTGCCCAGAACTGGACAGCATACTCCAGGTGCGGCAGGACCAGAGTTTTGTAGAGCTGGAGAATTATCATTTTATCTCTGGAATTAATTCCCTTTTTAATGCATGCCAATATTCTGATTTATAGGTTGCAGCAGCTTGGAATTGCATGCCATTGCTGAGCCTATCATCTACTTGGACCCCCAGGTCCTTTTCCATCCTAGATTCCCCCAGAGGTTCTCCCCCCAGTGTATAGATCGCATTCATATTTTTGCCACCCAAATGCATTATTTTACATTTTTCTACATTAAACCTTAATTGCCATGTAGTTGCCCACCTCATTAATTTGTTCAGATCTTTTTGCAAGGTTTCCACATGCTACGGAGATGTTATTGCCCTGCTTAGCTTAGTGTCGCCCGCAAATACCGAGATTGGGCTGTTTATCCCATCCTCCAGATCATTTATGAATAAATAAAATAGGATTGGTCCCAGCACAGAACCCTGAAGGACCCCACTTACCACACTGGACCATTCCGAGTACTCCGCATTTATCACCACCCTCTGAACTCGCCCCTGTAGCCAGTTTTCAACCCATGTACTCACCCTATGGTCCATGCCAACAGACCTCACTTTGTACAGTAAACGTTTATGGGGAGCTGTATCAAATGCTTTTGCAAAATCCAGATACACCACGTCTACGGGCCTACCTTTATCTAGATGGCAGCTCACCTCCTCATAGAAGGTTAATAGATTGGTTTGGCAAGAAGGATTCTTCATGAATCCATGCTGACTACTGGTAATGATACCGTTCTCATTACTAAAATCTTGTATATAGTCCCTTATCATCCCCCGCCAAGAGTTTACATACTATTAATGTTAGGCTAACTGGTCTGTAACTTTTTAAAATATTGGTGCTACATTGGCTTTTCTCCAATCCGCTGGTACCATTCCAGTCAGTGGACTGTTCGTAAAAATTAGGAACAATGGTCTGGCAATTACTTGACTGAGTTCCTTAACCACTTGCTTACTGGGCACTTAAACCCCCCTCCTATCCAGACCAATTTTCAGCTTTCAGCGCTGACGCACTTTGAATGACAATTGCGCGGTCATACAACACTGTACCCAAATGAAATTTTTATCATTTTTTTCACCACAAATAGAGCTTTCTTTTGGTGGTATTTGATCACCTCTGCGGTTTTTACTTTTTGTTAAAAAATGTAAAAACCTGAATTTTTTTTTTTTAATTTTTAATTTTTTTATATTTTGTTATAAAAAATTTAAAACAGGTAATTTTTCTCCTTCATTGATGTACGCTGATGAGGCGGCAGTGATGGGCACTGATAGGCGGCAGTGATGGGCACTGATGAGTGGCAGTGATAGGCAGCACTGCTAGGTGGCACTGATTGGCACTACAGGTGGGCATTGATAGCTGGCACTTGTGGGCATTGATAGGTGGCACTTGTGGGCACTGTTAGGTGGCACTGTGGGCACTGTTAGGTGGCACTATTGGGTGGCACTGATGAGGCAGATTTGCCTCTTCCACTTCGGGACCGATGTCCCTCCCATGAGTAGAAAAAAAAACGATTACTAATCTTTTGTTTACATCATGTGATCAGCTGTCATTGGCTGACAGCTGATCACATGGTAAGGGGCCGGGACCAGCCCCTTACTTGGATCGGTGATCACCTGAGTCTCAGTGACTCGGTGAGTACAGCGCGCTCGGCGCGCACCCTGCAGGGCGCGTGCACAGGGAAGGCCGTCCTATGACGGCCTCCCGGGAATTCAGGTCCGTGCTGTGGCCGTCATTCGGATGTCAAGTGGTTAAGGACCCTCGGGTGCAAGCCATCTGGTCCCGGTGATTTATTAATGTTACGTTTTTCAAGTCTATTTCTAATTCTATCCTTTGTTAGCCATGAGGGTGCTTCCTGTGATGTGTCATGAGAATAAACATTGCAGTTTTGGTTACTGAAGCCCCCCTGATTCCCTCGTGAAGACTGAGAAGAATAAATTCAATACCTTCGTCATCTCTCCATCCTTAGTAACCAGATTCCCTTCATCATTCTTTAAGGGACCAATATGATCTGACCTCCCTTTCTAACTATTTATGTACTTAAAGAATTTCTTGGGATTTTTTTTACTCTCCTCCGCTATGTGCCTTTCATGTTCTATTTTAGCCGCCCTGATTGCACCCTTACATTTCTTGTTGCATTCTTTGTAAAGTTGGAAAGCTGATGATGATCCCTCAGCCTTGTATTTTTTGAAGGCCTTCCCCTTTGCTTTTTTATGCATTTTTACTTTGGAGTTAAGCCACCCAGGACTTTTATTAGCTCTTTTAAATGTATTTCCCATTGGGATGCACTGGCTAATGCCCTTATTAAATATGCTCTTAAAGCATACCCATTTTTCCTCCATGTTCTTTGTTCCTAAGATTTTACCCCAGTTATTATCTTCTAGCAAGGATCGTAGTTTAGGGAAGTTGGCTCTTTTGAAATTCAGTGTCTTTGTATTCCCCTCATGTTTCCTATTTGTGTGATTTATACTAAAACTAATTGACCTGTGATCGCTGTTTCCTAAATTCCCCGTATTTCCACATCCGTGATCAGGTCTGTATTGTTGGTAATGAGTAGATCCAGTAACACTTTGTTTCTAGTTGGTACATTTACCATCTGACCCATGAAATTGTCCTGCAAGACATTTAAGAACTGGCGAGCTTTAGTTGAATGTGCGGTTCCTTCTGCCCAGTCTATGCCTGGATAATTAAAATCCCCCATTATGATGACACTTCCCATCCTTGCCGCTAATCCAAATTGTGATCGGAGGTCCGTCTCCGCCTCCTCCCTCTGGTTAGGGGGCCTATAGCATACTACCAGTATTATTTTCCCCTTAGTTTCCTCCCTTTGGAGCTCTACCTATAAGGATTCCACCTCCTTCCTAGCTCCCTTAGTGATGTCATCTCTCACATTTACTTGTACATAATTTTTGATATACAGGCATACCCCTTCCCCTTTTTTACCTTCTCTATCCCTGAGATATAGCGAATACCCTTGAATAGTTGCCAGCCAATCATGAGAGCTGTTGAACCAAGTCTCTGTAATTCCTACAAAATCCAAATCCTCCTCGTACAACAGTATCTCTAGTTCACCCATCTTGTCTGCTGGACTTCTGGCATTGGTGAACATGCCACATAGTTTAGACCGGTTGCATACTATCTCCTTATTGGATGCTCTGGGGTTGTAAATAGGACTTGTTACTATACTTACCTTGGGTTTAGGTGCTTTAGTCAACCTACCACTAATGCCCGCAATACTATCCTCTGGAATCTGTTCCGCACTGACTATCTCTACCTCTGGACCCTCCTAGTTTAAAAGCCCCTAGTTTAAAAGCCCCTCTAACTTTTTGGCCATCTTCACTCCCAGCAGATCTGCACCCTACTCATTTAGGTGCAGTCCGTCCCTTCTATAAAACTGATAACTGACTGAAAAGTTGGCCCAGTTCTCCAGGAACCCAAACCCCTCCTTTCTACACCAGGTCCTCAGCCACTTGTTTACTTCCCTAATCTTCCTCTGCCTTTCTGGTGTGGCTCGAGGTACCGGAAGTATTTCTGAGAATACTACCTTGGAGGTCCTTTTCCTCAATTTAGCTCCCAAGTCCCTAAAATCATTCTTTAGGATACTCCATCTACCTCTGACTTTGTCATTGGTGCCAACATGCACAGGTCTTCCCCAGCCCCTTCCAGTATTCTGTCCACCAGATCCGTGATATGCCTGCGTATTATTAATGCCCTCTATAATTATACTGCTGAAGACGGCTCTAAGCTTGTTTCTAAATCAGTGTCTCTGGATGTGATGAGGGCTATGTGTGTCAGATACATCCTGCGTCGGACACAAGGCCTGATTACTGTCACTGCAGCAGGACTTAAAGGAACACTCTATCTTTTCATCGGATATTCTCTATTTTATCTATCTATCTATCTATCTATCTATCTATCTATCTATCTATCTATCTATCTATCTATCTATCTATTATCTTTAAAGTGGTTCTTCAGCAAGTTAAAAAAAATATTTTATTAAAAGGACCCTTACCTATCCAGGGATCCATCACTGTCTTAACCAGGGCCATTTTTTCACTGGTGTTCAGGTCCCCGGTGCTGCCATCTTGGATATGGGAAGCCGGCTGTGACACCCTGTGGCTTCCAGCTGCACATGCGCAAGTCGCGCTGCGCTTTGTGAATGGAGTTGCAGCCTCCTGGGACTTGTGACGTGTCCCAGGAGGCTGCGCTGGTGGTATCTATCTTCCCTTTTTTCTTTTCTTCTCCTGTGACGTATCCCAGGATTCTACGTCGGTGGGAGGCCAACTTCTGCTGTGATCTTTCTTTCTAAATATCCATCTATTATCTTTTTCTTTCTTTCTCTCCTTCCTCCTTTCTTTCTTTCCTCCTTTCTTTCCTTCCTTTTTTCTTTCTTTCTTTCTTTCTTTCTTTCTTTCTTTCTTTCTTTCTTTCTTTCTTTCTTTCTTTCTTTCTTTCTTTCTTTCTTTCTTTCTTTCTTTCTTTCTTTCTCTCTTTCTTTTTTCTTACCTTCATTCCTCTTCTTTCTTTCTTTCTTTCTTTCTTTCTTGGCTGCAAGAGTCACTTGTCTCTGTTTATATAAAGATTTTTTTTTATATTAAAGTGACTTTGTTTTTTTTAGAAATTCACCAGGAAGATTCGCCATATGGGCATTTTGGAGTGCAATGACTCTTGGAGGAGTTCCACTTTAAAGTGAAGAGCCTTGTAGATGCCAATGCAAGCTTCGCTAAGGCTCATTATCCCAATAAATGACCGGATTCCGGGAGACAGGCTGTTAGATTGATGGGCTGTGATACATGTGTGCTGTCAGAGCCAATTATAGATTTCGGCTCGGGAACCTTATACAGAATTGCACTGAGTGGATTGCTCCTCCAAATTAAACATGTTGTGCAATTAATAATAATATCACATTAACACTGTGGCAAATCACAGTTTGTAGGTACTGTTGCATAGGTTGCAACAGTACCTACTGTTGCAACCTATTGGTTGACTTTTAAATTCCCTCCCTGTGTATGAAATGTCAAGGCAAGAGCACTCACACTAAACTGCATGTGTCCATTTATCTGGAGTTTATCTGTCGTGGTATCTGGTCATGTGACCGGCACCAAAGGGAGATAGCAGCAGTGGTTTCTTGTGCAGCAAGAGGGTCAGTTTAGAGATGATGAACTCCAGGAAAACCACTATAAACATAGATGGGAATATGCCAGATGTTTTACCTGCAAAAGATTTGTATTTTTCCATCCAGTCCTGAGATTTACCCAGCAATGTTATTGCCCAAATAGGGCCATGGGGCCCTATTTAGGCAATGATGTAAAGCTCCTTTCCGTGTCTGTTTGTTTAGGTTGATAGGGATTCCTGGATTCCCACTTACATGAAATAGCTGGGTGATGTCAGTGGTTGGCAAGGACGCAGCAGCTGTCAGCACCCGCTGCTTCCTTAATAACCTTTGACAGGATTGCCCAAATATGGCCAAGTGGCCGTATTTAGGCAATAATGTAACCTGCTCCATTTCCTGCCCATTTGCTTACATAGCCAAGGATTCCCGACCATGTAAATAAATGGGCTGGCATTTTACCTGATAAAAAACAATAAATGGGCTGGGTGACGTCAGCTGCTTCCTTAGCAACCATAGACAGCTGAAAGCGCCAAAGGTTTGGCATTTAGATGAATATCCAAATAGTCAGTGTTCAGTCCAAATACTGAGCTCATCCCTACTGCCCATGAGACTGAGGACATCTGGTGGCAGATACAAGTACTGTAGGGGTTCCCCACCAGGGTTACTACCTTCACCCCTCACAAGGGTTGTCCAACCACACTCACGGCCTATGATCTGTCTGTGCTGGTTGTTATTGCCCCTGCTGCAGACCAGGGTGCCCGAAGTTGAGACCCTGCGGTGTTTTGACGACTCTCGATGCCGCACTGCCGCTGCGCAGATGCAGATGTAAGTTGGATATACAATCTTGTATAGTCCTTGCCATATATTTTTTCCCAATAATTTGCCTTGTTCCCTTATGCTTTTTACCCCTACCTCTCATTTTAAAATAAATTATTTTTTGAGACTATTTAGAATCTATGTTCTCTGTTTTTAGATATTTTCCATTGTTTATGCTCCTGATGAGCGGTTATAAGGCCGCAAACGCGCCGAGCCATCCACTTTTACTATCATCATACCATGGATCAACTTAAATTCTCTACAGTCCGGTCCATAAATATTGGGACATCGACACAATTCTAATCTTTTTGGCTCCATACACCACCACAATGGACTTGAAATGAAACAAACAAGATGTGCTTTAACTGCAGACTTTCAGCTTTAATTTGAGGGTATTTACATCCATCCCTAGTGATGCTCTGCCAGGCCTCTACTGCAACTGTCTTCAGTTCCTGCATGTTCTTGGGGCATTTTCCCTTCAGTTTTGTCTTCAGCAAGTAAAAAGGAATGCTCAATCGGATTCAAGTCAGGTGATTGACTTGGCCATTGCATAACATTCCACTTCTTTCCCTTAAAAAACTCTTTGGTTGCTTTCGCAGTATGCTTCGGATCATTGTCCACTGTGAAGCGCCGTCCAATGAGTTCTGAAGCATTTTGCTGAATATGAGCAGATAATATTGCCCGAAACACTTCAGAATTCATCCTGCTGCTTTTGTCAGCAGTCACATCATCAATAAATACAAGAGAACCAGTTCCATTGGCAGCCATACATGCCCACGCCATGACACTACCACCACCATGCTTCACTGATGAGGTGGTATGCTTTGGATCATGAGCAGTTCCTTTCCTTCTCCATACTCTTCTCTTCCCATCACTCTGGTACAAGTTGATCTTGGTCTCATCTGTCCATAGGATGTTGTTCCAGAACTTTGAAGGCTTTTTAGATGTTGTTTGGCAAACTCTAATCTGGCCTTCCTGTTTTTGAGGCTCACCAATGGTTTACATCTTGTGGTGAACCCTCTGTATTCACTCTGGTGAAGTCTTCTCTTGATTGTTGACTTTGACACACATACACCTACCTCCTGGAGAGTGTTCTTGATCTGGCCAACTGTTGTGAAGGATGTTTTCTTCACCTGAGAAAGAATTCTTTGGTCATCCACTACAGATGTTTTCCGTGGTCGTCCGGGTCTTTTGGTGTTGCTGAGCTCACCGGTGCAATCTTTCTTTTTAAGGATGTTCCAAACAGTTGATTTAGCCACACCTAATGTTTTTGCTATCTCTCTGATGGGTTTGTTTTGTTTTTTCAGTCTAATGATGGCTTGCTTCACTGATAGTGACAGGTCTTTGGATCTCATATTGAGAGTTGACAGCAACAGATTCCAAATGCAAATAGCACACTTGAAATGAACTCTGGAACTTTTTCTCTGCTCCTTGTAAATGGGACAATGAGGAAATAACTCACACTTGGCCATGGAACAGCTGAGCAGCCAATTGTCCCATTACTTTTGGTCCCTTAAAAAGTGGGAGGCACATATACAAACTGTTGTAATTCCTACACCGTTCACCTGATTTGGATGTAAATACCCTCAAACTAAAGCTGAAAGTCTGCAGTTAAAGCACATCTTGTTCGTTTCACTTCAAATCCATTGTGGTGGTGTATAGAGCCAAAAAGATTAGAATTGTGTCAATGTCCCAATATTAATGGACCTGACTGTATGGTTCTACTTATGCTTATAATTATTCAATATATGAATTATGTTTATCTTCTTTTACTCTTCCCCTCATCCCCTTTACCTTGAGATAAATCTAGCTTCTATTTTACCTTAGCTATGTTTATATATTATATCCCTTGCTTGTTCCATTTACAATACATAACTGTTTACATGATTGTGGATTGCCATGTCATTTATGTTGAATAATGATGAAATGCTTTTAGAGGTTATGTGCCCATTATGGTTATATATGTAGATTATACAATATGAATAAACAGTATTTCCCAGTCACTTGACTTCCTATTGTGCTGCTGCATGCTTCATATAAAGTCCCACTACTTGCTCTCCATTTTTTAAGTACTGTAGGGGAACTCTCTGCATTGAAGATGCATCTTGCAGCAAAAGCTGGTTTCAGTATTTTATCATTTATAGGCTCTCGTATTTTATCTTATCTAGCCCTTTCTGATCTAACCTCTAACCCAATGACCTGAGTTCTTCCTTAAGTCTCAGCAGGTTTGACATAGCGTGGTTCCTTATTAGGATGTTTCAAAGTCAACTGGTGACTAACGTTTGCATAATGACTTAATGGTTCCTTGTCTTTGGACAATAGACCATCAATAGACACTTAGAAATCACATTGTATTTTATTAGTGTAGCAGTGTTTGCAGCACTGACGGCATGCAAAAGTGCAGTGACTCCAGCAAGCTGATCAGATCTCAGTCAGTTAAGTAAATGATTCCTTCTGATTGGTTGCTACAGGTTACTGCATTGTGCACAATGTTCTTTTTGCGTCACAGACTAAGCCTAATTGCCTGCTCATATGTCCTACTAAAAACGTCCTACCTTACTTCCCTCCCTTGTCTATGCAGTGGCTTGTCATTGTCATAGCTCCGCTTCAAAATGCGGCATGGCTGAGAGTTCACACCGCCCGCAGCCGTTCAGAATAAATTGTACGCTCTGCATGTCACTGCTGCTGACTCAGAGTGCCCGGGTACCTCTGGCACAGCGGAGGCACACTTAACCCATTCAGTGATTGGATTTCCGACAAGTTTCTTAGAAGATATTTTTATATACAGTTCACAGGCTTTTTTTTTTTAAAGATCAAGTACATTTTTTTGGCACAATCAGTAGAGAAAAGAAATAGCAGGGAGTAGATGTCATATCCTAAATATATTCACATTGGCCCTCAAATTACATGTTCCTATACACTATGTGGCCAAATGTTAGTGAACACTTGAGTATCAGACCTCTATGAGCTTGTTGGACATCCCATTCCAATAACATGGCCTCCAATCTTCTGGCAAGATTTTGGAGTGTGTCTAGGGAAATTTGTGCTCATTCAGCCAAAGAAGCATTTGTGAAGGCAATTACTGAACTTGGATGAGAAGAGCTGCCTGACCATCCAGTTCATCCTAAAAGTGTTCAGTAGGGTTGAATTTAGAGCTCTGTGCAGGCCACTCAAGTTCTTCCACACCAAACTCATCAAAACCATGTCTTTATGGTGCTGGCTTTGTAAGCAGGTGCATGGTCATGCTGAAACAGAAAAGGGCCTTCACAAAAACGTTGAATTTAGAGCTCTGTGTGGGCCACTCAAGTTCCTCCACACCAAACTCATCAAAACCATGTCTTTATGGTGCTGGCTTTGTACGCAGGTGCATGGTCATGCTGGAACAGAAAAGGGCCTTCACAAAAACGTCACCTTAAGGTTAGAAAAGTACAATTGTCTTAAATGTCTTTGTATACTGTAGCATTATCAGTACTAGGGATGAGCTTAGGTTCGGTCTGAACCCAGAAGGAAGCTGTCATTGCCGGCTCAATCAGTTTGGCTGGGACGTTCTCCACCCCACAGTTGCATGTACACAAAGGGTAGAGGGTAGCTTGGAACATCCTTGACCTAATATTACCACTTAAGATAAAGAACATTGACCCAATATGGCCACATGACCACAAAGCCATATTAGATAAAGAACATTGACCTAATATGGCCACATAGCCATATTAGATGAAGAACATTGACCTAACATGGCCATATGAGCACACATATTATTATTATACAGGATTTATATAGCGCCAACAGTTTACGCAGCGTTTTACAATACACATAGCCATATTAGATAAAGAACATTGACCTAATATGGCCACATGACCACCTAGCCATATAAGATAAAGAACATTGACCTAATGTGGTCACATGACCACGTAGCCATATTAGATAATGAACATTGACTTAATATGACCACATAACCATATTCGATAAAGAACATTGACCTAATATGGCCACGTAGCCATATTAAATAAATAACATTGACCCAATATGGCCACATGACCACATACCCACATTAGATAAAGAACATTGACCTAATATGGCCACATGATCACATAGCCATATTAGATAAAGAACATTGACCTAATATGGCCACATGACCACATAGCCATATTAGATAAAGAACATTGACCTAATGTGGCCACATGACCACATAGCCATGCTAGATATAGAACATTGACCTAATATGGCCACATGACCACATAGCCATGTTAGATAAAGAACATTGACCTAACATGGCCACATGACCACATAGCCCTATTAGATAAAGAACATTGACCTAATGTGACCACATGATCACATAGCCATATTCGATAAAGAACATTGACCCAATAGGGCCACATGACTACACAGCCATATTATATAAAGACCACTGACCTAATGTGGCCACATGACCACATAGCCATATTCGATAAAGAACATTGACCCAATAGGGCCACATGACCACATAGCCATATTATATAAAGACCACTGACCTAATGTGGCCACATGACCACATAGCCATATTATCTAAAGAACATTGACCTAATATGGCCACATGACCACATATCCATATTAAATAAAAAACCATTGGCCTAACATGGCCACGGGGTCTACTATACCCACATAGCCATATTAGAACAAGAACATTGAATTAGGTCACTCACATCCCTGCCCCTTTGGGTAGTGCAGATGTGGAGGTGGGAAATTCCCCAGAATACAGCTGACAGCTTCCTTCCAGGTTTGGCCAATCATGGGTAAAAAACCCAAGCCAAGCTCACCTCCAATCAGTACCCTTCATTGGAAGCATCTAAACTCAAAAAGATATTTGGAGAGATGTCCTTTGGGGCAGCCATATTTGCTCATTACACCCTTGGGTTATGCTTTCAGTGCTTGCAGTGCTGCACAATGGCTGTGCCTCTCTGCTCCTATCCCAATGCAAGTCCATAAGTCAGCCAACTGTTTGGAAAAAATGCCCCCCCCGTGTGTCTTATCTCAACAGTTGTTAAGACAGATAAATTATTTGTGCTGAGTAACTAAAAGTGCCCTATAGTGGCTAATCCAGAAATTTCCTTACTCAATATAATAATTAATATATGGACTAACAACGACTTCATGAACATAGCTTGTGGCAATGCTCCAAGCAGAAATAAACCTCTGCCTAAGATCCTTTGGGTTAACAGGGTGATGGCAGTATCCATATGCCGATCCAGAGAGCAACCATAAGTCTGTATGGGGATCACCACTCAACCCAACCAGCCCATGTAAGCCAAAAGTGAGAAGCATCCTCAGCCTGCAAGTCTTTGCTAAACCAAGTAAGCCAAGTAATCTGATGCATTTTTGCCTCACCCACCGATGGCTTGGTTATAAGGATTAAAATTGTGAAAATACACTTTAATAATTTTCCTTAAAAGAAAGTCATAAAATATTATAGATGGTAGAGTCTGGAGAAATTGACTAAGATAATAGCAGATTGTCCATTGGTCTGTATTATAGGGAACCTCTCAGGTTCTACACCAGGCCTGTAGATAATTTTTTTTCCTGAGGGGGGGAATCAGTTTTGGAGACCCAGAGGAAAAAAATTATGACAGATCCCCCCCCCCCACTAGTACAGATTTCCTCCCACAGCACCGCCCAGCAGGGACTGGCCGAATTTCGATCAATGTTTGGACACTGTGGCTATACAGAAGTCGATCTACTGATTGGTGTGGCCTTCAGCAATAGCTACTAGTGTGCAGTGCACCACAAATACTCCTCAGGAGGATTTGGCCCCCCTATCCCCCCCTTATCTATGTCCCTGTTGTACACTATGCCTAAACTAACATTACTACCACAGATAGAGGACAGTTAGACAGGCAGAATAACAGACAGTTTTTGGGAACTGATAGATAACCTTCAACATACAGCTCCTGCTGTAGCTTAAAAAAATACGTTGTGCACATAATCTACTATCATATTGTTTCACTGCAAAGTTCCCTTTAAACGATTGCCTATTTCCTTGTATTTGTAACTAAGGCTGGCCATACACGGTGCAAATTTCTTTCCTGAAAACGCAGGGTAAGCCATCCCTGCTGGTAGAAGATAGTGATTATTGCGATAATCGCAAGAGAACCTGGCAGGCTGGTTATACTAAAGTTGATCAACCGATCAACTGGGTACATTCAGCCTGCCCATTAACGGTTCGAATCTCACCATGAGATTCCTAGATTCATACCATGTATGGCCAACCTAAGTGAGATCCCCCCCCCCCCCCCCCCCCCAGAAAAAAGAAAAAAAGACAATAATTATATACAGTAAAAGAAGAATTTTCTTGTCCTGAGTACTGTGGCAGAGATGATCAGCTCCTACAAGCTGCCTAATCTAACGATACTTCTCTAGGGGCTCCAGCATTGGCCTGTTAAATGGATGACGAGGAGGACTTAGGACTGAAAGAGGCGGGGCTTTGTGCCATCATTATCTTAGCCTAGGCTAAAGTCACTGACTAGGGCTAAAGGATGGCTTTTATGATAGAGGTGGGGTTTTTTTTACTACTTTTTTTTATTTTTCACACACATGTTAAAATCAGATTTTTTTCTAGAAAACTACTTGGAATCCCCAAACGTTACATTTTTTTTCTGATAGCAGGGGCCCTGGAGAAATAAATGGTGGCTGTTGCAATTTTCTGTCACACTAGATTGGCGCAACAGTCAAATTTTCAGGAACACAAAACACCACTGATTTGAATTTTAGTGCACAGAACCCAATATAATACCCAATTTTTGATAAAATATAAAAGATGATGTTCCGTTGAGTAGATGGATACCAAACATGTCAAGACTCAAAATTGCATGCACCTGAGAAATGGTGATAAACTACGGTGCCTAACATTTTTCATAGGTGATGCTTTAAAAGCCTTTACAGGTTATTAGTGTAAACTGTGAATATGATGGGGCATTTTGTATTTGTATGTATTCATGGGGGGGGGGGGGTTAACATTTTTATGTATTTTAAAGTATTTATGTATTTTATTTTATTTTTTATGGATTTTTTTACTTTTTTTTACATTTTTGTTTTTCATTTAACTTTATTGCTTTTACAAGGTGGCTAACAAACCCTCATGTGATAGCACTGGGCAGGTGACAAGTACTCTTTATGGAAACACATAGACCCCCAATGTCTCCCCCTTCCATCTAAAGCAGCTAATCAAGCACAGATTATGCTAAATTAGCTGCTTTCCTGGCTGTAACATGATCATATTTCATTAGTATTACTGTCTTGAGGCCCGAGAGCCAAACAATACTGTGCAGCAATATACTGTAGGGCATGGAGGTAGAGGGGGTCACTCCCTTCCTGATGTGCCCCAGACAGATGCCTCATCAGCTTCACCATTGGTCTGGCTCTGCTGGCAGACGTAGAGTTAATCTCATCGTTGCTCTTTCAGATGTTTATCCATGCAAATTGCCTGAAGAGATGTATATCCCCCTCCCCTTCTATTTCCCATCCTGGATACATATTGATGTGATATTCTCCTGTGGGTGGCAGGTCTGGAAGTCAATATTTGATGTTAACTAATATTTACATTGTTTATTTACTTTAGATTTTATTTTCAGGATGTGAGTGTGAATAAAACATGCCGGCTAGAAAATACAACAAATCCGGGGCCAATCTCTACAAAGACGGTTCTTAACTTCTCAAACTCAGCTGTTTACTTCTTTTACTAGATAGATAGATAGATAGATAGATAGATAGATAGATAGATAGATAGATAGATAGATAGATAGATAGATAGATAGATAGATAGATAGATAGATAGATAGATAGATAGATAGATAGATAGATAGATAGATAGATAGATAGATAGAAGATCAATAGGCATAGAAATGGATAGAAATAGAGATAGAAATAGAAATGAGGATCAATAGACAGATTAATGGAAAGATAAAATTTAGATACTAATATAGATTAAGGATAAACAGATAGATAGATCATTTTTTTAATAAAATAAATGTAGCTAAATAAAGGCATTTTTTTCTCAAATGAAAATATGAATTGTTCCAATAGAGAGATAGATAGATAGATAGATAGATAGATAGATAGATAGATAGATAGATAGATAGATAGATAGATAGATAGATAGATAGATAGATAGATAGATAGAAGGTCAACAGGCAGAGGAAGTATAGATAGATAGAAATGGGGAGGATCAATAGACAGATTAATAGAAAGATAAAGCTTACATAGATACTAATATAGATTAAGGATAAACAGATAGATAGACAGATAGATAGATAGATAGATAGATAGATAGATAGATAGATAGATAGATAGATAGATAGATAGATAGATAGATAGATAGATAGATAGATCTGGTATAATATACTCCTGTAGCTGACATTAGAAGGATGTGTGGATAATCTTCTATGATGTGATGGTAGTGCGGAGTTCCAATTAAACGATGGTCTATTTGTATATAATGGACCCCCCCCCCCCCAGTACAGTACTTATAGAAAAGAAGATTCTTCTATGATTGCTGTTCCGGTGATTATCACACATTCGCCCGCTGCTCCTTTCATGTGATCACCCTGAAGACTTCCCCGCCAGCGGGAGATGTAGGCGCCCTGCGCCGGTTTTTATTCTGGAAGTTTTCAGTAATTCTGAGTCTCCCAGCCTTCATCTCTCCCCCCGGACCCCTCACCCTCCTGTGCTAAATTACAGCTTTCTTTCTGGCGCTCCATAGAACATTGCCGGAGCCGCCGTGACTGCGACCGAGATTCATGAAAACACAAAGCAAAGATCCCGCTGAGAACATCTCGCTTTCCTTCCATGTGTGTTCATAGAGAAATGAATATTTTCAGGCGGGTTATTATTTTATTCTATGGTTGAACTCTGAGAACATAAATTTTTCATTTAAATCTATTCCTCAATAGGCACAAAGGATCTCAATCTACTTTGTGTGCACAAAATGCTGTTTTCAAATCCAGATATTACCTTGTAAAGTAGCAGTGACATCATCGCTGTGCTGTACAGAGTCTGTGCAGAGAGCTGAGCTGTGGGAGGGGCCCAGCAGACCCCACCCACTACAGGCTGCCTGCAGAAAACGACAGGAGGGGGCGGAGACAAGACCGGTCACCCTGCACAAGGGGGAGAGAGCAGCAGTGACTGGTCTTTATTTGAAATGGGGGTGTCATTAACAATGTATTGACACTCCCGGCAGTTCGCATATGACGGTGTGCACTGCTGTGCGAGTCGGGCGCAATTCGGGAACCCACAGTGGATTCGCAGGTAATGAGGCTGCACTGATGGGCACTTATGGGCTGCACTGATGAGGCGGTACTAATAAGGTGGCACTGATGGGTACCGATAGTCTGCACTGATGGGCACTGTTGAGCCGTCACTGGTGGGTACTGATGAGGCTGCACTGATAGGCGGAACTTACAGGTGACACTGATGGGCACTGATAGGCTGCACTGATAGGCGGTACTGATAAGGTGGCACTGGTGTGCGCTGATAAGGCTGCACTGATGGGCACTGATGAGGCTCCAATGAAAGGCGGCACTGATAGGTGACACTGAAGGGCACTGATAGGCGGCACTTTTAGGTAGTACTGATGGGCACTGATATTTGACACTGATGGGCACTGATTGGCAATATTGATTGGCAGCACTGATGAGCACTGATTGGCAGCACTGGTGGGCACTGTTGGGACTGCACTGATAATCAGGACACACAAGCCAGTAATCAGCTCTCCTCTCCTCATGCTTGTGTTTACATCGTGATCAGCTATGATTGCACACAGCTGATCACGTGGTAAAAGGCCACTGTGATTGGCTCTTTACCCCAATCTGTGTTTAGCTGTGTCCTAAGGGCATGATCACGGGAGGACCTCATATGACGCCCTCCCGGAACTGGCTGGTCACGCTGTAGCCATTATTCGGCTAGCGCGGTCCGCAAGTGGTTAAGAGGTTATCAAAGTCTCACACTGGATTACTGCACAGATCTTGATGAAATACACAAAGCACACCAAGATTTAGGCAACAATACACATGACTCTTGTATTTATACAATATTTGCTTATCCCGATTCCCGTCTAAATGAAAGTAAATACATGTCAACCCAACCACGCAAATTTTTTTCATTTTGGATAGAGCGTGGATGGATTACAACCCCTGTAAGGTTTTTATTGCTGTCTGTGGCCCCGTTAGGGAGATTCACTCTCTCTATTTGCGCCTTTACCATTACCCTTTTGTCAGAAACCATGAATCAGACCGGGACAGACGTACAGTTAAATCGCACTTGTTTAATATTAAAAGTAAATAGAACAAACGTAGTCAAAACATAGCCAAAGTTCGGCAACCGGAAAAAGATAGTCAGACAAGCCAGAAAGTCAAGAAGCCAGGGAACAGCGTAGTGGAACAGCAAGCAGGATCTGGAGCCAGAAGGAATGTCAGCCAAGCAAGTCTTTAACAGGAACATAGGAGAAATCATCAACGGGTGAGTCATTGTGGAGAGATAGGAGCTGGCAATTAGCTGACAGCTAAGCAGCCAGCTCAGAGAAGGAAGGGCTGAGCCCAGCCCTGACATCTTTACCATTTTCACTGAAATTGTGGATCCCAAATTTTGAGTTGTCACCAGAACAGGAATAGAGGGGAAATCTTCCAATGGGGACATTGGTTCTGGTGACAATCGGATTTCTCCTTACTTTTGAGGAATTTCCTCTTGCTTCCTGTTTCAATGCCCATCAGTGTAGCCTCATCAGTTCCCATAAGTGCAGCCTCATTATTTTCCATAAGTGCAGCCTCATCCGTGCCCATCAGTGCAGCCTCATCAGTTCCCACCAGTACAGCCTCATCAGTTCCCATCAGTGTAGCCTTATCAATGCCCATCAGTGCAGCCTCATCAGTTCCCATCAGTGCAGCCTCATCAGTTCCCATCAGTGCAGCCTCATCAGTGCCCATCAGTGCAGCCTCATCAATGAATAGTGCAGCCTCCTCAGTTCCCATCAGCGCAGCCTCATCAGTGCCCATCGGTGCAGCCTCAACAGTGTCCATCAGTGCTGCCTATCAATGCCCATCAGTGCAGCCTCACCAGTGCACATCAGTTCCCATCAGTGCAACCTCATCAGTGCAGCCTCATCAATGCACATCAGTGCAGCGTCATCAGTGCACATAGGTGCAGCCTATCAATGCCCATCAATGCACATCAGTGATGAAAAAAAATTACTTATTTGCTAAATCTTATAACAGAAACTAAGAAAAACATTTTAGTTTTTTTTAATATTTTTGGACTTTAGTCGTTTATTTAGCAAAAAATAAAACCCCAGTGGTGATTAAATACCACCAAGAGAAAGCTCTACCTGTCAAACAAATGATAAAAATGTCGTATGTGTACAGTGTTGTATGACTGCGCAATTATTATTCAAAGTTTGACAGAGCTGAAAGCTGAAAGTTGGCCTGGGCAGAAAGGGGGTAAAAGTGCTTGGTATTGAAGCGGTTAAAGTAAACTAAGAGGAAGATCCATGACAGGTCAGGTTCTGAGGAGTAGATATTACTGGAGAGGGATTCCCATCCTAGCATACTGACCCAGCGGGGTGGAGTATCTGTAACAGTAGCGGAGTCAGGATCAATAGCCGACAATAATGTAGTTCCCATCGTGACATACAAAGGCCGGATCTTGCGGGAGGAGAAAGCTCTGTGTGTGGAGAATGAAGATGTCGTTTGCCATCTACAAACCTTTCTGGTCTCCTGTGGCGTGGAGGTGAGAGAACAACTTGATAACATCTTCATTTACAGCTTCCAGAGCTGCCACGCTCACAGGCGTCACACCTACGGGTTCTTCACCGCGTCTTACTGCTATGGGATTTGCAGATCTCTGGTAACATTTGTAGCTAAATAAGAGAAATCATAGACAGACTTAAAGGTGAACTCCGGCCTTCCCTTCAGTCTTGCACAGTTGTACCGCCTCCTCTCCTCTACTGAAATGGCTTACTCTGATTTCACCGCATACTGTGAGCTTTTCACAATGTGCATTAGAAGCTGCAGCAAGTCAGATAGAGCCCCGCCTTGTTCACTTACTGGGTTCACTTACCATTGCAGAGAACAGAAAACAAGAGGAAACCTTTCCAGAGTGAGGGAAATCACTTCTAAGGGCTTGTTCATATGTGCGCCATCGTTTGCTGACCCTCTGAAAAGTGATCCCTGGTGGATCACTTTTCATAGGCATTGCGTGCAGTTGCAGCGTAGTCTTATTCACTTGATTTGGTAATGTCTCATCATCAGTGCCCAGCAGTGTCCAGCACTGCTGGGCACTGATGGGGCTGCACTGATGTGCACTGAAGGTGCATTGATAGGCAGCACTAATGGGCATTGATAGGCAGCACTAATGGGCATTGATAGGCAGCACTAATGGGCATTGATAGGCAGCACAGATTGGCACTGATGAGGCTGCACTGATGGGCATTGATAGGCAGCACTGATGGGCACTGATGAGGCTGCACTGATGTGCACTGATGAGGCTGCACTGATGGGCATTGATAGGCAGCACTGATGGGCACTGATGAGGCTGCACTGATGGGCACTGATGAGGCTGCACTGATGGGCATTGATAGGCAGCACTGATGGGCACTGATGAGGCTGTACTGATGTTCACTGATGAGGCTGCACTGATGGGCATTGATAGGCAGTACTAAAGGGCACTGATGAGGCTGCACTGATATGCACCGATGAGGCTGCACTGATGGGCATTGATAGGCAGCACTGATGGGCACTGATGAGGCTGCACTGATGAGGCTGCACTGATGGGCATTGATAGGCAGCATGGAAGAGATAACGAGGGGCTTTTAGGTAACAAACCTCGGGACTTTAATGGTGCTGTGTAAATGATAAGGAAATAATAATTCATCAATGGTATAAAAAAGAATTTTATTTTAACAATGTTTAAAAAACATGAGACAAGACTAAGTACAAAAATTCATAAAATTCATAAATTCATAAAATTCAATGAGACATCATAAAAAGAATACCACTTTTCTCAACATGTTTCGCTCTGTGGAGCTTCCTCAATAGACTTTAGGTGTGGCATCATATTATACTAAAAATCACAAGAAAAATACTCAAGTTTAGATATAAATAAATCATGAATCGGACATACATCAATTATTTTGAGCAAAATGAAAGAAAAATAACAAAATAAAGAGAATTACAAATTATTATCACAATAGGGCATAACGACCGTAAGACTACAGAATAAAGAAAATGAACCTTACCCAACAAACCGTCTCAATAAATATGACTCAGAATTAAAAGTCACAGTATATTGGATATATATCCCATGGGTTGCCTCCCTCCATAAAAAGGCCTCAAAAAACGTTTGCAGAGACAGACAAAGGTTATCGATCAAAGAGTATTTTCTGGTAAGGAAAAGACCAAAAAAAGGGAATATATGAATAAAAATTGATGATGGAAAAATGAATGATAGAAAATAAAGAATAAATGAAATAGAAAACAATGTAAAAAGGTTGAGGTAGATTACCTTTAAGACATTGATACAGTAGAATCTATAATATCCTGCAATCACATCCTCAGTGATAACTGGAGTAATTCACTTTGATGAAAGGGATGTAAAGGGTACAACAGGTAGATAACACCAAGCAAGTGGGAGGCTTAAAACGAGAAAGATGCTGGGGTATGTGTCAGGTGAGAGGACCTGAAAAGGTAATAGACAATAGACTGCTAGATGAAGATTTCTAATATAGAAATGCCAGGACAATAGAAAAGCAAGGGGTTCAATAGTTACCAAGGGTGTAATGAAACATACCTGAAGAGGATTGAGACACAGGATTAGCGGGCCAACGGAAGGGGATAATAACTCCTATGCTGCCCTCCGTGTTGCCGACAGAGAGTGACCGGGAAGAGCAAACAGTTCCCCATATTTGCACAGTGCTCCGGCGCGGCGGCATGTGACGTCATTGCCGCGGACGTAAGGGAAGTGCCATTGCGCATGCACCCGCAGTTAGAACGGTCGACATCAACAGTGACGCTGATAGCGTACATTCGATGGCGGCCATTTTTGAAAATCCTATGCCCATATAGGAAGGTAATGAAGGGCGGAAGCCACCAAAGAAGCAACGAGGCTGGATCGGATAAACCGAAGCCCAGAATCGGAACCTCGGGGAAATAAAGGCTGGAAAAAGGCTGAGGGGCAAGAGCAGCAAACTGGCACAAGAAGGGCACAAGCGGTTTGAAACATTGATTAAGAGCCAATACCAAAAGTGCCCTGGGTGTCCGTGCAAACTTAAAAAAGAGAGGACCCAGGGTGGAAGAGTGCAAAAAATGAGAATATGCAAATGATAAATATACTAAGTATATATCTATATCAAAAAAATGGCATGAGTAGCATGCCTTTTTTTTTCCACATTGAAACAATGCAGAAGAATAAAAATATGTATATAAATCAAATAATGTAATTATACATAAGAGACAGTAAATTAGAAAAGGCTCATTGAAGTAGCTCACCACTCTACAAATATAAGTACTAAAAAAAAAACACAAAAAAAAAACAAAAGAGGCCAGATAACCCCTAACAGTGTGCTTAAAGAAAGGGCTTGTAACTAAGAGTATCATTGAGGCCAGGGTATTTGAGAGCACATAGATCAGAGATCCATGTGGCCTCATGTTATTATAAGATTTTATCATAATTTCGCCCTCTTTCATTAGAGGGACATGCTCAAGAGCAACAAAGTGCATCATTGTATCATTAAACTGATGGAAAAGGCCCATATGCCGGCTTATGGGCATCTCCATTTTCTTTTTTATTACTAGGGAGACATGATCCCTTATACGGTGAAATAAGGGGTTTTCCCCACGTAGAAGGCATTACACCCACAGGTCATCAAATATACGACTCCAATGGATTGACAAGTGACAGAAAATTTGGGGAAATAGATGCGGCCATTGGGGAGAGCAACACTACGTGATGCATGGATGTATCTGCAATAGTTGCATTTGTGACAAGGCCTAGTTCCTTTATTGACGATAGTAGTTGTAGAGGTTATCTCTGGGTAACTTTTCAAATGCTTAGAGACCTTGGGATCCCCCATGAGGAGGTACCAGTGTCTCTGCATTAGGTCGCGTATCTGTTTGTGCTGTCCTGTATATTTGGTGATCATTCTTAATACAGGGTCAGGTCTAGAAATAAAGGGACCATGGATTAAGTCAGATCTAGCCTGTTTTTTGGCCTTGGCGTAGGCCTTCTTGAGGCACTTGTTGCTATATCCGCGTGATTTCAAACGGTTTTGTAGGGCCCTGGCTTCCTGTTCAAAGTGGATATTCTCACTACAGTTTCTTCTGAGACGGAGATATTGCCCTTAAGGTATATTCGCTATCAGGGATGCAGGATGAGAACTGTTGGCGTGAAGAAGGGAATTTCCCGCTGAGGGTTTGCGATATAGGGTAGTCCCAACTGTTCTGTCTGAATTAATGAAAATTTGAATATCCAGGAAGGTCAGCCTTTCTTGGCTGGCTTCCATGGTAAAAGTGAGATTGTATTGATTGGGTCTAAGACTCTCAAAAAAGGAGACAGATCCTTGCAGGTCCCTGTCCACACAAAGAATATATCGTCAATATATCGTCTCCAGATTGGAATCTGCTCAAAAAAGACCTGCATGTCCTCTCTAAAGGACAAGTCACGCTCCCACCCCCCCCCAGATACAGGTTCGCATAGGAGGGAGCACACTTGGTTCCCATAGCTACACCCTGTAGCTGGAGGTAGTGGGAGCGTCCAAACATAAAACATTGCTGTTCAGATTAAACCGTAGAAGGTCTGAGATAAATTGATTATAGGTAGAGGATCCCTCATTGTTGTGGGAAATAAAGCCCTCCACAACTCCAACACCCAAGTCGTGGGGAATGAAGTTGTAGAGGGCCTCCACGTCCAAAGCTACCAGCCATGCCCCCATAGGTAGTGCTAGGCCATCAAGGGCTCTAAGAAGGTCACTGGTGTCTTGTAAATAAGAGGCTAGGTTCTCAACATAAGGTCTAAGAAAGTCATCAACCATTTGGCTCGCCTTTTCGGTTAAACAGCCATTCCCTGATACTATGGGGCGACCAGGAGGATTGATAGGCAGCACTGATGTGCACTGATGAGGCAGCACTGATGTGCACTGATTTTACCCCCTATGTGGTGAAAAAAAGTAAAGTTAAAAAAAAATGAAATTGTAAAAAATGAATGTTACACCCAAGCACATAAAATCCCATCCCCCCAAAAAATTTTTTTTGACCCCCACATATACGCACATACTAACGTACGCATGAAAATGTCAATTGCGATACATGTGTTACATATCGCCTCGCACACCGCAGTGAGAGCAATATTTATAGCACCATACCTCCTCTGTAACACTAAACTGATGACCTATAGGGGGCTTTTAAAGTGTCGCCTATGAAAAACAAAAAAAAGGTACTGAAGTTTGTCGCCATTTCACGGGCGCACGCAAAATTAACCACTTCCGGACCACCCACCGTGGCTATACATCGGTAATTTGACATTGAATACCGTTGTTGTGGCAGCAGATAGCTTCCATAACCCTGGTATTTTTAAAAAACGGCGGGCGGTTCACTTTCGGATAAAAGTGGTCTTAGCGGCAAGATCACTTTTATCGGTGGGGGGAGAGGTGCTTACCGGAGCAGTGGAGACGATCCAGTCCTTATTCCCTAAGAGGCATGAAGTCGAGTGAGGGAATGATGGTCCCCACTCGACTCCATACCATTGGATGACGGAAGCGACGTCAAATGTCACTTCCGCCCAATAGTCTTAAAGGGGAAATTTTTTTTTTATTTAAAAAGAGAAGACATTTTTTTTTATTTGACTTTTTATTTTTTGTTTTTACATTGCCCCTTTAAAAAAATGTTTTGGATCACTTTTATTCCTATTACGAGGAATGTAAACATCAAAAAAAGCATGACAGGGTCTCTTTAATGTGAGATCTGGGGTCAAAAAGACTTTCAGATCTCACATTGTTTATTTATTTTTTATTCCATTTAAGTGTAATGTGAGATCTGAAAGTCTTTTTGACCCCAGATCTCACATCAAAGAGGTCCTGTCATGTTTTTTTTTATGTTTACATTCCTCGTAATAGGAATAAAAGTGATCTAAAACATTTTTTTTAAAGAGGCAGTGTAAAAAAAAAAAAGTCAAATAAATAAGAAAAAAAAAATCTTTAAAGCGCCACGTCCCGCCGTGTTTGCGCGCAGAAGCGAGCGCACACGTAAGTCGCGCCCGCATATGTAAACGGTGTTCAAACCACACATGAGATATGGCCGCGATTGTTAGAGTGAGAGCAATAATTCTAGCCCTAGATTTCCTCTGTAACTCAAAACTGGTAACCTGTAGAAATTTTTAGACGTCACCTATGGAGATTTTTAAGGGTCAAAGTTTGTCACCATTCCACGAGCGGGCGCAATTTTAAAGCGTGACATGTTGGGTATCAGTTTACTCGGCGTAACATTTATCTTTCACAATATAAAAAAAAATATTGGCTGACTTTACTGTTTTCTTATTTTTTTAATAAAATAATGTGTATTTTTTCCAAAAAAATTGCGTTTGTAAGACCGCTGCGCAAATACGGTGTCACGTAAAGTATTGCAATGACCGCCATTTTATTCTCTAGGGTGTCTGAAAAAAAAATATATATATATTGCCGATTGCCGACCAGCCGCTGCAGTTTTACTGCGGCAGAATTGCACGGCTGGGCAAAGCGACGTTATGTTAAGTCGCTTCGCCTCTTGGCCACTAGGGGCGCGCGTGCGCCCACAGCATGTGCCCGACCCCGATGCGAGTGCCAGGCGGGCACAATGACCGCCGGGCCCCCGCGATCGCTCGTGACAGATCCCGGTTCTTTCAGGGGAGAGGAGACAGATCGTTTGTTCATACTGTGTATGAACACCGATTTCTGTCTCCTCCTAGTCAGTCGTCGCCCCCCCCCCCCCCCCCACAGTTAGAACACCCACTAGGGAAAACAATTAACCCATTGATCTCCCTCTAGTGTTAACCCCTTCCCTGCCAGTGACATTTACACAGTAATCAGTGTATTTTATAGCACTGATCGCTGTATAATTGTCAATGGTTTAAAAAATGTGTCAAGTGTCCGATATGTCCGCCATAATGTCGCAGTCCCGATAAAAATCGCAGATCGCTGCCATTACTAGTAAAAAAAAAAAAATAATAAAAATGCCATAATCTATCCCCTATTTTGTAGACGCTATAACTTTTGCGCAAACCAATCAATATACGCTTATTGCGATTTTTTTTTTTTTTTTACAAGAAAAAATTTTTTATTCAAGATTTAAACTTTACAAGCGATGCATAGGCACATTTAGATATGATAACATTATATATATTGCGATTTTTTTTACCAAAAAAATATGTTTTTTTTTCAAAATTGTCGCTCTTTTGTTTATAGCGCAAAAAATAAAAACCTCAGAGGCGATCAAATACCACCAAAAGAAAGCTCTATTTGTGGGAAAAAAAGGACATCAATTTTGTTTGGGTACAGTGTCACATGACCGCGCAATTGTCAGTTAAAGCGATGCAGTGCCGAATCGCAAAAAATGGCCTGGTCATTAGGCAGCCAAATCTTCCTGGGATGATGCGGTTAAGTGGTTAAGGTTTGACGTGTTGGGTATCTGTTTACTCGGTGCATCCTTTTATATTTTACCAAAAAAATGGAGCAATGTACTGCTTTGGTGTTCCCTAAAATTAACTTTAATGTATTTTTTACTTTTTACTACCACTACAGTATTTTATTTTCTAGAGTGTCTGTTTTCAGAAAATATATAATGTTTTGGGGGGTTTTATGTAATCTTCAGGCCTAAAATGTTTTTTTTTAATCATTGTAAAAATCGTGCACACTTCTAGACTACCTCTACCTATAATGTGAAAACCTAAATGTATGTATAGAGGGTGTTTTTAATGCAATAACAGCTCTGGCAGCAAAAGGGTTCAATTGAATTGCACACCGATCATATATGGAATAAAATGGAAGAGTGTGTGGCCACTATACCAATCTCAGTGTTGGGCGATATAAATAATTTTTATATAAAAAAAGAAAAAAAAGATGAAAATTGATCCCATGGCCAAATGTTACCTAAAAATTGTAATCTGCCGTATGGAATAGTCCTCTAAGTCCTGACTGTTGTTTTCCTGCAGGTCTCATTGTGTACCTTGGTATGATGGTGGGCGCCTTCTTGTGGGGAGGACTGGCGGACCGTATGGGTAGAAGACAGTGTCTCCTTATCTCCCTCTCCGTCAACAGTGTATTCGCCTTCTTCTCCTCCTTCGTTCAAGGCTACGGGACCTTCCTATTCTGTCGGCTTCTGTCCGGAGTGGGGTAAGTAATCATTTGGGAATACAATATGTGTATAGCTGGGAACTTTGAAAACTCCACAAGCCGGAGATTGAGGAGGATGTGGGGGGCAGTGAATTATTATAAAATAATAGTGGGGTTCTGACAGCTGAATGTAAAAAAAAAACATTGCTGGCAATACAAAACTGTGAACAAAATGGCGTGGGGGTCACCCCAAATCCATACCAGGCCCCTTGGGTCTAGTATGAATTTTAACGCCAAAATTTAAAAAAAAAACAGCATGCCCCCCCCAAATCCATACCAGGCCCTTAGGTCTGGTGTGGATTATGAGGGGAACTCCCACTCCTAAAATTTAAAAACAATGGTGTGGAGTTCCTCCCAAGATCCATACCAGACCCTTATCCGACCATGCAGCACGGGGGGGGACAAATGAGCAACTTCCCCCTCCTGAACCATACCAGGCCACATTCCCTGAACATGGGGGGCTCTGCCCCCCCCACTGCCAAGCACCTTGCCCCCATGTTGATGGGACAAGGGCCTCTTCCCCGCAACCTTGGCTGGTGGTTGTGGTTGTCTGCGGGTGGGGGGGTAGTTTATCGGAATCTGGAAGCCCCCTTTAACACTGGGGTCCCCAGATTCTGCCCCCCCCCATGTGAATGAGTAAGGGATACATAGTACCCCTGCCCTTTCACCAAAAAAGTTTAAAAAGTAAATAAAAACACAACACAAATTTTTGACAAGTACTTTATTAAAAATACAAAAATGGCCCCCACTGTAGATCCATGGTCAATCATGATGCCGGCCGCCACTGCCGACCCAACAAAAGAAAAAACTTCCGGTCCCGACGAAGGCTCCCGCCGTCTGACAGCTTTTAGATAACCAAGGGGCGGGGCCACCCAGTGACATCACCAGGTGCCACCGTCCCCTTGCGACATCATTGACCGACAGCCCACTGTCAGATGATGTCACAGAGTCGATCCAGGCTCTGGAAGGATCCCGACCATATTGTTGGGATCCACTCAGCTGGCTCCAGCTCACAGCGCTCGACTGAGGGCCAAAGCCAGCTGCACTTGCCCCCTCTCCAGCCCAGTGATCATGTGAGCGCTGGAAGGGCAGAGTGGAGAGCGATGACTGACAGTCACTGCTCTCTGCTTAGAGCTGATCGAGAACTGAGCAATCAATGGTCATGAGATTGCTGATTGCTTATTCTTGGGATTAAAGCTAGAGAGCAGCTGCAGCATCAAACCAATGCTGCAGCATGGAGATATGTACTGTATGTTTTTTTTTTGTTTTTTTTTTTTTTTTAGGAATCCCAAACTTCACCTTTAGGCCACATGCACACTGAACGTTTTTAATGCTGCTCTTTTTTTTTCTGCCTCTTAACATCCGTGCATGTTAGCCAATGTGTCTATGCACACAGGCGTTTAGAGGCAGAAAAACAACCCACTGCGAGCCATGTCCAGGAGTAGCGGTGTTTTGGAATAAAAAAACACAGAGATTAGGAGATTCGGTTGTATCAAATATTCCAAATGACAATAGGAACAAATTTCAACGAATCCAAAATAAACGATATGGAAATGAATTATCCAAATTAGAATTTGAAAATGAATTTGAAATTGAAACATATTGCTATAAATACGGTATAAAAGTGAAATAAGATTCTGATTACTACTTATGCCGCGTACACACGGTCGGACTTTCCGGCATACTTGGTCCGGCGGACCAGAGTGTGCCGGACAATCCGCCCGTGTGTGGGCGGCGGCGGACTTTTCCGGCGGACTTCTTCCCAAAAGCCCGCCGGACCTAGATTTTAAACATGTTTGAAATCTTTCCGTCGGACTCAGTTTCGGGCGGAAAGTCCGCTCGTGTGTGTGCTGGTCCGACGGAAAGCCCGCTCGTGTGTAGGCTGGTCCGACAGACCAAATGCGACACGAGGGGATGGTATTGCATCTCGCGCTCGCTGCAATAGGAAAAACAAATCTTCCTATTGCGGCGAGCGCGGGGCATACCAGGCCCTTAGGTCTGGTATGGATTATAAAGGGGAACCCCGCTACGCCGAAAAAACGGCGTGGGGTCCCCCTAAAATCCATACCAGACCCCGATCCGAGCACGCAGCCTGGCCGGTCAGGAAAGGGGGTGGGGACGAGCGAGCGCCCCCCCCCCCTCCTGAACCGTACCAGGCCGCATGCCCTCAACATGGGGGGTGGGTACTTTGGGGGAGGGGGGCGCCCTGCGCCCCCCCCCCCCCAAAGCACCTTGTCCCCATGTTGATGAGGACAAGGGCCTCTTCCCGACAACCCTGGCCGTTGGTTGTCGGGGTCTGCGGGCGGGGGCTTATCGGAATCTGGGAGCCCCCTTTAATAAGGGGGCCCCCAGATCCCGGCCCCCCACCCTATGTAAATGAGTATGGGGTACATGGTACCCCTACCCATTTACCTAGGAAAAAAGTGTAAGTAATAAAACACACTACACAGGTTTTTAAAATATTTTATTAAACAGCTCCGGGGGGGGGGGATCTTCCTCCGGCTTCGGGGGTCTTCTTCCGGCTTCGGGGGTCCCTCCGCTTCATCTTCTCCCGGCGTCCGGTTGGTTCTTCTCCGCTCTCCGGCCTCTTCTCCCGGTGTCGCAGGTCTTCGGCCGGCCCCTCCGCTCTCTTCATGTAGCTCTATTGCGAGCGGAGGTCCGGACTTCTGGGCTTCTTGGCTTCTTGGCTTCTTGGCTTCTCTTCTCTTCTCTTCCCCCAGATGTTGACACGACGCTCTCTCCGGCTGGACTGGTCTCTGAGGGCTGCGTTGTGACTTATATAGGCGGAGACCCCGCCCCCATATGATGTCACAGTCCTTGGGCATGCTGGGACTGTGACGTTTTAGGGGGCGTGGTCGACCACGCCCCCTAAAACGTCACAGTCCCAGCATGCCCAAGGACTGTGACATCATATGGGGGCGGGGTCTCCGCCTATATAAGTCACAACGCAGCCCTCAGAGACCAGTCCAGCCGGAGAGAGCGTCGTGTCAACATCTGGGGGAAGAGAAGAGAAGAGAAGCCAAGAAGCCAAGAAGCCAAGAAGCCCAGAAGTCCGGACCTCCGCTCGCAATAGAGCTACATGAAGAGAGCGGAGGGGCCGGCCGAAGACCTGCGACACCGGGAGAAGAGGCCGGAGAGCGGAGAAGAACCAACCGGACGCCAGGAGAAGATGAAGCGGAGGGACCCCCGAAGCCGGAAGAAGACCCCCGAAGCCGGAGGAAGATCCCCCCCCCCCCGGAGCTGTTTAATAAAATATTTTAAAAACCTGTGTAGTGTGTTTTATTACTTACACTTTTTTCCTAGGTAAATGGGTAGGGGTACCATGTACCCCATACTCATTTACATAGGGTGGGGGGCCGGGATCTGGGGGCCCCCTTATTAAAGGGGGCTCCCAGATTCCGATAAGCCCCCGCCCGCAGACCCCGACAACCAACGGCCAGGGTTGTCGGGAAGAGGCCCTTGTCCTCATCAACATGGGGACAAGGTGCTTTGGGGGGGGGGGGCGCAGGGCGCCCCCCTCCCCCAAAGTACCCACCCCCCATGTTGAGGGCATGCGGCCTGGTACGGTTCAGGAGGGGGGGGGCGCTCGCTCGTCCCCACCCCCTTTCCTGACCGGCCAGGCTGCGTGCTCGGATCGGGGTCTGGTATGGATTTTAGGGGGACCCCACGCCGTTTTTTCGGCGTAGCGGGGTTCCCCTTTATAATCCATACCAGACCTAAGGGCCTGGTATGCCCCGCGACGGGGCTAGCAAGGTGTCAATCTCGCCGATAAAAGCGGCAAGATTGACATCCTTCTCTAGTCCCGTCGCACCTGAGTCACGTTCAAAATGAACGGACTTGTCCGTGTGTGGGCAAGTCCGTTCATTCTGAAAGTCCGCCGGAACTCCGGCGAAAGTCCGTCGGAAAGACGGGCGGACTTAGCCCGCCGGAAAGTCCCGGCGTGTGTGGGCAAGTCCGTCCGTTTTAAAGTCCGGCGCACCTGGCGGACAAAGTCCGTCGGAAAGTGTGCCGGACCAAGTAGGATAGAAAGTCCGCTCGTGTGTACGCAGCATTAGGCTGCGTTATAGAAAATAATAGAATAAAACATAATAGAATAGAAAATAAAGGAATAGAATAGAAAATAATAGAATAGAAAAAAAAAAGAATTCAATCGAGTATGAAAGAATAGAATAAATAGTAAAGAATAGCTGTCTTCCAAAATTCGAATTTGAAAATACTGAATATACGAAATGAATTCCGAAAACGAATCACTCTAACATAAGGAATATAGCAAAACATTCTGGATAGACTAAGACCCCTTTCACACTGAGGCGGTTTTCAGGCGTTTTAGCGTTAGAAATAGCGCCTGAAAACCGCCTCCAATTCATTTCAGTGTGACTTTTCACACTGGGGCAGTGCGCTTGCGGGATGTTAGGAAAAGTATTGCAAGCAGCATTTTTGGGGTGGTTTGGATGCACCCAAAACGCTCTGCCCATTGAAATGAATGGGCAGCGCTTCCAAATCGCCTGAAATGCGCTTCAGAAGCGCTGCAACACGGGAGCATTTAACCCCTTCTTTGGGGTTAAAAGCGCCCAAAAAGCTCCGCTTAAACAGCCCTAAGGCATGGCTAAAAAGAGCGGCGCTTTAGCGCTAACGCAGCCACGGCCCCAGTGTGAAAGGGGTCTAAGGGAAGGTTTATTTTTGCCATATGTGCCCCATTGGGGAGATTTCCCTTTACGTGCTGTCCCATAGCCAAAACAGGAAGTGAGAGGAAATGTCTCCAGCATAAGAATCCCTGGTTTCCACCAGAATTAGTGGAAGATTTCCCCTCTATTGCTGTTCTGATGACAACATTTGTGATTTTTCTTTAACTTTCACTCTTGGGGATAACAGTAAACAGGACAAAAAGAGAGGGCGAGTCTCCCTAAGGTGGAGTAATAAAAACCTGACGGGGGTTCCGATTCTAACTCTTTTGCTTTACCATATTTATCCTTGACCTCTGACAGAAGGTTTAATTGTTTCCTCCCACTGGCCACACAACTCTTAAGTAGCAAGATGGAGGAGCTGGAGGAAAAGAGAGTATAGCCTGAAACTTTCCCAACTTTCTCCAGTGGCTGCTTGCTGCTTGGCGGCTGGCTGACGCTGATCTTACTGTCCCTGCCAGCCAATCGTCAGCCGAGCTGGAGGGAAACATCCAGCAGCCAGGGAGACCCAATAATCTATTTGATTATCTGGACTTTCCAGTTGAAATCTGGAGAATTCCCAGCTGTGTGGAATATGACAATGGCTGTCCTTGGGTAGTGCCAAAGATTTAAACCGATTTATCCCAGAGAGAGAGATTTTCCATCACTTCCTGTTTTCCCAGAGAGGGTCTCTTGGGCAGGAAGGGAACGAAAAGTCCCATTATAGGAGTAGAAGGCATTTAAAACCCAACAGATGGTCTATCCCTTCTCAAAACCTTAAAAAAAAAATGTTTTTGGTAGAGTTGGGGTTTAAACTAGTGAGTGGTTATGTGAAGATATGCAGCATTTCAATTTTAGACATCCCATGTAGGTGTCAGTACAGTATATACCTTAAAGCAGGGGTCTCAAACTGGTGGCCCTCCAGCTGTTGCGAAACTACAAGTGACATGAGGCATTGCAAGGCTGACAGTTACAAGCATAACTCCCACAGGCAGAGGCATGATGGGACTTGTAGTAGTTTCGCAACAGCTGGAGGGCCGCCAGTTTGAGACCCCTGCCTTAAAGAGACCCACTTATAATCACCCCTCTAACCATCTCCTGCCCCTTCCTCCATTGTAGTGGCCACCAAGGTTGTTGTCTGATCCTAGAAGGCCAATGAGGTCACCCCCTCCAGTGCTCCTGTCTAGCGCCATTAGGTCTAAACTTTGCATCATAGGAGAAGGTCACTTGGCTTTCCCTCCCGTCCTATCCTACCTGGAGGTCCTGAGTATTTTGAGTAGACATGTGTGATTTGTTTAGTTAGGAATCAAAATTTGGACTGAATTTTTGTTATTCGGAGATTTGGTTGTATCCAAATGTTCTATTTAGTACTAATAATAAATGTATGTCGCTTGTGGGGATATATTGCAGAGCCCCAACAGTTTTCTACATATTTTGGGTCCTCTCTAATACACATACTCACACGTCCAGCAAAGTCCAGTGTGCTGTAAACAGCCACATGCCGGGTCCCACACCTCCATCCTCTTTGCTTACGCCATTGGAAGGCAGGTGTCTATTCTGGGTTATTCTAACCCCCCTTATGACCACAGCAGTGCATGCGCCATGTATTCTAGATTGCCCCAAAGCCTCCTGGAATCTGTGGCTTCAGTCTCTCAGGAGGCTTCAGGCAATCAGAGACATCATTGCCCCTTATGACCACAGCAGTGCATGCGCCATGTATTCTAGATTGCCCCAAAGCCTCCTGGAATCTGTGGCTTCAGTATCTCAGGAGGCTTCAGGCAATCAGAGACATCATTGCCCCTTATGACCACAGCAGTGCATGCGCCATGTATTCTAGATTGCCCCAAAGCCTCCTGGAATCTGTGGCTTCAGTATCTCAGGAGGCTTCAGGCAATCAGAGACATCATTGCCCCTTATGACCACAGCAGCCCCAAAGCCTCCTGGAATCTGTGGCTTCAGTATCTCAGGAGGCTTCAGGCAATCAGAGACATCATTGCTGCCTGAGCGAGAAAGGAAGGAGGAATTGCAGGCCGCTCTCCACAAAAAAAGTATTTTTAAAAAAGTATCCAAAATTTAATGAAAGGAAGAGGGAAGGATCAATATTTTTCAAAGAAGAAAAAAAGGGAGTGAAGGTCCACTTTATGGTGCCTATACTTCAAATCTGCATCAACTGCTCATTTTAACATGGAGGCTTGTATATATATATCTATATATATAGATATATATATATCTATATATATAGATATAGATATATATCTATATATATAGATATATATCTATATCTATATATATAGATAGATATATATCTATCTATATATATAGATAGATATATATCTATATATATATAGATATATATCTATCTATATATATAGATAGATATATATATTTATATATTTTTTTTACCATATTCTTAGCATGAATTTGTGAAAGCCCAGGGCTGTGACAGGTTCTCTTTATGCCTCTGACCAAGATCCCTGTACAGCTATGTTTCCTGATCCTTGTATTGAAAAGCAGCCATGCAGTTATATCATGGGCTGTAGATGTGTAATGAGTTGTGTAATTCAATATACTGCTGCTGTAATGGCCGATATGTGCACTGCCGCTTACAATTAATGCATCCTACTTGTCTTAATTCAGGAACAATAGTGGTGACAAGCTAGCGTAGTACACTCTGGTTCATTTAAATCAGCTACTAAGTATATTAGCAAAAATGCGTACCAATGTTTTTAGTGTCTTTGTAAGCAAAAGATATATTGAATAAAATTTTAGTAAATTTACCTATGAGTTATGAAAGTTGTTTAGACCCCTGATGACCACAGCAGTGAATACGCAGCATTTTTTTGGATCGCCCTGAAGCTTTCTGGGATGCATGGCTTTAGTATCTCAGGTGACTTTGGGCAATCAGGAACATCATTTTTGTAGGGTTGCCACCTCATCCCTTTAAACTGAACACATATTAATTACACAGGTTCTGTGGCTGATTAAGGTGGTAATTAAACTCACTTGGTGCCTTATCTGCATTCAGTTAGCCTCAGAACCTGTGTAATCAATATGTGTTCGGGTTTAAAGGGATGAGGTGGCAACCCTACATTCTTGCCTGGGCAAGAAAGGAGGATACACGGGCTGTGCTCCACAAAAAGTATCCAAGATTTCATGACTCTGGAGTTCATAACTAAAAAACCTAACACTAAGTAACTTAACCTAACTCTAAACATCAAAGTAAAGCTGAATTCCAGGCAAATGGCTAAAAACACCAAAACACATTCAACTAAGCATGTTTTATAATGTGGAAGATGTTTTGTAGCTTATCCAAGTCACTTCTTCAATATCAAAGAGTTACAGAAAAACATCCTAGTATCTCCCCAACATTAATTAGAACCGAAGAAGCATCTTTTAGTTTTAATGAGTGTCTTGAAGATACTGGGATGTTTTCCTGAAACTCACTGGAATTGAAGAAGTGACTTGGATAAGCTACGAAACATCTTCTCAAAGAAGCATCTTGGAGAAGCTATGGAACGTCTCCAACATTACAGAACATGTCTGGTTGAATGTACCAACAACTACAAGATATACCATGACCTGGATGAATAAGAACCTTTGCAGACACTTGTAACTTTTTTCTCAAATTTAATATTTCTGATAATGTTGAAAATTGTTTCTCCTAGCATTGGAGGGTCCATTCCCATTGTCTTCTCTTACTTCTCTGAGTTCCTGGCCCAGGAGAAGAGAGGCGAGCACCTGAGCTGGCTATGTATGTTTTGGATGATCGGTGGTATATATGCCTCAGCCATGGCTTGGGCCATCATCCCTCACTATGGTAAGCAAATATTGGTGGTGTCTACTGTGAGATCCTTGTTCTGTGAACCAGACAATATGGTCAATTCACAGCAAGTTCATTTTGAACTGCTACTTTGTGGAGTTGTAGTGCTCTCATCATCTTTTTTTTTTTTTTTTTTTACATACACAAGCTTCAAAAAACTGACCATGTTCATTATGCAAAAAAAATGTCTTAGTGTTGAGGTCTGTTGTGTGGTGGACAGTGCTAATTGGTCCTGTGCTGCTCACATGCACCCTCCCAAGAAAAAAAAATAACTCTCTAGCAATACACACATAATTGAGCATGTGCAGCCTGTCTCCTGGCTCTGTAAATATCAGGAAATATATTGGAGTCAGTGGAAGAAGGAGGTGATCAGAGGAGACAGGATCAAACAGCCTTTTTACACAATGCAGAGGATTAACCCCTTAGGTTCCACAGTGAGGATAACAAGCATGCTTTACTGCATATACACACTGATTTTACTGGTTTAGTAACACTTTAAGAGTAGCCTAATATACATATTAGGAAGCATCTAGGACCCCAACCAGTGGCTGAAAATTGTAAATACAAAATATTTACAGTGCCTTGAAAAAGTATTCATACCCCTTGAAATTTTCCAAATTTTTTCATGTTACAACCAAAAACGTAAATGTATTTTATTGGGGTTTTATGAGATAGACCAACACAAAGTGGCACATAATTGTGAATTGGAAGGAAAATGATAAATGGTTTTCCAAATTTTTCATAAATATGTGAAAAATATGTGACGTGCATTTGTATTCAGCCCCCCCAAGAGTCAATACTTTGTAGAACCTCCTTTCACTGCCATAACAGGTGCAAGTCTTTTTGGGGATGTCTCTACCAGCTTTGCACATCTAGTGACATTTTTGCCCATTCTTTGCAAAATAGCTCAAGCTCTGTCAGATTGGATGTAGAACATCTGTGAACAGCAATTTTCAAGTCTTGCCACAAATTCTCAATTGGATTTAGGTCTGGACTTTGACTGGGTCATTCCAACACACAAATATGCTTTGATCTAAACCATTCCATTGTAGCTCTAGCTGTATGTTTAGGGTCATGTCCTGCTGGAAGGTGAACCTCCGCCCCAGTTTCAAGTCTTTTGCAGACTCTAACCGGTTTTCTTCTAAGATTGCCCTGTATTTGGCTCCATCCATGGCTCCATCCATCTTCCATCATCAACTCTGACCAGCTTATCTGTTCCCGCTGAAGAAAAGCATCCCCACAACATGATGCTGCCATCACCATGTTTCATAGTGGGGATGGTGTGTTCAGGGTGATGTGCAGTGTTAATTTTCCACCACACATAGCGTTTTGATTTTAGGCCAAAAAGGTTCAATTTTGGTCTCATCTGATCAGAGCACCTTCTTCCACATGTTTGCTGTGTCCACCACATGGCTTCTTGCAGACTGCAAATTGGACTTCTTATGGCTTTCTTTCAACAATGGCTTTCTTCTTGCCACTCTTCCATAAAGGTCAGATTTGTGGAGTACACGACTAATAGTTGTCCTGTGGACAGATTCCTCCACCTGAGCTGTGGATCTCTGCAGCTCCTCCAGAGTTACCATGGACCTCTTGGCTGCTTCTCTGATTAATGCTCTCCTTGCCCAGCCTATCAGTTTAGGTGGAAGGCCATGTCTTGGTAGGTTTGCAGTTGTGCCATACTCTTTCCATTTTCGGATGATGGATTGAACAGGACTCTGTGAGATGTTCAAAGCTTGAGATTTTTTTTTTTTAATCTAACCCTTTAAACTTCTCCCAAACTTTATCCCTGACCTGTCTGGTGTGTTCCTTGGCCTTCATCGTGCTGTTTGTTCATTAAGGTTCTCTAACAAACCTCTGAGGGCTTCACAGAACAGCTGTATTTATACTGAGATTAAATTACACACAGGTGGACTCTATTTACTAATTAGGTGACTTCTAAAGGCAATTGATTCCACTAGATTTTAGGTGGGGGTATCCAAGTAAAGGGGGCTGAATACAAATGCATGCCACACTTTTCAAATATTTATTTGTAAAAAATTTTGAAAACCATTTATTATTTTCCTTCCACTTGACAATTATGTGCCACTTTGTGTTGGTCTATCATAGTGATGGCGAACCTTGGCACCCCAGATGTTTTGGAACTACATGATGCTCATCTACACTGCAAAGTGCATGAGCATCATGGGAAATGTAGTTCCAAAACATCTGGGGTGCCAAGGTTCGCCATCACTGGTCTATCACAATAAAATACATTTACTGTACATTTTTGGCTGTAACATGAAAAAATGTCGGAAATTTCAAGGGGTATGAATACTTTTTCAAGGCACTGTATATGTGATATTTTACAACTGACTTTAACAGAAAAATTCTATTTTTTTCATCATGAACATAGCAAATAAAGAAAAATATGTTCAAAACAGGGCGCATTCCCTTTACAAGCACACATACCTGCCACCTGTTTTTTAATTGCCAAGTTCCATTCACAGTAGAACTAGTAGATTTGATGCCACATGAGGGGCAGAGACTGCAGAGCATTTGTGCCCCTCTATGCCGCCTTGTGCCAGTTCTTTGAGCTACTCATGAATGTCACCACAATGGTTATACCCACTGTGAGCTATTTACCTCCTGTAAGAATACCTAAGAACTTCCCCTACCCATCTGGCAGCTTAAAGAGTAGACATTTCTACTGCTAATGTGATTTCTACTTTCAGATGGTGTGACAACTCAGTAGGAAGACAGATATCAAGTAATAGCATTGAAATTTAAAAAAAAGGATTAATCAGTTTTGAAGGTAGATTTAAGTAGCCCAAAGGGTGTTTTACATTTGTCTGGAGTGCCAGAGATATGTTCATTCTGAATTGTGATTGAGCTTGGTCATAAATGCAACAAAGGACTATAGAAAGCCTTCATCTACATCTCAAACCAGAAAATGTACCCAGTGATAGGTTTATTGAAGGATGTTTTTTAAGCTAAGCTATGGTTGATGAGCATAACAGGTACATTTTTGTTTTTTCTTCTTCAAGGGTGGAGCTTCCAGATGGGATCAGCCTATCAGTTCCATAGTTGGAGAGTGTTTGTGCTGGTCTGTGCTTTTCCCTCTGTTTTCGCCATCGGAGCGTTAACCACTATGCCAGAAAGTCCACGCTTCTACTTAGAGGTAAGGAGGTCAACCTTAAAGTGAACTTGTATTTTGCCCGTTAGGGTAAGTTTTGCCCAGGGTAAGTTTACAGGTTCATGTGACAAGCTAACCCCCCCACTGCTGATACTAACCTTCCCCCTGCTCCCTGCAGGGGCATTCACTACTAGAACCATGTGAATTTCCAAGTACTTAGTATGAAGGAACATAGGACCCACTCCCTCCCATAATGCAGTGTTGGGTTCCTGAGCAGTCGGTTCCCAGGCCTGCCCACTACGCTCACATAAGGGTGGAGCTTACACAGGGTTTTTCTTCTTGGCTTTGTTTGCTGAATGGCTCGGCAGGGAGACAAATGGCAGTATGTACAAAAAACTCTAGTGGAGAAAAGATAACTCTACTGAGATTCAGCCAGCCTTTGCGGAGCAAGATTACATGTCGAACTTTTCAAAGGTCTGACATTTTTGTATGGTGGTGATTTAGGTGCATGAGTAGAACTGACCATTTACAGCCCAACATTTTATTCTATATATGGTTTTCTTCCATTTTGACCAAAGAAGTTTATGAACTTAGTAATATCAGAGTAGAAGACATCATCCTCTTTGAAATAAAGAGGTTTTAGTGATTTTGTAGCCCAAAAATAGGTTGAGATGCGTAAACTCACACAGAGCTCTGCAATTTACTTTCAGCTTTAGTAGGTTCTTAGTCCTTGAGGAACTGGGCCAAATTAAAACTTCCTTAAGATGTCAAATGATTTGTGCTTGTTAACCACTTCAGCCCTGGAAGATTTGGCTGCTCAATGACCAGGCCATTTTTTGCGATTCGACACAGCGTCGCTTTAACCGAGAATTGCGCGGTCATGCAACGCTGCACCCAAACAAAATTGACCTCCTTTTTTCCCCACAAATAGAGCTTTCTTTTGGTGGTATTTGATCATCTCTGCGGTTTTTATTTTTTGCGCTATAAACAAAAAAAGAGTGACAATTTAAAAAAAAAAAAACAATATTTTGTTCCTTTTGCTATAATAAATATCCCCATTTTTTTAAAAAAAAAGCTAATTTTTTTCTCAGTTTAGGCCGATATGTATTCTTCTACATATTTTTGGTAAAAAAAATCTCAATAAGCGTATATTGATTGGTTTGCGCAAAAGCGTCTACAAAATAGGGGATAGTTTTATGGCATTTTTATTATTTATTTATTTTTTTTACTAGTAATGGTGGCGATCTGCGATTTTTATCGGGACTGTGACATTATGGCGGACACACCGGACACTTTTGACACATTTTTGGGACCATTGGCATTTATACAGCGATCAGTGCTATAAAAATGCACTGATTACTGTAAAAATGTCACTGGCAGGGAAGGGGTTAACATTAGGGGACGATCAAGGGATTAACTGTGTTCCCTCTATGTGTTCCAACTGAAGGTGGGGATGGGACTGTCTAGGGGAGATGACAGATCATTGTTCATACCTTGTATGAACACACGATCTGTCTCTTCTCCCCTCAAAGAACCAGGATCTGTTTGTTTACACACACAGATCCCAGTTCTCGCAATGTCAGCGACGTAAGGTAACGTCATTTCGCCCAGCCGTGCCATTCTGCCACAGTAAAACTGTGGCGGCTGGTCGGCAAGTGGTTAAGCTTCCTTAATTGGTGAATGCGTTCAATATGTTAACTATAACCCCACTTGTGACTTCGATTAGAATGTACAAACAACATTAGTAGTAGCCAAAGACTTTTTGAGGACTTACAGTCAGGTCCATAAATATTGGGACATCGACACAATTCTAATCTTTTTGGCTCTATACACCACCACAATGGATTTAAAAAGAAACGAACAAGATGTGCTTTAACTGCAGACTTTCAGCTTTAATTTGAGGGTATTTACATCCAAATCAGGTGAACTGTGTAGGAATTACAAAAGTTTGCATATGTGCCTCACACTTTTTAAGGGACCAAAAGTAATGGGACAGATTAACAATCATCCATCAAACTTTCACTTTTTAATACTTGGTTGCAAATCCTTTGCAGTCAATTACAGCCTGCAGTCTGGAACGCATAGACATCACCAGACGCTGGGTTTCATCCCTGGTGATGCTCTGCCAGGCCTCTACTCCAACTGTCTTCAGTTCCTGCTTGTTCTTGGGGCATTTTCCCTTCAGTTTTGTCTTCAGCAAGTGAAATGTATGCTCAATCGGATTCAGGTCAGGTGATTGACTTGGCCATTGCATAACATTCCACCTCTTTCCCTTAAAAAACTCTATGGTTGCTTTCGCAGTATGCTTCGGGTCATTGTCCATCTGCACTGTGAAGCGCCGTCCAATGAGTTCTGAAGCATTTTGCTGAATATGAGCAGATAATATTACCCGAAACACTTCAGAATTCATCCTGCTGCTTTTGTCAGCAGTCACATCATCAATAAATACAAGAGAACCAGTTCCATTGGCAGCCATATGCCCACGCCATGACACTACCACCACCATGCTTCACTGATTAGGTGGTATGCTTTGGATCATGAGCAGTTCCTTTCCTTCTCCATACTCTTCTCTTCCCATCATTCTGGTACAAGTTGATCTTGGTCTCATCTGTCCATAGGATGTTGTTCCAGAACTGTGAAGGCTTTTTTAGATGTTGTTTGGCAAACTCTAATCTGGCCTTCCTGTTTTTGAGGCTCATCAATGGTTTACATCTTGTGGTGAACCCTCTGTATTCACTCTGGCGAAGCCTTCTCTTGATTGTTGACTTTGACACACATACACCTACCTCCTGGAGAGTGTTCTTGATCTGGCCAACTGTTGTGAAGGATGTTTTCTTCACCAGGGAAAAAATTCTTCAGTCATCCACCACAGTTGTTTTCCATGGTTTTCCGGGTCTTTTGGTGTTGCTGAGCTCACAGGTGCGTTCTTTCTTTTTAAGGATGTTCCAAACAGTTGATTTGGCCACACCTAATGTTTTTGCTATCTCTCTGATGGGTTTGTTTTGTTTATTCAGCCTAATGGTGGCTTGCTTCACTGATAGTGACAGCTCTTTGGATCTCATTTTGAGAGTTGACAGCAACAGATTCCAAATGCATATAGCACACTTGAAATGAACTCTGGACCTTTTGTCTGCTTCTTGTAAATGGCATAATGAGGGAATAACACACACCTGGCCATGAAACAGCTGAGCAGCCAATTGTCCCATTACTTTTGGTCCCTTAAAAAGTGGGAGGCACATATACAAACTGTTGTAATTCCTACACCGTTCACCTGATTTGGATGTAAATACCCTCAAATTAAAGCTGAAAATCTGCAGTTTTTCGTTTCATTTCAAATCCATTGTGGTGGTGTATAGAGCCAAAAAGATTAGAATTGTGTAGATGTCCCAATATTTATGGACCTGACTGTATTTATGGGTTTCGTCATGCTGATCATTCACATGTACTCCTGAAGATCTATTGAAACGCGTCAAGTCTACATGTGGATTGTATTGGACCTAATTACTTTAACACTAAATTCTGTATTTTTATTGTTTGTTTTGTGGTTTGGTTTTTATCGAATGTTATAATAAAATTCATGGTTTTTATATACAAAGTGTTTTCCCTGTATCTATATGTTCCTCAAAAAGCCCTTGGCTACTACTTTTATTGTTTGTATATGCTAAATTTAGGGACGAGCAAAGAGCATATTGGATAATCCACTTTCAGATTAGAATGTCATTAAATATCAGTTAGGTAACTTCTGTAATCTTCAGGAGCCATTGCTCTTTAAAAAGCTCCAAAAACAAACTTAAAGCAGACCTCCCCCCCCCCCCCAACCAAAAAAAAACCAGCATGCAGCTCTGCACGCTGAACAGTAAGCACTTTATAGTCATATGCATCGGTGACAAAGCCATTGTCTCCCAGCTTACCCTTGCCAGGGCTATGTCCCCAGTGCCTTTGAGGGGGCTCTTGAGTATAAACTGCAAGATCATGACAACAACAACGAGAACCTTGTGTGGCATGATGATGCTAAATCCATGACAATAATTAAACATAAAAAAAATGGCACCAGATCTCATGAAGCCCATTTTTGAGATCCGGATCTGATGTCATTGGTGGGCTGGCCCCGGGCACAATAAATTTGAAGCTGGCAACCAATGACATTTATTTTTAAAATGGGTTTCAACTGTGGGGTGGACGGAGCAATAGGATTACCGAAAAAAGATACTAAAGTAACAATAACAATATTTATGGGTTTTATTGAATAATTTTCAATTTAGGTTGGCAGTTTATTATTGGAGAGAGAGGAGGTCTGCTTTAATTTTTCCCTCCACAAAGACTCCAATGAACTTCGCTGAAATGGTGACATTTCTCCTAAATCAAACAATTTCCACAGACCTTTGGGAAAATGAAAACTCACTTTCGCTCATACTAATACCCCGTACACCCGATCGGATTTTCCGACAACAAATGTTGGATGTGAGCTTGTTGGCGGAAAGTCTGACCGTGTGTATGCTCCATGGAACATTTTTTGGCGGACTTTCCACCAACAAATGTTGGCTAGCAGGTTCTCAAATTTTTCGCTAACAATGTTTTGTCATCGGACTTTCCGATCGTGTGTGCACAAGTCCGTCGCACAAAAGTCCATGCATGCTCGGAATCAAGTACGAGCCGGAAGCGCTCGGTCTTGTAAAACTAGCTTTTGTAATGGAGATAACAGGTAGGTCTTGTACGTCACTACGTTCGTAATTGTTGGCCAACATTTGTGTGACTGTGTGTATGCAAGACAAGTTGGAGCCAACAAACTTCAAACAAAATTCCACGGTTTTGTTGTTGGAAAGTCCGATCCTGTGTATGGGGCATAAATGGCCATCAAAATTCCTTTTCATTTGTTAGGATGGCATTGTAACGTTTTTTTTTTGGAGGACATATTTAGGAATGTTGTTGGCATGGGTTCCTTCATTCACTTTGAACTGGCTTTCATCTGCTTACCCATACCGCACTAGCTCAAAAATCCACCCTATCTTCTTCCAGAATGGGAAGCATGACGAGGCCTGGATGGTTCTTAAACAAGTCCACGACACCAACATGAGGGCCAAAGGTCACCCAGAAAGGGTCTTCTCTGTAAGTATTTGTATTGTTCACCACTCACCAATCACAATTCACTGGCACAACATGTTAGCATATCATGGACGGGTAATCGTACTTGTCAGACGTTCACATGGCTTGTGAGCACAGTAATTAGCATTCCGGCAGCTGCTCAAACGACGTGGAAACAAGGTGGAAGTGCTAAGTTTCTCCTGGTCTTCGGGGTAGTGAAAGAGATTACAGATGGATTATGTTAAATATAGAGACGGTCTGGCTGATAGGAGAACAAAGTCCCAAGGCTGATTTCATTTGAATTAAGCATTTTCATAGCTCATGTAAATGCAGAGTCATTCTCGGCTAACCCTTTAGCTGTCGACACAAAATTGAGTTAAGCAGATTATTTAAAGGGTCATCCCACCTAAAAGTGATAGTCCAGTTTTTGATAGATGATGGAACAAACAAAGTCGGAGAGTGTCCCGCAACACCCCAGATGGCCAGGAATAGAAACAGGAATTATGGCAGGGAGAATTCACTCTTGGGGTATCCAAGACATATACAAGTAGCCAGGGGCCGACCCAGCCCATCAAGCTCCATAGATTTGGAAAATATCACTGTTTGGATGAACAGACCTTTAAAAGGAGAATGCAATGCAAGACAGTCAGTATTTACCAATTAATATTGTAAAGATTGGGTAAAATTTGTTTTCAGTGTGGCTTTCATATGCACGTAGGTGTGTGCAGCCTATTTCATTACCCCAAAACTCAAACACAGAGCTACAGAGGCAGGGGCTAGGAGTTTATACATGCCACGGGCGCAATGCTATGCTTTGCAGCCATGGCAGATATTAAAGAGAGCAAAGCGCATGTGAACAAGTTACAAGTCCTTAATTTTTTTAAATGACGTTTTAGAATTTAATTAATAATTTTTTTAAATACATTTTATTTTAGCATTTTTTTTCAGAATGTATTTATTTATTACATTTTTTTAACTGCTCTGTTGGGGGGGGGGGGGGAGTTGTGAAATATCAGGGGTCAACAGACCCCGTTGTCTCATATTTAAGACAGAGAAAGGGACTGAGGACATAGATATATCAGTCCCTTTCTCTGCAGTGTCAGCTGCACAGATGAATGATTAGAAAGAGTTCACAGGCTTCCTTTTCATTCACATACTGAAGCATAGTAAACCCAGTTTGCTCAGAAGGAGTTGTAATATTTTATATGCAAATGTGTCCTATCAGGGATCTTTTAAAACTGTTAACTTTTATTTCCAGGTTACACAAATCAAGACCATGAAATCTGCGGACGAGCTGATCGAGATCCAGTCAGATTCAGGAACGTGGTACAAACGGTGGTTGATTCGAATCCTCAATTTGTCACAGCAGGTAGAGCCATGTTCTATTGGAAACCAATAGTGAGTTAGTTTGAAGGTTTAGAGGTCATCTGGGCTGCCATTTTGTTTTCTGGAGCTGTACACTATGGCTTTGGGTTTGTCTTGATGGGCACCTACAACTTGCTTTTGGGTACGTTGCACTTGCATTGGAGATCAGTTTGAGATGCTTCTGAGATCAATGAGAGTTCATTGACAGGTAAGGCTGCCACTGGATGGAATGTTACTGCCATGGCTGTCAGAGATGGCATTTGTGGCCAATGTTTTTAGTAGGAAAGAGACAACAAGTCCGTCGACATTGGTCCTTAGAATCATAGGGTCTGGTTTACTGCCAGCTTCCAAGTTTAATGTCTTTCCATTTTTCACTCTTTGTTGTCTGTATCCCATATGCCCATCATTGTAATTCAATAAAAAATGGGGCTTTCAGCTCTTATATTCTCAACTAAGGTTGTACCAAGTATGTGATATTTTATTTACCCTGCTGTGTGTTTTCTCCGTATATAGGCAAAAAAATATTGTATGTCACCAGCACACCAGGGAGCTCCATAAAAGGGTCCAATGCTTTATTGAACAATCACATCACAGCAGAAGATAGCAATCCCTTTTATGGAGTTCCCTGGTATGCTGGTGACATATCTCTTGCTTTGAGTCATTCCAGTCTCCAGCCGCTGGTCACTACAGCACCCACTCATTCTCCAGCCATTCCCAAGGATGTGTGCTTTTGGGAACATTGCTTTTGGCTTTTGTCTCTGTATATAACTCTAGTTATTAGTAGCGTAGGGGAAGGGAATTTTAGGAAATCCTGACTACATGTTGGAGGAAAGAGAATTTTGAATTTGGGAATGATAAAATATGGAGGATAGCTTCTGATTAATATTGAAAGTTTTTTTGTATAACAGAAAGAATGGGTTGTAATTACATTCTATTCACGTTTATCCAAGTTGGAGTTGCATGTTGCTAGGATATAGGATGTTCCCTTCTTCCCTTTCTTTTCATCCATTGAGGGACACAGGAAGTCTTTAACCATATACAGTAGTTATGGTTATACTACCACATACTAGAGGACTGAACATTGGTAAATAAGAAACTGTAGGCAAGCCCAGAATAACGCCTCCTAATTCCAGAATGCCTCATTTTTTTGCTACTTTCCTAAGGAGATGGACTATTTTTCAGCTTGGCTATGTTAAAGACTAACATATTCTATTGCTGGCACTTTTTTCTACTTGTTTTTTTTTTATCATCAGTGAAGACATTTCTTTACAACGCTGCTTAAACCTTGTCTCTATGATTGCTGCTATCCAGCACAGTCATCCTCAGTCTGGCTTCTGGAGTACCATGTATGGACCCATGGGGATAGCTTGAAAGTAAGCTTCAGATGCTGGGGGGGGGGGGCACTTCTTCTTTCAAAATAAATTCTGGTAAATGTTAGCTGTGGAGCACTTTTCAGGTCCAGAACCCCTGGCATTGCCACAGTGCTTACCCTGTCTCCAAAGACTCACCTAGTGAGTGAGTCAGTCGGGCTTCCACACAAGAAATTTCTTTCTGGGGTGAATCCTCTCCTCCATGCAACTTGGTCTGGCTTTCAGCACTATCACGAGTCAGGTTTCTGCCCTTTTTATTCTGTGTCATAGACCACTGACCTCTCACTTTTTGATTAGCACCTTTGTATAGGTGGTCACCCATGTAGCTTCCACTTCCTTTTCCCTGTGCAATCTGATTCTGGTTCTCTCTATGCTTCAGAAAATTATTTGAGAACCCATTAGAGACATTTCTCCTGCAAGGAATCCTTTCTGAATTTGCATAGATACAAGATGGTGTTGTGGTCCAGGACTTTATTCTTGCCTGAGATAGCTTCTGCCTTTCAACTCAAAAACGAAAAAATTGTTTGTACATCCTTCTATCCTGCTCCAGTTCACACAAAGGCAATTTCCCTCCATCATTTGCTAGTGGTTTGGGTTGTGCAAGTCTACCTCTCAGCCAATGTTTCTTTCAGGAAGACTTGATTTCCTTCTTGTCATCCTGGATGGAACTTGAAAGGGTGCACTGACTTCCCATTCCACCAGCTCTAGGTGGCTTAGGCAGACCATTGCCCAAGTACATAGGCTCAAGGATTGGGTTCTATTCAGCTGTAATGGCTCTGCTAGATTTGTGAGTATTTCTTGGGATTTTCCACATCAAGCAACTGTTTCCAAGACTCGCAAGGCTGCCACCTGATCTTCTGTTCACACATTTTTTAAGTCCTACCAGGTGGATGTTTTGGATTTGTTAGATGTTTTGGATTAGGTGGATGTATTGTGTTCCCAGTGCATACGAAAGAAAACAGAAAAACTCACCCTAAAATCCTTCTCTTGGAGTTCATTGAGGGACGCAGGTCCTATCGCTCTGTGTTTTTAATTATGATCTAGGTACCGCTTGCTCCAAAACTGAGGCATGCTGGACTGGCCCACAGGTTTTTTTTTTTTTTTTTTTTTTTTTTTTTCCTTGTCAGGCCCACAGGTTTTTATTTGCCATTGTCCAATCCTCCTGTAGGCAGAAGTATAACTGGAATGTTAAAGGCTTCCTGTGTCCCACAGTAGATTCCAGGAAAGGGATTTTATGGTGAGTACAAGAACCCTATTTTTTGAGTTCAGGTCCACTTTAATGTCCATGTAATATTTAAAGCAGTTCTTCTCATGTTTTATACATTAATGCTTAAATACAATTTTCTAACTGCTCTCCCATTTCCATATCAATAGGTCTGGGCTAATTTCCTCCAGTGCTTTGCACCAGAGTATCGCCGAATCACCCTCATGATGATGGCTGTGTGGTTCACCATGTCCTTCAGGTAGGAGCCACCACGCCATGTCTTAGATGTGTGTAATTAGTTTTCTTTTTCAGAATTTATTGCCTTTATTTTCACCTGGCGATCCTGGCAGTAACATACTTCCTGTCTTTGGATGACAATGCTCACTCACTATACTGTATCTCTGAAGGAGCCGCATTGCCACCTTAAGACAGGATTACAGAACTCCACCCCCTCTTCTCCATAGCATATCATGGGAGGTGTTCTGTATTCCACAGAGGAGAACTAGGCTACACTGCAGAGTACACAGGAAGGCAGTAGCTCACTGGATTTCTAGCAGATTCAATAGGTATTTTTTTCAATTGATCGAACAGATATAACAAATGCCTTTTAATGGTATAATTAACAGACCGAAAGGGAGAAAATAAGAGAAGTTCATTGTTAGGATTTATATACGCTTTAATATGTACATCATGTAGAAAGTTTGAAGCTCAAGATGGAAACAAAGCAGGTTGACATGCCTCATGTTATTCACAGTGATAAAATGAACCTACCTACATAATCCTTTTATACATATTTTCACTTACCTTGGTTTGTCATTATTCCAAATTTCTGTCTCGCAAACAGATTTTCAAACCGCTTTTCCTTGCTTTGGCAAGTGGTAGGCAGGGACCTGACATCAAAGGCTCTCCAAGTAAAGATCAGGAACAACTACAAATGCCACAGTTCCAAAGGGCGCATGCCACCAACCAGCAGCCTACTTGCACGCGCTTCCTATGCACACCGCTGTCAATCATAGGATGTTTCTTTCTGGAGGGGGGGGGGGGTGAGTGACACCATGAATTGTATGGTGTCACTCATAATTGCCAGCACAGTCACAAGCTGATTGGAGCAAAACAGGCGCACAGCTAGCTACCAGATAAGGCGTAATGCATTTATACAGGTACCCTTGGTATATTGTTGTTGTTACAATTGTTACAAGCACATTCATTATTTCAAAGGTGAACTACCATTTTAAAGCGGGGTTCCACCCAAATTTTGAACAATATCTGTATGTATTCTCTTCCTTGCCTAGATGCTGACATGCCGTTTAAAAAAATTTAAATCGCCGTAATTACCTTTTATTTTTCTATTCTTCTTTGCACTTCCTGGTTCTCCTCCCATGGGAGTAGGCGTGTTTCTAGCCTCTCCCAGACTCCGCACAGTCTCCTGGGAGCTAGTCTCAGGCTTCCCAGGATACCACTGAGCATGTGCGGGAACGAGCGGTGAATGCTGGGAGCACAGCATTCACCACATCCAGGAAATAAATGCTTGTGGGCTTCAAATGCCCACAATGAAGATGGAAACCACCTGCAGTGAATAATATAAGTTATTCTTTCCGACGAAATCTGACACAGGCGGACATATTACACACAATATGTGAGTAAGAAAAGTTTGTGAATGAACTCAAAAAAAAAAAACGATAGATAGGTGGACCCCCGCTTTAAGTTATACTCTTTATTGGCTAACTTAAAGTGAACCTTCAGCCCCTCTTCTCTCACAGAATTGTATATTTTTTGGGGAGGGGGGATATCTTTTTTAGGTTCCTGGTTTGTACATTTACAGTGCCCGCAGCCTCCTACGTTAGCCAACCTACATCACAAATCCCTGGAGGCCAAGGGGAACTATATGGTACATGTGCTACACTGCATCATCAGGGTAGTTGGCTGTCTCTTCTTTTGCCTTTGCACAAAAAGACATGAACAGACAGCCAACCCCCCCAACCCCCCCCCCCTCCTACAGCCTCCTACATCAGCCAACCTACATCATGAATCCCCTGATGCCATGGGGTACTCTATGGTGTTGGCTGTTTCTTCTTTTGCCTTTGCACAAAGAGACATGAACAGACAGCCAACCCCCCCCCCCCCACAGGTTCCTACATCAGCCAACCTACAACATGAATCGCTGGATGCCATGGGGTACTTTATGGTGTTGGCTGTCTCTTCTTTTGCCTTTGCACAAAGAGACATGAACAGACAGCCAACCCCCCCCCCCCCCTCCTACATCAGCCAACCTACATCAGGAATCCCTGGATGCCATGGGGTACTCTATGGTGCATGTGCCGCACAGCATCATCAGAGGTTCCGGCTGTCTCTTCTTGTGCACAAAGAGACATGGACAGACAGCCAACCCCCCCCCCCCCCAGTTTATGCGGCATGATGAATGCACATAATCATGGGGCTGCTAAACAACCCAGAAGAAGCCCCCTGATGATGTCAGAAGAACATGGTGGCACAGGAACTGGTGTGCTATGGCAGAGCAGTGGATCCGTAGAGAATACCGCTGGATTGCCAGGCGTGTGAGGATTTTTACACACAATCCAGCTATAGAAGTAAGAGACGGGGGGAGAAATATGGGGAGGGGGGAGTGCAGCTTCTCTTTAGGTTTTAGGCATACACTTTATTGGCTAACTTAGTTTAATAAAGATGGCAGTTTTCGGGATTAGATCTCTTCTTCAGGCTTCATAATGGGATCTAAGACATCCTGAAAACTTGCATCTTTAATAACTGAAGTTAGCCACTAAAGGGTATGCCTTAAACTCCAAACTATGGGCACCCAACAGTGGCTCAAACCATAGAAATACATTAAGGAGTGCCAGACCAAAAGCAGATGAAAGAACCCAAGATCATTTTAATTTGCAATTAATTAACATTGTTGGTAAAAAAAAGTTATATAAAAACAATGTTGCTGCTCAGCAACTGCTGTCAAGTTGTTCCTACATGAGGAGCGTTCAATGCTGCTTCTAATATAGATTTGCAAAGTCACTGTTATTGCCTGTATTGAGACCTGATGAAGATGGAGTGGTGTTGATCTCAAAATGCATTGGTTGTTTTAATATGACTTTTTCACCAACAATTAAAATGATCTTCTATTTTTTCATCTGCTTTTGGTCTGATGCTTCTTTCTGTATTTCTACAGTTTAAACTCCAAACTTTCTGCATGAATTGATGGCTAACATGATACAAGACTTTACTACTGATTTGTACATCATGAAAACTTTTTCAATGCAAGAACACCCTTGTGCTTTCCAAAGTTCTAGCTGAAATATGGGAACCTGAAATGTGTCATACTGTCACCATAGACTTCAACAAAATGGTGGGCGTCTGCACACAGACACAACCTCCTGTTGCATAAATGTAATGAGATGAGTTAAATATGGTTCCAGCTCCTGTTCCCCACCTGTAGAGAACTCCTCAGAGACATTTCGCTATTCATTGTAAAGGCCACTATGAGTAAGTTCTGAAAAGGGCGAAACGCGTCTGAGTTCTCTATAGGTGGACAACAGGAGCTAAAGCCATCTTTTACCAATCTTATTAAATTTATGCAACAGAAAATTGGTGTCTGTGTGCAGCCACCATTTTGTTGAAGTCTACGGGAGCCTGACAAGTTGATTCTGTCTATCTTGCACCAGTCTTTTCACATACTGATCTGACACAGGTTTGGAGGTGCATTCGAGCAGTAGACATGTGCAATTTGTTTCGTTCCGAATTCATTTTTTAACAAATTTCGACAAATTCGTTAATTCTGAAATATCCGAATTAACGAAAACCCGTTAAACGAATTTTTCCGAATATTCGTAAATTTGAAAAATTTGTAAATTCATACATTCGTAAATTCGTATTTTACGAATGTACATTTGTACATTCGTACATTAGCAAATTAGTGAATTCGGAAATTCGGAAATCTGAAATAATAATTAACTAATAATAACTTAACTACTATTACTAGTAACTATTAAATTATAGGTATTGTAGTTTCCTTTCAAATTTGGATGTTAGTGAACGTAACACATACAAATTTATCCGAAGGTTATGAATGATCCAAAATAACGAATGCCGTATCCAAACGAATGGAACGTAATGAATTAATAATAATAAATAACAATAATAAAAACTTTTTATTATTATTATTTATTATTAATTTGTTCCGTTCCATTTGTTTAGATGCAGCATTCGTTATTTCGGATAATTCGTAACTTCAGATAAATTCGTATTTGTTACGTTCACTGACAGCCAAATTTGAAAGGAAATTACAATACCTATAATTTAATAGTTAGTTACTATTTCAGATTTGTGAATTTTTGGGTTTTTGGATTTTCAAATTTTGAATTTACAAATGTACGAATGTAAGAATGTACAAATTCACGAATGTACGAATGAATGAATGTACGAATGTACGAATGAACGAATTTACGAATGTACAAATTTACGAATTGCGATCATAATGAATGACCTGAAAAACTAAAAAGAAAAATAAACGAATGAAATGAAAAGGAAAATGAACAAATTTTTTGGCTGTGCCCATGTCTATCGAGCAGTACTATTTTCATTGTTTTGGTTACATACTATGAACATAGCTTTATACTTCTACAAATGAGTTGTTTTTGATGCTGCCATCCTAGGCCTTTTGATGCAGAATCTTTAGGGCTCGGTTGTACTGCCCCAGAGAACTTGCCAATAAAAAGTGTTGTGAAAGCACTCATCTACGTGCATGTGTCTTTCCCTTGCCAGCTGGATAAGCAAGGTGTTGCTTCCTCATTGACAAAAACCCCACAAAATGTAAGTCTTCAGTAGGGATGAGCTTGAGTTTGGTTCAAACTTGTGTTTTAACCGAACCCAGAAGGAAGTTGTCACCAGCGCCAACTGCTGCCCAATCAACTGCTGTCACCCTAGCCCTCCAGCTGTGTCTACAAAAAGGGCAGGAGTGCTCATGACATTATTCACCTAATATGGTCAATGTCATTGTCCTAATACGGCCATGTGGCCATATTAGGTCAATGTTGTCATAAGCATCTGCCACCCCTTTGTGTACATGCAGCTGCGGGGTGGGGATTTTTTTCACTGAAAATTTTTAGCTTCGTGATGTGGTGTTTGTCGAAACCCTCTGAACAAAAAAGTGAACTTTGAGATCACAGCACACAAAAAACGTGCACGAGGGTGCAGTAATGGTCCCACCTCGGAAGGGGAACGGCCTCAAACCGTGAACTATCCCAGGGTGCAAGGCTCCTGACAGGAGCAAGGCACTCTATTATCTATCTAGGCTGAAGCTAGGTGGACCTTGCTTCTTAGGGACTCACCAAAGCCGTTCCTCCAAGTACTTGGTGAGGGGCTCTCCCAAAGAGAGAAGGTGAACAGAAATGCCCTGGCCACAGATGATTAGGGGGGCACTGGGCGGGAGTGACAGCTTCTCAAGTTTGGATCAAACTTGAGCTCATCCCTATTCTCCAGCAGGAGAGCGAAGCCTAGCACACTCTGTATCCATTATGAGGATCCTACCGTTGGTGAGTTGTCTCCTGCAACCAGATCACTAGTCTGGTCTTAATTTCAGCCAGGTGGATCTCGCTTCTTAGGGACCGGCCGAAGCTGGTCCTCCAAGTACTTGGTGGGGGGCTCTACACAAGAGACCCCCCCCCCACAGTTGGGGAGAAGGAAAAGGCCCAAAGGCGGACAGGAGTCACAGCTTCTCAAGTATGGACCAAACTTGAGCTCATCCCTATTTTCCAGTAGGAGAGCGACACCTGGCACTCCCTCTATCCTTTAAGATGCTCCTACCGTTGGTGAGTTGTTTCCTGTGACAGGATCACTAGTCTGGTCTTAAGTTCAGACACTTTTGTGCAGAAAGTCCAAAATGGCTGCTGCTTGAGTTCTCTGGCATGCTTCATGTTGAGTGTTTGCATTGCACTTTTGCTTGATGGCTGCCTCTAGACAACTGACACTAAGAAGGCTCAGCTTTGCCAATCACAGTTTAATGGTGCTCATTTTCACACGCTTGCTTCATCAAGTCGCGAGCATCACGGTGAAATTACCATCACCATGGCAACCACTGCGGGCCCGTCTGCTTTCCTCCTCTCTGGACCCTGCTGTCTTTTCAGTTTGTCGCTGTTTTTGTTAGGGCAGCGAGGGGGCCCTTCGCTCTTTGCTGGAGCGAACGCACATTTCATCTTTAATTAAGCAGGACTGACAGCATTAGGCACAACATCCCCATAGCTACCGTGGCTCCAGCCTTTTCCTCTTCTACTGCTTCGGCTGTCAGAATTCCATTTCTGTCAGGTGTCCATTATCATTACTGCACCGTACCGCAGAGCTGAAATTACTATGTTTTACTGTGTGATCAAGTGCAACACGAACTTGTGTCTTATGAAAATAGAGAGTGCCTGCATCAAAAATTCCATCTTATTTAAGGTCCCCATTCCCATCAGAAGTCCCCCATCATGTCAGATGTTCTTCTATCACAACAAAGTCCCCCAATCATGTCAGAGGTCCCTCATCTAATCAGAGGTCCCCTATTATTTCAGTGCCCCCATCACATCAGAGGACCCTGATCACAAAAATTCCATCATGTCAGAGTCCCCCATCCTATCAGAGGACCTTCATCACATCAGAGTCCCCCAGTCATGTCAGAGGTCCTCCATCACATCAGAGTCCCCCATCCTATCAGAGGACCTTCATCACATCAGAGTCCCCCAATTAATGTCAGAGGTCCCCCATCCCATCAGAGGTCCCCCATCACACCAGAGTCCCCCATTCTATCAGAGATCCTCCATCACATAAGAGTCCCCCATCCCATCAGAGGTCCCCCATCCCATCAGAGGTCCCCCATCACATCAGAGGTCCTCCATCACATAAGAGGTCCTCCATCTTATCAGAGGTCCCCATTCCCATCAGAGGTCCCCCATCATGTCAGATGTTCTTCCATTACATCAGAGTCCCCCAATCATGTCAGAGGTCCCTCATCACATCAGATTCCCCCATCCTATCAGAGGACCTTCATCACATCAGAGTCCCCCAATCATGTCAGAGGTCCTCCATCACATCAGAGTCCCCCAATCATGTCAGAGGTCCTCCATCACATCAAAATCCCTCATCCTATCAGAGGTCCTTCATCACATCAGAGTCCCGCAATTAATGTCAGAGGTCCCCCATCCCATCAAAGGTCCCCCATCACACCAGAGTCCCCCATCCTATCAGAGATCCTCCATCACATCAGAGTCCCCCCAATCATGTCAGAGGTCCCCCATCCCATCAGAGGTCCCCCATCACATTAGAGGTCCTCCATCTTTTCAGAGGTCCCCATTCCCATCAGAGGTCCCCCATCACGTCAGATGTTCTTCCATTACATCAGAGTCCCCCAATCATGTCAGAGGTCCCTCATCACATCAGAGTCCCCCATCCTATCAGAGGACTTTCATCACATCAGAGTCCCCCAATCATGTCAGAGCTCCCTCATCTCATCAGAGGTCCCCTATTATTCCAGTGCCCCCATCACATCAGAGGACCCTCATCACAAAAATTCCATCGTGTCAGAGTTCCCTATCCTATCAGAGGACCTTCATCACATCAGAGTCCCCCAATCATGTCAGAGGTCCTCCATCACATCAGAGTCCCCCATCCTATCAGAGATCCTCCATCACACCAGAGTCTCCCAGTCATGTCAGAGGTCCCTCATCACAGCAGAGTCCCCCGTGCCATCAGAGGACCTCCATCACATCAGTCATGCGACGCTGTTCCCTGGAAGGTGTTTCTAACTGTGGGGGGAGGGGACTGACTGGAGGAGGCGAGAGATTGCTGTTCCTAATCACTAGGAACAGCAGATCTCGCTCTACTCCCCTGTCAGAATGGGGATCTGTCTGTTTACATTGACAGATTCTCATTCTAGCTCTCTGTGGAGCGATCGCGGGTGGCCGGCGGACATCGCGGCCGCCGGCCACGCACATTGGCTCCGGCGCCGAGTGGCTCTTCTTGAAGCATCCTATGGAGCCACCCTTGCATGTCTCCCTATACTGTGCACATCAATAGAAACACACAGCCCCATAGCCTAGGGTGGTAAGGATCCCCCTTCTCCCTTCAATGCTTCTCCCTCCTCCACTGTTAACTCTTTTCTGTGAACATAGGAAGTTCATGGAAGCAGCACTGAGAGAGCAGGAGCCAGCAGCATTGAAAGTTGTTAACTGCATGTGCTTGGATAGGAATTTTAACAAGTAGTTTACCGGGGGAGTGCTTATTGTATTGCGCTCAATTACATTAAAAAACACTGAGGGTTCAATACTACTTTATGATGATTGTTTTCCAGGCTTTGTCGATCGTTAATTTGGTAGTAGTGATGATAGTCAATTATTTTTAATTAGACAAATGTTATTAGTGAGCTAAGAAGATCAGCAGGAAAAGGAGCTTGCTTGTTTAATGAGCAACCATGGCTGACTCTTGTACTTACAGTATATCATTACAAATGATGCAAAAAAAAGCATTTGCTCCGTTCTCTCTGCTCCAGTGATCAGATTGTAACATTGTAACTTTGTAGAAAGCCATAAGGTGGAAGGCTGATCCTTGTCAGGCATTTCTAAACATGGAAAAAACTGCACAGACACCAGGAATTATAAAATTGTGTACAGTTTGGAGCCAACATCTTATCCAGGATGTAGATGATGACCCTGGATGAAGCTTGAACAAAAATCACCCAGTTCTTCTGGAGAAGGCTTTCTCAACCAGGGTTCCATGGAACCCTAAAGTTCCTTCAGAGGTTGCTTGGGGTTGCTAGAGCAGTGAGCAATCACAGATTGATTTTCCACCGTTCCACCTGCAACAACTACAAAAGACATGTACGAAGCTAGAAAGGAATGTAAGCGCAGGACATACATGACGGGGTGGAAGTAACTACCAGACGGCAACAGGTTAAATTAGGGGGGTGGTTAGACAGAATAAACTGCTCTTACCTGTTTGGAGGGGTTACGTGGTAGATGGGGAGGAGCTGGATAATAGTTGAGGGGTGGAACAAGGGGGCATCGTTGCAGGTGTTAAATCTTTGTTGGAACGTCCCTCCCTTCCGCCCGCCCCGATGGAAGAAGTTTGTTCCTGTAAGTGGATGAAGATGGTCGTTGCGGTTGGGGTCCTTGACGAGGGTATACAAAATTAGCTATTTGATGAAACGGTGGGACCCATCTCAGGTGTAGAGTCCTCCCGGTTGGGTCTGGTTCAGTCTAGACTACCGGAGAGTAAGGTGGTAGGGGTCTGTGGTCAGTTAGTGAGTCCTCAAGGCTGTGTTGCGGCTGGGGACAGAATCTAACTTAGCAGGTACCACAGATTCCAAAGTTGGGGAGATGGTGTTGTCACTGCAATCAGTTAGTCGTATTAGAGCTAGAGCGTTTAAGATGGTTTATGTTTAAATATGGTTTTGAATTAATAAAAGGCCAGACGGCCATGTAAATCCAATACAGTGTCTGTCTCCTTATTTAAGGAAAAGGGGGGGTTGTAGGCACAATTTTGAGTTGGGGCAGTAAGTTATCTGAACTACCCTAGTCAAGACATGTACGAAGCTGGAAAGGAATGTAAGCGCAGGACATACATGACGGGGTGGAAGTAACTACCAGACGGCAACAGGTTAAATCAGGGGGGTGGTTAGACAGAATAAACCGCTCTTACCTGATTGGAGGAGTTACGTGGTAGATGGGGAGGAGCTGGATAATAGTTGAGGGGTGGAACAAGGGGGCATCAGTTGCAGGTGTTAAATCCTTGTTGGAACGTCCCTCCCTCCCGCCCGCCCCGATGGAAGAAGTTTGTTCCTGTAAGTGGATGAAGATGGTCGTTGCGGTTGGGGTCCTTGACGAGGGTATACAAAATGAGCTATTTGATGAAACGGTGGGACCCATCTCAGGTGTAGAGTCCTCCCGGTTGGGTCTGCTTCAGTCTAGACTACCGGGGAGTAAGGTGGTAGGGGTCTGTGGTCAGTTAGTGAGTCCTCGAGGCTGTGTTGCGGCTGGGGACAGAATCTAACTTAGCAGGTACCACAGATTCCAAAGTTGGGGAGATGGTGTTGTCACTGCAATCAGTTAGTCGTATTAGAGCTAGAGCGTTTAAGATGGTTTATGTTTAAATATGGTTTTGAATTAATAAAAGGCCAGAAGGCCATGTAAATCCAATACAGTGTCAGTCTCCTTATTTAAGGAAAAGGGGGGGTTGTAGGTACAATTTTGAGTTGGGGCAGTAAGTTATCTGAACTACCCTAGTCAAGACATGTACGAAGCTGGAAAGGAATGTAAGCGCAGGACATACATACAGAATACATACATACAGAATAAACTGCTCTTACCTGATTGGAGGAGTTATGTGGTAGATGGGGAGGACCTGGATAATAGTTGAGGGGAGGAACAAGGGGGCATCAGTTGCAGGTGTTAAATCATTGGTGGAACGTCCCTCCCTCCCGCCCTCGCCCTGATGGAAGAGGTTTGTTGCTGTAAGTGGATGAAGATGGTCGCTGCGGTTGGGGTCCTTGATGAGGGTACACAAAATGAGCTATTTGATGAAACGGTGGGACCCATCTCAGGTATGGAGGCCTCCCGGTTGGGTCTGGTTTAGTCTAGACTACCGGGGAGTAAGGTGGTAGGGGTCTGTGGTCAGTTAGTGAGTCCTCGAGGCTGTGTTGCGGCTGGGGACAGAATCTAACTTAGCAGGTACCACAGATTCCAAAGTTGGGGAGATGGTGTCGTCAAGGATCTGCAATCTGTTAGTCGTATTAGAGCTGGAGCGTTTAAGATGGTTTATGTTTAAATATGGTTTTGAATTAATAAAAGGCCATACGCCCATGTAAATCCAATACAGCAGCGTTTCTCAACCTGGGGTCGGGACCCCCTGGGGGGTCGATTGCCGATTCGCCAGGGGGTCGCAAATGCTGGCCGAGACAGACCCGAAGTTACTGCCGGAGTCTGTCCGTCTCGGGCCAGCGAGATGTCACTTCCTGGAGTGACCGCACGGAAGTGACGTTCCGTCGCCACCATCTTGGTACTCTCGTCCGTAGTAAGGCTACACTTAGAAGTCGGCAAGCGGACATCTTTTTACACCCACCGAAGTCCGCTTGCTGCGGACGATTGTACCAAGAGAGCGGCGACAAAACATCTCTTGCAGAAGCTAAAGAACACCTGTGATTTTTGGTAAGTCAGACACAATAATTATAAAAGCATTTTACACTGTGTGTCACCAGGGCAATCAAGACATAGATTTTTTAAAAGTAAATGCTGACATGACAACATTTTTTTTATTATGGAACAATACATATCATTACTATATAAACGTCCCAGTTGGTTCCTCAAAAGTGGTTATTCTGTGCCAGTGCTAGATACATGTTTGGGCGCTATATACTTTGTATCTAGCACTGGCACGGAATAACCACTTTTGAGGAACCAACTGGGGCGTTTATATATAAATCAGTGGTGGGGGCGCAAACAAACTGAAAAAAAATCTGAAAAAAAAACCCATTAAAACGCCGCCACTGTGCCATCAAACGCAGCCACTGTGCCCATCAATTGTCGCCACTGTGCCATCAAATGCAGCCACTGTGCCCATCAATTGTCGCCACTGTGCCAGCAAATGCCGCTACTGTGCCATCAAATGCAGCCACCTTGCCCATCAATTGTCGCCACTGTGCCAGCAAACGCCGCCACTGTGCCATCAAGCGCAGCCACTGTGCACTTTTATTGTTGCCACTGTGCCAAACGCAGCCACTGTGCCCATCAATTATCGCCACTGTGCCAGCAAACATCGCCACTGTGCAGCCACTGTGCCCATCAATTGTCACCACTGTGCCCATCAATTGTCGCCACTGTGCCAGCAAACGCGACCAGCGAAAATAATTTTACTGTTAGGGGCCCCCACAACTTGGGAAATTTTATCAAGGGGTCACGGCATTAGAAAGGTTGAGAACCACTGCAATACAGTGTCAGTCTCCTTATTTAAGGAAAAAGGGGGGTTGTAGGTACAATTTTGAGTTGGGGCAGTAAGTTATCTGAACTACCCTAGTCACGTAAGGAGGTCATTTCCAATGGTAGTCAATGTAAGTAATGTAATTCCCTTCTACACTGATTCACTTTTCCACTGACCTCTAATGTAAAGAGGCATGTCTCCACTGACCACCAATTTATGGAGCATTTTTCCCACTGACCACCAATGTAAGAAAGTTTTCTTTTTTCCACTCACCACTCATGTAAGCAGCATTTCTCTTCTCACCACAAATGTAAGGGAGTATTTCTCCACTGACCACCAATGTAAGGGAGTTTTTCTACACTAACAGCCAATTTAAGGAGCATTCTTCTCACTGACCACCAATGTAAGGGAGTATTTCTCCACTGATGACAAATGTAAGAGAGACTTATGTCACCATCAATGTAAGAGAGACTATCTTCACTGACTATCAATGTAAGGAAGCATTTCTCCACTCACCACCAGTGTTAGGGAGTTTTCTCCACTGACCAACAATGTAAGGGAACATTTCTCCACTGACCACCAATGTATGGGAACATTTTTCCACTGACCACCAATGTATGTGAATATTTCTCCACTGACCACCAATGTAAGGGAATATTTCTACACTGACCACCAATATAAGGGAACATTTCTCCACTGACCACCAATTTAAGGGAACATTTCTTCACCGACCACCAATATAAGGGAACATTTCTCTACTGACCAACAATGTATAGGAACATTTCTCCACTGACTACCAATGTATGGGAACATTTCTCCACTGACCACCAATGTATGGGAACATTTCTCTACTGACCACCAATGTAAGGGTATATTTCTCCACTGACCAGCCAATTTAAGGGAACATTTCTCCACTGTCCACCAATGGACACTTTTCCTCTGTTGACTAATGTAGGGGGACGCTATAAGTTTCACAGTCTTTATTTCTTTTCTGGTCATTATTGTTAGTTTATTTTCATGATTATCCTTAATGTATAGAGATGTAAGTGTTGTAAAATAACTGGCCCTGGGCTTCAACTATTCAAGGTATGCCGTATTTTGTATTCTTTTATTTAACTCTTTTAACAGCTTACTGATCTATTGTACTATTTTACAGTGAAATGTACTGTATATACCACCATGTTTAGCATGGGTTCCCTTAAAGCCCAGAAATTGTTCCTCCAGGGTAGAAAGGCGAAGAAAGTCTGTTCTGGAGAGAAAAGCAGATAAGGGCAGTGTCGGAGAGAGTACTGTGAAGAATAAATGGCGTATGTCCACTTTAACACACTCTCATAGGGTAGAATTAAAGGTCGCAGTTCATACTCTCAAAAGCCTTTACATTAGAAGGCATTAAGGAACTAGTTTGAAATACAGATAAACCAATGCTTTTATTATTGAGACTCATAATGGATGACTGTCATTTTTGAGCACATGCCAACTCCTGTTGGGACCTGGGCTGCTAGCCATGAATTATGTTCAGTCAGGGAATTAACCCAGTTTTTCAGGAATCATCCAAGCTGTTGCTGGAAAATATAGCAGTTTTGGAAAGGCAGAGAGCAATGTGTAAAAGGCCATAGCAACCAAGTTTTACTGTTGGCATTGCTCTTCTGAATAAGGCCAATGGCAAATTGTGTAGGTATATAGTTTTTTACTCATTAATTTAGTGCTGGCACTTCCCACAGGTCTCCACAGGGGACATTGAACTATCAGGCAATCGGGAATGGAAAAAAAACCCAAAACATTGAAAAAAAAGTCAGTAAGCCACAACAGCCCATATACAGTACATAATGTATGTATACACCAGCATGAAAGAAAAAAGGGAAGAACTGGGATAAGGGTGAAAGCCCCATGACAACAAAGGGTATCCCCACACAACATAGAACATGTTAACAAGCAAAACAAGTGGAGGGGTGTGCTCCAGTGTGTATCCTAGGGGCAACCATATGGTGAGGCATAGCATACGTTGGTCTGAAAGGAGCAGGGTCAGCCCCATGCCTCCATAGGGTGGTGTACCTCCTCTCTTAAAAAGAAAAACAAAGGGGGGGGTGGTAGGAGAAGAAGGGTGTCCAGGAACTGTAAGTGGGGGGTGGGAGTAGTAGATTGAGGTTCCTGGTTTAGTGAGGTCAGAGCACCATGTAGAGCAGTGGTGATCAACTTGGTATAGGAGATATCAAGTGCAGCCCCTGATATCACCACAGGACCACACATATAATGTTCAGTGCATGTAATGCTACAGAACGTAGTCAGGGACTGGACACAGTACAATAGGATAGTAAACACTACAGACATGGAGCAGGAGATGGGACAATGACTATAGACATGCAACAGGAGATGGACAATGACTGCAGACATGGAACAGGAGATGGACAATGACTACAGACATGGAACAGGAGATGGACAATGACTACAGACATGGAACAGGAGATGGACGATGACTACAGACATGCAACAGGAGATGGACAATGACTGCAGACATGGAACAGAAGATGAAAAATGACTACAGACATGGAACAGGAGATGGACGATGACTACAGACATGCTATGAATGTCTGGGACATCGGGACACCGTTGCAGGAGTCTGTCAGAGACTGCCATGTGGGAGTGAGATGCTGCAAACAAATCCTCAGCCAGTACACAAGAGGTCTTTATTTGAGCCAAATGACAAGTCTCCCCCTCCCCAGAGATAGGGGTCATCCAGCTTGAGAAGTCTATATATAGTTAAGCCAGAAGAAGTGGTAAATACATGTTTTGAGAGTCTAGACAGTTTTTTTTTTTTGTAACGGTGCTAATGACAACAGGATAACTGGTTATCTTAATCTGGCATTGCTAGGAGTAAGTAGTGGGTAGTAAATAAAAAAAGAAACTCATAGAATTTGGTATTGAACAGTACAGTCACCAACTTGATGCCTCATGGTCAGTAGATATAAACAATGCCCCAGGCTTGTTGGCCACAATGACACAATGACCTAGTGCCTGTGGTTAGTGGAAGTAGTCAGTGTCCCAAAGGTTAGTTAAATGCAATTGGTTTGGGGACCAATGACCTAGAGCAGGGGTCTCCAAACTTTCTAAACAAAGGGCCATTATATTTTCCTTCAGACTTTAGTAGGGCCGGACTGTGGCCAGGGGGAGCGGAAATTTTCCTGGCATCATTGGAAGTAAATATTACATTTGGCAATAGGCAGAGAAGTAGTGCCTCATTATTGGTATCTTTGGGAGGAATAGTGCCCCATTGTTGGTGCCAGCTGGCAAAATATCAGTGGGATGAATAGTACCCCAAAGGCTGAATAAAGGCAAGCAAATATCATCCAGCTTCCGGACAGCAGTCTAGATACCACTGACCTAGAGTAAAAGAACTACAACTCCAACCACAAGCAAGCAACTTCCTTGCAGCTTGTATTTCTGGTAAAAATGAAAACCAAAAGCCTACACCTTGGTAGGAATCAAACCCAGAACCTAGCTCTGCAAAAGCTCCAAGCACTTCACCACTACTCTATTTTGTACCTAAGGAGATTTTAAATGAATGAATTAATGATTTGTAAAGCGCTGCAAATGCGAACTGAATCGCCTCAAGGCGCTAAATGCGTTTTGTATTGTCAGCTTCTTAGAAGAGGAAGGTCTTGAGTTTTTTCCTGAAGGCCAGATGGTTTTCTTCCATGCGGATGTGTGTTGGAAGAGTGTTCCATAGCCGAGGTCCCTGGACTGCGAATCTACGTTCTCCCCTTGCTTTGTAGCAGTATTTGGGAACGAGGAGGAGGTTTTGGTTAGATGATCGCAGATTGCGATTGGGTGTGTAGTGTTTTATTTTCTCTCGGAGGTATTGAGGGGCGTTACCTTGTATGCATTTGTGTGTGAGGCAGAGGGTCTTGAATGTGATCCGATTCTCTACCGTTAGCCAATGTAGGCTCCTCAGGGATGGGGAGATGGACTCCCAGTTTTTTTTCCTGTTAGCAGTCTTGCCACCGCGTTTTGAATGGCCTGTAGGCGCGCAAGCTGATATTGGTTTAATCCTATGTAGAGTGAGTTTGCGTAGTCGAGACGGGAATTGATGATTGTTCCAACTACTGCTGCTTTGTCCTCTTCTGGGATGAAGGGGGTGAGTCTGCGTAGCAGGCGGAGGAGATGGTGAGATCCGCTAACTACTGATCCTATTTGTGCATCCATTGTCATTTCTGAGTCAAAGATAACTCCGAGACTCTTGGCTTTGGTGCTCAGAGAGATGGTCTGTCCAAAGATGGTGGGAGGTGTCCATGGAGTCTTCTTTTTGGGATTTTGGTTAGCGTGTAGGAAGAGAAGTTCTGTTTTTGACCCATTGAGTTTGAGGGAACTAACGGTCATCCAGTCATCTATCAAAGTGAGGGCAGAATAGGGCAGAAGCACACAGTCGTTCCTTGTGCTCCACACATATGATCAACTCAAAAAAAGCTAGGTTTCCACAGTGGTTGGTCACAGGACCAAATACCTAAGCATTTGGTCTTGTGCTCTCATGTCAAGATGGATCTGGGTTCGGAAAAAGTCACTGACTGTCCAGGTCTACCTTAGTACCTTGATTATAAAGTCATTTTTTTTTAGCTTTCTTTAGTATAAAAGGTGGAGTGGTCAGGTTGTGTGTATGTGTTGGAGGAAAGGGGGGTGGGAGGTCATTGCCTTTAGGTCCTCTTTGTGCCCAGAACTGGGCCACCTACTTCACATTATCCAACCTTGTGTCCTTTTCAATGACAGATTCTCCCCTTGGAAGTGGGCCTTTAACTTGACAGGTGCTTTGTGTACCGAGCCTAACGTCTGTATTTTCTAATCAGCATTGAGGCTTCCAAATTGACTCCCCCCAAATAACCATTAATTTGAGCTGTCAGGGAGGTAATTAAAATGCTACATTCCCAGTTACAGCTTGGCATTTCTCTGTCGAGCATTAAAAGCGGCAGCCATCGGTTGCTAATGAAGTTATAGTCTTGCGGTTGGGCGCTGGGAGCAATAACCAGATCCTGGGCTTGTGGGGAAAATCAAATCTTACATTACATCTAGTGCGGTTTCAGCTCTGTAACATTTAGAAATAAAGCGAGTCACAATAACGAGGCAAAAGAAGCACATTATTGGCACTGACAGTTATCTACAGGATTCTAGATCAAAGGTTTTATTATCTAACCATGGTACAGGAGGGAGATGAATAATGACAAGGCTTAACCACTTGCCCCCCCGGAAGATTTACCCCCACCCCCCTTCATGACCAGGCCATTTTTTGCAATACGGCACTGTGTTACTATAACTGACAATTGCTTGGTCATGCAATGCTGTAAATAAATTACATTTCTTTCTTTTTTTTTTTCTCCAGGAATAGAGCTTTCTTTTGGTCGTATTTGATCAGCACTGCCGTTTTTATTTTTTGCACTATAAACAAAAAAAAGACCGACAATTTTGAAAATAAAACAATATTTTTTTTAACTTTCTGCTATAAAACACATCCAATAAAATCATAATAAAAAAACAAACGAATTTCTTCATACTTTTAGGCCAATATGCATTTCTGCTACATGTTTTTGGTAAAAAAAAATCCCAATAAGTGTATATTGATTGGTTTACGCACACATTATAGCATCTACAGACTATGGTATATATACTGGAATTTTTTTTTTTTTTATACTGGTAAGGGCAGAGGGCAGCGATCATTGACTTATAGCAGTGATGAGTGCTAAAAATATGCACTAGGAACACAGAATCCATCCCCCCCCCCCCATCAGAACAGAGATCTGCCTTGTTTACATAGGCAGAATCCCGTTCTGTGTGGTTTACTGATGATCAGTGGGTGCCTGAGGACATTGAGTGACCGGCACCCGCAGATCAGCTTCTGCTGTGAATAATCGCAGCAGAAGTGGCCCGCTGGCGGTGCACACCTGCCCCCTGAAGGCGGAAGTGCAGGATCACATACTGTATGTATGTATATATACAATATCTCACAAAAATGAGTACACCCCTCACATATTTGTAAATAATATTTGTAAATATTTTATTCTTTGCTACAATGTATAGTAGTGAGTGTACAGCTTGTATAACAGTGTAAATTTGCTGCCCCCTCAAAATAACTCAACACACAGCCATTAATGTCTAAACTGCTGGCAACAAACGTGAGTACACCCCTAAGTGAAAATGTCCAAATTAGCCATTTTCCCTCCCCGTTGTCATGTGACTGGTTAGTGTTACAAGGTTTCAGATGTGAATGGAGAGCAGGTGTGTTAAATTTGATATCGCTGTCATTCTCTCATACTGGTCACTGGAAATTCGACATGGCACCTCATGGCAAAGAACTCTCTGAGGATCTGAAAAAAGTAATTGTTGCTCTACATAAAGATGACCTAGACTATAAGAAGATTGCCGAAAAGACCCCGAAATTGAGCTACAGCATGTTGGCCAAGACCATACAGCGGTTTAACAGGACAATTTCCACTCAGAACAGGCCTCGCCATGGTCGACCAAAGAAGTTGAGTGCACGTGCTCAGCATCATATCCAGAGGTTGTCTTTGGGAAATAGGCGTATGAGTGCTGCCAGCATTGCTGCAGAGGTTGAAGGGGTGGGGGGTCAGCCTGTCAGTGCTCAGACCATACACCGCACACTGCATCAAATTGGTCTGCATGGTTGTCATCCAAGAAAGAAGCCTCTTCTAAAGATGATACACAAGAAAGCCCACAAACAGTTTGCTGAAGACAAGCAGACTAAGGACATGGATTACTGGAACCATGTCCTGTGGTCTGATGAGATCAAGATAAACTTATTTGGTTCAGATGGTGTCAAGTGTGTGTGGTGGCAACCAGGTGAGGAGTACAAAGACAAGTGTGTCTTGCCTACAGTCAAGCATGGTGGTGGGAGTGTCATGGTCTGGGCCTGCATGAGTGCTGCCGGCACTGGGGAGCTACAGTTCATTGAGGGAACCATGAATGCCAACATGTACTGTGACATACTGAAGCAGAGCATGATCTCCTCCCTTCGGAGACTGGGCCGCAGGGCAGTATTCCAACATGATAACGACCCCAAACACACCTCCAAGATGACCACTGCCTTGCTAAAGAAGCTGAGGGTAAAGGTGATGGTCTGGCCAAGCATGTCTCCAGACCTAAACCCTATTGAGCATCTGTGGGACATACTCAAATGGAAGGTGGAGGAGCGCAAGTTCTCTAACATCCACCAGCTCCGTGATGTCATCATGGAGGAGTGGAAGAGGACTCCAGTGGCAACCTGTGAAGCTCTGGTGAACTCCATGCCCAAGAGGGTTAATGCAGTGCTGGAAAATAATGGTGGTCACACAAAATATTGACACTTTGGGCCCAATTTGGACATTTTCACTTAGGGGTGTACTCACTTTTGTTACCAGCAGTTTAGACGTTAATGGCTGTGTGTTGAGTTATTTTGAGGGGACAACAAATTTACACTGTTATACAAGCTGTACACTCACTACTTTACATTGTAGCAAAGTGTCATTTCTTCAGTGTTGTCACATGAAAAGATAGAATAAAATATTTACAAAAATGTGAGGGGTGTACTCACTTTTGTAAGATACTGTGTGCATATATATATATATATATATTTATATTTATGTATGTGATCCTGCACAAAACTGCTATAGAGTGGTCAGCAAGTGGTTAAAGACCCCGTCACCAACGTAAAAAAAATTGCAGGTAACACCCAAAAAAACTAAATATTGTAAATACTTACTTACAGTGTTTTTTATTCCCATAAATTATATTTTATTTATTTGCCATTTGCAATATGAAGTTGCAATTTCGAACTTGCTAGAACATATACAGTAACTATTTTTGAGACAGGAGGGATAGTGATATACACTCACCGGCCACTTTATTAGGTACTCCTGTTCAATTGCTTGGTAACACAAATTGCTAATCAGCCAATCACATGGAAGCAACTCAATGAATTTAGGCATCTAGATGTGGTGAAGATGACATGCTGAGGTTTGAATCGAGCATCAGACTGGGGAAGAAAGGGGATTTAAGTGACTTTGATCGTGGCATGGTTGTTGATCCCAGAGGGGCTGGCTTGAGTATTTCGAAAACTGCTGAACTACTGGGATTTTCACGCACAACCATCACCAGGTTAAACAGAGAATGGTCCGAAAAAGAGAAAATATCCAGTAAGTGGCAGATGTGTGGACGAAAATGCCTTGTTGATGTCAGAGGTCAGAGTAGAATGGGCAGACTGTTTCAAGATGATAGAAAGGCAACAGTAACTCAAAAACCACTCATTACAACCAAGGTATGCAGAATACTATCTCTGAAGGCACAACACATCGAACCTTGAAGCAGATGGGCTACAGCAGCAGAAGACCACACCGGGTGCCACTCCTGTCACCTAAGAACAGGAAACTGAGGCTACAATTAGCACAGGCTCACCAAAATTGGACAATAGAAGATTGGAAAAATGTTGCCTGGTCTGATGAGGTCTTGATTTCAGCTACGACATTCAGATGATTTGACATTCAGAATTTGGCGTAAACAACATGAAAGCATGGATCCATCCTGCCTTGTATCAACGGTTCAGGCTGGTGGTGGTGGTGTAATGGTGGGGGGGATATTTTCTTGGCACACTTTGGACCCCTTAGTACCAATTGAGCATCGTTTAAACCCCACGGCCTACCTGAGTATTGTTGCTGACCATGTCCATCCCTTTATGACTACAGTGTACCCATCTTCTGATGGCTCCTTCCAGCAGGATAATGCACCATGTCACAAAGATCAAATCATCTCACCACTGGACAATGAGGTCCCTGTACTCCAATGGCCTCCACACTCACCAGATCTCATCCAATAGAGCACCTTTGGGATGTGGTGGAACTGGATATTCGCATCAGGGATGTGCAGCTGACAAATCTGCATCAACTGTGTGATGTTATCATGTCAATATGGACCAAAATCTCTGAGAAATGTTTCCAACACCTTGTTGAATCTATGCCACGAAGAATTAAGGCAGTTCTGAGGGCAAAAGGGGGTCCAACCCGGTACTATCAAGGTGTACCTACAGTAATAAAGAAGGTGAAATGGAAAGTTATAATAGCTCATGTTCTCCACCCTAACAGTATTATAAATGAATACACACTCATATCCCATCATTCAATCTTAATAAGTTCTCCTATTGGTTTTTGGTATGTTCACCCTTGTTTCTTGTTTTAAGCGCAATTGCCTTTAGTCACACCTACAAATCTAACCCCTTGCCACGCCATCCAAATGAAAAAAAAAAGTAGATTTGTCTTTAGTTATACTTTAATTGTGAGAAACAACAATAGCTTAGTAGTGAGGGAAGTCAGCCGTTCATCTGTAGAAAATGGCTTATGAACCACTTTGATTTGTATTTCTTGCTCTGTTATCTCATATATATGCAAAGAATAACTCCGACCTTGCGTAATGCATCATAATAATGTTTTATTAATAGCTCAGTTATGCTAATTCACTGATTCGCCAAATGTGCTTTTACTGCCTTCAAAGATGGTTTATTTTTCTTTACCTCCCGAACATGCGTTTTTTTAAGCTGTTTTGACAGAATAATAATTCAATTAGCATTTAACGAAACCGTTTATAAAAATAACTTCTATCTAATTAAAAGAAAACAAGTATTTTTAATGTTTATTTAGAGGATGTTACATGACAGGTTATACAATGGTAAACAGGGGTTTATTGCTTATTTTAGGATAGAGGGCGGAACGCGCAATTTTTGGATAGAGGGCGGAACACGCAATTTTTTTTCTGCACATCTGCCCAACCACTGTACCACCCTGCTCTTCTGCCCCACCGTTGTACCACCCTGCTCTTCTGCCCCACCAATGTTCCCCCTTTCTCCTCTGCACCCCTCTGCACATCTGCCCCACCTCTGTACCCCCCTGCTCTTCTGCCCCACCACTGTACCTCCTTGCACATCTGCTCCACCGTCGTACCCCCATGCTCTTCTGTCTTACTGCTGAACCATCTTCTCATCTGTCCTAACACTGAACTTATCTGCTCATCTGCCCCACCACTGTAACCCCCTTTCTCATCTGCCCCACCACTGTACCTCCTGCACATCTGTCCCACCACTGTACCCCCCTGCTCTTCTGCCCCACCACTGTAACCCCCTGCTCATGTATTACACCGATGTACCCACTTTCTCCTCTGCACCCCTCTGCACATCTGCCCCACCTCTGTACCCCCCTGCTCCTCTGCCCCACTTCTGTAATCCCCTGCTCATCTGTCGCACCAATGTAAATCCTTTTTCCCACCGCTGTAACCCCTTCTCATCTGGCCCAACACTGTAACCTCCCTGCTCATCTGCCCCATTACTGTACCCCCTGCTTTTCTGTCCCACAGCTGAGCCCCCTTCTCATCCCTCCCACCACTGTACCTCCAGCACATCTGCCCCACCACTGTACCCCCTTGCTCTTCTGTCCCACCACTGTAACCCCCCTGCTCATCTGCCCCATCAATGTCCCCCCTTTTCTCATCTGCCCCACCACTGTGCCTCCCTGTACATCTGCTCCACCGTCGTATCCCCATGCTCTTCTGTCTCACTACTGAATCACCTTCTCATCTGTCCTAACACTGAACCCATCTGCTCATCTGCCCCACCACTGTAACCTGCTTTCTCATCTACAATGTACCTCCTGCACATCTGTCTCATCTCTGTACCCCCCTGCTCTCCTGCCCCACCACTGTAACCCCCTGCTCATCTGTCCCACCAATACACTCCTTTCACATCTGCCCCACTGCTCTACCCCCCTGCTTTTCTGTCCCACCACTAAACCCCCTTCTTATCTGCCCCAACACTAAACCCCCTGCTCACCTGGCCCAACACTGAACCCCCCTGCTCATCTGGCCCAACACTGAACCCCCCTGGGAGAGAGCATTTCGCTCTCTCCCAGGGGGTTACTTTTGAGGACAGTAGCTTTGGCCTTGAGTATAATATACTCTTGTGTTTGGATTTAACCAAGCTTGTCTGTCCATTGGATATCCTGGATTGAAAGATTATATCCATCCATATTGTGACAGCCTATATATGCTTATTGCCTGTTCCTCATTGTTACACGTATGCATTACCCCGTTTTGAGGTTATAGCACAAGGATATTTGAATTTATGAGCCACTGGCTCCTACGAATCCTTGCAAATTGCTCTCTTGCCGCGAGCCTACTCTTTTCCTATATTGGATAATTCCTCTTTAACTATATGTTGAACAAGACTGACTCCTTTGCAAGATAGGGAGACCCGTTTCCCTCTTTCTTGCAACCAACAAATCCCGAATGTGTCCTGACGAAGCTTAACAGCGAAACGCATTGACGCACTAGGGCTTACAGTGTATACTATATATTCTCTGTATATGTTTTTTTATTCTTATTTTTATGGTCCTTCTCCTGCTATATATTATGTATGTTTCTATGTTTCAATAAAAATTACTCTTCTATATGCTTAATGTTTATTGTGCCGTTAAAGTCTGATTTTGGCTCACCTTTGGGACCCTCCCCTTTTTTGTACAAGAACATATTTGGGGGGCACACCATACAATGCATTTAAATTCAAGATGGTGCTGCTATAAGACCTACAAACAGTACAAAATATTTTACAGCGCACACATACAAGAATGACATTTCCTGCAGGGCTAGTTAAAAACACCTGAACATATTCAAAAAATACGGGGGTTTGGTCACACTATATGGTCATATAGTGCTAAGCCCACTTACTGCGACAAAGTACTCCGAATTAGTGGGTCCTACTCTAGTAATAGAATGGAAGATCCTTTGTCTCAACCATGGTAGCTAAACTCCCCTTTTTTGTATTCCCATAATTATTTACGGATGAGGCAATGTGAGTGCTCTCTCCTTTTTACTGAACCCCCCTGCTCATCTGGCACAACACTGAACCCCCCCCTGTTCATCTGGCCCAACACTGAACCCCCCTACTCTTCTGTCCCACTGTTGAACCCCCTTCTCATCTCTTCCACCACTGTACCTCCCTGTACATCTGCCCCACCACTGTACCCTCCTGCTCACCTGTCCCACCTCTGAACCCCTCCAGCTTATTTTCCCCACCGCTGTACCTTTTTCTCATCTATGATATGTGTAATATGCAGAGTGGTGAAAGGAAGCAGAGATGAGACACATCTACCTGTCCTGGCACACTCATCCTGCTGATCCACTTCTCGCATCCAGCCTACATGCTTGTATGTGATGTATGTGATGTATGGGATGTATGTGATGTTCGTGATGTATGGGTTGTATGTGATGTATGTGATGTCACATACAAGCATCTGAAATGGATGTGCAATGATGAGCTCAGGTCAGGGGCATTTTCTGAAAGCAGTGGGCATGTGTGCAGGATCATAAGTTGGACCCCCACAGCTGAGAAAAATTGGTTGGGTGTGATTTTCATTGCTCTGAATAGTGCCTGTGGCTTAAAGGGACACAGAGTGCCGGGGTTCAGTAGTAAGTGATGCAAAGGTTCAGGAATAATTTCAACAAAGTTCCCAGAAGCTCAACAGTAATTCCACAAACTGTCACCTGATTGTGGTTTTCTCAATCACAGTGAAATCCTTTCTTTCTGAGATTGGTAGTGGCAACCAAGCGAGCCATCTTCCTCCAGATGGTGGACGGGGCTAGCAGGACTGTGATTGGCTTTAGCAGTGGCCAATGACAGTCTTCCTCCTCCTGGAAACAGGGACCCCCCCCCCCTTAGCAGAACTGCACCCAATCTCTTCCCCATCACAAAAGCTGACGATCGCAGCTAAAGCAAAGTTAGAGAACCAAACAATGTTTCCCATCATTACAATGTGTGGGGGCACAGTGCCTCCCCCTCAGTGCAGCTGCGACGTGGGGAATTCTGAAATTGGAATGCATTAGTGTCTCACTGACACTTCCCTGCGCTGTTCTGCTGATGGGGAGGGAGTCGAGTGTTGGCAAAAGAGGCTTTGTGTGCCGCTTGCAGCACCAGTGCCGGGGGTTGCCTACCCCTGTCCTAGACAATTAGCACATCTAGGGAACAGCCAACATAAACATACACAGTACACTAATTAACAACAAGCCTTGATTAGTCAGGGGATGCCAGACAATCCGGCAAGAAGCCCACAACCCTGGATACACAAAGTACATAACACATTATCATAAGCGTAAACACATAAACATCCCAACAATGGTTCAATAACGAGATAAAGTGGACACAATATTACTCACATCTCCAAGAGATGAACAGACAGACAGAAACAATAGGTGACTCAATTAACAATGGGAATTCACACTCAGGAGGCACACAATAGGGCAGACACTTAACACATAACACCTTAAACAGATTATAGCAGGAGACCCCAGCATCAGGTTTTTTTGAGCTGATTATATTAACATCTGCTCTGAGTCTCACAGTCTAAAGCAGCCATTGCTGTTTTGGGCAAAAAGGCCCCAAATTTGTATCCTGGTCCTAGTTTCCCAGAGTATATGTGGACATGGACCTGAATCTGAAGCAAGACCACTCCAAGGGTCCCCCAGGCACACACCCCCTCCAAAACAAATAGAGCCCCCTCAAAAGCCAGGGTCCATAGTCAGTAGGCAAGAGGCTACCCTGCAGTCCCCTCCAAAATCCCCTGTCCTGGTTGGGTCTGCCACAATAATAAATGATTTAATATGGTAATGCTCTAGGCTGGTGAACCCTCTCTGTTTTGCTTTTGTAGTACCTTGTTACCGAGAGGGCAGCAAAGCGTGGTGATTTTTTTCATATTTTGGCAAGTGAGATACATCGGGATCCAAACATCACAATTGTGCTCAAGAGTTTGTTCTTATTTAAACAAAGCCACACCCCCGAACCCCATTTTTGGGAATGGACCCAACGGCAACATATGATAGTGCATTACTGGGCATTATGGGACACTACAACACAGGAGTTAGGAATTATGGCACAGAGATCTCGCTGTTTCAATATCCAAGACATGTAAAAATCCAGGGGCTTGCCCAGTCCACCGGGCTCCACCTACCCCTTTTGGGTAGACTGGCCCTTTCATGGGCCCTTTCAAAACCCAATTTAAAACAATTTAGACTCAAAATGCCTTAGTGGTCTGAAGGGATTTAATTTTTAATATTTTTCTCTACATTTGTCCTTCAGCTACTATGGACTGACGGTGTGGTTCCCAGACATGATCAAGCATCTGCAGAACATCGACTATGCCTCACGCACCAAATTCTTCTCCAATGAACGGGTGATCAGCTTCAACTTCAACTTCACTCTAGAAAACCAAGTCCATAGGAATAGCGAGTACCAAAATGACAAGTAAGATATAATCCGTCCTGACGTGTGTAAAAAAACATAATGTCACCACTACTTACTGTCATCTCTCTCTCTCTCTCTCTCTATATATATATATATATAAGCCCCAAATTTTGTTTTTTGGTTTGCTCTCTGGCTTTTATTACATGCTGTGTCCACAATAGGGAGATTTCCTTTTCTTATCCCAGTGACCTACATAACAACATATAGGAGTGGTGGCAAAAAAAGTCTAAATGGTTTATCAAGTCAATATTTTAGTGTCTTATAGAATCAGACCTTCTTTCTCCCTGCTGGTGACCATTCTAGTAATAACTAAAGATCCATATGGAGGGAATTGGGACTTCCTTCTTTCTATTGGTGATACCTCTAGTGATAACTACATTTTTATATAGGGGAATAAGGACCCCCTTCTTCTTGCTGGTGACCCTTCTAGTTAATACTAAAGCTCTATATGGAGGGAACCAGGACCTCCTTTTTCCCGCTGGTGATACCTCTAGTGATAACTAAAGGCTTATATGGGGGAATCAGGACCTCCTTCCTCCTGCTGGTGACCCTTCTAGTTATAACTAAAGATCTATATGGAGGGAATCAGGACCTCCTTCCTCCTGCTCGTGATACCTCTAGTGATATCAGAGGCATAACTAGAACCTTCAGGGGCCCCGGTGCAAGAAACCACAACGGGCCCCCCTGACCCCCCCCCCCATAGTGGCAGAACGCCAGGACTCAGTCGCAAGTGTGACCTTTGCGACCCTGGTAGTTCCGCCACTGGTCTCAGTAATTTTTTATTTTTATTATTTTTTTACCATTTTATTTTATTTTACAATTTTATTTTTTAACAAATTTTTAGTAGCCCTGTTGGGGGGCTTTGGTCAAATATCAGGGGTTTAAACATACCTGTAATGTTTCACCTTTGAGATAGAGAAAGGAGATTGAGGACACAGCCCTCAACCTCCATCTCTATAGCCTCAGCAGCACAGAATGAACGGACAGGAACAACTCTGTACTGCTTCCTGTTCATTCACAAAATGAAGCATAGTAAACACAGTTTGGTACAGATCACTGGCTTTATTCAGAAAGGGGACAGTAAATGAGACATTTACAAGCCCCTTCCCCGCTTTCCATCCTGACAGCATCCCCCGCAGCAGCCAGTGGGAGAGGGGAGAGGGGGCAGCACTGTGGGGGATGAAGAGAGCCAGGAGAGCATACAGAGGCCCAATCACAGCAGGAGGTGGATAGGAGGGGCTGTATATAGAAGAACCAATCCAGGATCGGTTCCTCTATATGCCTACCCACCGCCCCTCCTATTCAGGTGTACTAGGGGCCGCACCGCCCCCCTGGAGCATGGGGCCGGGTCACATATGTGACCCCCTGCGACCCCTGTAGGTACGCTCCTGGTCTATATAGAGGGAAAAAAGGCCTTCTTCCTGCTGGTAATCCGACTAGTGATAACTAAAGATCTGTATAAAGAATCAGGATCTCCTTTCTCCTGCTGATGATCCTTTAAGTGATAACTAATCTACAGTATATGGGGGGATAAGAACATCATTCTTCCGGCTAGTGATATCTCTAGTGATAACTAAACTCTTCATAGAGGGAATCAGGACCTCCTTCCTTCTGCTGGTAATTTCTCTGGTGATAATTAAAGATCTATATACAGGAATCAGGACCTTGTTTGTCCTGCCGTTAATCCCTCTAGTGATAATTAAAGATCTATATAGATGAAATCAAGAACTCCTTCCCCCTGCTGGTGATCCCTCTAGCAATCACTAAATATCTGTATGGGGGAATAAGCACCCCCTCCCTCCTACTGGTGATCCCTCTAGTGATAAGTAAAGAGCTATATTGGGGATCAGGACCTCCTTTCTCCTGATGGTGATCCTTTTAGTGATAATTAAAGATCTACAGCATATGGAGGAATTCTTTCCTCCTACTAGTAATCCCTCTAGTGATAACCAAAGCTCTATATAAGGGAATCAGCACCTCCTTCCTCCTGCTGGTGATCCCTCCAGTGATAACTAAAGATCTAGATAGGGCAGGGGTAGACAACCTTGAAGAGGTAGAGATCTGCCTGAACAACATGGGAGAAGTCAAAGATCACTGGCCACAGTGTTTCCACCTCACACCTTATTTAAACCTCTAATTGCCGTACTACCGTGTTGCAGGCATGGGCATTGCACGGCAATCATGGGTTTAAATCAGGTGGTGAGGAAGCAACTTATCACCTCCTCACCTGTCAAACACACTCACTTGAATGGGTCATGCTTGGCAGATGCTACATCCAACCAACCATGACAGGGCGTATAGCTCCTCCTGCGGCTGCGACATGTGTACACCCCTGGCCACTTCAGCTAAAGGGGGTGCTGTTGGGCCGGGGGCTGTAAAAACACATCTTAACAAGGGAGTTTTATCACCCCTCCCAAACTGCAAATGTAAATGCACCCTTACTGTTCTGGGCCCCCTATAAGGCTGCTTTCATACTGACGTGCTGCGGTTTACCTGCGCTGCGGGTGCAGCGCAGCGCATCTGCGACTTTTCCATGGGTAGCTGCGGATTGCCATAGACTTCTATTATGTCCTGCAGGTGTGGTGCACTTTCTGAAAAACTGTTGCTTTTCAGAGAAGTCTATGGCTAAGCACAGCAAACCTGCAGGAAAGCAGCAGGTACACTGCCCTGCACCCGGTGTGTTGGTAAACCGCAGCACATCACTGTGAAAGCAGCCTTATACTATTATGCCCGGTGTATTGCTTCACACTGACCTGTAGATATCTTCTTTCCTGCTGCTGGGATAAGAGATGGAGTGCAGTTGCTATCACCCCACATGGGACAGGAGCCGATACTGCAGAGGAGGCATCGGCTTATGTGGCTCTTACTCCCTAATACAGCTCCAACTTTACAAGTAATCCCTCTCCATTGCACTCTGTTTGGGATGTCGGGTCAGCAACCCCAGACCGCGATCTATCAGTCACCTGGCTGCGATCTACTGGTAGATCCAGCAGAGGCCCGTTCATAAGGGGCGCAGGGGCACCGCCCCCCTAATCTCTATGCGCTCGGCCCCTTATCTCCATGCAGGGCGCCCGACGCATAGAGTTCTACAAAGTTTTTTTTTTTTGGGAAGCACGTGATTAGAGCCGGAGGCTTTAATTGGCTTAAAAAAGGGTTGGCTCAGGGCGCAGAGTACTGCGCCCTGAGCCCACCCACTTGTGACAATAGCGAATCAACATTCGCTATTGTCTTCCTCTTTCTCCTTCCGGCCAATCAAGACAGGAAGAAGGTCCTGAGACCGGATTGGCCGGGAGAAGAAGCCGCCCGGGACCTGGATGGGCTAAGTGCGGGGGCTGGCGGGCTTGCGTTCGGGGCTGACGGGTGGGCGAACAGTTCTACTGGGTAGATCGCACTCTACGGGTTGCTGACCCCCCAATATAGGGGAATCATGGCCTCTTTCCTCCTGCTGGAGAGCACTCTAGTGATAACTAAAGATCTATATAGGGCAGTGATGGCGAACCTTGGCACCCCACATGTTTTGGAACTACATTTCCCATGATGCTCATGCACTCTGCAGTGTAGTTGAGCATCATGGGAAATGTAGTTCCAAAACATCTGGGGTGCCAAGGTTCGCCATCACTGATATAGGGTAATCAAGAAATAATTACAGTAATCATAGGAAGTAAATATATTAGACACATTATATAGATTATTCATCACAGCTCTGTGAATACTGAGACATTTGCACAGCGATTTCTTTTTTTATAAATAGACCCCTCATTGTTAGATGACTCGATTTTAAAGCTAGGTACTCAACTTGATGCAAGTCTTTTAAAGGGTTGCTCCTTCCAATCTGTTGTATTCCTTTGAGTCGGACAGATTAGACATCTCTACCCCCGAGTAGATGGTGGCAGGGCATCATTATAGGTTAGACAATGGCATCCCACATTCTCTGAGTCATCCTGTTGCTCTGAAGTCTCTTTGGCAGGGCACTGCAGATCTGGCAAACCACTGCATGGGGATAGTAAGCCCCTTCATTAACAAAAATACACATATGCCATATGCAGCTGTAACCCTTTAATATCCCTGGCATAATACCAAACACGGCGGCAATACTTTCATCAACCTTAGCTCGTTATCAGAGACTCCGAAAAACAAAAGCTGAAGTTGTTAGCCTTTTATATCCAAATCTAACATGCTTTTTAGGCGGATCAACTTTTTGATTTTTTTTTTTTTTTTTATGTTCGCTTTACATTCGACAACCTGCAGCAAAAATTGACGTGTTTTAAACAGTTAAAAAATAAGGTTTTAGAATATCATTTGTCCTGATGCCGCTAGTAGAACAAGCTAAGGACAGAGACATCCCATTGTTCTTGTATCTACAACCTTCCATATCTATCTGAGACATGAACATGACTTCTGTCTAGTGGGGCCTGAAATCAATACACCTCCTCCGCTTTCTTCATAAGGTTCATTGGCCTCAAGTTGAAATCTGTCATATTTGAGGACTCCTTGTTCAAAGACTGCTACTTTGAAGATATTACATCCAGTAACACGTTCTTCAAGAACTGCACTTTCATCTCCACCATGTTCTACAACACAGGTAAGTGATTATGTGTCAGTCCAGTTGTAACCGATTCCCGCTAAGGTTAATTTTTCACATGGATGGTTTCCTCTTTGCCAAAAAGAGGAAATAAAAAGAGCCGGTTGTTTAATCGTCATTTTATTTAGACCTACAGCTTGAAATCTTGATTGAAAAAAAAATCACATTTATAAAAAAGGAACTCCCATTATATACAGTATATATATATATATATATATATATATATATATATATATATATATATATATATATATATATATATAATACAGTACTGTGAAAAAGTATTTGCCCTCTTCCTGATTTTTTTTTTTGCATATTTGTCACACTTAATTGATTCAGATCATCAATCAAATCTTAATATTACACAAAGATAACCTGAGTAAATACAAAATGCATTTTTTTAAACACTTAAGGACCGAGCCTCTTTCTGAGATTTGTTGTTTACAGGTTAAAAACTGTTTTTTTTTTGCTAGAAAATTACTTAGAACCCCCAAACATTATACATTTTTTTTCTAACACCCTAGAGAATAAAATGGCGGTCGTTGCAATACTTTCTGTCAAACCGTATTTGCACAGCGGTCTTACAAGCGCACTTTTTTTTGTGGAAAAAATACACTTTTTTGAATTAAAAAATAAGACAACAGTAAAGTTAGCCCAATTTTTTTTTTTTTTTTTCAAATCTGAAATTTATTTCGACAAAAGAAGGGGTGGAGCCCCAGATTCACAGCATGTATAAATGCAAAAATTGAGGACGCAGCCTCGTGTAACTTACAATTGGATATATATCTGATGTGATTAACAGTCACACCCTAACATTGAAATGAGTACGTTGATCAGGATTGCTGCTCTCTTTAATTTTATCTGGTTAACCCCTTCCTCCTGCCTATTTTCCTTTTTAAGCCCAATTTTTTTTATATTGTGAAAGATAATGTTACGCCGAGTAAATTGATACCTAACATGTCACGCTCCAAAATTGCGCCTGCTCATGGAATGGCAACAAACTTTTACCCTTAAAAATCTCCATAGGCGATGTTTAAAAAACAGGTTGCATGTTTTGAGTTACAGAGGAGATCTAGGGCTAGAATTATTGCTCTCGCTCTACCAATCACGGCGATATCTCACATGTGTGGATTGATTTCATATGCGGGCGCTACGCACGTATGTGTCCGCTTCTGCGCGCGAGCTCGTCGGGACGGGTCGCGTTTAAAAAATGTTTTCTCTTATTTATTTTACCTTTTATTTTTTATTTTTACACTGTTCTTTTTAAAAAAATGTGTCACTTTTATACCTATTACAAGGAATGTAAACATCCCTTTTAATAGAAAAAAAGCATGACAGGACCTCATAAATATGAGATCTGGGGTCAAAAAGACCTCAGATCTCATATTTACACTAAAATGCAATAAAAAAAAAGAAAAATGGCCCTTTAAGAGCTATGGGCAGAAGAGACGTTTTGACGTCGCTTCCGCCCTGCAATGATATGGAGACAGGTGGGGGTCATCTTCCCCTCACTCATCTCCATGTCAAACAAGAGACAACATCCGATCGCTTCTGCCGCTGCCGACGACTCTGGTAAGCGGTGGAGGGCATCGGAGCGCGCCAGGAGGGGGTGGCCCTCTCCCGCCGCCGATAAAAGTGATCTTGCAGCAAATCCGCTGCAGAGACCACTTTTATCTCGAAGCGGACCGCCCGCTGAAGAAGAGGATACCAGGGGGTTATGGAAGCTAGCTGCTGTCAAAACAACGATATTCCTCTTCAAAATACCAATATATAACGACGGTGGGCGGTCCGGAAGTAAGTGCAAAAAGATGTCCAAACCTGCCTGACCCCTGTGAAAAAGTAATTGCCCCTACTCTTGCTAAATCATGAATGAACTGTGATTAACCACATTTTTTGGAAAGCTGAGTTAAATTTCACTTGCAACACCCAGGCTTGATTACTGCCAGACCTGGTGAATCAAGAAATCACTTAAAGCGGAAGTAAACCCATCCATAAAACAGTTTCATTTCCAGCACGTGCCGGGAAATGTAACACTCCCATTGGTTGTGCTCTCAACCAAACTGTCAAACCATCCAAGGCTACTGTCATAACTGATCACATGCGCAGCATCATGGCAGTTGTAGATTAAACAGAGGCAAAGATGGCAGCTTCCTTGGCTGAAAACGATAGGGGGGCTTACTTACACTTTAATAGAAACTGTCTGACAAAGGGAAGTACACTTGAAGATATCAAAAAGCAACACATCATCCCGCAAGCTAAAGAAATTCAAGAACAGTCAGAAACAAAGTAATTGACATGTATCAGTCTGAAAAGGGTTACAAAGCCATTTCTAAGGCTTTGGGACTCCAGCGAGGAACGGTGAGAGCCATTATCCACAAATAGAGAAAACTTGGAAACAATGGTGAACCTTCCCAAGAGTGGCTGGCCTCCCAAAATTACTCCAAGAGCACAACGAAGTCTCATCCAGGAGGTCATAAAAGAACCCAGAACAACATCTAAAGGACTGCAGGCCTCACTTGCCTTAGATAAGATCAGTGTTCAGGATTCAACAATAAGAAAGAGACTGGGCAAAAATGGCATCCATGGGAGAGTTCCAAGGTGAAAGCCACTGCTGACCAAACAGAACACAAAGGCTCATCTCACATTTACCAAAAAACATCTTGATTAACTCCAAGACTTTTGCGCTAATATTCTGTGGACTTATGAGACAAAAGTTGAACTTTTTGGAAGGTGTGCGTCCCATTACATCTGGCATAAAACCAACACAGCATTTCATAAAAAGAAGATCATACCAACAGTCACACATGGTGGTGGTTGTGTGTCAGTCTGGGGCTGCTTTGCAGCTTCAGTACCTGGACGACTTACCATTATTGATGGAACCATGAATTCTGCGCTATAACCAAAAATCCTGAAGGAGAATGGCTGGCCATCAGTTCCTGACCTCAAAATCTAGCACACTTGGGTTATGCAGCTGGACAATGATCTGAAACACACCCATTAAGTCCACCTCTGAAAAAAAAAAAAACAGAATAAAGATATAGGAGTGACCTAGTCAAAGTCCAGGCCTAAATCCAATTGAGATGCTGTGGCATGACCTTAAACAGGCCGTTCATGCTGGAAAACCCTCCAATGTGGATGAATTAAAACAATTCTGCATAGAAGAGTGAGCCAATATTCCTCCACAGCAATGTGAAAGACTCATTGCCAGTTATCGCAAACACTTGATTGCAGTTGTTGCCGCCAAGGGTGACACAACCAGTTATTAGGTTTAGAGGGCAATTACTTTTTTCACATAGGGCCAGGCAGGTTTGGACAGCTTTTTTCCCATTTAGTAAATGAAATCATCATTTAAAAACTGCATTTTGTATTTACTCAGGACATCTTTGTGTACAATTAAAATTTATTTGGTGATCTGAATCATTTAAGTGCAACAAATATGCAAAAAAATAAAAAATCAGTAAGGGGGAAAATACTTTTTCACAACACTGTATGAGAAAAAAAAAAAAAAAAAAAAAAAAAAAAAAATATATATATATATATATATATATATATATATATATATATATATATATATATATATATATATACTGTATATATATTTTTTTCATTATTATTTTTTACTTTTTTTCCAAAAGTTTTCTTATTTTTTACTTTTTTTCCAAAAGTTTTCTGGTCAGTCCAGTGACATCATGGGTCCTTTCTCTTGTCCTCTGGTGCCAGTGGGCCCTACTGCTGCACTGAACTGCCCTCATGCAATGATTTTAAAGCGGAGGTCCGCCCACCACTGCAAAAATTAAAAGCCAGCAGCTGCACATACTGCAGCTGCTGACTTTTAATAATCGGACACTTATCTGTCCTGGAGTCCAGCGATGTCAGCACTGCAGCTGATGTTTCCATCAGCTGTCGGGTGCTGCCGCCTCCATTACAAGTAAGGGAATCCGGCAGTGTAGCCTTATGGCTTCACGCCGCGAACCCTACTGTGCATGCGTGAGGCTCCGCTCCTCTCTCCTACTGGCCCGCCGACAGCCGTGACGTCAATACCCGTGGCTGAGGCTCCCGGAAGTGGGGAAAGCATACTTGTGAAAGGCAGGTATGCTGTCCCCCCTCCCCCCAAAAAGTGCCAAATGTCCACGTGAGCTGGTGCCGCTAGAACATATACCAAGAAGCCCTGGAAATGCAAACATACAAAAGAGATCCTTGGTCCTTGGTGGAGCATATAGCAAAAAGAAATTGTGGGTATATGGTGCAAGTCAGTTAAATTTGCATGGGAAACTGTTGAGAAGGGCCCAAGAAGTCCATATAGTGAACACAAAGTAGGTGCTAACCCACTATGTCCTTTTTATTGAGAGACAAGTTTTTATCTTTACTCTCAATAAAGAGGACATAGTGGTTTAGGCACCTGCTTCATGTTCAATATATGGATTCCTTGGGCCCCTCACAACAGTTTTGGGACCCCACTGACCACATCTCATCTGGGTACCCATGCAGTTTTAATTAACTTGCACTATATACCCACAACCATATTGTGTGGCTATACAGTTGAGCGCATTGAGGATCTCTTTTGTGTATTTCCAGTTCACAGTTCCACCCAACAGACAGATGTAGAATTAACAAATATTTGAGGTATTCATCTATGAGAGGTGATCCCTCACTCTTACTGTTATGCTGTGGGTCTCCAGGGTCTCCAAGAGCTAATCTCCAACAGCCTTCTTTAGCGCAGTGAGGATCTCTTTTGTGTATTTCCAATTCCCAGTCCCACCCAACAGACAGACGTAGAATCAACAAATGTTTGAGGTGTTCAGCTATAAGAGGTGATCTTTCATTCTTACTGTTATGGTGTGGAGACATATTTCTAGAGTCTCCGAGAGCAAATCTCCTACAGTCTTCTTCAGCCACTTTCTATCTACATGCACTCCATCAATGTCAGCTGCACAACATTGCTTTCGACCAGTTTTCTAATAGTACAAATTGTGGCCCATGCTTGCACGTGTGTATGTACACACATCCTCCCCCCTACCCTTAAAATCTCCATCAGGGGCCCATGTGACAGGCTAACAATGCAGGAGCACATTTGGGAGAAAGTTGTCACCCTTAACGGGAAGTGCCTGAACAGATGGCCTCCACCAACATAGACCCCCCCCCCAGTACAGACTGACCCCCCAACGCAGACAGCAGTCCTTCATGACAAGATCACCAGGGATTATTTTAAGGAAAGTCTACTTTTTAAATGACATTAACATGGTAAATCTAATATGAGGTTTTAGTGATTGAGTTTACATTTTCCTTAGGGCCTTTTATGATGGTAGATGTCCCCAGCTTTGTTTCCTATTTGCAGACTTGTTTGACTACAAATTCATCAACAGCCGAATAGTTAACAGCACGTTCCTGCACAGCAAAGAGGGCTGCCAGCTGGACTTCAGTGACGATATCAATAACGCCTATATGATCTACTTTGTGAGTTTCCTGGGGACTCTGGCCGTGCTACCGGGAAACATTGTGTCTGCCTTGCTGATGGACAAGATTGGACGTCTCCGTATGCTGGGTAAGAAGAAGAAGAAGTAAACAAAGTGCTAAGGGGCAAACTAAAAGACTAGAATGATGGCAGAGGACACCTATTGGACACTGCTAAGAACAGATGCTACACTTGATCTTAGGCAAAAGGCTGAGAAGCTATGTCAGATACACATATTAGGGTCAATTTAGACAAAAGCTAGTTGACCCACCATGTGTCATGTTGGAGGAAACCAGAGTACCCAGAAAAAAGCACACAGGCACAGCGGGAACATGCATAGTGTCTTGGTTGGGTTTCAAACCAAGGACCTTAGTGCTGCAAGCAGAAGTATCAACCACTAAGCCACCATGCTGCCCCCACCCCCAGAGATTGTAGGTTGGGCCAAGTGACACTACTACTCTTTATGAAGAAGCTAATCAAAGCCTGTGACAATTTGGTAATTTGGGGGTTTTGACATACTTTAATGTTTGACCAACTATTATACCAATCTGTCTTTCCAGCGGGATCCAGTGTGATGTCGTGTATAAGCTGCTTCTTCCTGTTCTTCGGGAACAGCGAGTCCGCCATGATCGCCTTACTCTGCCTGTTTGGCGGAGTCAGTATCGCATCGTGGAATGCTCTGGATGTACTGACCGTGGAGCTCTACCCCTCCGACAAAAGGTATTCATCTTTCAGTGAATTGAACCATTTTACAGATGGAGCCACTGTGTCATTTAAAGCCACAAAATACCATCCATGTGATAGGTGAGGGCTATGTGAAATCTGAGGCCCTTATCTGGGATCAAGGTTTAGACAGCAATACCTCCCTAAAAACTCCAGCAATGCTGATGATCTCAATGAAGGATGCAGACATCACATAGCCATTCCACACACACATTTTTGTAGAACCAGATTACTAAACAATCAGATTGAATGCTTATGTGCATTAAGGACCGAGCCTCTTTTTGAGATTTGTTGTTTACAAGTTAAAAACAGTTTTTTTTGCTAGAAAATTACTTGGAACCCCCAAACATTATACATTTTTTTCTAACACCCTAGAGAATAAAATGGCAGTTGTGGTCTTACAAGCACACTTTTTTTTTTTAGAAAAAATACACTTTTTTGATTTAAAAAATAAGACAACAGTACAGTTAGACCAATTTTTTTTTATATTGTGAAAGATAATGTTACGCCGAGTAAATTGATACCCAACATGTCACGCTTCAAAATTGCGCCCGCTCGTGGAATGGCGACAAACCTTTACCCTTAAAAATCTCCATAGGCGATGTTTAAAAAATTCTACAGGTTGCATATTTTGAAATACAGAGGAGGTCTAGGGCTAGAATTATGGCTCTTGCTCTACCGATCGCGGCAATACCTCACATGTATGGTTTGAACACCGTTTTCATATGCGGGCGCTACTCACGTATGTGTTCGCTTCTGCATGCGAGCTTGGCGGAACAGGGTGCGTTTAAAAAAAAAAAAACATTTTCTTATTTATTTTACCTTTTATTTTTTATTTTTACACTGTTTTTAAAAAAAAAAAAAATGTGTCACTGTTATTCCTATTACAAAGAATGTAAACATCCCATGTAATAGAAAAAAAGCATGACAGGACCTCTTAAATATGAGATCTGGGGTCAAAAAGACAAGAAAACAAAATTTTGTCATTTAAAAAAAAAAAAGCACTTTAAGAGCTACGGGCGGAAGTGATGTTTTGACGTCACTTCCGCCCTGCAATGGTATGGAGATGGGTGGGCCCATCGAGTTCCCCCTCACTCGTCTCCATGCCCAGCAAGGGTGAAGATCCGATCGCCTCCGCCTCTGCCAACGGCTCCAGTAAGCACCGGAGGGCACCAGCCCCCCCTCCGCCGATAAAAGTGACATTGCGGCGAATCCATCACAGAGACCACTTTTATCTTGAAGCATACCGCCGGCCAAAGAAGAGGATACTGGGGTTATGGCAGCTAGCTGCTGCCATAACAACGATATTCCACTTCAAAGTAAGGATGTATATCAGCGTGCGGCGGTCTGGAAGTGGTTAAAGCCCAACTCCATGCTCTCTGTGCCCATCCAAAATCAACCCTCCCGCTCCCTTGTGGCCCCTTTTTGGCTATATATATATATTTTTAATATCTACCTTTCCTGAAGTCTCCAGACCAGTCACATAACACTGCAGAATCCTCTTCATCTGCTCCCGGCCGAGTGGTTCATATTGACGCAGTGACGTGATGACGTCAGCGGCTCTCTCTGCACCAGTATAGCGTGAAGGAGGGGTGCATTGGTGATGCCCCCTTAGGGGGCGGGACCATGATACCCTGTATTAAAGCCTAAATTTAGCTAGAAACAAAAACATCAAAATCAGCACAAGGGACTACAGTTAGTATGATGTATCACTTGTTCTGATTCTCTTTCTTTTAGGAGAAATATTCCTTCAGCCTACCCTTCCCCACTAACTGTGAGTTAGTATGATGTGTAGTACAGCTACAAGTCAGCACAAGGGACATATCATACTAACTGTAAGTTATGTTCCTTGTGCTGATTTCAATGTTTTTGATTTTAGCTAAACTCGAGTTGGCCATAGATGGGTTGAAATTTGGCCAGTTCGGCCAGAACCGGACGAATTTCGATCCACCTATGGCCATTCCTGTTGGACAGAAGTCAATCTAACAATCGACTTCTGTCAAACAGGCTTGCTGGATTTTTTTTCTTGATTAGTGGCTGCAGCAAGCACGAGTCTATTCCCACTGTCAGAATACAATAGCACATTGGGGAGGATTCCTTCATCCACCTTCCTTGTATAAATATAAACCAACAAAGCCACGCTAATTGTAAAATGAATTGGAAAAAATGCAATATAATGAATAAAGTCCACGTGAAATGGTGAAAAATCTTCTTTAAAAGTTCATTTAAAGCTCCAACACCTCAAATGAAAAAAAGCTCCTTTTGTGAATACCACCACCTCTGATAATAAGGGACGCTTACCAGATCCTTTTGTCCTTCTATCTCTTGAAAGGTCAAACGAGCAATAATCGCAATTATCGGTGAGATGCTGTATGCCCCTCTATGGAACTTGGACTGTCTCTCCTTATCCCCAGACCAGTCACACCAATTGCCATGGACCAATGTATAAAGGGAAAGAGATGCTCCAATAGTGTAAAATCACTTTGTATTATATTAAAATAATTAAAAGTTGCACTTACATCCAATATAAGATATACACGCCAACTGTACAGTCTTTCTTGCCAGCAAAACGATACAACCCCGCTTCCGGGATCAGTGTAAACGTGATGGCGTCAGCACCGCCCTACATGTTGCGTTATAGATGACGTCTTCCAGGGCACCAGAAGACGAAACATGTAGGGTGGTGCTGCATGCTGGCAGCAAATGGTGTGGCTGGTCTGGAGTCCAAGTTCCATAGAGGGGCATACAGCATCTCACCAATAATTGGGATTATTGCTCGTTTGACCATCCTACAGATAGAAGGTCAGTACGATCTGGCGCCCTTATTGTCAGAGGTGGTGGTATTCCCAAAAGGAGCTTTTTTCACTTGTGGTGTTGAAGCTTTAAATGAAATTTGAAAGAAGATTTTTCCAATTATTTTTTTCACAATTTCACGTGGATTCATTATATTGCATTCTTTCCAATTAATTTTACAATTAGCACGGCTTTGTTGGTTTATATTTGCTGTACTGTGCTGATATCACATGGTGTATACACCACTCCCGCACCGCCCCTGCCCATTGAAATGAATGGGCTGCACTGCCGAAGCGCCTGCAAAGCACTTCGGCAGCGCCGCAAAACGGGTGCTATTAACCCTTGCTTTGCCCGCTAGCAAGGGTGACAAGTGCCCCGCTAGCGGCCGAAAAGCGCTGCTATAACAGCGGTAAAGCGCCGCTAAAACTAGGGGCGCTTTACCACTAATGCCCACACCACCCCAGTGTGAAAGGGGTCTTTAGGTGGTCAGATGAGACGAAAATTGAATCATTTGATCTCAACACTAAATAATACAGTATGTCTGTCAGAAATCCAATACAGCTCACCATCACAGCTCCGGAAGGTTTTACCCCCTTAATGACCAGGCCATTTTTTGCAATACGGCACTGCGTCACTTTAACTGACAATTGCACGGTTGTGCGAAGCTGTGCTCAAATAAAATTGACACCCTCTTTTCCCACAAATTGGGTTCTCTTTTAGTGGTACTTGATCACCTCTGCGGTTTTTATTTTTTGCGCTATAAACAAAAAAAGAGTGACAATTTTGAAAAAAACCCAATATTTTTTACTTTGCTATAATAAATATCCAAAAAAAAAAAACAACACATTTCTTCATCAGTTTAGGCCAATATGTATTCTTCTACATATTTTTGGTACAAAAAATTGTAATAAGTGTATATTGATTTGTTTACGCAAAAGTTATAGCGTCCACAAAATAGGGGATAGATTTATGGCATTTTTATTATAATTTTTTTTTTTTTACTAGTAATGGCGGAAATCAGCAATTTTTAGGGGGACTGTGACATTGCGGCAGACAAATTGGACACTTTTGACACTTTTTTGGGACCAGTGACATTTATACAGCGATCAGAGCTAAAAATAGCCACTGATTACTGTATAAATGTCACTGGCAGGGAAGAGCTTAACACTAGGGGGCGATCAAGGGGTTAACTGTGTTCCCTGGGAGGTGTTTCTACCTGTGGGGGGTGGGTAGAACAAGTACTACTGAATGTGAGAAGTTAACTGACAACTGCGCGGTCGTGCGACATTGTACCCAAACAAAATTATGCTTTTTTTCCCCCACAAATAGAGCTTTCTTTTGGTGGTATTTGATCACCTCTGCGTTTTTATTTTTTGTGCTATAAACAAAACAAGAGCGACAATTTAGAAAAAAAAACACAATATTTTGTACTTTTTGCTATAATAAATATACAAAAAAAAATTTTTTTTCTCAGCTTAGGCCAATATGTATTCTTCTACATAATTTTGATTAAAAAAAATCGCAATAAGCGTATATTGATTGGTTTGCGCAAAAGTTATAGCGTCTACAAAATAGGGGATAGATTTATGGCATTTTTATTATTTTTTTTTTTTTTATCAATTTTTATAAAATACATCCATTAAAAAAATAGAAAAAAAATAATTTCTTCATAAATTTAGGCCAATATGTATTCTGCTACATATTTTTGGTAAAAAAAAGCATATATAACATATAATAAGCGTATATTGATTGGTTTACGCGAACGTTATAGCATCTACAGACTATTGCATATCCAGCTTTATATGAATTTTTTGTTTGCACTATTGCACCTTATTCACATGTGATGTAATTTTACATACTTTATTCACAGTTATTAATGTTTATATATAATCGATTGTCTGCATATTAGTATATTTGTTTGCATTCACACTAATGCACTTTTATATATATATATATATATATATATATATATATATATATATATATATTTTTTTTTTTTTTTTTTTTACCGCTGCACTCTTTTTACATAAACTATTGTATATATTTATGGAATTTTAATTTTTTTTAATGTCTTTTTATGCTAGTAATGGCGGCAATCAGCGACTTACTCACTGACACTTTGTGGGAACCAGTAACACTAATACAGTGATCCGTGCTAAAAATATGCACTGTCACTGTACTAATGATACTGGCTGGGAAGAGGTTAACGTCTAGGGTGATCAAAGGGTTAAATGTGTGCCTAACCAGTGCTTTTGTGTTAAAGCGGAGCTCCCCCCAATAGGGGAAGCTCCACTTGTTTGCTTCCTCCTCCCCTCCGCTGACACATTTAGCACCTTTTTGGGGGGGGGGGGAGACAGGTACCTGTCCCCACTTCCGTGAGACCAGCGAGGTCCCCCAGGATGTTCGGCCCCCCTCCTCCTTCCTCTGCCACCGGGCTATTCACAAAGCGCAGCACGCTTCACGTATGCGCAGTAGGGAACCAGATGCCAGTTTCCCTTACAAGGAATGGCGGCGGCAGCACCTGAGATCCGACTGAAAAATCAGCTGGGGTGCCGACATCATGGGCTCCCTGGACAGGTAAGTGTCCTTATATTAAAAGTCAGCAGCTACAGTATTTATAGCTGCTGACTTTTAACAGACACGGTTCAGCAGGAACCAATTCTGTCCTGTCTTGGGACCAATTTGCTTCAATTCATTCATAAATGATATAGAGGATGGGATAAATAGCTCAATCCCAGTTTTCTTTTCAGACGACACAAAAATAAGCAGGCCAATAACTTCACAGCAGGCTATAGAAATTTTACAGAAAGACCCAAATAAAATAATGGAGTGGGCAACTACATGGCAAATGAGGTTTAATGTGGAGAAAGGTAAAGTAATGCACTTGGGGAAAAAAGCATAAATGCAAACTACTCACTAGGGGGAGAACCTCTGGGGAAATCAAGGATGGAGAAAGGTCTGGGGGTCCTAGTAGAAGACAGACTGAGCAATAGCATGCAATGTCAAGCTGCAGCGACCAAAGCCGGCAGAATTTTAGCATGCATAAAAAAAGGGGATATACTCCAGAGATAGAATGATAATCCTGCCACTTTATAAAACTCTGGTCAGGCCACATCTGGAGTATTCCATCCAGTTCTGGTCACAAGTCCTTAGAAGGGATGTGCTGGAGCTGGAGAGAGTCCAAAGAAGGGCAATGAAATTAATAGGAGGACTGGAGGACCTCAATTACGAAGAACGACTACAAGCACTAAATGTATTCTCCCTGGAGAAGCAACGCTTGAGAGGGGACATGATAGCGATTTACCAATACCTCAATGGTGATTCCAGCATAGGAAAAAAAACGATCCGGTCTCAGGGGGTGTAAGAGGACACGGGGCCACACAATGAGATTGGAGGAGAACTGGTTTAACCCTAAACTGCGCAGGTGGGTTTTCACTGTCAGGGCAATAAGGATGTGGAACTCTCTTCCAAAATTGGTGGTGGCAGCGGGGAGTATGGATATTTTTAAAAGACTCTTGGATGTGCATCTTAAAGAAAACAACATACAGGGATATGGGCAATAATTATAGACACTGACACATGTACACCTACACAGGTTGAACTGGATGGACATATTGTCTTTATGTAACTATGTAACAGCCCACCAAGCTCCATACTGTATATGACTAAGAATATTAATTTTAGGTGGACAGGCATTTTTTTTATATGAGTGCTGTTCAATAACTTCTCAACCATTTCCTTACTTACTGTACTTCTTTTTCTCATTGTAGGACAACTGCCTTTGGATTCCTGAACGCCCTTTGCAAGCTGGCCGCCGTCCTGGGAATAAGCATTTTCACATCCTTTGTGGGAGTAACCAAGGCAGTGCCTATCCTCCTGGCGTCTGCTGCGTTGGCACTGGGTAGCTTTTTAGCCCTCAAATTGCCAGAAACACGAGGCCAGGTTCTTCATTGAGATGAGAAGAGAAATCAGATTTGTAGACACTGTGAAATGTCTTTTTTTTTTCAGGTCTCTCCTCGTTTCCTCCTCATAGAGTGTTGGCTTAAATCATATTCACATACATTTAGTATTGATGGGTTATCAGAGTTGGCAATGTTTGCACTATTCTTAATTCTGAGAATTCGTAGAACAACGGCTTATGGTGTAGAGCAACCTTTTGTCAAGCTACAGAAACCCTTGAAATATTTTTTGGGTCTCAGGGAACCCCTGCTAAAAATTATTATATCTACAACTCATGGTACATTACCTTAATTACTAAATTGAAAATATAATCATAAATAAATTAGGAGCCTAGAGTATTTGATACCCAAGGTAGATAGATCCTTTCTAAAAATCCCCCTGCCCTATAAAACCCAATTATTTTGGTAACAATCATTAAGTTAAAATGAAACAAATACCAATAGCCGGAAAATAAATTATCCTGGCAGATGTGTAATGCACTAATAAATTGATGGTCAGTGGAGAAAAGACCAGTGGAGAAAGGTCTCCTTAAATTGGTGATCAGTGGGAAGAAGAATTCCCCTTAAATTGGTGGCACCATCAGGTGGAAGGTCAATCCACCACTGCTCAATGCTCAAGGAAACCCTCGCCAACCGTGGTAGAATCCTAGAGTTTCATTAAACCCTGATTGAGAATGACTGGTCTAGAGAGTGTATTAGACTGTGGAGCCTGTTCTATGTTCTAGACCACGATAGCTTAGGATGAAGTCCTTCTGAATCACTCATATCATATCATATTAGTTTAAATTTTGGTCATTGGAGTCTACTGACTGCATTAAATTGTCCTCTTCCAGGTCATTAAAGTGGGATGAAAAACCAAGTCACACCATGCTTTCATCTGTCCATGTATGTATGTAGCCATTATTCTACTTTGTCTTTGTTAAGCTGGAGTTGCTAGGACGCATCCTCCTGATACTTTTCATCATCTGGCACTCTATGTGTGAGATTTCACAATGTGTTGCAAAGCCTATTCATCTCTAAGGATGGACAGAGCTGTAATTTACTCACAGCAAAAGAAAGCAGACAAATCGACTTCAGAATTAAAGAAATGCGCCCATTGTGTTCAATACTGTGCTTGTCTACTGTATACTGTGTGAATTACAACTTTGTTCGTAGACATGAATAGTGGCTGTCATACACGTGGGAAGGTGCATATAAGTGCTGGGATGTGATGAACCACATCTAAAGAATTTCAATGGTTCCCTTTAACCCTTACTCGTAATGTAACTTCAATTCAGATTTAGTCTCAAGCATTTCAAAGATTGGGCCAACTAATTTCTAGCTTAATCTTTGCATGCATAGATACCCCAAGTAAACGTTGATGTAAAACTGATCTCTTTTGAACTCTGGGTACATGATAGAGTGTTTTATTGCCTCTGTTATTATGCCGTGGTCCAACCAAGGAGATCTGTCCTGTCCAGCTTATCTCACATAACAAGCAACGCAGGTTTACAACTTAGGCCCGAGTTCTCCACCTATTCCTATAAAGTTTCAAGCACAAGAAGCACTGACCACACTCTGAATGAATGGCCTAAGAGAGAAAGGCAGAGTTACAGTCCAGATTCCCTCATTAGTAAACCCACCAATGAGTTATCAATTCTGGGTAGACGTTCTGTTTATTATATGTGGCCAGCTGCATCTGGTCATCTCTCCAAAGCATACAAATGTTGATGCAACACTTTGCTAGCTAGTGAATACATTAGTTCTTAGTGTGCCCACAGGCAAAGGATGGTCATAACCAAGTCTGGCCGGTTTGAATCAGAACAGGAAACAACCATACTTGGTGATTCCTCCTCCAAACACCCCCTGGCCTTATGTTCTCAGGGACAGAATTAAAAGCTAATTTAAAACTTTTTTTTTCTAAATTCCAGCTATCCTATGTACCAATATCCTTTTAACGTATCTCTGTTGTAGAAGAATAAAAGCTGTCTTTGATTTTTAGAACAAGGCCTTACCTAAGCCCGTGGTGTGTTCCATAGAAAATGTAATGACTGCAGGCCTGGAGGGATGTCAGGGATGCTGTATAAACATAGTTGATGGGTGCAGGGTGTGTGTGCTAATGAGGCCAGCTGGTGAACTGCTTCCTGTGTCTTACTGGTTTTCACGTCCCCAAATCTACATATAGTACCAGGAAGTCACTTTTCTATGAAACACACCAGGGACTAAGGTAAGGCCTTGTTTTAAAAATCAAAGAAAGCTTTTACTTTTCTGCAACAGTGTCACATTAAAGGTATATTGGTACATAGAGGAGCTGGAATGTAGGGAAAAAGTAAATTTAGCCTTTAAATTAGCATAGTTAGATTTTTTCCAACTGAACAATATTGTTCTCTGAGGAAAGGTGGGATATGCTCTCCTACTCTCCCACCTCCATAGTCATGAACATGTAGGAGCTTACATGAATGGATGGCCACTATGTGATGTCCAAAAGCCACTTAGGTCACCACCCCTCTAATCCATTTCCCAATATAACTCCTAGGGTGCACTGTCATTGGGTGACATAGATAACTCCCTCAGACATACAGAAAGCACAAACATTAGACCAGCTATTGGTAAACAGAAACAAAACATTCCATAACATGAAGGCACATTCCATGCCAGTGTGGCCCCCCATTTTGGCCAAAATGGAGATATATAGTAATTAAAGCATCCTAAAAGCACATTTAAAGAAACTACAAATCTAGTCTAGGAGAGTGCCTGCATTTGAAAATCACTTTGGCCGGGCTTAACCTGAAAGTGGGAAATTTTAAAGTACAATCCAAGTAAGAATAACCTGCCCTTTGTCCAAGTAAGAGTAAACTGCCCATTAGGTCAGGTTTCAAAAGACTGGTGGTCAAATTTTTTAAAATCTGCAACTGTAACACAGGCATTTCTGGATCCATTTTGTTTTTTCATTTGCCACCCAAAAAAACATACATCACCCTTAAGGCCCTGCTTTGGCGCAGCTCCCGAATTAAGATTGCACACACCAATGAAAAATGTTTCAATGTGTAGTATTTGTTGTAAATGTTAAGTAAGAGAATGGAGTAACAATGATGTTCAAAAGGCCCCATTTTAAAGTCTCAGTGTGACCATGTATAGTGTATACAAAGGCTTCTTCACCTGTGAAATACCTGTTTTGCCCTGGCTGGCTGTGAAATATTGTACTTCCAATGCTTTTTTTTCCTGTGTAACACAGAGGATTAATTGCATTATGCGATGTTAATATTACTATATGTTCTTCAGAAGCAAAACAGCCTTTCATACAAATCTTTAAGGCCTCCTTGCTTTGGTAGGACCTCACCCTATATTGTACAGTAGGTGGACTTCTGCTTTTATAATCAGAAACTCTCATACAGGTGTGCCACCTGATTTACATCTAACGGGTCCTTATTTTCCTCAGTTGCATAGTCAAGAGGCAGCCATTAGGTCTCTAAGCACACTGCATGCCTATAGGGAAATGCATTCTGAGCTGCCAGAGTAGTTACATTTATACATACAGTATATATATCTAAAAAAACACTTAAATTTAAATGTAAAGACAAAAAATTGGTTTATTTATATAATATAAATGGTAATTTCATCACCATGTGTATTATATTGTAAATACTTAGATATATATATATATATGGGCAAATGATGCTGTAACGGTCTACTTGCTCTTGACGTAATAAGACATACCTTAAATTTGTATAGAATGTGGACTTCTTCGCAGCTTACCGTCATATAATGTGCACATATCCAGCTTTGTGACCTCCGACGGATAATCGTCTGTGGAAAATGACTTTGTGAAATGGCAAGATACGTGGCGATTGTCCCAGGGTCGGACTGTAACTTGTTTGTAGCCACAAGCCAACTGACCGGATTGGTGAATTATGATGTCATACTTAGCAGACTGTGGAAGGTCTGAGAAGACCTCAATTCTGTCACCTTTTTCAAGCATTCCTGAGCTACTCTACGCTGAATTGTTTATATGTCAACAGTTTTAGATTAAGTCGATCACTTGCTGCTGTGGAAAAATTTAACCACACAATTTACCCTTAATCTGGACATTTCACAGGAACAAAAACAGATAACACCAACAACGATGTATCATATCAAAAATGTTGATCAAAACTAAAGCAGTAAGTCAACTGGATCGTACATTATGGCCTATTTAAGATGACGGGCTATAAGCTGTTTTCCAGAAAAAGGCCTTTCCAATCTCCAAAACACAAAGGTCGTATGGCTCTGTCCTACTAGTTACAAGGCCAGTACATGGGAAAAATGTAATAGACTATGCAGAGGACACAAGAGCACAAGTCTTTAATCGTCACTAGTAGAGCACACAAAATTTTCAGCAAATTGTTTTGAGAAGAAAGCACATAGGATATCTTCTAAGTATAGTCCTAACCATAGAGACAAACAATGTTTCTATCACATCTTTGCAGACTGGGATTAGTCTGAACATGTGTTCTATAATTCGACCTGTTGGTCATTTTGAAACAAAAAGTGTACTCATTTGTACAGAGTTGTAAAAAAAAAAAAATTATGAAAAATTGAAATATTTTTGATGGTAGCTATGAATTGTATGTAATGATACCATACCTTGTATCTTTGCGTGGTGCCCATGCTTAATGTTACCAAGGACTGTTCTGTAGTTTTCACGTTAGTAAACCGGATAATAGATATCTTTTGTATATTGTTGTCAAAAGACTCCCTGCTGGACTGGCCGAATTTCGAATCATGTATGGCCAGCTTAACAGGGTTGGTGTATTGGATAGGATACAATTCACATCAGCAGATGTCTACATTCCGCAAACAGAAGCGCAGCACTGCCCCCAGATGGGAAGGACCACATTCTTCTCTGGTTATATAACTTCACGTTGAACCATTTCAAGGATGGGAAGGACCATGTTCTTCTCTGGTTGTATAAATTCATGTTGAACCATTTTAAGGGTGGGAAGGACCATGTTCTTTCTTGTTGTGTAATTTCACGTTGAACCATTTCAAGGATGTGAAGGACCATGTTCTTCTCTTGTATAATTTCACGTTTAACCATTTCAAGGTGGTATTTTAGGGTTGAAGGAAGCATAGTCAACAAAGTGTGGTCACTTGATTACATTAGTATGGGAATTTTAAGATAATCTCTTTTATTATGAACCCTAGTGTTAATGTAACCCTTACAGAGAACCTTTCATGTCTGTAGGTCAAGATATTGTATCAAAAGTCCTTCCCATATATCTGCTCAACGTCCATGCTTTCTGAGATTTCTTAACAGGGTGAAAATCAAACAATGTCCAAAGAGACAAAAGTCCAGCTACCTTTTCTTGTGCACACGACATCTCTGATGTGAAATCTGCTTGTAGGTATACAGATCGGTCTCACATTGCATCTCCAATTTAACTGATCCCTTTTGGTGTTCAAAAACGTAAAATTGAAAAAAAAAAAAAAAATTTGCCTCTTTTCAAAAACTTTCATGACAAAGCACAGTGAATGGCTAAGAATTCCGTTTGTGAAGGATTTCTTTGGGAACAAAAGGCAAAACATTGAACAAGGACAGGCGTTTTAACAGGAGAAGCCAGCAATTTACTATTCTTTGTCAGTTTTGTAAATATCAGCGTTGTATGCGGACTTGGATTTAAACTGTGCAGTTGTTTCTTGAAGATCTCACCTTAAGTTGTCCTTCGCCTCCATCTCTGAGCGTTAGTAATGGCAATGTGTGAGCTGATGTCCAACCCTTACAGGAATATCAACTTAAACATATGAAATAGACTAGAACAAGTAGCTCAAAGACTACAAAAACCATAGAAGAACAAAACCACACAATCACCATCAGCTTGTCATGGACTACATTGTGACAATCAGTTTGTGTGCCGTGTATACGTCACCTGTCATCAATTGCCAAATATTTTTATACTTTCTTTTATTGTCTTAACAGCTGTTCCAATTTGTTCTTCAATAACTTATGATGCAATAGTTGTAGCTGTGTTTTAGGGTATGATAATGCAACAAAGAAGATGAGGAAGTACGTCAGTTGAAGAAGAGCTGAACCAACAGCTACCCACTTTTGGCAAAAACTCCTAACAAGGGTTAAATCTAGGTGGGAGCTTCAAATTTCGTATGTAACCTAACAACAAGTTGCTAATGTCAATGTTACAGGAACCAAACTCAACTGTAGTGGTCAAGGTGGCCATTTTGGTTCATGAGTATAGCACTCAGGGCATCACTAGGAATCCTTAAAATATTTATATAAATATATCAAAACTCTTCTAATGTTTGCAACTAAATTAAAAGCCCGACTCAAACCGAAACGTTTTATTTTTGATGTAGCAGGGATTAGAATTCTGTTGGACTTTAAATGTTGTCTGTGTCACCCTTTGAGGAGATCTGTCTGTGAACTTTAATGGCTGTCTGTGTCTCCATTTCTCTTCTTTTCGTGTTCTGTCTGATACCCTTCATTTAGACATGAAGTGGAAAGAATCTCTCTCATGGGGACGCATACAGTTTTTGGCAGATGTTCCAAACCTTCCATACTACTATTAGAAAATTTGTTTTGCTGGCACCAACATGGTAGCATACATGTGGTAGTATGCTGCCATAGATTGGCACCAGGAAAGGAACATTAGGTAAGTATTTGATACAATTTTCCGTTTTTCTGGCGCCAGCATGCTGCCGCATGTATGCTGCCATAGATTGGCCCCAGGAAAAGAAGTTTACGGTAAGTATTTAATACAATTTTCCATTTTGATGCCTTGGTCTCCACTAGGGGATTCCCTCATTGACTTTTATGTCTGAGAGGCATCAAGTAGACAGGAAGTGGGGACATTTCCCCCCACTTCCTAGTCCCTTAAACCTATCTTATCTTATCTTATCAAAAGGAATCTGAAGCAAAATCTACCAAATGAGGATAAAAACTAAAATAGTGGTTGACAGGTTCCATAATCTAAAACTAAGAGAAAAGGGGTTGGCGTTAAGTAAAATTAGAACTCATAATCTTGTCCCTGTCTGAGGATACCTACACCTAGCACCTCCAACCCCAGGTGTGTATAGAGCTATTTGAGGAAATCGCTACATGCATAACTGTGGTTAGAGGTGCTAGATGAAGGTATTATGAGAACCTTCAAGGTGCATCCAATGGCCCCCCCAGAGTATCAATGAGCTCTGTCATTTAGATTCATCATAGAGGCATGATGTACCTAAATGACAGAGCTCAATGACACTTTGGAGACCATAGGATGCATATTGAATGTTTTTATGTTCTCCGTGAACACTTGTGTTGGTGGACACTCAACCCCTATATTATCACTTGAGGATGAGCGTAGTGAGATGATTTAGAGGTTTTTTTTTTCACCCCATCAACTTTTGAATGGTAGCCCCTGAAAAATGCACAAAAACAAGCATTTTCCAGGAGCTCCAATTAAAGTCAATGGGGCCAAAAATGCGAAATTCTGCCCCAAAGAAGTTCATGTATTTTTTGGAGCATTACATGACAAGCGACACAATGCACACATTGGGATTCTTCGTCCTAAGCATTGTCACACTTCAGAAATAGCTCAAGAGTGAATGAGGGCTCAGACCAATTAAGATAGGTGTCCCTAAGCTTAAGTGTATTCACATAGGGGTAGCAGTCCCAGAAAAGCCCATGAGCACTTTAAAACGGTGTATGAAATTGATCTCACAGGTACTTATGAGTCTTCTTTGTGGTTGGTACCCAACTTCTTGAGTTCCTGGCTCCTAAAAAGTGCCTGCTTGCTCCTAAGTTGAACTTGCCTATCTCATCAACGTGTCCATAGCTGCCTTTGAGTCGCGACAAGACCACAGCAGCCTGAACAACCTCTTGCAACAGGAAATTCCTTCCAAGTGACGTACTTCCTCATTTTCTATGTAATAATTAAGTTTTCTCGTCCTATATCCATTCTTTGTGGTAGTTGGTCCTCACCTATGTAGTACTGTCTGTTTGCAATCTGTACCGTGGTGTAGTTTTTAGATGTTTGTAAAGAGAAGTATGAAAAAATGTAAAATCTTTGTCTTGGAAAACAATGCTCCATTTGTCTATACAAAAGTGAATAGTTCTATGGGAGGTATTATTTTGTCCTGCTGATATGGTGCTGTGGAAGGTCTGTGTGAGACTCTGTGCTCCCTGGAAATTGGTAACCCTCCATTGTGCAAAGAACCATTTCCAGATGTGAGCAAAAAAATATCAATAAATATATGTCCACCAATGAGAAGTGTTGTTGATCAATGTGTAAAATAAAAACAATGAGCAATGGAATGGTGGATGTGACCTACCCAACCAATTGGGTGATGCTTTCACTTTTTTAAACCGAAAAAAACAACAAAAAAAGGGCACACCAGCCTAGTGCATTATCTCAAACACCATTTATTAATAAGAATTGTATAAAAGTAATCACAAAAGCTGTTAGTACGTGGGTATATAATGAATCCTGTAGCAAGGCGTCCTGAACTTCAAGGACCTGGATAATTAATGTGAAGCCCAAACAACACAAAGTAATGCATTTCGAAAGATATAGAAACTGAGAAGAAGAAAAAATAAATCACAGTTTTCAGCTAGCGTTGGTGGGGCCATTTTTTAAGGTATTTTTAAACTGATGAAATATTGTTTATTTATTTTTCTTATAGCTTCTGTAAACTTTCAATTTTCTAGAAGTAACTTCATGAGAATTAATGAGAATAACACGTTTCAAAAGATATACTCTCTTCCCTAGAGCTCTAGGCTCGTGCTTTTTTTTTTTTTTTTTTTTTTTTATTTTGTTCTTTTGGTTTAGGATCATAGATTTTTTCTTATCTGAAGAGGGCTGCAAAGCCAGGAGGGGACTCTGGACACTCATGGATAGGATTCATGAATAAGCCTCCTCATCTTGAAGATCTCTTACTTGCACTTGAGCGCTGATTTTGAGCTTCTTTTTCACTTTTTTTAAGCCACATCTAGAACCTGTTTGATTGCTAGGGGCAACTCACTTTCCTTTTCTACTCCTTATATAAGGCCTGGTGCGTAGACTCAACAGTAAGACTAAAAACTGATGGTCACCAAGCACAACCCGTCACTCTTGAAGTCCCACCACTGCACTTACAGATCAAGTGAATTATATAAAAGTAGAGCTGCCACTTTAAAAGTGAAAGACTGTGAATAGTATTTTTTAAAACTATCAAAATCATGGGATCCCATGATTAAGTCGGTGTGACGAAACATGTCGGGGCGTAACTGTACGGCAATCATCAGAGCTAGCGTGTGATGTGTGACATGTCAAGCTGAACCAGGAAGTGGAGATCCAAGTCTGAGGAGCGAGTGGGGGTGAGACAACATCCGCACACCTCGGGTCCGCCGTGACCGCAATACACCATTTTTTGGGCACCTATTGGAAAGTCTTGCTGTGTCATTTTTGGTTTGCTTTTAAAGGAAATTAATAGATCCGGTACATACATGGTTGGATTTTGGAGAGTCTTTTAAACCCTTTCTGTGAGGTTTACACATCTTGTTGCCAAGCACGAGAGTGTAATGCCCCGTACACACGGTCGGAATTTGTTCGGACATTCCGACAAGAAAATCCTAGGATTTTTTCCAACGGATGTTGGCTCAAACTTGTCTTGCATACACACGGTCACACAAAGTTGTCGGAAAACCTGATCATTCTGAACGCGGTGACATAAAACACGTACGTCGGGACTATAAACGGGGCAGTAGCCAATAGCTTTCATCTCTTTATTTATTCTGAGCATGCATGGCACTTTGTGCTTCGGATTTGTGTACACACGATCGGAAATTCCGACAACGGATTTTGTTGTCGGAAAATTTTATATCCTGCTCTCAAACTTTGCGTGTCGGAAAATCCGATGGAAAATGTGTGATGGAGCCTACACACGGTCGGAATTTCTGACACCAAGGTCCTATCACAAATTTTCCATCGGAAAATCCGACCGTGTGTACGGGGCATTAGGCATGTCAAATTGGTGAGTGTGTTATCTAACGGGAGAGGAATCACTGGCACACTGGTGTGGTGGATGAATAGAAAATTACTACACTAAATCAGCTTTACTGGATCAAGTTTATGGACTTTTTTTTTGCTATTAGATTTTATTTGTCACATCTGTCACAGGGTGATTTGATTGCACTAACCATTTTTGTTTATGTTTTCACTTGTGTTTAGGTTTAGACATTTATTATATCACTTGAGCATTGTGATTCAAGCGACGCTTATTTTTTGCATCTGATTTTGATAGAGTTTTAAAAAATACTATTCACAATCAACTGTAAGACTGCCCATGCTTCCTTCATCCAAGATGGCTATTAGATGCCTTCATCCAAGGTGACCATTTTTAAGCCATTTTGTCCCTTTCTTCAAATTTAATGGACATCTGTAGTGCAAGATATATGAAGGTTTGTCGCTGCCGACTTCTTCTAAAAATGCTAGTTGCTTGGCTGTGATGCTGATCCACTGCCTTAGATGAGGAGTCACTTACCTGAATAATGCAAATCAGAAGTTCTGAATTCACCCTGACTTTCCTGAACTCTACGCTTGTCTGGGTCAGCAACTCAGAAAGTACTAAAGCCAGAGACAGCCAGGCAGCTGGCATTTTTGGAAGGGCAGACAATAATATATTCCTTTTACTCACTTTAGTAAAAGTTTCTACAGCCATAGAGATGACAGCAGCTCCTTCTCCATCACACAGGTGGTAGGTTTCAGTAGAGACCCAATATTGCCTGCTTGCTGAGTCGATAGGGTGAGTTACTAAAGAAGTAGAGACTGTTCACTTAGCACAGCGAATGTTCACTGACCTTAGTGCATAACCTGAAGCTGTATTCATGAACAAAAGGAAATAGAGAGCCGCACTCCAAATCTCTCTGTATACTAATATTGATCCACCAGTTACAAAGTAGACCACTTGAGCTCCTATCAGGGAGGAGGTCTTCTGCCTGCTGGATCAATAAAAGTATTCAGCGGCTGAGAGATTTGGAGTGCGTCTCTCTTTTTTTATTTTATTCCCTAGAGATGGAGACATTAGGGCCATGGATTCTGTGCTGCCAGCACAGTGAGAGCGACGTCGCAGACATCTCCTAGTCTCTGTTAATGATCAGAAGCTTGTCAGTCAGTCTTCTTCTGATCATGTGACCATTGTGACAGCCAATCACAGTGTTCATGTAATCGGGAAGCCCGGAAGGGGGTTAAAATGTGATTAAAGGGTTTATTGAGTGAAGATTCTGAATCCCTTCAGGACCCGTTTACATTTTGCAGTGAGTTGATACGCATAAACGTGTTTTGCATTAAGGCAGCCTATTGAAATTAATGAGCATTCTGTCAAAAATCAGGACGTGACCTATTTGTTTTCTAACAAACCACAGTGAAGCCTTAGTGCTTTGGGGTGTCATGCATAATGCATTACACCGCAATGCATGTAACGCAGTCGTGTAAATGGGCCCTTGGTAAATCAGTGTGTCAGTTTTCTTACGTCTTATACACACACATCAGTCCCTGTCCTCAAGGGGCTTACAATCTAAAGTCTTATTATCTCACTTACGTACATATACTAGGGCCAGTTTAGACAGGAACCAATAAACCTACCAGCATGTGTATGGAAAGCCACGCAAGCACACGGAGAGCATGCAAACTGCATGTCGTGGTTGGGATTTGAGCTGAGGACTCCAGTGCTGCAAGAAAGGAGTGATAACCACTAAGCCACTGTGATTCCACGATAACAGGGGATTCAGCCGTTATACTTTGTATCTGCCAGGCCAGCAAAGATCTTTATTCACAAATGAAGAGTTTGTTCCTTTCTGTGAAAAATCAGTGAAACTATAAAAATAGATGTCCTGCATATACATTAACAACTTGCTTACTGGGCACTTAAACCCCCCTCCTGCCCAGACCAATTTTCAGCTTTCAGCGCTGACGCACTTTGAATGACAATTGCGCGGTCATACAACACTGTACCCAAATGAAATTTTTATCATTTTTTTCCCCACAAATAGAGCTTTCTTTTGGTGGTATTTAAGCACAGCTGGGATTTTTATTTTTTGATAAACAAAAAAAAGATGGAAAATTTTGAAAAAAAAAATCACGTTTCATAGTTTGTTATAAAATTTTGCAAACAGGTAATTTTCCTCCTTCATTGACATGCGCTGATGAAGCGGCACTGGTGGGCACTGATAGGCACAGTTAAGGTGGCACTGATAGGCACAGATAAGGCGGCACTGATGGGAACAGATAAGGCGGTACTGATGGGCACAGATAAGGCGGCACAGATGGCCACTGATGGGCCCTGATGGGTGGCACTGATGGGCACTGATAGGTACCACTGATAGGTGGCACTGATGGGCGGCACTGATGGGCGACACTGATGGGCACTGATGGGCGGCAGTGATGGGCAGTGATGGGCGGCACTAATGGGCACTTATGGGCACTGGTAGGTTACACTGATGGGCACTGATAGGTGGCACTGATGTGCAGCACTGTTGTTGAGGCACTGATGGGTGGCACTGTGGGCACTGATGGGTGGCACTGTGTGCACTGATGGGTGGCGCTGGTGGGCACTGGTAGGCCGCACTGCTGCCTATTACTAGGTGGCACTGGCAGGGGGCACAGGTGGGCACTGGTGATCTGGCGGCAGATCTCCGTGATCGGGACTGATGTCCCTCTCACGTCTGGCCGATTACCGGCTCTGTTGACATCACATGATCAGCTGTCATTGGCTGACAGCTGATCATGTGGTAAGGGGTCTGGATCGACCCCTTACTCCGATCTGTAATCGGGCGAGTCTCATAGACTCGCTGATCACAATGCGCGCCCCGCGCGTCCTGCAGGGGGCGCGCAGGCCAATCGTGCACGGGACGACGTCAATGGACGTCGTCCCGGCAAAGCAGGTCCGCGCTGTAGCCATCATTCGGCTATAGCGCGGATCTCTAGTGGTTAAAAGTCAGCAGCTAAAAAAACTGCAGCTGCTGACTTTTAATAATCGGACACTTACCTGTCCCAGGGTCCAGCGATGCGGGGGATCGAAGCCCCGCTCGTCTCCCGCTCCACTCCACGGCGCTGGCATTGTAACTCTGGGCGCCCGTGATTGGCCGCGCAATCATCTGGGACCTGTGATGTGTCCCAGATAATTGACAAGAGGGAGGGGGCAGAGCTGATCTCCCTTCCTACAACGAGGGAAGTGATGTCAAGAGCCCAGGCAGAGGAGGCAGACTACGAGGGACCCCCTAGCAACAGGGATTAAGAAGTGAGTAAAAAAAAAAAAACTTTTTCCAAATGTTTTTTTTTTAATTTTTTTTATGCACATAAATGAATTTTTTTATTTTGGGTGGAACTCCACTTTAAGAGTGTACTCACAGTAGACAAGCTTGTAACATGCTACACAGACATCCCAACCTGCAAAAACTAATTTCAGGGAGGTGGTGCTTTGTGCCCACAAACGCCCCATCTCCCCCCCGGGGCAAAATATTTTTTAAAATCACTTTCTCAATATTTTTTTAAATATTGTAGTGCTTCTGGGGAAAGGGGGGGGGGGTGGTATGTGGACGGTGTCAGTAGTTTTTTTATTTTTAATAATTGATTTTTTTACAATTTCATTTGTTTTTAATTTTTTTTTCAGAATGCTTTTTGGGGGGAGGGGGTTGGGGCAGTGGACAGTGTTGGTAGGGCAGGGGAGAGTGGTGTCAGTAGTTTATTGTATTTTTTTTACACTTTTTCATTTTTTTCATTTTTTTACAATATTTTTTTTGGGGGGGCTTTGGTGAGATGTCAGGGGTCTAAACAGACCCTGACATCTCCCCTTTGAGATAGAGAAAAGGACTGAGGACACATTCCCCAGTCCCTATCTCAGCACTAAAGATGAATGAACAGAAGACAGAGGCTCCTGTCCATTCATAAACTGAGCAGAGTAATGCCCTGTACACACGAGCAGTTTTTCCGTCAGAATAAACTCTGAAGGTTTCTCCGACGGAATTCCGCTCAAGCTGTCTTGCATACACACGGTCACACCAAATTCCGACCGTCCAGAACGCGGTGACATACAACACGTACGACGGGACTAGAAAATGGAAGTTCAATAGCCAGTAGCCAATAGCTTCCGTCTCATACTTGCTTCAGAGCATGCGTCGTTTTTGGTCCGTCGAAACAGCATACAGACGAGAGGTTTTCCCGATAGGAATTGGTTCCGTCGGAAAAATTTAGAACATGTTCTATTTCTAGGTCCGTCAGAATTTTCGACGTAAAAAGTTTGATGGGGAATACACACGATCGGAATATACGATGAAAAGCTCCAGTCGGACTTTTTCTGTCGGACTTTCCACTCATATGTACACACAGTTTACTCTGCTCAGTAATCACAGGACACAGGAGCGATCTCGCTCACTGTGTCCTATTACTAGTTCCCACCACAGCTGGCGGGAGAGGAGAGGAGGGGAGCCGGCTGCGGCGGACGAGGGGGGCAGAGAGGAGTACACAGAGCAGCTGGGAATGATCGGTGCGGCGGGGATCAGCTGTGATCACCCATCTCCCTGTATAGCTTTTTAGCCGTCAGCCGCGGGAGGGAGAGAAGGAGAAGCGGCTGTCAGCTAAAAATCTATACAAAGGAGATTGGTGATCACAGCTGATCCCCGCCGCACCGATCATTCCCGGGAGATCGGGAGGCGTTGCGGGTGTGCGAGAGCCGCCGCAGAAATGCGAGAGTCTCCCGCACCTTCCGGGAGACTTGAGATGTCTGCTAACATACCCAAGCAGGATTGTCCCCCCTCACATTGTGACAGGCCCGAGCATGCTTCCTGCGCTCATTTTGTGCTGAGCCCGACCAAGCTTCCTGTGCTCACATTGTGCTGAGCCGAACATGCTTCCTAAGCTCATATTGTGCCGGGCCTCTGTGCTCATATTGTGCCTGCCCCAAGCATGCTTCCTACACTCACATTGTACTGGGCCTGAGCACGCTTAAGTCATCTGGTACACCTGGTACCCAAGTGGGTACATAGTAACCTAATCTGCTCCATCGCTCAAGTTCAAACCTCAGGCAATCACGCAGATTTGTACTGTACTCGAGGCCTCCTGAACCATGTTCCGGACCACCTCTAACAAGCGAGCTAGGGCACGATACAGAGCAATCACACTACTCAAACGAACTGGTCTTTGGGGGTCAAATGTGCTTGGGCACGGTACATACTAGTGCATATACATGTCTTAATCCAGAGCACTAAATGTCATTTCTGTCTGCTGCCTCCTTCCTCTGCTATCAGCATGAGTCACTTCTGACAAGTTTTCCTGACACCAAGAGAATAATGGTGACAGAGGAGGGACCTCCAGCTGATTGACAACCTCAGCTCCATTCCTGTGTAAAGGGGGGTGTGTCCCTTCCCTCCAATAAGCTCAAAGAGCTCTCTTACTGATGTAACTTCAGCTCTCTTTGAATAGATGTAGTGGAAAGACGACTGCAGATAAACAGGTACAACTTATGTGGGAGGATTTGTTTCATCTCTGTGTATCACCTGAGAACAGTTACAGGATGGGGAGAGATGGGGTGGTGTGTGTGTACTGCTTGTCCCCTGGGAAGGGGGGATGTGTGTGTACTGCCTGTCAGCTCCGAGGGAGGGGGGGGGGGGGTTGTGTGTGCAGCCTGTCACCTCCTAGTGGTGTGCAGCTTATTTCCTCTCTTGTGTGTGCTGACCCTATTACCTGGTGGGGGTGTTGCCGCAATCGGTCACCTCCAGGCTGGCCTGGACCTCCTCTCTGTAGGTAAGGTGACCATAGAGAGGGAAGGAAGTAATGGTGCTGGGAGAAAGGGAGCAGGCACCCTCCTCTGGTGGCGGGAGGGTGACAGTGCAGGTTATGCTGGGTTGCTTGCCTACTGCCCACTCACCGCCTCAAGGCCAGGCCCCACAACAAGCCAGGAACCGCCACCGGTCTGTGCCCTTGCCTCGGTGATCCGAGAGGAAGTGGGAGCGGATACCTGTCCTTGAACTAGATGGACTTGTGCCTTTATTTCAGCCAGACTAACTATGTAACTGTAAAAGCCAGGTACCTGCTCCCCCACTGCAAAAGAGTGGCATTTAGTGAAGAGGGGGGTGTCCAAGATGGTCCCGGGAGCAGACGTGTTCTAGACGAGCTCTGGTTTCCGGCCAGAGATCCTACCTCTATCCTGGTATAGATTGACAATTTACAGCCCACTGTTCTCCAGGTGATCTGCGGGTGTGCTGCGCGATTACCAAGGGAAAACGTGTCGGCCAGAAGAAGAGTGCAGCGAACACTGTGAGTAACTTGCCCTTGCTGGGGCCTACCACCAGCTCGGCGCACAGCATGGAGACCCAGACTGACTCCCCGCCTGACGGTACCATCCAGGCCGGCTATGCTGTCTTTGATGCCCTAATGCTGGCTATCACGACATGCCAGTCCACCCTAACAGTAAAAATAGACCACGTACAAACCGTAACAGCCCTTATCTGTAGAGACATGGATACATTTCGGTACCGGGTGACAGAGGTGGAGAGACGGGTCTCTGAGACTTAGGACGCACAGAGGGACCACCACGCGGACTTGCAGGCCCTGAAACTCAAGGTCAATTACCTAGCGACCAGAGCGGAGGACGCTGAAAATCAGAACCGTCGCAAACAACTTGCGGGTTCTGGGCCTCCCTGAGGGCGCTGAGGGGTCGGATCCCGTGACTTTCATGGAACAGTTGCTTTCAACCCTACTACCCAGAGCTAAATTCTCCCTGCACATTGAACGTGCCCACCACATGCCAGCGACTAGAGGCCCCCAGGGGGCACGCCACACATTTTCATCTTCAAACTTCTGCACTACCGGGACCAGGACACGGTGCTCCGCGCTGCACGCATGCAAGGGGTATTACAATTTGAGAACACCAAGCTGCTCATCTTCCCAGGCTATTCTGTGGAGACAGCGCCAACGCAAGTCATTTGACCACGTGCGCGCCATGCTGAGGCAAAAAAGGGATCAAGTACAGCATGCTCTTCCCTGCCAAATTACGGGCCCAAGATGGCGACCATGTACACTTCTTCACCCCACCTAGAGAAGCTGCCGCGTGGGCTGAAACGATCCAAAAATTACAACCTATCTTTTGTGTGTTATTACCGATTCTGAGCTTATCGGACTGCTTCTATAACCACGTGGTTCTATAACCATGATGGGCATTAGTTTTTCATCCCTGTTGCACTATCCTGTGATCCTGTTACAGCCCTCTCCTGAAGCAGGCCCCTGGAGACTTGGGAATCCCACTTGTTGCTGTATTCCCTGGCCACAAACTCTGCCTGGCTGTTGAACCTGGACTGGAGTCACACAGACTTTGCCTGGGAACACTGCGCACCTATACAGTGACAAACCCTGTCTCACACTGGGGTATTCGCTCCACTCCCTCACCACCTGGGGGCTATCAGGGTCCCTGGACACCACTGCTTTCCCTCTAAAAGATGACTTTTCCTGGCGGGGGGATGTGACGGTCTGCGGGCCTATGTGGTGAGCCCCCCCCAGGGCCCTGGGTTTTGAATGCTCTTATAGCCTGTGGGATTTTATACCATCCTCTCGAGCCGTCACCTGCGATGTTCCCAGGGATCCCGGTGTTTGCTGATACAGGTTACGGTGCGAGTCTCCTGGTTAGTGATTTAGTAACAACTGACAGTTCTTTTAATTTTGTGCCCCCAGGGATCCGGGTAATCTACACCACCAATCCTTGCCGGATTATGTCATGTACTATTGACCATCTTTGCTGTGAGGGGTTGAGCGCCTCTTGCACATTTGCCTCCATGTCCAGCCGGCGAGCTGGTGTTGTTTTTGGGATACAAACCCTCCTCCAGTGTTGGGGGGTGGGGTGTATGGGACTGTTGGTTGAGTTGAGCCACCTTTGCCGGCTCTAAGTTGAGCATTTTAGTTTGTCTGACAGCACTTATGTATGTTGTTATGCCTGACACTGCATGCTTCTCTGGATTTCTCTTCTGCCTTCTCCGGATCCGGGTGTCTAGCCCACTGAGGCTTGATTTCCTCTCCCATTCTCCCTTGCTTCCAATGCGATATAATGTCTTCTCTTAAAAAATTCTCCTGGAACACACGAGGCCTGAACTCTGCAATTAAGAGACCGTCTGTGTTTCAGTTTATGAAAACGTATGGCCCTCATATCTGTGTGCTCCAGGAAATGCACCTGACTGGCAATAAGACCTTTAGCCTAAAGAAGCCTTGGGTGGGACACACCACTACCATTCTACGTACTCTAACTTTGCAAGGGGAGTAAGTATACTGGTCCTCAAGACACTCCCTTTTAAACTCTATGACCTGGCCCTGGATCCAGAGGGCAGATATGTGATAATTCATGCATTAATCCATTGTCTACAATGGGTTATAGTGGGTCTTTACCTACTACCTCCTGCTTCTTTCCACGTGCTGAATCTGATCACAGCTAAAATAGCAGAGTTCTCTACTGATAATGTAGTCCTACTGGGAGATTTTAATTTAGTCCCGGATTCGGGGTTGGACAGACTAATGGCTACTGGCACCACCCTCCAAGGTTTGGCGACTTGGGCTGACACGTATGGTCTGAGTGATATTTGAAGATGGTCATTCCCAAACCGGGAAAAGATCCTACTCTATGCTCTTCTTATCGCCCTACTTCCCTCCTTAACATGGACGCTAAAATACTTTCCAAGATCCTACCCAACCAATTAAATACAGTCATTACGGCTTTAATGCACCCTGACCAAACGGGTTTCATGCCAGGCCGTGGCACTGACATCAGTATCCGCAGACTTCATACCCACATTGCGATAGCTGATCCTAATGACCCGGGCGTGGTGGCCTCACTCGATGCCAAGTAGGCCTTCGACTCGGTCAAGTGGGGCTACTTGTGGGCAGTCCTATCCAGATTCGGGTTTGGGCTCCAGTTCATGTCCTGGCTGCGGATGCTTTATGCCCACCCTCAAGCTCGTATCCTTACCAACGGGAACCTGTCTAAGGTTTTCACTCTAGGGAGAGGGACACGTCAGGGTTGCCCACTCTCCCCAGCATTGTTTGCCTTGGCACTGGAACTACTTGCCATTCTTCTCCTCAGAGCTGACCCAATGGTTAGGGGCATACGGGTAGGTACAATAGAAGAGAAGATCTCCCTGTATGCCGATGACTCATTACTCTATCTGGCTGATGTTTCCTCCTCCCTACATTCGGCACTGGCCATTTTTGATCGATTTGGTGGATACTCTGGTATCCATAAAAACTGGAACAAATCGGTTCTGTTCCCACTTCACCCGTCATTGCCCCGCATAGACACACATACACTTCTACATTGGGTGGACGAATTTACATACCTGGGTGTGAGTGTGGTTGATGTGGCGGCTGGCTACCTCGAATGGAATGTATATCTGGTCTTGACACAACTCACTCAGTGGTGCACGACGTGGCAGACTCTCCCTTTCACCCCGCTCGGTCGGGGCAATCTCCTGAAAATGATCTATCTGCCAAAACTTTTGTATTTTTTTAGGCATACCCCGACCCCTATTCCTAAGTCCTTTTTCCAACGCCTGGAAAGCGTGATGATCTCATTCGTTTGGGCCAGCAAGCCCCCCTTTTATATTACTGGGCGGCAGTGCTTGTCACTGTGAGGTGGTGGTTCTCCCAGCCCCAGCAGAACCCTGCGGTTACATTGGAGGCGGCTCTCCTGGGTTCCTATGCAGCACTGTCTAATCTGGTGTACCGGGGTTGTGGGGTTCACCCCTCTTTGACGGGCCCCATGAAAACCACGATTCGGGTGTGGCGATGCTCCAGAGTAGCAGTCCTGAAACCGTCTTGTACTTCCCCGCATACGCCACAATGGGGCAATCCTTTGCTTCCTCACCTTTATAAAATCCCTGACCCTGCGGTGTGGACTACGAGAGGTATTATTACCCTCAGTCAGGTGATTCTGAGGGGTGAAATTGCCTCGTTTCAGGAGTTGCGACAGACCCATCGCCTTCCAGGATCCTTTCAATTCCGATATTGGCAGCTGAGGCATGCCCTTAGAGCCCAGTTCCCTACTCAGGTGACGCTCGAACCTGATTCGCTTGAGTGTCTCCTGATTTCTGGGGTGCTGGAGAAACCCTTGTCCTCCCTGCACCTATATTTGACAGTGGCATTGGGTGTTAAACTCACTCGATTGCTGCACAGATGAAGAGTGGATATTCTCATTCCATCGTTTATTCCCTCCATGATTGCAGCCAAAGACAGGTTCATCCAGTTGAAATTTCTGCACAGAGCATACTACACTCCGCAGAGGCTAGTTATCCCCATCTTAGCCCACTGTGTACTAGATGCGCCCTTGAATTGGGTACCTTCTTCCATATGGTCTGGTCCTGTCCCAAGCTCCGTCTGTACTGGTGAGCAATGGCAGACACTCTGGGGGATAGACATACCTCTGGATCCTGTGATCTTACTACTCAGCCATTTAGAAGACATTGAGGGGGACCGTTATGCCAAATTGTGTCTTACTTATTCCCTTTTTTATGCCAAAAGGGAAATCTTGCTAAGGTGGAAACTGAAGGAGGTTCCTTCCAAAGAATCGTGGCAAAAGACAATTAATAGTGTGTTACCACTCTACCGGATCATGTATGAGAGTGGAAATTGTCTGGGGAAATTTGATAAGGAATGGTCGAACTGGATTGACGCCTGTGGCTGATCCCGGATAAATTATCTGTCATCCCACCTTTAGGGCCCATGGTTCAGACATGTGTTTCCTGGTCCCCCTCCCTCCCCCGAGGTGATCTCTGCACATATCACTTTTTCCCCATGCTCCCTACACTCTGTCTCCCTGTCTACTTGCTCCCCCCCCCCCCCCTCCCTTATCGATAGAGTAGGTCCCCCCTCCCGCCGTGCCCCGGTGCCATCCGCCACTTACCGGAGTCGTCGGCAGCGGCAGAGGCGATCGGATGTTGATCCATGCTGGGTATGGAGAGGGGAAGATGATCCCCACCCATCTCCATACCATTGCTGGGCAGAAGCGACTTTAAAACGTCACTTCCCCCCATAGCTCTTAAAGGGCCATTTTTTTTAAACATTTTTTTTAAATGACAAAATGTATTTTTTTTTTTTTATTTCAATTTAGTGTAAATATGAGATGTGAGGTCTTTTTGACCCCAGATCTCATATTTAAGAGGTCCTGTCATGCTTTTTTCTATTACAAGGGATGTTTACATTCCTTGTAAAGGGAATAAAAGTGACCCATTTTTTTTTAACCACTTGCCGACCGCCTAATGCACATATACGGCAGCAGAATGGCACGGGCAGGCAGAATCACGTACCTGTACGTGATCTGCCTCCCGCGGGCGGGGGGTCCAATCGGACCCCCCCCCGGTGCCAGCGGCTGTCAGCATTTGACTGGGAGCATCGGGAGGCGAGGGGGAGACCATCCGATCGTGGCCCCCCCTCGCGATCGCTCCCAGCCAATCGGAATCCTCCCCTGCCTGTGTGTAGTTTCACACAGGCAGAGGATGTGATGTTATCTCTCTATTCGGCTTGGCAGTTTCCGTCCCAGCGCAGAGGAGAGAAGACATGTGAGTGCACAACACACACACACACACAGTAGAACATGCCAGGCATACTTTACACCCCCGATCGCCCCCCGATCCCCCCCCAATCACCCCCCCCCTGTCACAAACTGACAGCAAGCAGTATTTTTTTTTTTTTCTGATTACTGCATGGTGTCAGTTTGTGACAGTTACAGTGTTAGGGCAGGTAGTATTACCCCCCTTCAGGTCTAGGGTACCCCCCTAACCCCCCATAATAAAGTTTTAACCCCTTGATCACCCCCTGTCACCAGTGTCACTAAGCGATCATTTTTCTGATCGCTGTATTAGTGTCGCTGGTGACGCTAGTTAGGGATGTAAGTAATTAGGTTCGCCGTCAGCGTTTTATAGTGACAGGGACCCCCATATACTACCTAATAAATGTTTTAACCCCTTGATTGCCCCCTAATTAACCCTTTCACCACTGATCACCGTATAAGTGTTACGGGTGACGCTGGTTAGTTCGTTTATTTTTTATAGTGTCAGGGCACCCGCCGTTTATTACCGAATAAAGGTTTAGCCCCCTGATCGCCCGGCGGTGATATGCGTCGCCCCAGGCAGCGTCAGATTAGCGCCAGTACCGCTAACACCCACGCACGCAGCATACGCCTCCCTTAGTGGTATAGTATCTGAACGGATCAATATCTGATCCGATCAGATCTATACTAGTGTCCCCAGCAGTTTAGGGTTCCAAAAAACGCAGTGTTAGCGGGATCAGCCCAGATACCCGCTAGCACCTGCGTTTTTCCCCTCTGCCCGGCCCAGCCCACCCAAGTGCAGTATCGATCGATCACTGTCACTTATAAAAACACTAAACGCATAACTGCAGCGTTCACAGAGTCAGGCCTGATCCCTGCGATCGCTAACAGTTTTCTTGGTAGCGTTTTGGTGAACTGGCAAGCACCAGCCCCAGGCAGCGTCAGGTTAGCGCCAGTACCGCTAACACCCACGCACGCACCGTACACCTCCCTTAGTGGTATAGTATCTGATCGGATCAATATCTGATCTGATCAGATCTATACTAGCGTCCCCAGCAGTTTAGGGTTCCCACAAACGCAGTGTTAGCGGGATCAGCCCAGATACCTGCTAGCACCTGCGTTTTGCCCCTCCGCCCGGCCCAGCCCAGCCCACCCAAGTGCAGTATCGATCGATCACTGACACTTACAAAACACTAAAAGCATAACTGCAGCATTCGCAGAGTCAGGCCTGATCCCTGCGATCGCTAACAGTTTTTTTGGTAGCGTTTTGGTGAACTGGCAAGCACCAGCGGCCTAGTACACCCCGGTCATAGTCAAACCAGCACTGCAGTAACACTTGGTGACGTGGCGGGTCCCATAAATGCAGTTCAAGCTGGTGAGGTGGCACGCACAAATAGTGTCCCGCTGCCACCAAGGAGACAAACACAGGCCCGTCGTGTCCATAGTGCCCTTCCTGCTGCATTCGCCAATCCTAATTGGGAACCCACCACTTCTGCAGCGCCCGTACTTCCCCATTCACATCCCTAACCAAATGCAGTCGGCTGCATGAGAGGCATTTTCTTTATGTCCTCCCGAGTACCCCTACCCAACAAACCCCCTCAAAAAAGATGTTGTGTCTGCAGCAAGCGCGGATATAGGCGTGACACCCGCTATTATTGTCCCTCCTGTCCTGACAATCCTGGTCTTTGCATTGGTGAATGTTTTGAACGCTACCATTCACTAATTGAGTATTAGCGTAGGGTACAGCATTGCACAGACTAGGACACACTTTCACAGGGTCTCCCAAGATGCCATCGCATTTTGAGAGACCCGAACCTGGAACCGGTTACAGTTATAAAAGTTAGTTACAAAAAAAAGTATAAAAAAAAAAAAAAAAAAAAAAAAAACCACAAACAAAAATATAAAATAAAAAAAAATAGTTGTCGTTTTATTGTTCTCTCTCTCTCTCTATTGTTCTGCTCTTTTTTACTGTATTCTATTCTGCAATGTTTTATTGTTGTTATGTTTTATCATGTTTGCTTTTCAGATATGCAATTTTTTATACCTTACCGTTTACTGTGCTTTATTGTTAACCATTTTTTTGTCTTCAGGTACGCCATTCACGACTTTGAGTGGTTATACCAGAATGATGCCTGCAGGTTTAGGTATCATCTTGGTATCATTCTTTTCAGCCAGCGATCGGCTTTCATGTAAAAGCAATCCTAGCGGCTAATTAGCCTCTAGACTGCTTTTACAAGCAGTGGGAGGGAATGCCCCCCCCAACGTCTTCCGTGTTTTTCTCTGGCTCTCCTGTCTCAACAGGGAACCTGAGAATGCAGCCGGTGATTCAGCCAGCTGACCATAGAGCTGATCAGAGACCAGAGTGGCTCCAAACATCTCTATGGCCTAAGAAACCGGAAGCTACGAGCATTTTATGACTTAGATTTCGCCGGATGTAAACAGCGCCATTGGGAAATTGGGAAAGCATTTTATCACACCGATCTTGGTGTGGTCAGATGCTTTGAGGGCAGAGGAGAAATCTAGGGTCTAATAGACCCCAATTTTTGCAAAAAAGAGTACCTATCACTACCTATTGCTATGATAGGGGATATTTACATTCCCTGAGATAACAATAAAAATGATTTAAAAAAAAAAAAAATGAAAGGAACAGTTTAAAAATAAGATAAAAAAATAATAATAAGTAAAAAAAAAAAAAAAAAAAAAAAAGCACCCCTGTCCCCCCTGCTCTCGCGCTAAGGCGAACGCAAGCGTCGGTCTGGCGTCAAATGTAAACAGCAATTGCACCATGCATGTGAGGTATCACCGCGAACGTCCGATCGAGGGCAGTAATTTTAGCAGTAGACCTCCTCTGTAAATCTAAAGTGGTAACCTGTAAAGGCTTTTAAAGGCTTTTAAAAATGTATTTAGTTTGTCGCCACTGCACGTTTGTGCGCAATTTTAAAGCATGTCATGTTTGGTATCCATGTACTCGGCCTAAGATCATCTTTTTTATTTCATCAAACATTTGGGCAATATAGTGTGTTTTAGTGCATTAAAATTTAAAAAAGTGTGTTTTTTCCCCAAAAAATGCGTTTGAAAAATCGCTGCGCAAATACTGTGTGAAAAAAAAAAATGAAACACCCACCATTTTAATCTGTAGGGCATTTGCTTTAAAAAAATATATAATGTTTGGGGGTTCAAAGTAATTTTCTTGCAAAAAAAAATTATTTTTTTATGTAATCAAAAAGTGTCAGAAAGGGCTTTGTCTTCAAGTGGTTAGAAGAGTGTGTGATGTGTGACATAAGCTTCTAGATGTTGTGCATAAAATGCCAGGACAGTTCAAAACCCCCCCAAATGACCCCATTTTGGAAAGTAGACACCCCAAGCTATTTGCTGAGGGGCATGTCGAGTCCATGTAGAGCTGCACAATTAATCGTTAAAAAATCGTGATCTCGATTCACCTCCCCTGACGATCTCTCCTGCTGAGTTTGACGATTCTTTCATATAAACAAGTGGAGAGATTATCTGCTCACTCAGCTGTCAAAAGAAAACATCCAGGCATTCTGCCAAGTTTAGAACTTGAAACATTGTATCTAACTTCCTTCTTAGATCAAAGGGATAGAACTTCTCTGTGTAAACAAATAACCTGGGCAATCTGCCAAGCTTTAAACAACCTGTAAATGCAGGAAGTTTAACCACTTAAAGTCTAAATCTTTTTCTGACACTTCTTTCTTAAGTTAAAATCAATATTTTTTGCTAAAAATAATTACTTGGAACCCCCAAACATTAGAGATAAAAAATATATATATATATATATATATATATATATATATATATATATATTATAATATTTAATAATATGGAATAAAATGGCAATTGCTGCAATATTTTATGTCGCACTGTATTTGCCCAGCGGTCTTTCAAATGAAATTTTTTGGGAAAAAATACACTTCAATAAATAAAAAAAAAAGAAACAGTAAAGTTAGCGCAATTTTTTTTGTTTTAATGTGAAAGATGATGTTACGCCGCGAGAATCGTGAGAGAATCGTGATCTATCCTCTAAGCAAAAAAATCGTGATTCTCATTTTAGCCAGAATCGTGCAGCTCTAAGTCCATGGAATATTTTATATTGTGACACAAGTTGCGGGAAAGAGGCAATTTTTTATTTTTTTTTTGCGCAAAGTTGTCACTAAATGATATATTGCTCAAACATGCCATGGGAATATGTGAAATTACACCCCAAAATACATTCTGCTGCTTCTCCTGAGTACGGGGATATCACATGTGTGAGACTTTTTGGGAGCCTAGCCGCGTACGGGACCCCGAAAACCAAGCACCGCCTTCAGGATTTCTAAGGGCGTACATTTTTGATTTCACTCTTCACTGCCTATCACAGTTTCGGAGGCCATGGAATGCCCAGATGGCACAAAACCCCCCAAATGACCCCATTTTGGAAAGTAGACACCCCAAGCTATTTGATGAGAGGTATAGTGAGTATTTTGCAGACCTCACTTTTTGTCACAAAGTTTTGAAAATTTAAAAAAAGAAAAAAAAATTTTTTTTTTCTCGTCTTTCTTTATTTTCAAAAACAAATGAGAGCTGCAAAATACTCACCATGCCTCTCAGCAAATATCTAGGGGTGTCTACTTTCCAAAATGGGGTCATTTGGGGGGGGTTGTGCCACCTGGGCATTCCATGGCTTCCGAAACTGTGATAGGTAGCGAGGAGTAAAATCAAAAATTTACACCCTTAGAAATCCTGAAGGCAGTGATTGGTTTTCGGGGCCCCGTACGCGGCTAGGCTCCCAAAAAGTCCCACACATGTGGTATCCCCATACTCAGGAGAAGCAGCTAAATGTATTTTGGGGTGCAATTCCACATATGCCCATGGCCTGTGTGAGCAATATATCATTTAGTGACAACTTTGTGCAAAAAAAAAAAAAAAAAAGATGTGTCACTTTCCCGCAACTTGTGTCAAAATATAAAATATTCCATGGACTCAACATGCCTCAAAGCAAATAGCTTGGGGTGTCTACTTTCCAAAATGGGGTCATTTGGGGGGGGGTTGTGCCATCTTGGCATTTTATGGCCTTCAAAACTGTGATAGGTAGTGAGGAGTAAAATCAAAAATGTACGCCCTTAGAAATCCTGAAGACGGTGATTGGTTTTCGGGGCCCCGTACGCGGCTAGGCTCCCAAAAAGTCCCACACATGTGGTATCCCCATACTCAGGAGAAGCAGCTAAATGTATTTTGGGGTGCAATTCCACATATGCCCATGGCCTGTGTGAGCAATATATCATTTAGTGACTTTTTGTAATTTTTTTTTTTTTTTTTTTGTCATTATTCAATCACTTGGGACAAAAAAAATGAATATTCAATGGGCTCAACATGCCTCTCAGCAATTTCCTTGGGGTGTCTACTTTCCAAAATGGGGTCATTTGGGGGGGGGTTTTGTACTGCCCTGCCATTTTAGCACCTCAAGAAACGACATAGGCAGTCATAAATTAAAGGCTGTGTAAATTCCAGAAAATGTACCCTAGTTTGTAGACGCTATAACTTTTGCGCAAACCAATAAATATACACTTATTGACATTTTTTCTACCAAAGACATGTGGCCGAATACATTTTGGCCTAAATGTATGACTAAAATTGAGTTTATTGGATTTTTTTTAGAACAAAAAGTAGAAAATATCATTTTTTTTCAAAATTTTCGGTCTTTTTCCGTGTATAGCGCAAAAAATAAAAACGGCAGAGGTGATCAAATACCATCAAAAGAAAGCTCTATTTGTGGGAAGAAAAGGACGCAAATTTCGTTTGGGTACAGCATTGCATGACCGCGCAATTAGCAGTTAAAGCGACGCAGTGCCAAATTGTAAAAAGTGCTCTGGTCAGGAAGGGGGTAAAACCTTCCGGGGCTGAAGTGGTTAAAGAACAGTGTAAAAATAAGAAATAAAAGGTAAAATAAATAAGAAAATTGTTTTTTTTTTTTTTAAACGCGTCTTGTCCCGCCGAGCTCTCGTGAAGAAGCGAACACATACGTGAGTAGTGCCCGCATATAAAAACGGTGCACATGTGAGGTATCGCCGCAATCGGTAGAACAAGAGCAATAATTCTAGCCCTAGACCTCCTCTGTAACACAAAACATGCAACCTGTAGAATTTTTTAAACGTCGCCTATGGAGATTTTTAAGGGTAAAAGTTTGTCGCCACTCCACGAGCGGGTGCAATTTGAAGCGTGACATGTTGGGTATTCATTTACATTTAAAAAAACGTATAATGTTTGGGGGTTCTAAGCAATTTTCTAGCAAAAAAAATGTGCCCTCCGCCGCTTACCGGAGCTGTTGGCGGCGGCGGCGATCAGATCCTTCCCCTAGCCTGACATGGAGACGAGCAAGGGGAAAATGGACCCCACCCGTCTCCATATCATTGCAGAACGGAAGCGACATCAAAACGTCACTTCCGCCCATAGCGCTTAAAAGGGCCATTTATTTATTTATTTTTTTTTTATTGCATTTTAGTGTATATATGAGATCTGAAGTCTTTTTGACCCCAGATCTCATATTTAAGAGGTCCTGTCATGCTTTTTTTTACATTCGTTGTGATAGGAATAAAAGTGACACAATTTGTTTTTTTTAAAAAAACAGTGTAAAAATAAAAAATAAAAGGTAGAATACATAAGAAAAAATTTTTATTTTTTTTTAAACGCGCCCCGTCCCGACAAGCTCACAAGTGAACGCATACGTGAGTAGCGCCCGCATATGAAAACAGTGTTCAAACCACACATGTGAGGTAGCGCCGCGATCGGTAGAGCGAGAGCAATAATTCTAGCCCTAGATCTCCTCAAAACATGTAACCTGTAGAATTTTTTAAACGTCGCCTATGGAGATTTTTAAGGGTAAAAGTTTGTCGCCATTCCACGAGCGGGCGCAATGTTGAAGCGTGACATGTTGGGTATCAATTTACTCGGCGTAACATTATCTTTCACAACATAAAAAAAAATTGGGCTAACTTTACTGTTGTCTTATTTTTCAATTCAAAATGCGCTTGTAAGACCACTGCGCAAATACGGTGTGATAGAAAGTATTGCAACGACTGCCATTTTATTCTCTAGGGTGTTAGAAAAAAAAAAAGGTATAATGTTTGGGGGTTCTAAGTAATTTTCTAGCAAAAAACACAGTTTTTAACTTGTAAACAACAAATCTCAAAAAGAGGCTCGGTCCTTAAGTGGTTAAGTACCAGCCACCACTGGCTTTGAATTCAGAAGCAGTGCAGCGTTGTTGACTACCCCCCCCCCCCCCATCTCCGATGACAGGAAGCTGCATTTAGTGGACTTCACTGGCACGATCAGGTATGGGTGGGCCTTTCAGGGGAAATTCAAGAAAAGCTGTCAGTAGATATGTACTTATAATTAAGTTCTAAAGCACCTATTTTTTAATGACCAAGCTCAGGATCACAAACTATCAAAACATGCACATTGTATCTGCCTCCCTACCTTCCCTCAACCAACATCTCAAAAGTGAACTTTTTCTTTTAGGCATCCAAAAAGTTTAAATTTGTACCCAATAGCCAGACACTGAAGTCACATCATTTTCTGGATTTGTATTTTTATTTTGGTACAATTTAACCCAGTCAGCCATTGAGCCATTGTCATCATTTACAATATATATATATATATATATATATATATATATATATATATATATATACTGAATTAAGTTAAAAAATAAAATTTAACGAACTCCAGGTACATGTAACAAGAAGCCCCATTTGTGTACACACTGCAAGCATTTATTTTTTTAGAGGATATCTCTAGCCAAACAATTTTTGGGTAGGAGTAGGGAATAGTTAGATAACCTGCAATTTTTTTTGCAAAAGAAAGAAAAAAAGGAAAAAGAAGAAGAAAAAAGGAAAAAAAAAGGAGAAAAAAAAAAAAAAAAGGAAAAAATAAAATTAAAAAAAAAGGGAACAAAAATAGTTGTCCTTTAAGAGCCTAGGGCGGAGTTTAAATATTGCCCCGCCCTGGAGGTACCCGTTTTATAGACCTGAGGCAGCATTGCAAAGTGAGATCAGCCTGCAGATTTTCACACACACACACAGAAGACTTCAGGCTCAGGTAAAGCAGAGGGAGGCCAATAACACGACCAAGGTCTGGTGGTGCCACTGCTCAATGTAGCAGGACCTCTTTATTGCCCATAAATTGGTATTCTAATTCCCCGATGTCCCCCCCCCCCCCCCCCCCCCAACTCAAGCACTCAGTTTCTTGCTCATGTGGGGGTCATGCTTGGAGCCCCCCATACATCCAGGGCTCTTTGTGACGGTGGGGTTCTCTTGCCACTGTTCCGGGGTCTTGGCTTGAATAGACAAAGCATGAACAGAGCCAGCCAGCTCTTCTTTTAGCAAGTCGTTGACCAGTCTGTGCCTCTGTATGAGCGGCTTCCCGCTGAACGCCTCGGACACCACCACCACTTTAAAGTGAGTCTCTGACCCAGGAGGCACGGCGTGCATGTGACTCTCGTTATGGACCTCTAGGTGGCAGGGTGCTAGGCTCTGAGTCAGCTTGGACCTGATGGACGTCTCCACTGGCTTCTCCATTGTGTTCTGCGATGTGGAATAATATCTTGATGACGCCAAGACAGATGGGATGTGCCGCGAAGACTGGAGGAGCCGCGATGAAAGCATCAGCCCCGCAGATCTGTCCTCAGCTGGAAAAAAAAAAAAAAATTACCAATTTGCAAATCCATAAAAGTGCAATCAATCAACCAGTAGACTGTGGAATGCAGCATTTCCAGGGCTGTCCCTAATATTCTGTATGTAAAACAAGTGGTCGATGTGCCCGCTTCTTCCTTGTAACTTCACCTTGTCTGTCCTGCCCACCATGACATCATACTTTGCCTGACAAGCCGGGAGACTCCGGGTCTGTCCTGCCCACCATGACACCATTTCTTAAAACTGAACACCCTATTTCTACTACTCCCTGAGAAGAAGTAAGTAAAAGGTAAACTAGCCTTTTAACCACGTGCCGACCCGCTGATGGTAAAATGTACTGCGAGCGACAGAAGCTGCAGGGACTGTGACATCCTGGTAGGTCGTGGTGAGCATGCGCACTCCATGGGGAGCAATTTAATGACTGCTGTATCTGGTGGACACCACAGATCACAGTGATCGGTACCTGGGTGCTGTGAGCAGCTGGGGCATCATGTGATCGATATGATTGGTCATAGTGATCACATGATTAGACATTCATATATGGCTTCCATTCATGACTGTTTTGCTTAGTACTGTGATGCTGCGATTGGCCCAAAGTTATCACATGGTACCTTGACCAATCACAGCGCCCTGTACCATGTGATTAGCTGTAGCCAATCACAGATCACCAATAGTGATCACGAACGTAAGTCATTCATGACAGCTAAAACTATTGCTTTTCAAACCCGCCCTTGCAGTGAGGCTCCTCCCACTCTGTACGGGTTCCAGGCTCATTATTATGTCTACTACTTACCCGATCCCTCAGCCCCCCACAGACAGGGCTCTCCTTTTCCCTCTGTGGGTGGGGATGGGTGGGCCCTCGGAGCCCTCACTTACAAAGCAGGACCCCTCTGAGCCCTCACTTACAATACAGGACCCCTCGGCAGCCTCACTTACAACGCAGGACCCCTCTGAGCCCTCACTTACAATGCAGGACCCCTCTGAGCCCTCACTTACAATGCAGGAGCCCTCACTTACAATACAGGACCCCTCGGCAGACTCACTTACAATGCAGGACCCCTCTGAACCCTCACTTACAACGCAGGACCCCTCCGAACCCTCACTTACAATGCAGGACCCCTCCGAACCCTCACTTACAATGCATGACCCCTCCGAACCCTCACTTACAATGCAGGACCCCTCCGAACCCTCACTTACAATGCAGGACCCCTCCGAACCCTCACTTACAATGCAGGACCCCTCTGAGCCCTCACTTACAATGCAGGACCCCTCTGAGCCCTCACTTTAATGCTGGAGCCCTCGGCAGCCTCACTTACAATGCAGGACCCCTCCGAACCCTCACTTACAATGCAGGACCCCTCGGCGGCCTCACATACAATGCAAGACCCCTCACCTACAATGCAGGACCCCTGGGAGCCCTTGCTTACAATGCAGGACCCCTTGGAGCCCTCGCTTACAATGCAGGACCCCTCGGCAGCTTCACTTACAATACAGGACCCCTCGGCGGCTTCACTTACAATGCAGGACCCCTCGCCGGCTTCACTTACAATGCAGGACCCCTCGGCAGCCTCACTTACAATGCAGGACCCCTCGGCAGCCTCACTTACAAAGCAGGACCCCTCGGAGCCCTCACTTACAATGCAGGACCCCTCGGAGCCCTCACTTACAATGCAGGACCCCTTGGAGCCCTCACTTTCAATGCAGGACCCCTTGGAGCCCTCACTTTCAATGCAGGACCCCTCGGCGGCCGCACTTTCAATGCAGGACCCCTCCGAACCCTCACTTACAATGCAGGACCCCTCCGAACCCTCACTTACAATGCAGGACCCCTCTGAGCCCTCACTTACAATGCAGGAGCCCTCGGCAGCCTCACTTACAATGCAGGACCCCTCTGAACCCTCACTTACAACGCAGGACCCCTCCGAACCCTCACTTACAATGCAGGACCCCTCGGCGGCCTCACATACAATGCAAGACCCCTCACCTACAATGCAGGACCCCTGGGAGCCCTCGCTTACAATGCAGGACCCCTCGGCGGCCTCACTTACAATGCAGGACCCCTCAGCAGCTTCACTTACAATACAGGACCCCTCGGCAGCTTCACTTACAATACAGGACCCCTCGGCGGCTTCACTTACAATGCAGGACCCCTCGGCGGCCTCACTTACAATGCAGGACCCCTCGGCGGCCTCACTTACAAAGCAGGACCCCTCGGAGCCCTCACTTACAATGCAGGACCCCTTGGAGCCCTCACTTTCAATGCAGGACCCCTCGGTGGCCGCACTTTCAATGCAGGACCCCTCGGCGGCCTCACTTACAATGCAGGAGCCCTCACTTACAATACAGGACCCCTCGGCAGCCTCACTTACAATGCAGGACCCCTCTGATACCTCACTTACAATGCAGGACCCCTCCGAACCCTCACTTACAATGCAGGACCCCTCCGAACCCTCACTTACAATGCAGGACCCCTCCGAACCCTCACTTACAATGCAGGACCCCTCCGAACCCTCACTTACAATGCAGGACCCCTCTGAGCCCTCACTTACAATGCAGGACCCCTCTGATACCTCACTTACAATGCAGGACCCCTCTGAACCCTCACTTACAATGCAGGACCCCTCCGAACCCTCACTTACAATGCAGGACCCCTCGGCGGCCTCACATACAATGCAAGACCCCTCACCTACAATGCAGGACCCCTGGGAGCCCTCGCTTACAATGCAGGACCCCTCGGCGGCCTCACTTACAATGCAGGACCCCTCGGCGGCCTCACTTACAAAGCAGGACCCCTCGGAGCCCTCACTTACAAAGCAGGACCCCTTGGAGCCCTCACTTTCAATGCAGGACCCCTCTGCATCCTCACTTACAATGCAGGACCCCTCGGCTGCCTCACTTACAAAGCAGGACCCCTCACCTACAATGCAGGACCACTCGGCAGCCTCACTTACAATGCAGGACCCCTCAGAGCCCTCACTTACAATGTAGGACTGCTTTTCCCAGGCTGTTGAACGCTGAAGCCAGGTATTTTCTGGCTCCTCTCTGGTATCCTGACAGAGGGAGGGGGACCCAGCCCCTGCGTGTGGCACTGTTGTCACTGCTCCATGTTCTCTGTGTATTCATGGAAAGACCTGCGGAGTTCCCTTTTATGAAGCCAGGATACCCCTTAAAAGGGGACACGTCATAAAGGCCGACCCCTCCAGAAAGTGCTAGCTGACTGGCTGCCAGGCTGAGGTACTGCTGTCACCGGCCCCAGTTCTCTCCATATATTTCTGTACAGTGCCTGAGGAGCTGACACCCCCCCACCCACCTTGTACAACCACAATACCCCTTAAAGGGGACACATGATGAAAGAAACATAAAGGTCGACCCCCTCCTGAAAAATGCTCTTTGACTGGCTGCCAGGCTGAGCTTCTGTTGTCACCGCCCCCAGTTCTCTCTTTATTTTCCTCTACAGAGTCTGATGAGATGACACCTCCCCCTCCCCCACATTTTACAGCCAGGATACCCCCTTAAAGGGGTCACGTCAGGAAAGAAACATGAACGCCGGGCCCTCCTGAAAATCCCAGTTGACTGGCTTCCATGCTACCCAGCATATGTCAACAGATCAGGACTTCCCTGGCTGCATGCTCGTTACCATGGCAGCCAGGCATTTTCAGGAGGAGGTCAGGAATAGGTCAGTGTCTCTGTCAGGAAGGCTGACCCCTCTGGATAATGCTAGTTGACTGGCTGCCGGGCTCCGTCAGTCCAGAGTCGCCAGCAGGTGGGAACTTCACTAGCTCCATGATTGTTCCTAGAAGGGTCGTCATGGCTGCCAGGCACTTGGCATTTTCAGAAGGAGGTGAGTGACCACTAATACAACCCCCTCCCCCCAATACCAGATACTTACCGACCACAGCCGACCGGTGGGTGTAACAAGATATCCACTTGCCCCCTTCTCAGTGTGTCCTTACTATGGAGGAGTGCGGGGTGTAGCAAGATGGTGGCGACGGAACGTCACATCCGTTACAAATTCTGACGGGTCGCCTAATCTGACGAAACACCGTCAGGAGGAGCGCAATGCACCCTCCGCGCACTACTCTCAGCGAGGCGTGGTCTCAGCGCAACTGCACCTTGGAAGCTATAGTGTCTCACTGCATGCTGGGAGATGTAGTCTCTGCAGCGCCCCTCTTGTTAGAAAGGCGGACACGGGAAACTACACTCCCAACATGCAACGGGGGAGTGAATTCCCGGGAGTCCTAATTATTAACGAAGTGTTATTTTACATGTGTATACTCCGTTTTGTGAGTGTTTCTTCTATAGGAGTGTAATGAGCGTGTGATAGAGAGAAAACTAAGGAGAACCGGCGTTCACCCCACTGACCGGTAATACGCCATTCCAAATGTGGCCACAAGGTGGCGGGCTTGTCACATATATATATCTCTATTCTATCTGTAACTCTCTATATTTACTCTATACCTATACCATTACCTATATGTATCTATATTTATATCTATCTATATTTATACCTATCTATATTAATATCTATATTTAAACCTATCTATATTTATACCTCTCTATATTTACTCTATATTTCTCTCTCTCTCTCTCTCTCTCTCTCTCACTATAGTTATAGCTATACCTACCTATATCTAGATTTATGCTTATCTATATTTACTGTATATTTCTATATGGACCTATCTATATAATATCTATACCTATCTACATCTACTGTATATTTATATCCATACCTATCTATATTTATATCTATACCTATCTATATCTATATCTATATTTATATCTATATCCATACCTATCTATATTTACATCTATATCCATACCTATCTATATCTATATCTATATTTATATCTATATTTATATTGTTATCTATACCTATCTATATTTATATCTGTAGCTATACCTATCTATATCTACAGCCATACCTATCTATATGTATATATTTATATCTATAGCCATACCTATCTATATCTATATTTATATCTGTATCTATATCTATACCTATCTATATTTATACCTATCTAGATTTACTGTATATTTATATCTATACCTATATTTATCTATATTAATATCTATATCTATATCCATGCCTATCTATAACTCTATCTATCTATCTATCTATCTATCTATCTATCTATCTATCTATCTATCTATCTATCTATCTATCTATCTATCAATAGCATAAATTGAGCTAAAAATCAATCACGCAAAGTTCTGATCAATAATGACCCTTAATTGATCATATTGAGATAATCGGCGTAGATCTCATCTTGTGCTCCAAAGCGATCAGAGGTGGTGAACCGGCGGGAATCGCTTGTGGCGGCCACGCACACTAATGCCCTGTACACACAGTTGGATTTTCCGATGGAGAAAGTGCGATCGGATTGTGTTGTCGGAAATTCCGATCGTGTGTAGGCTCCACCACACATTTTCCATCAGAATTTCCGACACACAAAGTTTGAGAGCAGGCTATAAAATTTTCCGACAACAAAATCCGTTGTCGGAAATTCCAATCGTGTGTACACAAATCCGAAAGTGCCACGCATGCTCAGAATAAATTAAGAGACCAAAGCTATTGGCTACTGCCCCGTTTATAGTCCCGACGTATGTGTTTTACGTCACCGCGTTCAGAACGATTGGATTTTCCGACAACTTTGTGTGAACGTGTGTATGCAAGACAAGTTTGAGCCAACATCCGTCGGAAAAAATCCATGGATTTTGTCGGAATGTCCAATCAATGTCTGACCGTGTGTACAGGGCATTAGACTTTTTTAATAAATCCTGATTGATGTGTGACCCAATTAAACCAATGGAATCTGCAAACAATCATATTTAGTTGGTTCAGTATACTTTTGGAAGTGTTTTGTTATATATTTAGATTTTTTTAAAAACTGTTGATCCTGCCAGAAATGCCATGTGTCCCGGACTCTGTGCTGCATTATCTTCCTGCTCAGGTATGCTCTATGAACTACAGAACTCCACCCCCTGTGGTGTGCAGGTAACAATGGGGAGGGGGGTCTGTAGTCTTGTCCCAAGATGGCAGCACTAGGTCACCCCAGGACAGGACTGCAGAACCTCGCACACTATGATATGAAGATGATGATGGTGGGAGGCAGAGTCTGTAGTCCTGTCCTAAGGTAGTAACCCTAGGTCACCCCAGGACAGGACTACAGAACCCCGCCCCCTCTGGTATGAAGATGATGATGGGGGCGGAGTCTGTAGTCCTGTCCTAAGGTGGCAACGCTAGGTCACTCCAAGACAGGACAAGGCTCTGCCTGAATGGATACTGGACCATTAGATAGTCTGGGTGGGTCCTTATCTTACATAGTTTTGGATGATCTAAAGTTGATTGTACAGAGATTATGGCTGCCTTATGCGCGTTTGTCGTCTGAAAATAAGCTCCTGCTCCTTTTTCGGATGACGCACGGTTTATAAAGGGGCGGTTTGGCACGTTTGCGTGAAAAAATATGCGACAGGACCATTTGGGTGCCGTTATCGTTGAACGATAACGGCACCCAAAACGTGCGTTTTACAGCGATTGCCACACGATTCGATTCCGCCCTTGATTCCAAATTGCCAAGTGTGAACGGGCCTTAGCGCCACCATCAGCTATGTGGTATCTTTACACATTGTGGGATCATAGAAAACATGGGGAGCATTCAGAAGCTGAACTGATGAAATTGCCATTTTATTTACCACTGTGTGCCTGAGCCCTAATAAAATCATTTGGTGCCAATTTTCCTCATGCCAAATTATCAATGCCAAAAAGCCCATGCCGAACAATGATCCACGGTGAAGAAAATATTGGCATTATATAAATGAGCAGAAAAAAAATGTAGCAGTTTGAAAAATCCATATCAAATTTTTTATGAGTTGGAGGCTCTCGTCCTACAAGACTTGACCATCATAAGATATAACTGCTTTGGATGTCATGTATGACTTTATATATATATATATATATATATATATATAGAGAGAGAGAGATATTTATATAGAACGAGAATTATCTCAAATGTAAAGCTTCAAGGACGTTGTCCACGATTTCCCACTTTTATGAAAAGAAAAGTTCAAAAAGTCAAAGGGTTACCCATGCAAGGGTTATGAAGCATCTCTCTGCTAAAAATGAATCCTTCCTTGAGTTTCCCGGATTTTTCTTGCAGCCCCACTACTCTGTTTTCAAGTTTAGGGCCCCTGTCTGCTTCTCCTAAAGTCACCGTTTAGCGGTTCTTAGCTGCCTGAGGTCACCTCGGTTGGAGATGATCTCTTTGGGAGGAGCCCTCAGCCGCAGTCATCCCCAAACTAAAAGGGCTTCTGCACTGCCCATCTAGGACTCTACAAAGCATCCGGACTCCAGGTCCCAGGACAGGACTTTCCAATCCCTGAGAAATCCAACAATTCCCTTGGTAAGGCCCTCCTGCCTCTTGGGTGGAGACCTCCTCTGTCTCCATGGGTGGAGTCCTCAGCCACAGTCACCCCCAAACTAAAAATAACTTGTGCGCAGTTGTACAATCAGTGGGTGCTGGCTGCCAACAAAATGTGGACTTGGATGTGGAGTTGGAGGCTTCGTCCCATCCAGGACTCTACAAAGCTTCCGGGATCCAGGACAGGACTTGCCAAGCTTTGAGCAATCCAACAAGTTCCTCCTGAAGCCCTTATATACTCTGGTCCTCAGGCTTCGGACCCCTGTCTGTTTCTCTCCAAGTCTCGGTGCACACATGTACATCATCTAGCCGTTCTTAGGTGCCCTGGCTCACCTTGTCTCTTGGGTGGAGTCCAAATCTATCCCCTCTATCTTGGGTGGAGTCCTGAGCCACAGTTGTCCCTAAACCAAAAAGAACTTATGAGCAGCTGCACAATCAGTGAGTGCTGTTTGCCAACAAAATGTGGACCAAGAGTAGGAGGTTTCATCCCACCCAAGACTCTACAAAGCTTTCAAGCTCCAATACCCAGATTAGGACTTGCCAAGCCCTAAGAAATTTAACAAGCTCCTTGGTGGAGCCCTTCTGTCTCCTGGGTGGAGATCTCCTCTATCCCTAGGGGTAGAGTCCTGAGCACTGCCAGGAAAGGCAAAAAGGGAATTCATACAAACGGGAGACCACAGGAAGAGGGGTCAGATCACCTACTATTTAACCGCATATTCAATGGATCAAGATGGGCAGCTTTGACACCCATCACATTGAACAGATGCTCATCTAACCACCCCACTGTAATCTGTATATCATCCCAATATATGACCCACTAGTGCGTGGAGGGCTCCCATAAGATACTCCACCTTTTGACCTTGGCGCCATCCTCCACAGTGTTCTGCTGTAATTCCTGCTTGCATAGCACAGTATACACTGTACCAACTCCTTGCTTACTCTTTGATAAATATATGATTACATATTCTCCTATCCAATAACCCTGATGAAGGGCTTGAAACCAGAAACGCGTGAGGTATCGGAACATTTTCGGAGCTTGATTCAAACGATTCAAACACATTTGCGTACTTGCTATATATTCACGCTATATTGTGTTTTGTTTGTTTTAAGTATTATTAACCGCTTTTTTTATTCTACATTTGTGGTGTTGCTGCCTTTAAAATCCCATCTAGGGGGTTCTTCCTTTTTTCCAAGAAATTAATCAAGCTCCTTGGTGGAGCCCTCCTGTCTCCTGGATGGAGACATCCTCCATCTGCTCAGGTGAAATCCTGAGCCACAGTCATCCCCAAACCAAAAAGAACTTGTGTGCAGTTGCAAAATCAGTGGGTGCTGGTTGCCAACAAAAATGTGGACTTAGTATTAGAGGCTTCATCCCAGCCAAGACTCTACAAAGTTTCCAGGCTCCAAGGCCAGAACAGGACCAGCCAAGCTCCGAGAAATCCCATAAGATTCTTGATGGGGCCCTCATTTCTCCTGGGTGGAGACTTTCTCTCTTGGAGCCCCAAGCCAAAGTCATCCCTAGACCAAAAGAGCTTGTGCACATCTGCTGAATCAGTGGGTGCTGGTTGCCAAAAAAATGTGGACTCAAGGTTGGAAGCTTCATTCCTCTCAAGACTCTACAAAGCTTCCAGGCTACAGGACCCATACAGGACTTGCCGAGCCCTAAGCAATCCAACAAACTTATCTTCCCCTTACAATATCCATATTCTGGAGCACCCTATAATAATAGGGAAGAGATCATAAACCTGGAATTTGTTCCCAAACTGGCAACTTTAAATTGAACCTATGCTTTCTCAGGACCATCAATGGTGGTCCTTCCAGCTGCTTGTATTTACCTTCCAGTCTTTTCCCGATAACTAAAATAATACCTGTGGATCCTGTCATAAAGGGGTGACAATAAAGGGGTGACAATTGTCCCCCAATTGTGCTCCTGTGTTATCACTCATGGCCCTTGGTTGAGGCTACAAGCTGGAGTGCTAACTCACATTGCGCAGGAATGTTCCTCCATCGGGAGGCCAGTCCACAGAAATAATGTGCAGTCAAGTGCAGGTAGGCAGGAAGTAGCTGAAAGAGGATGGAGCAAATCAGCAGCACTGGAATGTAACAAAGGATCAAAAAGAAAAGGCAATTGTTTACAGTACACAGGGGGAGATTTACTAAAACTCGACACAGAATCTGGAGAAGCTGTGCATAGTAACCAATCAGATTCTAGATTTTATTGTCAAAGCTTAATTGAACAAGCTGAAGTTAGAAGCTGATTGGTTACTATGCACAGCTGCACCAGATTCTGTGTGCACCAATTTTCGTAAATCCCCACCACAGTGATTTAGCAAATGGAATGCCATCCAGTTAGGGTTTACATAGTACAGGAAATATTTAAATATTATATATTAATTATACAATCTTCTTTATGTGTTGGGGCAATCAGCAACTCTGCTCTTTTTATGAGAGATGATTATGTTGAAATAAATTATGGTATGTTTTTAATCTGTTAGCAGACCTTAAATAATTATGATAGCATACATCAATGTCAATCAGTGCAGTACAAAATGATTTTGGTCCTATAAAATAAAATATATTTGTTATTTTATTATGAAAAAAAATATATATATATACATATACAGTATCTCCCAAAAGTGAGTACACCCCTCACATTTTTGTAAATATTTTATTCTATCTTTTCATGTGACAACACTGAAGAAATGACACTTTGCTGCAATGTAAAGTAGTGAGTGTACAGCTTGTATAACAGTGTAAATTTGCTGTCCCCTCAAAATAACTCAACACACAGCCATTAATGTCTAAACTGCTGGCAACAAAAGTGAGTACACCCCTAAGTGAAAATGTCCAAATTGGGCCCAATTAGTTATTTTCCCTCCCCGGTGTCATGTGATTCATTAGTGTTACAAGGTCTCAGGTGTGAATGGGAAGCAGGTGTGTTAAGTTTGGTGTTATCGCTCTCACTCTCTCATACTGGTCACTGGAAGTTCAACATGGCACCTCATGGCAAAGAACTCTCTGAGGATCTGAAAAAAAGAATTGTTGCTCTACATAAAGATGGCCTAGGCTATAAGAAGATTGCCAAGACCCTGAAACTGAGCTGCAGCACGGTGGCCAAGACCATACAGCGGTTTACAGGACAGGTTCCACTCAGAACTGACCTCACGATGGTCGACCAAAGAAGTTGAGGTCACGTGCTCAGCGTAATATCCAGAGGTTGTCTTTGGGAAATAGACGTATGAGTGCTGCCAGCATTGCTGCAGAGGTTGAAGGGGTGGGGGGGTCAGCCTGTCAGTGCTCAGACCATACGCCGCACACTGCATCAAATTGGTCTGCATAGCTGTCGTCCCAGAAGGAAGCCTCTTCTAAAGATGATGCACAAGAAAGCCCAGAAACAGTTTGCTGAAGACAAGCAGACTAAGGACATGGATTACTGGAACCATGTCCTGTGGTCTGATGAGACCAAGATAAACTTATTTGGTTCAGATGGTGTCAAGTGTGTGTGGCGACAACCAGGTGAGGAGTACAAAGACAAGTGTGTCTTGCCTACAGTCAAGCATGGTGGTGGGAGTGTCATGGTCTGGGGCTGCATGAGTGCTGCCGGCACTGGAGAGCTACATTTCATTGAGGGAACCATGAATGCCAACATGTACTGTGACATACTGAAGCAGAGCATGATCCCCTCCCTTCAGATCCGCAGGGCAGTATTCCAACATGATAACGACCCCAAATACACCTCCAAGATGACCACTGCCTTGCTAAAGAAGCTGAGGGTAAAGGTGATGGACTGGACAAGCATGTCTCCAGATCTAAACCCTATTGAGCAACTGTGGGGCATCCTCAAATGGAAGGTGGAGGAGCGCAAGGTCTTTAACATCCACCACCTCCGTGATGTCGTCATGGAGGAGTGGAAGAGGACTCCAGTGGCAACCTGTGAAGCTCTGGTGAACTCCATGCCCAAGAGGGTTAAGGCAGTGCTGGAAAATAATGGTGACCACACAAAATATTGACACTTTGGGTCCAATTAGGATATTTTCACTTAGGGGTGTACTCACTGTTGTTGCCAGCAGTTTAGACATTAATGGCTGTCTGTTGAGTTATTTTGAGGGGACAACAAATTTACACTGTTATACAAGCTGTACACTCACTACTTTACATTGTAGAAAAGTGTCATTTCTTCAGTTGTGTTGTCACATGAAAAGGTATAATAAAATATTTACAAAAATGTGAGGGGTGTACTCACTTCTGTGAGATACTGTGTGTATATATATATATATATATATATATATATATATATATATATGTGTGATCCTGCACAAAACTACTATAGAGTGGTCAGCAAGTGGTTAAAGACCCTGTCAGCGCCGTAAAAAAATTGCAGGTAACACTCAAAAAAACGATATATATATATATATATATTTACATATATATATATATATATAGATATATATATATATGTATATATATCTATATATATATATATATATATAAAAATCTGAACATATACTTTGTTACTTTTTATTTTATTATAAAATATTAGATTATAATCTACCTATCTATCTATATATAGTTATAATATATTATATTCAAAAAATAAAATATAGACTTTGTTACTTTTTTATTTTATTATAAAAAAATATATTATCTATCTATCTATCTATCTATCTATCTATCTATCTATCTATCTATCTATCTATCTATCTATCTATCTATCTATCTATCTATCTATCTATCTATCTATCTATCTATCTATCTATCCCTATACATTTATATATTATATATATTTATATTATATTCAAAAATAAAATATATACTTTGTTCTCTTTGTTCTACGTGTCTACTATTATTACTTACAGAAATGTTGCACATATTTCCTTCCTGGGTGCTATTTTCATATTGCAAAGAACATGTGTGGTCTTTTTTCACAGCCCTATAAAATTCTATTTCAGGGTTCTTCAAAACATGCAAGAGACAGATGGAAATTATTAGTGAGTGTTTGGAGTGACTAGTGCCGGTTACAAGGTCAGTACTCAACAAACTGTACATACATTTTATGTGTCAAATAGAAAAAACATTTTCCAACAAAGGGTAGATCATCTTAGGTGGTGAGAAATGGGGATTTCGTTTTTTATAGACAGTTTGAAGATGATGTATAGAACTTGACTTACTAAGGTCATAGGTTTGTTCACCAGGCTGTCGATTCAGGTGAACCGGTTGGTGTATTCTACTCTGATTTAGGAAAGGTGAATGTGATGTACAGGTGCGTGCACGTGAAAGGCTTGCATATACTTGCAGGTTTGCGCTAAAGTTACTTACACATCACATCCATTATTCTTACAGGAGCTGACCAGACGGTATTTCAGAACAATTTTTTTTTTCATGGAATTTTAATGAATTTTAACATTGATTAATTTTTACCTAATATATTTTTCTTAGTAATGCTTTACTAAGAAGTAATAAAAATAAAGCAATATTGAAGTTTCTAATTTAGTTTTATTATTTCATTTTAAATCTTTTAAGGATTTTTCAAATATAAAAGTGTTTTTTATTTAAAGATAACCATTTCGTTACATTTTCTAGGCAGTGATACACATTCTTCTTTTTTTTTTTTTTTTTTTTTTCATTAAATTTTTATTATCATTTAGTTGTAAGGTAAGGAACTATGATAAACTCATTCTTTTAAAATAAAAATATTTATTTTACACATGCCAATTGTATCATTTATGACATGCAACTTAAAAACATACCTATGTGTTTAAAAAAAATATGATTTTTTTTTTTTTTGGTAATCTTTTTTTTTGTAAAATTTAATTACAGTGTTAATTGTAAATTGTACAGCTTGTTTATTGATATTGTTGATGCCGTCCTGTGCCCATGTGTGTAGATATGTGTCTGGGGAAGGTTGTAGCCAGTTCATTTGTGATTTTTTTTAAAATTCCCTTATCAAAGACAGTGTACAAGTTTGAACCCAGTGTTGGCCTGCAGTGCACATGCGCATATTCATATGCGCCTGAGATTTTTTTTAATCAGAAATCTTGCACACACATTTCTTTTTATAAACCTATAGAAAAAAATGTTTGTCCTTGTGTATAAATAGAATCTAATTGGCACAAATCTTCATATATCCATGGTCAATTTTAAAAGTCTTATGCCCTGTACACACGGTCGGACATTGATCGGACATTCCGACAACAAAATCCATGGATTTTTTCAGACGGATGTTGGCTCAAACTTGTCTTGCATAAACACGGTCGCACAAACTTGTCGGAAAATCCAATCGTTCTGAACGCGGTGACGTAAAACACGTACGCCGGGACTATAAACGGGGCAGTAGCCAAATAGCTTTCATCTCTTTATTTATTCTGAGCATGCGTGGCACTTTGTGCGTCACATTTGTACACACAATCGGAATTTCCGAACGGATTTTGTTGTCGGAAAATTTTATAGCAAGCTCTCAAACTTTGTGTGTCGGAAATTCCGATGGCAAATGTGTGATGGAGCCCACACACGGTCGGAATTTCCGACAACAAGGTCCTATCACACATTTTCCAACGGAAAATCCTATCATGTGTACAGGGCATTACTCTACCAAAATTGATGGAGCAGGTAGTGAACATTAAAATTGAAAAAAAAAAAAAAAAAATTAAGATAGATTTTTTTAGAGATGTGCCGATCATACTATTATCATGTCATATTATTTAAACAATATATGTATCATTAAACATGGCAAATAGATACATTTTAGGAGGATTCATTAAAAAAAAATGTAACTTTCAGTTATTATTTGGTAGTTTATGCTTCAACATAATTTTGAAGGGAAAAGCATGTTGCTGAAAATTGTTCAATATTTACCATTTTCATGAAAGAAAGAAAAAGAAAGAAAGAAAAAGAAAGCGAAAAACCTTTTTCTGCTTTTTTATTTAATATTATTATTTATTGAGTTGTAGCAAAAGTATACAAAATCACAGTATAGGTTGAAACAATGAAGAGATGAGGCAACAGAAATTCTGCGTAACAATATAATCCTGCTATAAAACCTATAAATTGTAATACTGAATTTATTTTAAATAGTTTAATTTCTACAATTTAGTTTTAAACAACTATATATGTATATATACTGTATGTATGGAAAAATGATCTCTCAGTTTTGAATGAATTTTGTATGGTGCACCAGTTTATGTATTCTCAAAGGTAGATTTTTGACTCTTCTGGGATATATTTTATGATGTAAATATTATTTTCTATTCATATATTATATATAATGAATTATACCACATTTATAAACTTTATCCATTTAGTTTAAAATAAATAATTTTACTCATTTAATATATACATGAAAAAAAAAAAGTCAGGTGTTTGATTTAAAAAATAATCAGCATGGATTTAAAGTACAGCAAGAGGTAATTGCTAAAGTTTCTTTCCTTACTAATAATTCTTTGTTCACCTAAACTAAGGGAAAATGTATTTTCTTTTTTTTTCTTTTTTTTTACTCTTAATTGAGATAGATGTTTGACACAAACACACAATTGTGTTGGTCTTGCAGCCCTTTAGTAAATTATTCTCTTAATGCTTTAGCATTCATAAATTAGTTTTATTGCAATCGTTTTAATTAGCTTTATTTCATTTATTAATATGTCATTAATTAATGTAGAATTTAACGCCGTTTTTAGTATATGTGATGCCTGAGTCAACATTGCACATTTTCTTCTGGGGTTAATTAAGGAGTTCACTTAAGAATGTCACAGAGACAGAGGCAATAGCTTTCCCACTAAATCCTTTTGTGTAACTCTAATGCTGCTGTTTGAATTGGCAACAGAGTATTACATTTCAAACAGTTGTCACTTGTGAAAAAATAAAAATAAAGGTTGTTTGTACTTTATAGCAAATACTTGCAAATTAACAGAGTTTATTAAGTTGAGGCTGATATTATTTTTTTAAGATAGTGACAGTCACTATCACTAAAACTAAAATAATTAATTGCAGTCACACACACACACATATACACACATATATATATATATATATATATATATATATATATATATATATATATATATATATATATATGTGTTTTAAAATATGCACGCATCTTAAATTATTGTAATTATATTAGTTTGTAACAATGATATTGTTGTATCCTTTTTTTTTTTTGCTATTCTCTTGATATCAGAATTGTATTCTTGTATTTTAATGATCAAATTAATTCTAATGGATCGATCCTTAAAAATATATTTATAACAGCAACAAACACAAGTTTAATGTTTCAGCGCAATGGTTGCGTTTTATTTTACCTTAGCTATTTAATTTAATGTTCAAAGACTTTCTTATTTCATTGTAAAAACACATTATTTTAATTAATATATTAAATAAAAACATCAAACCCAAAAAAATTAAAAAATATATAGGGTTTATATATATTTTTAATGTTTTTTTCACTGTATAAATGTCTTACATGAGGTTTGCTGCTTATATACACACTATATATTTTTCATGGTAGATTATACTTTAGTGCGGTTCTTTATACGTTTTTAACATCAAACACAAGTTTAACGTTTAAGTGCAATGGTTATATGTCTTATTTTTACCTTCTCTGTTTCATTTCATTGAATGTTTAAGGATTTATATTACTCTCATTTCATTGTAAAAACACTTTATTTAAAAAAAATATATATTTATAACAACATTGAACACAAGTTTAATGTTTAAGTTCAATGGTTATGTCTTACTTTTACCTTAGCTATTTCATTTGATGTAATGTTCAAAGATTGTTAATACTCTTATTTCATTCTAAAAACACATTATTTAAAAAAAAAAAAAAAACATATTTGTAACAACATCATACACAAGTTTAATGTTTAAGTGCAATGATTATATGTCTTATTTTTACCTTAGCTGTTTCATTTAATGTAATGTTCAAAGATTTTTAATACTCTTATTTCATTCTAAAAACCACATTATTTAAAAAAATATATATTTATAATAACATCATACACAAGTTTAATGTTTAAGTGCAATGGTTATATGTCTTATTTTTACCTTAGCTATTTAATTTAATTTAAATTTTAAAGATTTGTATTACTCTCATTTAATTGTAAGAACACATTATTTAAAAAAAAAAATTGTAACAACATTAAACACAAGCTTAATGTTTAAGTGCAATGGTTGTATGTCTTATTTTTACCTTAGCTATTTAATTTAATTCAATTATATTTTATTTAATTTAATATTCAAAGATTTTTGTTACTCTCATTTCATTGTAAAAATACATTATTTTAAAATGAATTTAAGAGTAACTTATGCTTTATCAACTTATAGTAATATACAGCATGTGCTTAATATCATTCATTAATATTACACAATATCATAAAAAATAAACTACAACTATAACTCTTATGCAATTAATACAGTTGTTATGCTATATAAATCCTGTATAATACTAATTAAAAAAAAAAAAAAAAAATCTAGTGGTACAAATATATAATACAGGTGCCATAAGCATTATCTATTTTTTTATATTTTCCTCTAAATCAGAAATCTCCCTGTGGAGCTAAGGAAAATATATCTATGCATTCAAAGAAAGGCATTCTAGAGAAGACAATTCTATTTTATCTCTATCCTTTTTAATATTACATGCCAGCTTGTCTTTTTTCCTGTAGGAGGGGGTATTGCTCACAAAAGTCTGCTTTCCTTATTCTGTGTGCGTAGCTCTACAGATGGCGTTTAGGACCTTTTACGCTACAACTGTCTCCCCTGTGCTAGTAGTCTATGGAGAGCAATGTGTGAAATGCAGATTTTTGTACGTTTAAAAAAAAAAAATGTCCCCACTTCATGTACAAAAATGTAGTGACAGCTCTTTTAACACAGATGCATAAATTTAATGATTTTTTTTTGTATGCAAAATTAACTGTTAAATACTTAATTTAACAATCTAGATTTCTTATCTTGCTTTCCAAATCTGCAGTGAACAAAAGTACGGTCACCTGACCCCCAGCCGGATCGGTGATCTGATGTTTATGGGTGCCAACAGACACTGTTGATTGGTTGGCACTAAAAAATGGAGCATGCAATCTCACAAGTTTAAAGAGCTTTATGGGTTGTTTTTTGTTCCTATGTATCCTTTAAAAAAAAAAAAAATTAGCTCTGCGGTTCAGTGCGCACAAATTAACACCGGGTGCAAAAAAAGTGCATATGAGTGCACCCGAGGTGGGTGATCTGCGAGGGTGCAGTGAGCGGGTAAAATAAGTATTGAACACGTCACCATTTTTCTAGGTAAATATATTTCTAAAGGTGCCATTGACATGAAATTTTCAGTAACAGCCCAATACATACAAAGACACCAAAACAAATAGGTTCAGAAATTAGGTTATGTGTAATAAAATGGAATGACACAGGAAAAAAGTATTGAAGACATGAAGAAAGAGAGGTGCAAAGGGGCATGGAAAGCCAAGACACCAGCTGAACTCTAATGCCCCGTACACACGGTCGGATTTTCCGATGGAAAATGTCCGATCGGAGCGTGTTGTCGTAAATTCCGACCGTGTGTGGGCTCCATCGGACATTTTCCATTGGATTTTCCGACACACAAAGTTGGAGAGCAGGAGATAAAATTTTCCGACAACAAAATCCGTTGTTGGAAATTCCGATCGTGTGTACACAAATCCGACGGACAAAGTGCCACGCATGCTCAGAATAAATAAAGAGATGAAAGCTATTGGCCACTGCCCCGTTTATAGTCCCGACGTACGTGTTTTACGTCACCGCGTTTAAAACGATCGGATTTTCCGACAACTTTGTGTGACCGTGTGTATGCAAGACAAGTTTGAGCCAACATCCTTCGGAAAAAATCCTAGGATTTTGTTGTCGGAATGTCCGAACAAAGTCCGACCGTGTGTACGGGGCATAACAGTAATTAGGAACCAATCCAGCCCCTTGTCAGTGCAAATGTCAGGGCTGGGCTCAGCCCTTCCTTCTCTGAGCTGGCCACTCACCTGTCAGCTAATTGCCAGCTCCTATCTCTCCACAGTTACTCAGCTCTTGATGATATCCTGCTCGTCAGTCCTGCCTACTTAAGCCGTCCAGCCCAAAGGATCTCTGCCTTTGCCTTGGTCAACATCACAGAGCCTATCTCCTGCGTTCCTATTTAAAGACTTGCTTTGCTGACATCCCTTCTGGCTCCACATCCTGCTTGCTGTTCCACTACATTGATCCCTGACTTCTGGCTTGGCTGACTATCCGTTCTGGTTACTGAACTCTGGCTATGTTTTGACTACATTTGTTCTTTTTTACTTTTATTATTGAACAAGTGTGATTTAACTGTACTTCTGTCTCGGTCTGATTGCATGGTTTCTGACAGCAAATTAATATCAGCTGGTTCAGTCTCAACTGATGGCATACAAAAAGGTGTCTCATTACCAAGGTGTCACAGAAGAAACATCTCATGATGGGTAAAAGCAAAGAGCTCTCTCAAGACCTTCACAAACCTTATTGTTGCAAAACATACTGATGGCATTGGTTACCTGTTACAGTGAGCACTGTTGGGGCCATAATCCGGAAGTGGAAAGAACATCATTTCACCATAAACCGGCCATGACCAGGTGCTCTTCGCAAGATTTCTGACAGAGGAGTGAAAAGAATTATCAGAAGAGTTGTTCAAGAGCCAAGGACCGCTTGTGGAGAGCTTCAGAAAGACCTGGAATTAGCAGGTCCAAGATTTCAAAAGAAAACAATAAGTAATGCACTCAACAAAATACATTCTGCTGCTTCTCTTGAGTACGGGGATACCTCATGTGTGAGACTTTTTGGGAGCCTAGCCGTGTACAGGACCCCAAAAACCAATCACCGCATTCAGGCTTTCTAAGGGCATAAATTTTAGATTTCACTTTTCACTACCTGTATTGTGTTGTCATTTTCCCGAAATGTGTGACAAAATATAAAATATTTCATGGACTCAACATGCCTATCAGCAAATAGCTTGGGGTGTCTACTTTCCAAAAAGTGGTCATTTGGGGGGGGGGTTGGACCTGTCCTGGTATTTTATGCACAACATTAGAAGCTTGTGCCACACATCACCCACTCTTCTAACCACTTGAAGACAGTGGGGGTTATTTACTAAAGGCCAATCCACTTTGCACTACAAGTGCAAAGTGCACTTGAAATTGCACTGAAAGTGCACTTGGAAGTGCAGTCGCCGTAGATCCGAGAAGGAAGTGCAAGGAAATTAAACAGCATTTTAGCTTGCACATGATTAAATAATAAAATCAGCAGAGCTTCCCCTCATTTCAGATCTACCCCTCAGATTTACAGTGCCTGCATTTCCAAGTGCACTTTCAGTGCAATTTCAAGTGCACTTTGCACTTGTAGTTTGCACTTGTAGTGCAAAGTGGAGTTGCCTTTCGTAAATAACCCCCAAAGCCCTTTCTGACACTTTTTGTTTACATGAAAAAATACTTTTCTTTTGATAGAAAATTACTTTGCACCCCCAAACATTATGTATTTTTTTAAGAGCAAAGGCCCTACAGATTAAAATGGTGGGTGTTGCGATTTTTTTTTTCACACAGTGAAAAAAAACACTTTTTTTATTTTAATGCACTAAAGCACACTATATTGCCCAAATGTTTGGTAAAATATAAAAGATGATTTTATGCCGAATAGATAGATACCAAACACGACATGCTTTAAAATTGCGCATAACCATGCAGCGGCGACAAACTACATACATTTTTAAAAGCCTTTAAAAGCCTTTACAGGTTAACCCTTTAGATTTACAGAGGAGGTCTACTGCTAAAATTACTGCCCTCGATGTGATATTCACTGTGATACCTCACATGCATGGTGCAATTGCTGCTTACATATGACACGAGACCGATGCTGGCGTTCGCCATTGCGCGCAAGCATGGGGGGGGGGGGCAGGGGTGCTTTTTTTATTACTATTTATTTTGCTTTTTTATTTTATTTTTATGCTGTTCCTTTCATTTTTTATTTTTTTTTATAATTTTTATTATTATCACAGGGAATGTAAATATCCCCTATGATAGCAATAGGTAGTGACAGGTACTCTTTTTTTTTTTTTTAATTGGGGTCTATTAGACTCTAGATCTCTCCTCTGCCCTCAAAGCATCTGACCACACCAAGATCGGTGTGATAAGATGCTTTCCCAATTTCCCAATGGCGCTGTTTATATCCGGTGAAACCGAAGTCATGAAATGCTCGTAGCTTCCAGTTTCTTAGGCCATAGAGATGATTGGATCCATTCTGGTCTTCAATCAGCTCTATGGTCAGCTGGCGGAACCACCGGCTGCATTCTCAGGTTCCCCGGTGGGACAGAAGAGCCCGAGAAAACCATGGAAGACAGTGGGGGGGCGTTCCCCACTGCTTGTAAAAGCAGTCTAGCGGCTAATTAGCTGCTAGGATTGCTTTTACATGAAAGCCGACCGCTGGCTGAAAAGAACAATACCAAGATGATACCTAAACCTGCAAGCATCATTCTGGTTTAACCACTCAAAGTCCAGTAACATACAAGTACGTTGCTGGTCCTTGTTGGGTATATATTGTAATGTTCTTTTTTTTCATGCAGCCTGTGGGCTAAACTAAAAAAGAGATTGATCGGTGGGTATGCCCACCATTAGAATACCACCCTGCATCCACCTACTTCTAATGATGGGCATACACCATTTTCTTTTTTAACTATGGTGGTAAAATCACCTCCTACAGCGCTGGAGTCATTCATTTACGTATTGTGAGAGCAAACGCTGTTGCTGTCAAGATAAATAAATCAGTGCTGCAGCTGAATGGCGTACCTGAAAATAAAATAATGGTTAACAATAAAACACAGTAAACAGTAAAGTATAAAAGAATTACATACCTGAAAAGCAAACATGATAAACATAGTAACAATAAAACATTGCAGTTAAAAAAATACAGTAAAACAGAGCAGAACAATAGATAGAGAATAGAGAAAAAATAAAACAACAACTATTTTTGGCTTTTTTATTTTATATTTTTTTTGTTTTTTTTCAACTTTTTTTTTTATACACTTTTATTTGTAACTGTAACGGTTGTAACGGTTATAGGTTTGGGTCTCTAAAAATGCAATGAAATCTTCAGAGGCCCTATGTAAGTGTGTCCTAGTCTGTGCAGTGCTGTACCCTACGCTAATACTCCACTAGTGTGTGGTAGCAATCGAAACATTCACCGATGCAGAGAGGTTGGTCAGGACAGAAGGGACAACAATAGCAGGTGTCACGCCTAAATCCGCGTTTGCTACAAACATGACATCTTCTTTGGGGTGATTGATTGGTAGGGGTACCAGGGAGGACATACGGAAAGTGCCTCCCATGCAGTCGGCTCACTGCATTTACATTGGGAAGTTGGGCCAATCCGTCTGGAAACAGAAGGGCTCTGATGATCTCTTCCTGGAATTTAAGCAAGGATCCAGTTCGTCCTGAAGCTCTGTATAGCACATAAGCGTTCAGCAGAGCCAATTGAAATAAGTATACAGACACTTTTTTGTACCAGCGTCTGGCCTTACGGGCAACTAGGTACGGCGCCAACAACTGGTCGTTAAGGTCCACCCCTCCCATATTAAGGTTGTGTTCGCGGACACAGAGGGGTTTCTCCACAACACCAGACGCCGTTTGAATTTGGACCATTGTGTCTGTGTGAAGGGAGGACAGAATGAAAACATTCCGATTATCCCTCCACTTTACAGCGAGCAAATTATTACATTTCAAGCAAGCTCTCTCCCCCAGCCTAAGACAGGAATCTACAAGCCACTAGGGTAAGCCCCAGCGATTAGATCACACGGTGCCACATGCGCCAATTCAATGATCAAACAAGTGACTAAAAAGTGGCACGCTTGCGTAATAATTGTCCACGTACAAGTGGTACCCCTTTCCGAATAAGGGTGACACCAAGTCCCACACAATCTTACCAGCACTCCCTGTGTAATCTGGGCAGTTCTCTGGCTCTACGTAACTATTTCTTCCCTCTAAAACCATACAACTACAGTATATGTATAGCCTGTGGCCCTGTCACAGAGCTTATACATCTTGACCCCATAGAAAACGTAATCAGGGACTCATCAACGCCGACAAATTGATCAGGAGTAAACGAGGCTGCAAACTGTTGGTTGAAGTGGTTTACCAGGGGCCGAATTTTGTAGAGCCGATCGTATTCAGGGTCAGCCTGAGGACGACAGAGTTCATTGTCATTGAAATGCATGAACCGCAAGATCTGCTCGTATCGTGTCCTAGCCATGGAGACAGAGAACACGGGCATATGGTGAACTGGGTCAGTGGACCAATATGACCGCAACTTACTTTTTTTTTAACTATGTCCATGAGGAGGGATTCAGAAACCGTAATTGGTTCCCAATCTCTGGCAAGGGTCAACTGGGGATTAGCGGTGATGAATTGACCAGCATACAAATTGCTTTGGTCCACAATAGATCTAGAGATCTTCCGTGAAAAACAGCGAATAAAAATCAAGTGACGTAAAATCAACTGTTTCCACCTGAATTCTGGGTTGGCCAGTGAATGGGGGAAGTACGGGTGCTGCAGAAGTGGTGCGCTCCCAATTTGGATTGGCAAATGCAGCAGGAAGGGCACTATGGGCACTACGGGCCTGTCTTTGTCTTCTTGGTGGCAGAGGGACACTAGTTGTGCTAGCCACCTCACCAGCTTGAACTGCACTTATGGGACTCGCCAAGTCACCACGTGATACTGCAGTGCTGGTTTGACTACGACCAGGATGTACTAGGCCGCTGGTGCTTGCCAGTTCACCAGAAGGATGAGCGGCGCTAGTACTGGCTCTCTGCTCTATACGAGAGCCCTGCGGTTCTTGCACCTCAACAACAGCAGAAGAACGGGGTCAGGTACGCCTGACCTTGGCAGGGACCACTACTCTGTCGTCAGAGCTATCTGTCAGGGTACCGCTGCTGTCTACAGGATCGTATTCTGAGCCTGAATCTGACAGATGGGTGACTTCCTCTTCATTATCTGTCATGCTCAGAAACGTGTGGGCCTCTTCACTACTGTACCTTCCCGTTGTGGCCTCTAAATTTACTCTTACAGTTGTGAGACTCACAGGAAAAAAGAGCACCCGACTTTCAGCGACTGCTTCAAACGCTACCAAGAAAACTGTTAGCGTTCGCAGGGATCAGGCCTGACTCTGCGAAGGCTGCAGTTATGTGTTTTGTGTTTTGTAAGTGACAGTGATCAATCGATACTGCACTTGGGTGGGCTGGGCGGAGGGGCTAAACGCAGGTGCTAGCAGGTATCTGGGCTGATCCCGCTAACGCTGCGTTTTTGGGAACCCTAAACTGTTGGGGACGCTAGTATAGATCTGATCAGATATTGATCCGTTCAGACACTATAAAACTAAGGGAGGTGTATGGTGCGTGCGTGGGTGTTAGCGCTACTGGCACGATTCTAACGCTGCCTGGGATTGACGCAGACCCTGACTAACACTAAAACTTAACTGATGTCACCCGCCAGGTGATCAGGGGGTTAAACCTTTAGTTAGGTAATATATGGCGGGTACCCTGACGCTATAAAAAAATAACTAACTTACCAGAGTCACCCGTAACACTAATACGGTGATCACTGGTGACATGGGGTGATCAAGGGGTTAAAACATTATTAGGGGGGGTAGGGGGTTAGGGGGGTACCCTAAAGCTACCTGGGCCTACCACTAACTGCCCTAACGCTGATTAGTATCACAAATGACACCAGTACAGTGATCAGTGAAAAATCGGACAACTGTACTGGGTGACACAGTGACAGGGAGTGACGAGGGTTAACTGGGGGGTGGCAATCGGGGGGTGACAAGTGTACCTACATGTACTGGTGTTAGTGTAGTGTTGGTGCAACTTACTGTGAGATGTCTTCTCTCCTCTCTCTGGAACGAAAAGGATTCCACGAGGAGAGATGACATCACTTCCCCTGCCTGTGTAAGTGTAAACACGTTTAGGGGAAGTGATGTCATCTCTCCTCGTGGAATCCTTTTCGTTCATTCGCCAAAACTGATCAGCAGGTCCAGGTCATAAATCATTGGCCTTGACCTAAAAATTGATCGGTTCTGAAACGAATCCGATGGTCGCGAACGCGGACCTTCACCTCATTAACTAAGCTATGTGCAATTAAAATAAATAAATACAAATAAATTCTTTTACTCGCACATTATTGGGTTATAGAAGTCAACAGAGCTTCACATCATTTACTAAACTAAAAGAAAATTCCCTTGCTTTAAAGGGGAATTTGCTCTCCGCTTAGGGAATGTGCAAAGAATATTAATCATGTGCAAGCAATAAATAAATAAATAAAAATATAAAATAAATATTTTTTCTTGCCTAGCAGGGGAATTTACTCTTCGCTTAGTCAATGTGCAAAGTATATTAATCACGTGCAAGCAATAAATAATTAAAAAAAAATGTTTGCTTCCACACTATTGGATAATGAAAGTCAGCAGAGCTTCACCTCATTAACTAAGCTAAAAGAAAATCCCCTTACTTATCAGGGAAATTTACATTTTGCTTAGTGAATGTGCAAAGTATATTAATCATGTGCAAGCAAAGAAAAAAAAAGATAAATAATATTTTATTTGATGAATTTTAGAAGTCAGCAGAGCTGCACCTCATTTATTAAACTAAGAGAAAATCCCCTTATGGGTTGACCAACCTCTGCTGGAATCACCTAGGCTGAGGTGGGAGCGGGTACCTGTCAAATCTAGGTGCCCCCCCCCCCCCAAAAAAAAGCATTTTCATTACTAGCAGAGGAAGTTCCACTTTAAGCACTTGCGGACCGCCCCATGTATATATACTGCGGCAGGGTGGCTTCGTTGCACCAGATCACGTACATGTATGTGATCCAGCATTTTCGAGTGTAGGGCGGGCACACCCCTGCCTGAGCTGTGCTGTCATTCCGTACAGCACAAGTTGGTCCGCAGGTCCCGGCCAATGATTGATGGCTGAGACCTGCTGATCGGCTTAGCGAATCACAGCACAGGGCCCTATGTCTACTAACAACACAGAGCTCTGTACAGAAAGCAGTGACCACTAGGGGGCTATCAAGGGGTTAAGTGTGTCCTAGGGAGTGATTCTAACTGTGGGGGGGAGGGGCTACACCTCACATGACAGTGATCACTGCTCTCGATGACAGGGAGCAGTGATCTCTGTCCTGTCACTAGGCAGAACGGGGAAATGCTTTGTTTACAAAAGCATCTCCCTGTTCTACCTCTCCGTGACACGATCGTGAGCACCTGGCGGACATCAAGTCCGCGGGACTCGCGGTTAAGGAGCCTGCAGTGGGTGCGCGCGTGCCCGCAGCACCGCTCTTAAAGGGGACATACCTGTATGCCCTTTTGCCCACCAGTGCCATTCTGCCGACGTATTTCGGCGTGCGCTGGTCTGCAAGCGGTTGAACTCATTAGGCACACAGGTAACCATATCATCGCCCCTGATATTAAGCTCTTCCCAGCCAGTGTCATTAGTGCAGTTACAGTGTATAGTATTAGCACTGATCATTGTATTAGTGTCACTGGTGATGTCAGTGTCAGTCAGTTCCCCCTCTGCATCAGTAAGTGTCAGATTTCTCGTGATGATCAGCAACTTATAGCAACCCACTATAAGTCGCTGATCACCGCCATTACTAGTATAAATTTTTTTTTTTTCCTTTAAATCCAGTATATATACCATAGTTTGTAGAAGTTATAACTTTCGCACAAACCAATTAATATACACTTATCTGGATATTTTTTTTTTACCAAAGACATATAGCAGAATACATTTTGGCCTAAATTTTTAACGAAATTAAATTTTTTTTTTATTGGATATGTTTTATAGCAGAAAGTAAAAAATATTGAATTTTTTCCCCCAATTTTTTTGTCTTTATTTGTTTAAATAATAAAAAAATAAAAAACCCAGTGGTGATTAAAGACCACCAATAGAAAGCTTTATTTGTGTGAAAAGAATGATATAAAGTTTATTTGCGTACGGTGTTGCATGGCGCAATTGCCAGTTTTAAATAGCGGAAGAGGTAAAACCTTCCAGAGCTTAAAGCAGTTGTAAAGTCGGAAGGTTTTTTTTTAATCTTAATGCATTATATACATTAAAATAAAAAGCCTTCTATGTGTAGCAGCCTCCCCAGCACCCCCTAATACTTACCTGAGCCCCATCTTTGTCCAGAGGTGTCCACAAGTCCCTCAGCCATCTGGGACTCTCCCCCCCTGATTTTCTGAGACACAGCAGCGGCGCCATTGGCTCCCGCAGGTTTCAATCAAAGCCAGTTAGCCAATCAGGAGAGAGAGAGGACACACAGAGCTGCAGTTCAGTTTGGGTGCCCCCCCCATAGGAAGCTGCTTGGTGTGGGGGCACTCGACAGGAGGGAGGGGCCAGGAGCAGCGAAGAGGAACCCGAGAAGAGGAGGATCCGGGTTGCTCTGTGCAAATCCACTGCACAGGGCAGGTAAGTATAACATGTTTGTTATTTTTTTTTTTAAATGAGACTTTACATTTACTTTAAAAGGTTATGGTATATCTAGATCCATTTTTTCATTTTTGGCAGAGCAGGGAAATGTAAAAACTCCTTTCGTTTTTTGTTTGCTATCTGTGTCTTATTGGGGAGACTTTCCTAAACTCCTCTCCAGACAGAACAGGAAATAAAGGGAAATTTCTCCAAAATGAGGGAAAGTCCTTCTTAGGCCACATTTCCACTTGAGCTAAGTATCTTTGGTCATTTTTTAGGCTTTTTTTGAGTGTTTGTACAGTTGTTTTCATGTTTGGAATGTTAGTTAGTAGGCAAGAAAACTGAAAAATGCTCCCATTGAAGTACATTTGGGTAAAAAACAAGTGACTCTTGCCCAAAAGAATCTCACGTACTTTTTTTGAGTGATGAACGTCAAGAGACAACATGCTCAGGTGTGAACGGGCACAACTGAATACAATGGAAACCCTAATGTTGAGTGTTAAAATACTTCTGGTAAATCTTGAAATTGTGTTTTCATTTGATTAGATGTGAACAGGGCCCCAATGGAATATTTCTCTATTCCTGTTCTGTTAACAACTCAAATTTTGGGATTTTTCCCTTCCTTTCAGTCCAAGGGTCAAAAGTCAAGGGACAGAGACGGCAACCCCTCAAATAACCAAATCTAAATAAATAAATAAAAAATACACTTTAATGTCATATAATACGCTCTTTATATATTCTATATTAATTCTTAGACATCTTAAGTAGATAAAGGATCCCATGGAGGCTGGTGTACTGAATTATTTATTTTCATATACATGCAGCTGACATTTGTCTTCTGCCATCGTTCCAAGGACTCCATATGCATTTTCCAAATAACTTCCATCAACTAAGTTTTTTGTTTCCCCTTAATTGTTAAAGTAAGTTCTCAGCCTAATCAATCAAATATAGGTTTGCAGGAGACACCAGTGCACCATAGGTGGGAGAGGACTCTTCTCTTTGTCAATCCCCAAGTATCCCAAGACATGATCTATGAGTTTATATTTGACAGCATCTATAAAGAAGGCCAGACTCATCCCCCCCTCCCCACCAACCTTTAAGAGGTTATGATGATTCAATTTAAGGGCTCTGCAGAAAACGTGACTGTTTCCATACCACAGGAGACATCTGCCAGTGGTTGCTCCTTGTGTGACCTACTTTAATGAAGTCCACACTAAAACAAGCTTTTTGTATTTAAAGGATTTATGAGCGGAGTTGAGGGCTCTTTCAGCTGTCTGAGATTTTTACAGAAGAGGACAGGCGAATAATGCTAAACATTTGCCAGATCCTTGACTTCCCAACAGGTTACGGAATTCCAAAGTGACCTCTGATTTAAGAAGCGTGTAGCCAAATTGCTGTCCTTGGTTTGTGTATCTTCACTATCAACCACCGATCTGCAAGAGTTAGAAGGTGTAGATAAGTAATGAAGGAGTTGGGTCATGCTCTTTATTATGAATTGTCACATTAATGTAAACTTTAAGGCTACATTTCCACTAGTGTGACTTGTCATGCGACTTAGGACTGCAAGGTAGCATGACAAGTTGTACCCCATGATTTCCAGTGAGTACCGTTCATATCTGTGCGACTTCAAAGTAGTCCCTGCACTACTTTGGTCCCACTTTGATGTGACTTGAGGTCCATAGACCTCAAGAATACACAGGCATTGCTTCAAGTTGCATCAAAATCGTGGCAAAATTACGCAACTTTCAGAACGCAATAGTGGAAACCTAGGCTAAATCTATTTTTAGTATGCTGGGCTTCATTTTTCTCTGTATTCAGTTTTCATATACAAATCATTTATTTTGTTATTTTTTTGCAAACTGTTCTTACCAGGACTAGGGATAAACTTGGGATTGGCTCCAGGTTTGGCCCAAACCCATATTCAGAAGGCAACTGTGAGCTGCCGGTGGGAATTCCTCATGTACAAAAAAGAGTGGGGATACCCTCCACATCATTGACTTAATATTACCATATTAAATCAATGTTATATTAGACCATGTGACCATATTAGGTCAGTGTTACATTAGACCATGTGACCATATTAGGTCAATGTTATTAGACCATATGGCCATATGGGTCAATGTTATTTTAGACCATGTGGCAATATTAGATCAATGTTATATCAGACCTTGTGGCCATATTGGGTAAATGCTATATTAGACCATGTCATCATATTGAGTCAATATTATATTAGACCATGTGACCATATTGAGTCAATGTTATATCAGACCATGTGGCCATATTGAGTCAATGTTACATTAGACCATGTGGGCCATATTAGGTCAATGTTATATTAGACCATATGGCCATATTGGGTCAATGTTATATTAGACCGCGTGGCCATATTGGGTCAATGTTATATTAGACCATGTGACCATATTGAGTCAATGTTAAATTAGACCATGTGGTCATATTAAGTCTTTGTTATATTAGACCATGTGACCATATTAGGTCAATGTTATATTAGACCATGTCACCATATTACGTCAATGTTATATTAGACCATGTGGCCATTTTGAGTCAATGTTATATCAGACCATGTGGCCATATTGAGTCAATGTTATATTAGACCATGTGACCATATTGAGTCAATGTTATATTAGACCATGTGACCATATTGAGTCAATGTTATATTAGACCATGTGACCATATTGAGTCAATGTTATATTAGACCATGTGGCCATATTAGGTCAATGTTATATTAGACCTTGTGAACATATAAGGTCAATGTTATATTAAACCATGTGACCATATTGAGTCAATGTTATATTGGATCATGTGGCCATACTGAGTCGATTTTATATTAGACCATGTGACCATATTAGGTCAATGTTATATAAGACCTTATGGTCATGTTAGTCAATGTTATGGTAGGTCATGTGGCTGGCCATTTTAGGTCAATATTATATTAGAATTAGAAAAATTAGAAAAAATTACAGGTGAGACTCTTAAAGGTCCTAATAAGTAATATACGGAGTGACATCTGAATGCTTCAAATGTATGTATTAGTTTAAAGGTCTAATTCCAGGTTATTTCAAATTAATAATTCATAGTTGTGATTGTATAACATTTCAAATATATGTTATAATTCACACCAGTGATTTCTCTACCTTCCTATAGGGATAAATGATTTTGGAATAAATGATTTCACTGTGGAATTACCAATGCGTAAGTATTTAAAGTAGTTCATTTTAATCTAGTGTTCTTTTTAATCAAATTTTTTTTGGGGGGTGGAGGAACTTGACTGTCCTGCTCTGAGTCCTGACTTCAACTCAATAGAACACCTTTGGGATGAATGCCTGACCTCACAAATTTCCTTCTAGAAGAATAGTCAAACACTCCCACAGACATACTCCTAAACCTTGTGGACAGCCTTCCCAGAAGAGTTGAAGCTGTTATAGCTGCAAAGGGTGGGCCAACTCAATATTGAACCCTACAGACTAAGACTGGGATGCCCTTAGGGTTCATGTGCGTGTAAAGGCAGGTGTCCCAATACTTTTGACAATATAGTGTATGTTACATAAGTGACTTAATTGCTCAAAACTAATTTTAATGTTCAAATGCGACATCAACACCCCCCAAAAATGTATTTGTTAAAAGTGGCTGTATGTTAAGTTTTTTAGGCACATATAATATTTTAAAAATATTTATTAGTATTTAGAGGTTTAAGGTCACCACTCTCCAGGTACATTTTATAATGTACAGATGAGAGAGATGGGTGAGCATCTGAAAAATCTGATTAATTGTTGTTTGGCTGGACTTTTTAAAAATGAGCGAACTTCACAAATTGGGAATTTCGAAACCGAAAGGCCCATTGAAGTCAATAGAAGTCTGTATATGGCTCCAATGTGTTATATTAAAGAGCAACAAATAATGCAAAGTTATGCAGAATGGTCTTGGAAGTTCCTGGCAGCCTAGAATGATGACATTACGGGGCTAAAAAAACAGGCCAAGCCACTTCCTGTAAAAATTCTAGCAGGAATTCTAAAATTGAAGGGGATTGGTATAGAGCAGTGGCTGGATGCGGCCCTTTGATTGCCTTTATCTGGCCCTTGGAGCACTTTTCTTCCCACTGATAAAAAGACACTATTCCTCCCACTGTCACTAACAATGGGGCATAATTCTTGCTACTGACATCAACAATAAGACACTATTTCTCCCATCGACACCAATGATGGGGCACTATTCCTTCCACTGACACCAAAGATGCATTGCTTACTCCCACTGATGCCAGGACAATATCTCCAGGGCTCAAAATTTCAAGTCCTGAGCTACTAGCCAGGCCTCAAGGGTTACTAGCCACCAGTTGCCCCACCCAACCCCGCCCCACAACACGGCCCACCCCTCCCATAAACACCCCCCACCCGGTCCCTAAACATGCCCTCATAAATTATCTTATTTAATGACACCTAAATGTTTTATGCAGAATTAAGTTATAAAAAAAAATATTAACAACAACAACTTTATCCGTGCCCACCAATGCAAGCTGGCTGTGCCCACCAATGCAGCATGCCTGTGCCCACCAATGCAAGCTGCCTGTGCCCACCAATGCAAGCTGCCTGTGCCCACCAATGCAAGCTGCCTGTGCCCACCAATGCCAGCTGCCTGTGCCCACCAATACAGCCTGTTCCCACCAATGCAGCCTGCCTGTGCCCACCAATGCTGCCTGTGCCCACCAATGCAGCCTGTACCCACCATGCACCATGCAGCCTGTGTCCACCATGCACCATGCAGCCTGTGTCCACCATGCACCATGCAGCCTGTACCCACCATGCACCATGCAGCCTGTGTCCACCACGCACCATGCAGCCTGTGTCCACCATGCACCATGCAGCCTGTACCCACCATGCACCATGCAGCCTGTGTCCACCATGCACCATGCAGCCTGTACCCACCATGCACCATGCAGCCTGTGTCCACCATCCACAATGCAGCCTGTGTCCACCATGCACCATGCAGCCTGCATCCACCATCCACCATGCAGCCTGCATCCACCATCCACCATGCAGCCTGCGCCCACCATGCAGCCTGTGTCCACCATCCAGCCTATGTCCACCATGCAGCCTGTGCCCACCATCCACCATGCAGCCTGTGCCCACCATGCAGCCTGTGCCCACCATCCACCATGCAGCCTGTGTCCACCATCCACCCTGTGCCCGCCATGCAGCCTGTGCCCACCATCCACCATGCAGCCTGTGTCCACCATACACCCTGTGTCCACCATGCAGCATGCAGCCTGTGTTCACCATGCACCATGCAGCCTGTGTCCACCATGCACCATGCGTCCACTATCCACCATGCAGCCTGCGTCCACCATCCACAATGCAGCCTGTGTCCACCATGCACCATGCAGCCTGCATCCACCATGCAGCCTGCGCCCACCATGCAGCCTGTGTCCACCATCCAGCCTATGTCCACCATGCAGCCTGTGCCCACCATCCACCATGCAGCCTGTGCCCACCATCCACCATGGAGCCTGTGCCCACCATGCAGCCTGTGCCCACCATCCACCATGCAGCCTGTGTCCACCATCCACCCTGTGCCCACCATGCAGCCTGTGCCCACCATGCAGCCTACCTGTGCAGGGGAGGAGAGGAAAAGGAGAGCGGCTCGGATGTTCAGAGCGCAGCCAGGGAACACAGTGATATTAGCTTTCATTTCAATTGCTGTGTTCCCGCCGCTCAACGTCATATACAGCCCCGCTCCCTGGCCGGGGAACTTTGATTGACAGATCACCTGGCCCAGGATTGGACATGGGATCTGTCTATCAAAGTCCTGGGTCCAGGGGGCAAGGCTGTATCTGACAGCGAGCGGCGGGGAACACGGCAATGTGAAATGAAAGCTAATATCGCTGTGTTTCCCACGCTGCGCTCTGAACATCCGGGCTGCTCTCTCTCTCTCTCTTCCCCTCCGTGATCTCTGGGAGAAGGACTCCCATTCCAACCAGGCTGCCGGTGGTGCTTGCCCCGCTCCAGGCAGCCCTTCCTCGCCAGCCCTCAAAATGCACTCGCAAAATGCGAGCAGGTGAGTGCAATTTTTGAGGGCTGATCTACTCCCAATGACCACAGTTTGGCTCCCCTAATGTCTGAAGGACAGTAAACTGGGCCTTTTGTTAGAAAGTTTGGAGACCCCTGGTATAGGGGAGTGCCTGGTAACAAAAGATTGTCTCCTAGAGGGTTTATTCATGCTAAATACATTTCTCAAATAAACCCTTTAAGGAATCTTTTGTTATTGTCTACCGCTGAAATGTCCCAGTTGTCGTATCAGAGAGGTAGCTGCCCAAGACCTGAACAGAGTCTACTGCCATTGCCCCTCCATTGGGTAACAACCCCTAGAAGGAATATCCACTCCACAAATATATCCATGAATACCTAACTTTGGTTCTATCGGTCCACCGCTGCCACCTGTACATACCAGAAAATTGAATGGTGGGACATGGTGGCACTAGTAAGCAAGCTAGAGGTGGCCAAGCAACAGCAGAAGAGTATACAGAACAGAAACGGCCTTTGGAGCAGCCTTTGGTCCCTTTCTTCCAGAAGACCTTTGAGAATCTGAACTGCCAAAAATAACACTTAAATTCAGCTTTAGCTTGTAACATCCAAAACTGATGAATGTTGGTCTGAAGCCTACAAAGTCCAAAATTGGGGATTAACCCCAGTGACATCATTACTCTCTAGAAGTATGTTATAATTATGACCTTAGTATTAAGATATTAACAGAAACTTTTTTTTGTAATCACTGTACTTAACAAATGAAAAAAATTATCTTTTTGTCACGGTTTATGTTTTGGAATCTTAGAAATTATTTCTGTAAAGACGTAAAATATTTGGAGAAAAGGTCAGTTATGTCGCAAGGCTCAGTTCAAAAGCCTTCTATGACAGAGGCCATCACTGTGACGGAGGATGACAATCGCTTCTCAGAAGTAAGGAGGAAATTGTCTTGTTTTTAGCTGGAATTTGTACACTGGAGGCCTTATGTATGAAAACCATACTAATAGGAACATTTCTTGTTTCCCTCAGCAACCAACCAGAATCCTCGATTCAGTACAAATCTGCATTGCAGAAATGACAGTTGGGAGCTGCTTGGTTGCATTGGACTTGCTTAGTGCTATGAGCAACATTCATTTTCTTCTTGGCACAATTTTCTGGCATATGTTTCAGTATAGAATAAAAAAAAGAAATTAAAATAATAATAATTTAATAAAATGTGAAATAAGTAAAATAAAAAAATAAATAAATAATGTAAAATAAATATGTATATTTAGATATATAGATATATCTATCTATATATCTAAATATATAGATAGATATATCTATATCTAAATATATATCTATTTATATATAGATATATATAAATAGATATATCTATATATATATATTCTAAATATATATATTTATTTTACTTTTTATTAATCTTATATATATATATATCTATCTATATATATATATATATATATATATATATATATATATAGATAGATATATATAGATAGATATATATAATATATATAGATAGATAGATAGATAGATACGTCCTCTACGTCTTCTGCTTTGAATTTTAAAATGATCATATGCTTTTAATGAGTCTTCCTTATAGCAATTTGAAACAAATATAGTAATAAGAACATTCATCCTTTAATTTTATTTATAAAATTTTGAATCAGGGTAAATCCGCTGCTTTAGATGCCCCAATGTCCCAATGTCTAGCCTGGTGCAATTGGAATATTGGGTGGGGGGCAAGCTAACACATACTCTAAAGTGATATGACGTACATATTGGTGAATGTGTGCAAGGGGGATGTGTGCTGACACATCCCCCCTGCGCAGCCATTCAATAGAAAGACCAGTGTGCTGCTGTTTCTCCTCCCCCAGCTCTCTGAGCTTCTTAAGCAGCTGAGAACAAAGGGTATGTGATCACTTAATAAAAAAGGGGAAAAAGAGATATTTATAATCGTTTTTTTTCTAAATCTATATACAAATGATTTGTCATTCATTACTATTTTAACCGCTTGCCGACCAGCCACCGCAGTTGTACTGCGGCAACATGGCTCGGCTGCGCGAATCGCCGTTATCTTACGTCACTTCTAGATTTGGCCACTAGGGGCGCGCGCACGCCCCTTGCTCGCCCACAGTGCCGATGCGCGTGCCCGGCGGTTGCGATCGCTCGGGGCACACGGAGAACCGAGATCTGTGTGTGTAAACACACAGATCCCAGTTCTCTGAGGGGAGAAGAGACCGATCGTCTGTTCATACACAGTATGAACAGCAATCTGTCATCTCCCCTACACAGTCCCATCCCCCCCTTTAGTTAGAACACACAATAGGGAACACAATAACCCCTTGATCGCCCCCTAGTGGTTAACCCCCTTCACTAACAGTGACATTTTTACAGTAATCGGTGCATTTTTATAGCACTGATTGCTGTAAAAAATGCCAATGGTCCCAAAAATGTGCCAAAAGTGTCTGATGTGTCCGCCATAATGTCGCAGTCCAGATAAAAATCGCAGATCGCCGCTATTACTAGTAAAAATAAAAATGCCATAAAACTATCCCCTATTTTGTAGACTTTTGCGCAAACCAATCAATAGACGCTTATTGCGATTTTTTTTTTTTACCAAAAATATGTCGAAGTACACATATCGGGTTAAACTGAGGAAAAAAATAGTTTTTTTTATATATTTTTGGGGGATATTTATTATAGCAAAAAGTAAAAAATAATGTTTCATTTTTTCAAAATTGTCGCTCTTTTTTTGTTTATAACACAAAAAATAAAAACCGCAGAGGTGATCAAATACCACCAAAAGAAAGCTCTATTTGTGGGAAAAAAAGGATGTCAATTTTGTTTGGGTGCAACGTCGCACGACCGCGCAATTGTCAGTTAAAGTGACGCAGTGTCGAATCGCAAAAAAGTGCTCTGGTCAGGAAGGGGGTAAAATCTTCCGGGTTTGAAGCGGTTAAACTGAATGGGTTGTTTTACAAGGTAAGGGTCCACATATACTTTGGGATGATCTTTAATTATACAGTCTGGCTGTACAATCTCCTTTAGGGTGCATTCACACCTGTGAATACAACTGCAATGAATTAGAACCCAGTGGGGATTCCCACGATTGACTGTGAGAGGCAGCCCTAATCAAAGCAATGGGAGGCTGACGGCTCCCGCAGCTAATCATGGCCACATGTAATTGCTAATGCAACGATCACATGCAAGTGATCGGCCCTGGACACAGACTCCTTCCAGATCTTCTGACAAATATACGCTCACCAGCCACTTTATTAGGTACACCTTGCTAGTACCAAGTTGGACCCCCTTTTGCCTTCAGAACTGCCTTCATTCTTCGTGGCATGGATTCAACAAGGTTTTGGAAACATTCCTCAGAGATTTTGGTCCATAGTGACATGATAACATCATGCAGTTACTGCAGATTTGTCAGCTGCACATCCATGATGGGAATCTCCCGTTCCACCACATCCCAAAGGTGCTCTATTGGATGAGATCTGGTGAGTGTGGAGGCCATTGGAGTACAGAGACCTCATTGTCATGTTCAAGAAACCAGTGGTGAGATGAGTTGTGCTTTGTGACATTATCCTGCTGGAAGTAGTCATCAGAACATGAGTAAACTCAGTGGCGGCTGGTGCTAAATATTTTTTTTTGGGGGGGGGGGGTCAAACCAATGTCATCAACCCCCATTGGGGAGACGGACGGGAAAGCTGGCGGGATGGTGGCGAGACTAACCTTAACTAAGGAGGCTTGGAGAATGAAGAACTGGGCCATTGGTTCTCCTCCGGACTGAACAGGAAGTGTGTCCTAAGACACGATTGGGAGTCCTAAGACTCCTTGGCCAATCGGGTCTCAGTACCTGCTTCCTGATTGGCCGGGAGGAGAATCAGGAAGACCATAGTGAATATTAATTTGCTATTGTCACACAAGTGGGTGGGCTCAGGGCACAGTGCTCTGCGCCCCGAGCCCACCCTTTTTTGAAGCCAATTAGAGCATCAGGCTCTAATCATGTGCTTAAAAAAAAAAAAAAAAACCTGTTGGAATCCATGTGTCCGGTGCCCTGCATGTAGATTAGGGGTCGAGAGCATGGATAAGGGGGGCGGCGCCCCTGCGCCCCGTATGGACGGGCCGCCATTGGGTACACTGTAGTCATAAAGGGATGGACATGGTCAGCAACAATACTCAGGTAGGCCGTGGTGTGTAAACGATGCTCAATTGGTAGTAAGGGGCCCAAAGTGTGCCAAGAAAATATCCCCCACACCATTACACCACCACCACCAGCCTGAACCGATGATACAAGGCAGGATGAATCCATGATTTCATGTTGTTTACACCAAATTCTGACCCTACCATCTGAATGTTGCAGCTGAAATCAAGACTCCTCAGACCAGGCAATGTTTTTCCAATCTTCTATTGTCCAATTCTGGTGAGCCTGTGCCAATTGCAGTTTCCTGTTCTTAGCTGACAGGAGTGGCACCCGGTGTGGTCTTCTGCTGCTGTAGCCCATCTGCTTCAAGGTTCGATGTGTTGTGCTTTCAGAGATGGTATTCTGCATACCTTGGTTGTAATGAGTGGTTATTTGAGTTTCTGTTGCCTTTCTATCATCTCAAACCAGTCTGCCCATTCTCCTCTGACATCAACAAGGCATTTTCCTCACCACAACTGCCGCTCACTGGATATTTTCTCTTTTTCGGACCATTCTCTGTAAACATTAGAGATGGTTGTGTGTGAAAATCTGAGTAGATCAGCAGTTTTTGAACTACTCAGACCAGCCCGTCTGTCACCAACAACCATGCCACGTTCAAAGTCACTTAAAGCGGAACTTCAGTCATTTTTTCATCTGTCCATCTATTAAATCTTCTGCCCTTGTTGTTTTAACCTTGGATAGTAAAACATTTTTGTTTCTGCCAGTAAATACCTTATACCTTGTCTGGTAAGAAAAAAAAAAAAACCTAGGCTTATGACATCATGTACAGCTCTCTCACTCTTGTGAGAGTTTTCCAGGAAGGGAGGGGGGATGAGTCATAAGAGGGCCAATGAGAGCTGCAGAGCTGGAGGTGTGCCTCTGTGTAAAAAAAAACTAGGCGTATGACATCATGCATAGCTCTGTTTCTCACTCTTGTGAGAGTTTGCCAGGAAGGGAGGGGGGGGATGAGTCATAAGAGGGTCAATGAGAGCTGCAGAGCTGGAGGTGTGCCTCTGTGTGTCTGTGCAAATCCAGGAAGTGGATATGCAGCAGCTTTGGCTGCCCACAGTTAAAATGGCTGCAGCCAGATTCAGTGGAGGGAGCATATTCTATACCTCCCAACATTTTGAGATGGGAATGAGGGACACCTACTAGCAAATGTATGTAGGCATAGGACACACACCCCTGCCACACCCCCTTAAAGGAAAATTAACCAAAAAAAAGGCCTAACTAAATCCACACAGGCTTTTTTTTTACCACTACTATTCCTTTATATTGACTTTTAAAATTTACAAATGCAGCAATTTAGAAATCAGATGAAAGGTTTAGCATTGGGAAACACTTTTTGAAAGATAAAAAGTGCATTTTATATACAACTATATAGATCAGACCAAAATGAGGGACAAATGAGGAGGAATGAGGGACAGAGGGACATTGCTCTGAATCAGGGACAGTCCCTCAAAATCAGGGACAGTTGGGAGTTATGACACACCTCCCAACTTTCTGAGATGGGAATGAGGGACACCTATCAGCAAAAGTATGCAGGCATAGGACACACCCCCTGCCACGCCCCTTAAAGGAGAATTGTACAAAAAAAACCCGATTGGTTAAACCCACAAGTGCTTTTTTTACCACTAATATTCCTTTATATTGGCTTTTGAAATTTACAAATGCAGCAATTTAGGAATCAAATGAAAGTTTTAGCGCTGGAAAACACTTTTTGATAGATAAAAATAGAATTTTATATACAACTGTATAGATCAGACCAAAATGAGGGACAAATGAGGAGGAATGAGGGACAGAGGGACATTGTTCCAAATCAGGGACAGTCCCTCGAAATCAGGGACA